>NW_021939718.1:4956995-5556995 GCF_001715985.3 Manacus vitellinus | reverse complement strand
TGTGGAAGAGAGGCCATCTGTTCTGTTTGCTATTTTTAACACACTTGTCCAGACTCGGATAAGAAATTTAAGGTGGAAGTGGATCTAATTTCTTGGAAGGCATTCACCTGCCCAGATTCTGACACACTCTCCAGGCTGCCTAGCTTCCTCAAAACACACTAAATGGAGGAAAAGGTCTGCAGATGAGAGGCTTCATGTAATAAATAGTAGATATATATATTTCCTTTCTTAAAGAAACCTGTGTTCTTTGAATATGATCCACATGCTGTATGTTGTTTGCAACAACAACCATTACAGAAAGACTGGTTGTAAATAATCACATAATTTTTCAGTCTTAGCTGAAGAGCAGTATCAATCATGTTTGTAAAGTGTGTCCTAAAGATATTTTCACTTTTCTTAAGCACTGAGTCATCAAGAAGAGGTAAAATGCATAGTGAAAAGCAAAGCCATCTCATATTTGCAATTGCAAATGTAAAAGTTCAGCACTATACTCTGCTCGTTAGTTGAACTTTTCTGAAGTGCTGTATGATCTGTTTTTGCCTCTTTCTTACTTCATGAAATAGATTTCCCTACAAAGAAATTACATGATTCAAATCTTTACATTTACTACCTGTGTGGAATTTAAGAGGCCCGAATATAGCAAAAATCAAGTAAGGAATATATATTACAATCCTACATTTCAATTATGCTAAATGTGGCAGTTTAAGCCACATTAGAAATCTAAAATCCAATTTTCAGGCCTTCCCCCACCCCTTCCCACAATTTATACTAACACCGGAGAGAAACTTTCAGGCCGGAGGCTTCTGTAGGGGAAGGGGAAAGTATCTACATTTATTTACACAAATAAATATACTGTACAAACTAAAAGCAACTATATATATATATTTACATTTCTGTCAGTCCTTTTAGCCCCTCCCTTTAACTTTAGTCCAGGAAGAGCCTTTCAAGGCTGATATGTAACCAATCTCTCTCTCTCGTGGGAGTGTTCTGGGCTCAAACGCTCTGCCCTCACCAAGCTTCCGCTGTTTGTGGCAGTTTTTCTCCTCACGAAGTCCAGGAAGATAGCTTTGAGTCTTTGTTCCACGGTCTGCTGTGTAATCCCTCCCTCTCGGTCTCATACCTTGGTTCGTAGGCTGCTGCAATGTAACTTATCAACGTACGCATCCTGGAATCTTCATTCCTCTAAGTCAGTTTTCAGCTGCCCCCGGTCAGCTTTGGCAGGCAACTCCCAAGCTCTTGGCCCATCTCCAAATTGGACAAACAAAGTAGTGGCACGTCCTTACAACATTGTCTCCCATGTTCTCAATTATACAAAAAAAGCTCAATTGTGTAAGAGGAATACTTGTTCTTATAACAAAACATCCCAAAGTATATTAATTACAGTGGGAACAACTTAGCTCTGTGAACTGCTTAACCACACTGCTGTTAAAATCATGGCTGCATTAAGCCAACCTACTGCTGCTGTGAAAACAACTTACATAACAAGTTTTTCTTCTTCATTTGCCATTTTTCCTACACTTAAACAAAAAAAAAATTTGTGCTACAGTAAGTCTACCGAAAGTCTAAATTGACTAGTTTCAGACACAAATAGATACATCTAGCATTAATATGGTGATTGTGAGCATGAATTAATTTCCACAAAGGAAAAAATCAAAAGGCAAAGAAATAATTTTAAGTAATACAGTTCTTCCTTGTGCATTTCAGAACAAGGATTATAGGAAAGTACACTCCTAAAACACTATGGGAATCATTGGCATAATGAACTGATAAAAGCTTGAAAATTAATTTCTCTGCTTTTCCATAGGAAAGGTAGATCACAGCCAGCAGCAATGATCCTTCTCACATGCTCTGCTTCTTCCAGTGCACCAGATACAAATTCAAAAGCAGCACACACAACTGAATTTTTGTGCCAGCTTAAACTTCGGCTTACTTTCAAAGATGATAAATTAATGCCAACATTTTACTTATATGAAACCCATTCATTATGTCTTTCACTGAGACCACCAGTTAATTCACCATTTAGACGTGTTTACACCTACCCACCAATCATTATGTTTCTACATGTGAATGTTCCTGAACTTTAAGGAATAATGAAGGATTTAACACTAGAACAAACTGAATCAAACCCATTCATGAATAAATATCATGTCCATGCCTCACAGCTCGCTTGCTTTCTCTCAAATTCCCCTTCTTAGGAATATGAGTAGCTCTACCCTATGCTCACACTCTCTTTCTGCTTGAAGTCTCTCAGTTCATTAGTCTTCTTTCCTCTCTAGTCTCTCTTCATGCTTTCCACTATGTATTTTGTAGCGCACACAAAACCAGCTGTGGTACAAGTGTGATATATATGGAGCTCTAAAAAGAATTTATAATCTCAACTGATTCTCTTGCAATTTTGCAGGAGTAAAAAACCTCCACAAAATATTTAATTTTACTTGGGTTTGAATTGGTGTTTTAATCAGTTTCTGAAAAAGATAAATTGTGTCATGGTGTTTTTTGAGCAAAACAATATATTAAATCAAAGTGAAACCACTGAACATTTAAATTATTCAGAATGTGTTTCTTTTCTATAGTGAAAGGAAAAGACGTATTTGTCTAAAACGTTTTGCCCAAATCTAAGTCTATATAGATAACACCAGATGAAGGTATAAACAAGATTTGTGGGGATAAAGCATTCCCGGTACAGTACTGTTACCTCTAACAGCTGTTTCAGTGATAAGGAGCCAAAGAAACTCAGTCACATAAAATACAAGCTTAGCAGTGTCCTAAATCTAGCACATTTTCCCCACACCAAGAAACTGCATCAAAAAAAGAGAACCAAAACAAAACAAAAGAAAAAAACCACCAACAACCAACCAACCAACCAACCAACCAACCAAACACACACACACAAAAAACCCAAACCCAAAAAACCCCCGAGGAAATCTCAAACATATTCCAAAGCAAACAAAGCAAAACGAAATAAAATTACTTACTGTCTTCTTCAACATTTTGATGGCGTAAGGTTTCTGGGTCCCTTTCTGCCTGCATCTGTAGACAATGGATGTAGCCCCACTAAATTAAAAAAAAAAAAAAAAGGCAAGAATAGTTGTATATACAACTCTTTGAACTTGTCAGTAAACAGAGTTGCCTAACTGAAACTACATTTTCTATTCCTCCCACTTTGGGCAAAAATACTACACTTTTCTCCACAAATGCAAAAAAAAAAAATCAAACAAAAAACCAAACAACAACAACAAAAAACCAAACACAAAAAACCACACACAAAAAACCCCAAAACAAACCAAAAAACCTCTCTGATGAATCAGTGAACTTCAACAGTTATTCAGCCAACAGAACTTCCGAGAGCTCAGGGTGCTTTTTTGGTCACACCTTTTCCGTCTCCTGACAATTCCTGAAGGTTTCCTCAGGGTATCAAGTGAACATATCTTGCCCCAAACCTGTGGCAACCTATCTTGTCTTTGTTAAGGCAACATTTGCAAAAATTAGTTGCATTGGGTTTTTCCCTAACTGTTGATGGCAGTAATGCTGAGACAGAAAAGACAATTGTTGTGTTGCTCCCTGCCCAGTTGCAAAACCAGCCAAATTTGGCACCAGATGGAGCAAGTAGCACTTTTGGTTAATTCAGTGGAATCTGGTGGGGCTTGTTCATAGCAAAAGTGAACTGGAGTTACATCTTCTGGTTGCCTTCAAGGTGTACTTACTTGAATGTGTTAAATCTGAGCACTCATAACATAAAATTATAACTCTGCTAGGTGGAAGGCACTTCTCTGAGTGGGAGGTTGGGCTAGACAATCTGCAGAAGCAGGCTCAACTTGCTGTGCTTTACTTTTTACCATCAAGGAAGGGACCAGTACTCTGTCAATTAGTTAAACAGAGGAAAAACCTCTGGAAAACCATACTGACTACAAACTATTCAGATAACTTTATATTATACCACAAAATTAATGCACTGAAGTGCTATGTGTCAGCAAGGAATTTAAGGCATTTTTGAATGCCTTCTGCCCTCAGGAAATTTGTCACCCACTCTAAGACTCAGCACTTCTGAGTAGCAGCAGATTTTTAAGCTAGAGGGAACTGCAGTTTTCACACATGACTTCCTGAATAACCACTGCAGAACTGCATACAGCAACTCTGCAGTGAGTTAATTTCATATATACCCCACACCAAATTGTATAGCAGATCTCTTAACCAGAGGCAACCCACTTCAGTATGTCTATAGGAGATGACCACGAGCTGCACAATGACATGAGCAGCTTTCTTTTGAACAAGCAACAAGAATGGCACAGCCATTCTTGACTATGTGAATAAAGATATGACACAAGTTTTTTTATTCTGAGTGCAGTGCTATACAAAACTGCCATGCGTGCTCTGCCCCCTCAGCATGGGCACAGGTGCCAGATAAGGCTCTGAGTAGGCACATCCATATTTTTATGAGTACATCTGTGAGCACAAGAACTGGCATTTGATTGAGGAGATTTGTTCCAGAGAGACCTCTTCATCAGGAAGGATCACCTACGGCAAGGGTTATGCAGCATAATCATTTGAGGTCTTGTGTGCATCACACATAAAGTAATCTTCACTTCATCTCAAATGTTAAAATGATTTGTCTCTCATAACAGTGTATTGATAAATGTGTGGGAGTACTGTAAGCTTAAGTGACTCCCAGAATCATTACATGAATATAATTAGATCTTCTCTCCTTGGCCAAATCCAATGTAGCAAGTAGAAAAACCTCTACCACATTAAAAAAACCCCTCACATCTTTTAAATACAAACAAAAATGATAAAAGGTAGAATTCTAAGAACCTGCTGTAATAAGTTTTCTATCTCCAGTATTTCACTTCAGGACTGTAACGGAGAATTCAGTGCATAAACTGCAAATCACTCTTGTACCGTGCTTCACATATGCAGAGTACAATATCAACATTAAACTCAGTAGTTTACATGTGCTCTTACTAAATAGGTAGTGCACTTTCTAATAATTATTGTATTTGTATGAGAGCAGAATTAGATAAGCTGTGCAACTGATGTTCCAAATAAATAGATTACCATTCCTGTGCACATTTCTAGGTGTTCACTGATGTTGTAGCAATGGAGGACAGTAACTGTCTCTCAGTAGTGCTTGTGTCACTGTTTGCTTTACCAGTTTGTAACCTGGTGCTGCAAAATCTTCAATGTGAATAAGAACCTATGCAGCAGAACACCCCTGATGATTTAACAGCAGTGCCTTCGTGATGAGACAGACAGCTATACCACCAAGGATATTATCACACCACCTTTAACTTGACTGTACCCAAGGCTGGAAGACAGGCAGTATAATGCTTGAAAAAGGAATATGACAGTCTGGGGACATGGGAATTTACAAGAGCGAATCCAGATGAGCAGTTTGACATCCAGCTCATTGGTCACTGTTCAAAACACACACAGAGGGACTACTTCAGAAATTATTCCCTGTTGCAGAGACTTCTGACAGCACATCCCTGGAGTCCTAATTTGGGGAAATACTTTTGACAAAATATCACAGGACTTGGAAACATTTTCAAAGAGTTCACTTCTAGTTTATGTGTCTATGCCCAGTTCTGACAGTCATGTTCCCACCAGCCAGGAAAGAGATCACCAAGCTAGCAGTTAACACTGCCTTCATCTTCCATGCTGGCGACCAGCACTGGAACTCAGGAACAGGATGGCAACCTGCTTACACCATGCCTGGTGCAAAACTTAGCAGAGAACTACTACTGACTAGTACAGACCTGACTCCTTGTCTGTTTGGTGATAGCAGGATCTCTTTGCTTCTCCCCATTTGAAAAAAAAAAAAAATGTGGTGGGAGGTGGCGGGGTTTTCAAGGGGTCTTAACGTAATGTGCAAACAGAACTGCCTCATGCAAATAAGGGCTTCTTTTGGCTTCCTGCTGGAGCTCAGCAAGTCTTCTGCTGAATCAGCACATGCAGCTTTCCTGAGACTGTGTGACTTAGAAGGTCACCAGTTGGAGCAATCCAAGCTTTCACCACCAAAGAGCAATGGGAAGATTCAGATGCAAAAATCTCACGTGCAACTGAAAAGCTGCTAACCTCTTGTCCTTATCCTAAGCTTTTTCACATCAAACCTTGACTGTCATCAACCAGGTTCTCAGAACCTCTTCTGGAATTTGCATCAATGGAAAATTTCTTTGATACATTTGGTCAGAATACACAAATATGCAGAAACCAAGAATTCTTGTGGCAACATGCCACTTTCCACAGGCGTGGAATTCATGGCCAGATAGGAAGACCACAAGGCTCTCAATGTCCCATTTTCTGCAGGTGGTGTTTCCCTTCATCTAAGTGATAAATATCAATAGTGCTATAGAAAGAGATCACCTAAATTCAAAGGTTAAGGCACAGATTTGATAAACAGCAGATAACAACACTGCAGCATTAACAGTTTAAATGAGAGGATCCTGTGAAGAAACTGAGAAGACCCTAAGCCCAAGCAGCTACTATCACTTGCAGCAGTACCTTGCAGTGTGTGACTGACAAGCAACTCATTCCAAATTCAGCCCAGAAAACAGAAATTAAGCCTGTCATATTCCATAAGATTACTCACTGTATTGTGTTTGTCTATCTGGAATTGATTCTGTTGGTTCTTCCCTCTTTATAGTTAGTGAATATATACATATGTATCTGTCTTTGCACATATTTGTACACATTTATACAAAATATTTGATTATGTATATTTGTGGATGTAAGCATGCATTTATTTGCTTCTAAAGAAAATTAGGCTTAAAGGAGCATTCAGTGGCTGCTGCTTTTTTGCATCTCTGCCTGTAACAATCTACCTGAACTAAAAAAAATATAAATTATTTGAAGTTAGCTGGAATAATACCAAAAAAGAGGCATATTCTCCAAATATGTAATTGGCCAAGTTAGAGAATACTATTTAAAATTCCTGCATGGTTGAAAATATTGTCATTCTCTTTTACTGACATTCATGTTTCTGTTTGGAAAGCTGCTTAACAATTCTGTTAAAGATTTACTTTTAAAAGCCCGGGTGTAAGAGTGAAAATGCTAAAGAACAACAGCAACAACAACTACTAAAAACCTAGATCATTTTAGTGCATGTGGTATATACTTTACTACATAAATCTGCTTTTATACTCAGTTTTGAACTTAGAAAAAGCCTAAAAATAATGTATACATCTTAACTACTTTGTCAGAATGAACAACCAAAGCACCACCTAAAATGAGGCCAACAACTCATGAGAAAGCTTATGATGTCCTGTGCATGGAATGTATCACAGCTGTGACACAAAAAAGTCAGTATTAGCACAGAAATAGTGAAGTACAAAATACTGAAGTACAAATACTTCAGCACACAATAAACTCATTCATTAGTCAAATGATTGCTTTAAAAATTTAAGGTATTAAAAGTGCCATTTAATATGTGAAAATAGACTAAGAATTAATGACTGATCTCTGCATTTGTGTTGCTTTCCACACAAATTCAAAAAACATTTTTAAAATATTTAAGATGTATGTGCAAAACTTCTCCCCCCCTTCCCCAATATACAATTCGTTGAGTGTTATGAATTATTTTTCTTCTTATTATCTTCACATGTTACTGAATTTCCAATTATTTTAGAAGGACACTGTTTTAGAGGATGGACAGTGGCACCACAGTGCCCTGCCTGTGCTACAGAGTCCAGACTGTGAAACGGAGAGAAAAGGCATGGTCACACTTCAAATACATGCAGTCAAAAATAGTGGTGTCAGCACAGATGGAAGGAAGGCAGAGACGCCCAGGAGGGGTGTTAAGGAGGTGGAAGTGATCGGCAGAATTTGCACATAAAGGAGAAAATGGAATTTGCAGGATCCCGCAGTGTAGACTGGCAGAGAGACAAAAGGCAAAGCAAGAAAAGAGAGAATTTGACCCAGTTTGGAAAAAGCCTTTCTTCCCCCAAACCCACAAAAAGCTTCTGCCTCTGAAACAGGAATGGCGACCAAAATGAAATGCAGCCATGTGTTTACTTGCTCATAGTAATTAGGACAGATGAATTCCTAGAGCTGCAGTTTTTATAATGAAATAAGCAGTCATTGACTTTATTTTACTGGAAGAAAGAAATTTGGTCTTTTCAAAAGTAGGTCAGCATCTCCACACCATGCTCCCTCATCCTGGGTTTTATACTGCCTTTTGAATCAACTCAGGACGAATACAGTCCTCTATGTAATCTCCTGCAAATTTCATTTGGATTAAATTCTTTACGTTCTGAATTGATTTTTGAAAAATAAATTGGTTTGTGCTTCATGCAGTCAAACAATGATTACACAATCTAGTTTGTCCAAAAAAAGTCAGGTGAAAGAATGGTCAGTCCCCAAAAAACTGTACTTGGTACAAAGCCATGGAAATCTGTGCTGCCAAAACTGCAGTAACAGGTCGAAATCCAGTATTGGTTTCCACAAAGAATACTGATTTTTTTTGTACAGTTCACAGAAGTACAAAGTTAAACCACATTAATTTACTCTTCCTTACATATAAACTAGGTCAAATGCATTTATAGAAGTGAAATTACTGTTCCTAGACTTCAAAATTAAATGTCCTTTTTGAAGTTAACTACTGAAAAGAACAAACAAAAACAAACAAACAAAAAAGAGACAAAGCTCTTGACACACACAGAAATGAAAATAAACTAAAAATGCATACTCCATGGCATTACTGCTATTGGCTTCACTTAGAAAAGCACATACATGCAAATTAGGAAATTCTCACAACTTTCTTTTCATGTGAAAGTATCAAAACAAATTTTGTTTTTACAGTAATCTGAAAAACAATTCTTAAATTATTCAAATCTAATCTAAAAGCTTCTTCTAAACACCAACACCAACATATAAAGGACTTACAGGCAATTGCACACAATGGAGCCCTCCTTTCTCCCTCATTATTTCACAACTTGTAAAGAGAATGGAAAATTTCAAAAAACGTACATAACTTAGGAGGAGGAAAAAACCCTTGAACTCCCACATCCTACCAGAAATGAAACTAATTTTTAAAGAAGGAAAGGTTAGTGGAAAAAGCATACACAGTTCTGGAAAAGAAAGCTAATTGCATTGCATTCCAAAGTTCTGGCTGGTTTGATTTTGAGGATGAAAACATCCATACCTTTTCAGTTTTTCATTCTGTGACTTTAAGCTGCTGAGTTCATTTTCTAGTATTTGAGGTGAAAGGCCTTTTTAGCAATTGATTTCTGTTCAGGTTGGCCTGCAAAGGCAGTGCAATAAACCAACAATATATTTTTTATATTCAGCCTTCACTGCATTCAGCAGACAAACAAAAGGAGCACAACAAAAGACATAGACCATTTTGAAAGAAGCTGTAATCAAACTAGTGCTTGCCAATATTCTTGAACCCATAACTGCTGCAGATAACAATTTGTAGAACTGTAATCTTTTAGACGTGGGCTAGGTTGGCTGGTGAAAAACTAATTAAATGCAGCAGTCCAAGCCACTCCTGCTGTGGTGGCTAGACCAGCAGCTGCTAATTCCTGCTGGGATTGCAGCAGTATATTTCTAACTCACTTCCAGTGGGGCTTCTCCTTCAAGGATTGCAGGAAATTTATAGAAAAAAACTTCTATTCCACAAGCAATCTAAACACTCTCGTTACACCTGGAATTACTGCCTTTTTAAACAGCAGACTTTCAGTTAGGAGTCAAATTAGCTTTAACTTGCATTGTCTAATACCCATGTTAACATTTGATTATTTCCCCCATCTCAAATGCTACTTAAATCTGTTGAGCTGGTAGATAAATACTGAGAACCACACACAGACTGCGTCTGTCTTCCCTGTCTTTCATTAAATGGAACCAGCTGACTCAAACTTACTAAAAGTGCAAGAATCATTATGTCAGACATTGATTTAAAAGCATGGAAGGAAAACTCAGACTATGCTGAATTTCAGAGGTTACTACTATACTGTGCGTACATTGCACTCCTCAGAATAACTCAACTTTCAGAAAGTTTGTTCCTTTGGTAAGACTGTTGAAATGAAGATATGAGGTGAAGATCAGAGTACTTCCTACGGCACTGAGTAAGAAAAATATTTAGAAAACATATTCACTATTTCCTCTTTTTCCTGTAGCCTCTTTAAAAAGCTGAGTTAGACTGCACGTAAGAATAACTGTATTTCTAAAACAGCAGGCAAGTTCTCAACAGGAAAACCGATTTCTTTCCTACCAAGTCTGGAAAAAACATGCCACAGAAAGTTGGCTGAAAATGAACTCATAATAGTGTGAAGTTGACTTTTCAACATGAAGTTCCTGAGTCCAATAGATCCTGAAACTGATTTTGAATATTTTATTTAGAACTGAGTTTTATTTGAGAGTACTATTCTCTCTTCAGGGACCTGGCAGTACTTATCTACTCACATTTAGGCAGTTCAATGAAATAGGGAGAACAAAGAAAAGGAGGTAGAAAAGTGGACGAAGTAAAGTAATTTTTAAGATCTCATGCATATTTTTGTCCTTGGTACTGAATTTTGGACACAGTGAGGCATGTTTTCAAAACCAGGTGCTTACACTATCTGTGTAAGATGCAGACCCAAATCCTTGGGTTGGCAGTCTTGGACATATTCTTACAGCCAAAGATGCTGTGCCTACACTTCCTGTCTATGTGACATTCCCTGCAGCTACTAGCCCTCCCTAAGCATGACACGAAGCTTGATGACTGAAAAAACGAACACAGCTTCCCTGGAAACATGTCTTACTTTAAACACCATTTAAACCACTATCTCATAAGCAGCACATTTTTCTTCTCCTCTTAAAAGATACTGATGACGAATAAACATCGTTTATTCAATCCTAATGAAGAGTACATGTGAGGAGAAAGAGTACTGAGCACTAAAAATGTTGTAAAACCTTCTAAAGTGGGCTGTAAGACCTTCCTTCCTGGGTCATTGCAGAATTACCTGCCTGCTTTTTCTCTGGTGACACATTCCTTCAAGAAGTGTTTTAAACAGCCTCTATGCTGAGCAGGTGTCAACATCATTGATTACTGCTCCCCATGATAATCTCCAGGTGCAGAAGGCAAACTGGCCTTTTCACTAAATGACAACATGTGGTAGTATGAACATCTTCACACATACATTAATGACTCTTGGTTTTCCTGGTCGAGGGAAGGGGAGTAAGAACAGAGGTTATGAACTTTTAACATCTTGCCCCGTATAAAAATATATATAGAAAAAAAAGTAACCTTTTAAAATCAGATAAGGAAAAATTCACAGCTATTCATGTCTGTATAGCTTAATCCATCTTTAAACAAACTTCTTAATCAGCTAATTTAGGCCTAGTCATTTTTGGGATTCCACAAGCTCTTGTGCCCATGGTTATCCTCAAAAGCTCTCATTTTGGTAAGCTACACAGCTTTCCCCTTGAGGTTTTGTGTTCTGCTGAATCATCAACTCCTTTGCAATGGCTTCTCTGAAATAAATTGCTTTTCCCAAGAAGTTTATGTTCAGTGCCATCCCAAGATCCTTTCCCACAAGACAACAAATAAAATTTTAATACATAGCAGATTTAAAAGTTCCTGGGCTTTTTTCTAGCCACTCTCCATATTTCCTTCTTTAAAACCGGCGGGACAGACATTTCTGAACATAAGATATAAGACTGAAAGCCAGACGATGCAAAAGAGTTGGGAGGAATGTATAGTATTTCACTAATGCTCCCTAAATGAACACCTTTTATAATGTTTTGTGTATTCTGATCATACTTACATACATTCTCAAAAGATAAACTGAAATAATTGATTTTCCATAAGAGAGAGAGTACTTTTAATCTGTCATTTCTATTATTTTTGTAACAGTCAGAAAACCTAATTTGTCATTGTCATAACAATGATCTGCAGACTTACACTTGGTTGTTATTTTATTGCATTAACAAAGCTACAGGAAGTAGCTTTTACAGTAAGCTTTTGCACACAGTAAACCTGCAGCAGAGAGGCATTGCTACTACATATAAAACAGGAAAAAAATGCTTGAGAAAATGAAGATGACATTAAGGCAATATACTCTACTACAGGTTTTGTCAGAGGGGTTATTTCCATTAGAGTGATAAGTTTTGCAGTCCTGCCAAGTCTGATGACTGAATGCCAACTTACTGAAAGGGTAGGGGAGGTATCAAGTCAGGCCTGATCTTCCAAAAGTATAAGGCCCAAACTTTCTAGCTGCGTAGACTTTGATTCTGGTGGCTGGGAAAGACTTAAGTAGGTGGAGATCTTCTCTAAATACTGGATTTTCTATGCACACAGAGAGGAATGGTGCTGCATCAGTCCTTAGCTATCCCTGCAGATGCCCTGGAGCACTCCCCTCCACCCACCCTGGTCCCACCCACTCCAAGGGACAAAGAGGGCAGAAAGCTGGGTTCACCACACATACCTTCCTTCTCAGAGACAGATGTTCCCCATGCATGACTGTGGTGGGTGAAATTTGACAGAAAATCTGAGATAAGTGTTGAGATAAGGACAGAGAGGTCTACTACAATCACTGTCATGGGCAAAACAGAGTGAGAACTGGAATGAAAAATCTTACATCAGAATAAATTTTAATCATATTAGTTTCATGCTTGCACAGAAATATCTTGTTTTGCCTTTGTGGGTGTAATTGTTTATGTGGCTTTTACTTTACACTGGTGTACAGCAGAAAGCCAAGAATGTTAATGCTACGCAAAACATTGTGTAACAAGATAGGCAGTCTCCCTAGCCACCAGAAAAGCACAACCCACAGGCACTTAGATCATACGGGCAGAGTACGGGTGGGTTTAGGGTCAGCTGGGATATCCATAATGAGTTTCAGGAAAAAAAGAAACAAAAAACAAGACCGCCAAAACCACCCCAAACAACCAAAACCAGTTGTGGCTTGCGTATTCAATTTCAGAAATTCTGTGTTTCTCCTAGCCAGCAATAGTGCCACTCATTTGTTTTCCTGCTGTGTTGCTGCTCTTTTTGCTTTTGGTGTTTCATAACTGGACAACCCTAGACCAGGGAATTTGAAAATACTGTGTTTTGCTGCTTCTGAGAGACGGAAGGCAGCAGGCAAAACACACACAACAAAGGCCATAGGGACTAAGGCAGAAGGCCACGGGGAATTATTTTGTGAAACAATGTTAGAAGATAGGAAGAATAGAAGCAACTGAATAAAATGCCTTTTATTAGGAAGCTGTGGCCTGTGTTCAGTTTTCACTTTCTGAGTTTTGTTTTTCCTTAGTGGTAGCAGTGTATTATGAGCTCTTGACTTCAGTGAGCCCTTCTGGCCTTCGGACTGCTGGGTGAGAAGATGGAGATAGAATGTGGGAGATAAAAGGTTGCAGAGTCTAATCAGTCACCTAATTAGTGGCAACTTCTGAAGGATAACAGCTGAAAACTAAGGCATTCCTCCCAAGAATTTCCTGCTTCAACACTCTGGGTATGAACCTCACCCTCAGTCCTCAATGATGGACATCATCAACTCAATCTCAACTGCTCTAAGTGGGCCTTCAATATTCTACGAATCTTTTACAAAGACCCCAGCTTTCTCCACACAATGTTTTCTTAGTTAGCATTCCCTATTAAGTAAAGGACTTAACTTATTCTTATTTTTCCTTTTTCCCCAGCACATTTTTAAAACCTCTCTGTGGCAAATTTAATCAATTACATATCTTTAGCTTCCCCCCTTCTTAGAGCTACTGCTGTGTCTTCTGTTCCATGTTGCCTTTTCTGCTTTTTGTGAAAACCATTCTATCATCTGACAACTCCCAGTGCAGATAAACCTACAAAAACCTCAACAGGATATTCAGAATGTCACAGAAATCATTCTCAATGACCATGATCAGAGACCATCCTGGTAATTAATGACATACATCTGCAAGCAAGTGTATTTACACTGAATTACATTTTCAAGGAAGTGTCAGCACTACTTAATGTTTGAGATGAGGAAGCTCTTTTTCTGTAGTTATAAGAGTGAAATTACTGTTTTCCAGGAGAAGATTCCAGATCTTCTAGTCCATGAACACCTTTCATCTTTTCTTGAAGTTCTCTATACCAGTCACTGATCAAGCCAGTGTTTAATTGGACATGCTAGGGAAAGGCTGCAGTTTCCATTTGTAAAGGACAGAGGCTTTTTAGTCAGAGTTGCTTTGTAATCCAGGATAATGATTCTCATCTAATCTATGTTGGCCTGTACTCCTGTTTATAAAGAATTCAGCACAGTGTTGTATTAGAGGTTTAAAAATAAATTGCTTCTTTCACATTCTCCCCATCATACTGAATCTTCAAGCACAGCTTACTCCAATGACATACCTGACAGCTGGCATTTCCAGCCTCTACCGGAATATAAAATAGAATCACAGTTAAGCAGTATTTGCAATATAGTCTGCACAGGATTTACAGATTCATGTTGTATTTTTTAAATATATTTTAAAAAATATATTTACTTTCAGAGAGTGGCTTGGAATAAATGGTTTGGTTCAGTATGTCCATGCACTGGTTCATGTGTGCACTAAGTGGGTTACAGCTGTACAAATCAGCTGTTGATAGAAGCAAAGAGCTGGTCCTTCACAGGCACAGCTTCAGCACCCACATTAGCCACAGCCTGTGAAAAGAGCTGTGAGGCACCAGCTGCAAGGAAGATTTTGACAAGGACTTCCACATATCCTGATGAGGTTGTTGTCAGACAGGCAGGTTGTTTGAGAGACTTACCAGCCCTTCTGCACTCTGCTTTGTGTTCCACAGGCTGATGATCAGGCACTGCATTCACACACAGAACATTTTACTCTGAAGAAGAACCAAGCAGTGAAAGGTATCATGTACTTCTGCCATCCCTTCCCATGACTTTTTGCTTGATGCTTAAAGAGAAAATGCCCTTAATGAGATCTCATGTAAACTATGCAAACTTAGCTTTACAGATGTCAAAATGCTGCTTCTGGGCTCAGAAATTTGAGTCTGATTTACCAAAACTTGCTCAAAATTGAACACCAATTCTTATTTGAAGATTTAGCTGAGGATGAACAGTACTCATTGTGATCAATAGACCATCCATCCAGATGTTTAATTATGCACTTATAATATTTTCATATGCAGTGCAATTATCTAGTTAATAATGTTTTTATCTTGCAAAAAGTAGAGCACAAAGTTTTAGCATATGTCAACTCCATGAAAAATTTTAGTAAGGCCAGGCTCGCTAAATATAACTTTAAATTATTTGATATATCCTAAAAAAAAGGGCGTGTTTTTTTTTTTTTTTTTGAGGTTCATTATCTAATTGAGAAGTTTATCCATGCTTTCATTCAGATATTCTTTCTTTATTCTTCCATCTGAATCTTTGAAAATAAAAAAAATTTCCCCCCTTCTGACTTAAGAACAAACCTGTTGGCAATGGCAAATTTGTGAATTCAGTCAGGAAACTAATGCTTTTAATGGAACAACACTAATACTTGTTAAACATTGATTACATTTACAAACTCAAAAAACTGTTGCAATCACAGAGATTACAGTACTCTGTGGAAGACTATCTTGACTATATTGTCCTATCTTGACAATAAAGCCAAGTGCTTATGGCTAACAAAATATCAACAATTTTGCTAGTAAAAGTTGAAACCCACTCCACTCATCTTTCTTCCCCTAGTAAACCAATATTCTTAGAAGACAAGTGATTCAGAGTTAGTATGTCTAACAACATACCACACTGAAATCAGTAACACTGACAAAACCGTGAATTTTATCTCTTTTCCTGATGAAAGATGTTATGCAAATAAAAGCAGTAAACAGGACTATCAGATGGACTGTAAAGGTGTTTCTCTAGTACTAGGAAAACAGAGATTTTTCAATACAAACACTTCTCCTGGACACATTTTCCCAGTAAAAGGTAAGTTTAGCACTCTTTAGAGATGACAGACAGCCTCAAATGCATTCTGCTGCTGCTTGAGAAGGTTAGAAACCATCTGTATCTCCTTTCAAAGTCAGCAGAAAGTTTAGGCAGGACATAAAGAGTGAAGAGAGGCTCTCAGCTGTGGACATCTAAAGTAGGTCTGAAAAATAGTTTAGGTCAGAAGCGGGACATGGTGATGTCATGCAGTTGTATATGTGAACAATGACTGCACGATGTGGAAAAATGTGTCAGTTAGATAAAGAACAAAGGACACTAAAAGCAGCTTAATGTTAAAGAACTAGAACTGCCATTTCAGGGTATAGAAAAACTAATACCTGTCTAGCTGTATCTATTTGTCTTTTAGATACATAAGCCATGAATTCACTCCAAAGCAGATGCTACTGAGAAATGTTTCCACCTGTTATATAATCTTGATCTTACATTAAGCTAATTATAGGCTATTGCAAGCTACTTAAAAGCTTCGAGTCATATATTTCAAATTAACTGCTTAATTTCTCCATGTTCTTACTTCTGGAGAGTATTCTTCAAAGCCATTTTGTCAGTCCCCTTAGGAAAAAAGTCTGCTACCTGAACAACACACTGCTGTCACATGCTTACTGCAACATCTCTGGATTTCCCCTTATGAGTGCATTTAGTGAATTAGAGCACTTTTTAAGTCCCTTCTCTTTGGTTGCAGCACAAATGCAAAATTTATCTACAGGGTAGATTTGCCATCAGCAAAAGAATAGGATTGAGTCCTAATTGCATGGTGGTAAAGTGTAATATCTGTGATGATGAGTAATTAAGAGTCTTAAATTTCTGCTTTCATTGCTTGAAAAATAAAAAGCAAAATACATCTTTCTTTGGCAGAAACACTCTTCTAACACAGGACTACTAAAGCCTTAAGAAAAAAAAAACACCCAAAAAACCAAATCCAAAGCAACACCATCATCATCAACAACAAAACCCACAAAACAAAAGAAACCAGCAAAAAAAACAGAAAAGGGAAATTAAAAAGAAATTAGATATGTACTTCAGATACCTCTTAGCTTTTATCAAAGGGTAAAGAAGCTTCCTTGTCACAGACCTCACAAATACCTTCATTAAGACCTAAGTTTACTGTGGGGGTTGTTTTACCCTGTGGAGCTACAATACCAGAAAATGAAATTAATTTCCTGAATTATTGCCCCCAGGCAAAAACTCTCCTTCATGTTAAAATACAGGGTTTGTGCTGTTTTGTGTCCGGGACATGATTATGTGACAAACTGACTTCCAAGTGTGGCACGATTGTTTAGATTTTGTTCTTTGGGGAAGTCCAGTCAGACAGAGTTCTTAAGAAATGTCACATAGCCCTTTCTGAAAGTTCAACGCTAGGTATTTAAATAGACATGTGTTGCATGTCCAGTGAGAACTGCTAACTTCTGACATGGTCCATCTGCTAATCTTTTGGCATGGCAGGCCTGGCAATAGGCAGAGAAATCAAAAGCTGCTGCTGCTGCAGAGATGCTGATACAGCCTGGCCATATGGTGAGTTCCACAGAGAGAAAGAGAGAAAGAAATCTTGAAAAGGTCACCCTGATTCAGAAGACCCATGTTGCTCTGGTTGATTCATCTGGGCCATGAAAGAGTTCCTAGGTTTGGTCACAGGACTGCCCTCAAGAGGTACAAGTGCACAGGGCAAATATTATGAAGTTACATTTGGCAAATACTTCCATGTGTCATGATTCCAAACAACATTATTATTTACTGCAAATCCTCCCTCTCCTTTCAAATTAAAGGAAATAAACAAGACAGATGGAGCTAGGAGATTTCTATTACGTTCATCAGCAGGAAAACTGATTTGCATCTACCAATATATCTTTTGTCAGACACATGAAGATCAACTGTATTATTTGCACCAAGTCAGACATCATCTGTCTCTTTTCACTGAAGATAGCCTCTTACAGTCTTGTAACACTTCATGGATTATTCCTTAATCTCTGGTAATTTTCTTATGCCACAGTAATAAGGTATTGTAAAAAAACCCCTACCTGTTATGCATAAAAAGCTTTGCTCTGAATGAAGTTTATAATCAGTTGCATTATTTCTCTTGAAGGTAAAAGAGAATTATCAGCCATGTCATATCACCAACTTTCACTTGTATTTGCCCAGTATTTGAAATTCAAAGGAGAAATAAATTGCCAAACCAAGGCTAACCTCAGGACCAGAAAGCAAATCATGTTACCAGAGGGCACAGCCATGCTGAAGTGTTTTCTGATGAACAGTACCTCTAAGGCTTTAGGAAAAATTAAAATCTATGCAGAGAAAATCCAAACCATTCAAATCTGAAGAAAGGTAGATTTGCTGTACCACCATGAAGATAAATGGTCAGAGTAATTCAAGACCTTAATGAGGTCCCAGCTTGTACTTCAGGCTATGAATTCACCACACATATGATGTATTTTATACACAGTTACTGGTGAAATTAATTACAGAAGTTATCCTGGATAACTTCTGTGGCTATTATATCATATGTGTTACTTGAATGTACTCATTCACTGCAGTCATAGCACAATAATGTAGGCAGCAAAAGTACTTCCCAGTTATCGGGAACTTCCAGGCTCACTTGTTGATTTCTGTGAAATTGCATAGATTTTGTGAGAAATGACAGAGAAGACTTCATAATTCTATTTTTTTTTCCTAATTTATGTTTTTTAAGCAAAATGTGGTTGGAAAAGACTCTCATTTCCAATATCTCAACAAATGGCCTTAGCTTCCTGCTGAAACTAACCACTATTGCTAACCTACTAGTCAACCTAGTTTTGCAAGTATTTAGAAAAAATAAAATCAGCAAACTTCCCATTTAGTGTGTCATACAACTAACCACCCTGGTTCCGTCTTTATTCCCCTTCTCTCACCAAGGGCCTACAAAATTTTGTAAGTGCACCAAATGTAGCTCCTAATGGAGGAACACTTCATTCAGCACATTTTATAGTTATCAGGAAGGTATAGTGCCAGTATTTTAACAAAATCAAGAGTTAGCTTCTTTTCTCCCAGTTACCCCTAATAATCTGACTAGAATTTAAAGACGTGAAATTATTTCCCAGAGTTTCAAATCTAGTCCTATCAATTGCATGGTAGAAAGTCAGAGCTTCATAATTTGCCCCTCAGAGTGGTTTTAATTTGCACCGAGTTAACAGTAACTGCCCAGTAATTAGTAATTAGTTTGCTTCCTAGGTTATTGCACTGTAGTTTGACCAATAATAAAAAACACTGACTGTGATAAATGAAAGACTCTTGCCTCTACTAAAGTAAAAGGAATGAGGAGATTATTTAAAAAAAGAAGTAATTCCATTACTCCCTGATCAGAAAATGCATCCATTAATCTGAGACAGGAGTGCTGCTCTAAGAGACATCACACAAAGAGGAGGGAGAGCTCATGTGAGACATGGTCTTACTTAAAGTTCACTATTACATGGACCACTTGTAAACAGAATCACCTAAGTCACAGGAAATGCAGAAAATGCAGTTATTTACAACATGGTTGCCTATAGCAGGCTCACAGTCTTTTGGCTGGGGCATTTTATTTTGTAAGAGCTATTACAAATGAATAGGCAAGGTTATTTTTGTACTCTACAGTGCTAGAAATAGGCAGTACACAGCAGTAATACGAAATTGCTTCCATTTACTCAAATACTGCAGCAGTGCTATACAACACTATGATGAAAATTTCTGCTCTGGTTCCATTTCATAAATTTATGCATGAGTTTAAAAAAAATAGTTATTTCAAGTAATTCTCTTATAATAAACTGAACACCATACTCCACAAAGTAATTGTAAGAGGAATAATATTATTTTAGCCATGACACTTAAAAAGGACAAACTTGGCATGAAGACATAGTATGTTATTAAATATACCAACATGGTTGGAAAAGCAGACTTCTTTTAGTTCTTTCTTTTTCTTACTACATCAGTAGACATGAGCTGATCTTATGACGAAAGTCCCTAAGATTTCCCTGTAAAGACCATTTCACTGAGCACTAGAAAATATTTAGTATATGGCAACAGTTTCATAGTCAGCCTTTACTTCACTAGCATATCTTACTCTTAGTACGAACCAATTCTTCAGCTTATCATTGAGTTAAAGTGATTGAAGAGGTTATAAAATCAGGAAGAATTTGGCCAAAGCACATAAGATGTAAGCCACCAGCACAATGTATTCTGATAAAAGAGTTAAAACCTTCATGAGCATTAATGGAACAGCCTCATAGGTAGCTTGGCTCTTTTCAGATACATTTTCTCCCCTTGAGGATTCTCAAGTGTTCCCAAGGAATTATTTCTCTTCAGAGAGGAAAAAAAGTGAAAAGCAAACCATGTCAGTTCAAGGGAATTTAGAAAGATGTGATATTGCAAAGTTAAGACCAGGACCTGAGACATTAAGTATTAATCTCCTCTGAATAATTTTAACTCTGCATAATATTTATATCAGCTCTTGTTAAAACACAGGACTTCCAGTAATTCTTCTTTATTAGCAGACTCATCAGATGCCTCATTAGTACAGCCTTGCTCTACTTTGGCTTTATCTCTCCATTTGTAAAACGGTCTATGATGCTATAGAAGTGCTGAATACCTTTTCTAAACCATCAAATTACTTGTCTGACTCAAAAACAATTTTTCTTTACGAGTCTGTACAAAAACAGTGAGCAAAATTCATCTGATCAGATATTACTGTTTACTTCCCTGGTAATCATCTGAATTCCCTTTTCAGATAACAGAGAGCAGTGGGCAATTCTGGAACATGATTCATTCCATCCTGAGGACATTTTGAATAGGTCAGGTAAAACATGCCCTGGAAGAATTTTAACTCTGATCACCAAGGAAGCTTCATGTAGGCACCTATAACAGTAACTGTCTTTGATTAGGAGAAATTACTCCCACGCTTTCTAAATATTGCAGCCCATAGAGTGATGACTTATTAAATGAATGTCATGGTAATCTCAAGACTCTCAAGAGCAGCAGAAACATCACCATGATGCCCTTCTCTCATGATCGAGGGCCTTTCCATTTTTGGTCAGTGAACAGCATTTGATACTCTCTTGATACAGTCAATACCAAAAAAGTCATGGGTCTCTCTGTCCTCTGCCTCCCCATGTCCCTTCCAAACCTGTGCAGACCAGCATGTGTGCTGAAACCATACTGAGAAAGCAGCTACCTTGTGTTCCGCACAGCACACCACAACTTAAAGCAGGAGAAAGATCTTGGGGGAAAAGAAAAAAAAAAAAGAGAGGACATCTTAGAGGGAGAAATGGAGAAGGATATTTATATATGTACCTATATTTATCTCTATATGTATGGAGATGACAGAGGCAGAGATGGCGAGACACTGAGGGAAGCTGAGGAGGGACAGATGATGAAGTGAGAAGACAGGCAAATCAAGATAAGGTGGTGAGAGGAGGGCATGGTGGGAGTGTGTGGAGTGGGCCAAGAGACACACCAAGTGAAGAGCAGCACAGTAAGAAAGGAAGTGAGTAAAGGGAATTCAGAATAGAAGCAGTAGCAAATAGAAAATATGTGTACAGGCTTATGGTTTGAGGGCTTGGGAAAACAGAGCAAAAAAAAAAAGTACAGCAGAGAACAAGAGCCAGAGAGAAAACTGCAAGTAAAGTTTGAGGGAAACAACTCTATTGTTTTACAAGCTTAGACAATATAATAGCACAGGAAAGAATAAAATTAAGTGAAGAATAGGTAATAACTGAGATCTTTATTTTTTCTTTCTTTTTTTTACATCTTAATTAAATAATGAATCTTAGAGGATATGTGAAACTTGTGAAATAAAATTAAATTTGATGCCAATTTTTTAAGGCTCAATGCAGCATCAAAAATGGTATAAAAAACAGTGCTCCAGACTTGTTACACCCAATGCCATTTCAAATGTTATACATCAGTATTCGAGGGGCAAAAATCCACACAAAATATGTCACCTGTGGCACCTGCAGCAAACTCCATGCTTACATGTGAGCATAGCTCATTTTGCCTAAAATATGGTCTAAATGGGACAGTGTCATTTGTACACAGCTCCTGTACAACCAGGCAGTTTGTGGTCTGACAGATGCTACTGGGACTAACTCAGAGAGTACAAATATCATTCAATCAGATATGTCTGAGCAAACATGAAAAATCACTATCCTTAAAGAATGTCTGCCTGCCTGATCTCAATATAAAAGTAAACTCAGCTGAAAATAAATCCAGCTTTTAAAGCATAATGCAGAAAGTAACCATATCAATCTACCTTCAATAGACTATCTATAATCTTCCCCCTTAAAACCCATCCTCTTTTGTACAAGTTAAGAAATTCCCTTCCATTCTCATGCGTAAATGTAAGTAAAAAGAAACCATTTTTACTTGATCTTTTATGATTACAGTAGATTTAGTAGGTGCACTTTGCCTTCTTACAATGTCTTTACCTGCCTTCTGCCATTTTCTAAATGTCATGTTTTTTATGCCAGCCACATCATGTAGTTTTAAGCACATTTGCAGCATATCCCTGACATTTAAATAAAAATGTAACTGCTTTCAGTATTGCTATTGTTTTTGTTGATCAGCTACACCTTTTCTGCCATGATAATAAGAGAATAAATCTTACAGTAGCTGTCATTCACTCAGGGTATGATAAAAAGACAGAAGTATCTAATGGTCCTGAGCAAATCCTGGGTGTGCAAAAAAGGGATTTCACAGGAATCATCTAGAATGAAGTTATGTACTCTTCAAGTCTTGTTACTTTAAAGGGAAAAAACCCAAAAACAAAAAGCAAAACAGGTGAAGTTAATTTCACTGTAGAAGACTTACTGGTGATTGCCATGAATTTTGAAAAATGGCACTAACTGGATAAAGCATGATAGCTCTCAGTGTTTATGGAGTGGCTACACAAAGCACTGTGTAGTTTTACACTAATTAAACTCCATTGGTTTATTAACAATCTGTGCATTCATCACTGCATTGGGTAGGTACTTTTGGAAGTACTTTCCTAGCAGGCCAGCTGTGAATGCCATTTCTGAGACACAGTGAGCAGTAACCATAATGAGGACTCTGCCATTTCTCACACTGCAGACATTAACAGGGATTATTGAACGGTGCTAAGAATGGCTTATCCAGAGTTCAGTGACAGGTAAAGGCCACTGTACCTTCTTCTACCACTGGATTTCAAAAGAGCTATCTTTGCCAGCTTTTTCACACCTTTCACTCTGCGGGTTATAAAAAATTGTAACATTCTAGTAAATGCACTTTTTTTTTTGAAGATTCTCAGTTCAAGAAGCTGACTATGTAAGGGACTAATGGCTACAGCAAGAGTGGCATAGCTGATTTCTAAATAGCCAGCATCTGTGTCTAACACTGACATGAAATAAATGTACTTTTTTAAAAAAAGGGAAAAAATACATTTTAGAAAAGCAATTGTGATAGTTTTCACCCTAGGCCTTCCTGGAGACCAGCTTGTAACCAGGAAAGAAACTAGGGTAATGACTTAGGAAGTATTCCTTTCCGTAACACAACATATAAAAAGACACAGATAAGAGAGTTTGCTCTCTTCTCTCTTCTGGTGGCTGAAGGCAACAGGTCTCTTCACAGACAGTTTTTGCTTGTATAGGCCAAAGCCTGCCTGCTCCGACCTGCCGTTATCTCCAGTCTCTCCGGGAGGCGTGGGGGAGTTGGCTGCTGCCTTGCACAGCTCTGCTGTCCCAATCAGGGAAGTATTTAATTCATTTTTATATTTATTCATCAGCTCTCTGTTAACGGGTGTATTTAGGAGATATTTGTTTTTAGGTTTCTTTTTATCCCTGTTTCCCCCCTCCTTTTCCCTTTTTCCCCTCTCAGGAGCTCCCTGTTGTGGATAATATTGTATCTATATAATTGTAAATATATATTTTTGATAGAATCTGGTTTTGTTCAAACTTCTTTCAGTTTTTTTCCCCGTGGTTCGTTTTTTTTCTTCCCTCTCTGGGAAGCAGGCCTTGTCAAATTTTGGAGACTTGGCAGGAAACCAGCTCGAAACTTGCACAGCAATGCAAAAAATACTTTAAAAAAAGTCATCACCAGTGCTGCCTGAATAGAGAATCATAAAGTGACTAGTATTTTCTCTTTCCATTTGCTTTAATAATGCAGCATGATGACAAGTACGGTGTTTATACAAAAATTATGTCTATTTGTATTGTTTTCCCCTACCCTCTTGTTTCCAAAAAAACCCTCTCAAAACCTAAAAAAACCCCAAACAAATAAACAAACAAACAACAACAAAAAAACAACACCCCTACCACTACCTTTCTGGGAGAAGGGTGTGACCCAACTTTCCTCTGCCAAACAATCTACTTCCCTTGTTTTAATTTAGTTATCCCATAAATGCTTCAAGACAAAGCTCATTCTTCTTCAGGAACATACCCTTTTCTGCAGGCTAGACATGGACAAAAATATCAGAATTCTTTAAAATGCTTTCAAGTTCACACATCATTTCATCAGCTGTGTATGAATCAACTAATAAATGGTACCACTAGTGATTTGGGTTTTATACTCCTCTTTTGCCAGCCACTTAATTCTTTTCTGTAACTGAACTCACAGTCTTAAGTCAACTCCTCAGTTCTCCACGTACCGTACAAAGGAAAAAAACCATCGTATGTTTTGCAACCTTCCCTTTTCCAAACCACTTTCTCTGAGGTAAAAGTATTTTTTAACAAGTTTTTGTTATTAAACTGGTGTGTGAAAAAGGCTACGGAAAAGATTTTTGTTCAGTGCATACTTTTGCTGCTTACCAAATTCTTCACAATAACCATGGCAATGCATGTTTCTGTCCACAGTAAATCATCACTGGGAGGTTAGCTGTCAGACAGAATTACATTTATCATTTTAATTATCAGAATTACACTAGTTACCATTTCAGAGAGTTTCTCTTATAACCATTCTTATACTTGAGAGCAGATCATCAGATAGCACATTTTAAATTAATGCTCCTCACCACTAATTAGGTGACTGATTAGACTCTGCAACCTTTTATCTCCCACATTCTAAATTCTGTGCATGTCTCAGTCAGACAGGTATGGGGCTTGGATGAAAATTCCAGCTGGGATGTAACTTCTGTGCGTTGGCAGAATACCACAAAAATTTGGATGGATGAACTCCCCAACCTCACACCACATTTTGACTTCAGACAAGAATTTGCAAAACAATTGGAAAATGCGTCTGAAATCGTAGGCAATAAATTAATGAACTTAGGAGATGTGACGTGTTTTCCACCTTTCTTTGAAAGAGGAGAAAAAAGAGAATCTAGCATTTGGCTCTGCATTTCTTAATTAAATCCAAGCATGTGTTTCTGATCATTCTTCAGTCACAAAGCTCAAGAGACTCCAAAATAAATACCTTTTTTTAATCATGCTAAGGAGGTAACAACACCCTTCCTATGCATCACTTACAATACAGCACAGAACCTAACTTTTTTCCTTTTTATTAAACATATCTGAAGTTCTCTCATCTTTCACTGAACTGTATTTGATTTATTATGACAATTTCTTTTTGTCATCAAGCAGTCAAGAAATAAAATGTGAGTTAATCCTTTAATTCAGTGACTCATATGAGTCACTAACTTTGTTTTGAACATTATAAATTCATAAAATAGTAGAGACTGAATAGTTATTTAGATTGCTTGCATTTCTTATGACTGGGAGAAGATTCTAACCGTGCAGCAACTCACTGAGTGATGCCCAAGTTCTGCTGTGTTTTCAGGCAAAGGTCAAATACTTCCTTTTTTTATATATACTCTGGAATTCTTGAAGCTCCTTTCTAGGTCAATAACAAAGAAAATTAAATTTCTTGGCATTAGTAGAAAGGTATCATTTATTTTCAGGCTATCTTCCTTTAAATAGTGTTATCTAACAAAGAAGAAATAGACCTCTATTGTTGCCTAAAGTCTGTGCCTTGTAGTAACTCTCATTTGCTCAAAATACAGCACAGCTATAATCAAGGTACACTCAGTCATTTCAGTAATAGCTCTTTTTTGCACCAATTTTTGCAATATTTTTATAATGACTATTCCCTCTCAAAACCTCAAAGTCTGACTCAAATTATTCAGGTACAAACACTTTGTTAAATAAATTAAATTTGTTCTCATTTCTCACCATCCTACTCTGTTACTAATTGCCAACATTAAAACCAATTTCCTCAAGATCAGCTTCTCTTGCCTGTGATGGTAAATGGTGAGTGATCTCCCTGTCCTTATCTTGACCCAACCTTTTCATCCCATTTTCTTTCCTCACATCCTGTTGAGCAGGGAGAGTGAAAGCGAAGCTTGGTGAGCCCGTGGTGCCCAGCTGAGCTCAACTCACCCCATCCTCAAAGACTGGTTTTCAGTTTCTACACCATGGATAAAAAAGAATCACCCGAGATAAATTGGGGGTTTAGCTCAAAATCCAAGGTGGATCAAGTGACTTCAGCTACCAGAAATTAGGCAGATTTAACCACCAGAGGAATCAGGTTTTGATCAAGCTTCTGATGGAAAAAACCGGCACTAAAAGCTGAACCCATTTTAAGATGGAACATGACCGAAATATGAAGACGGTTATAAAATGAAACTGCAAAAAAACCAGTGGAGTATTGAACTGAGACACAGGAAGTCTTTCGTAGAACAAATGTCTTAGTACTTTGTTTATGATACAGTTTATTTCTACAAATGACAGCTGATGCAGAAAAGGCTGAGCTTTGGTTTTGGAAATTGGTCATGTATTTGAAATTGGAAAGGACTGGGAGCTTTATTTAGTTGTGGAAGTCAAAACTTCTGTCTCAATGTTTCAGGAAGATCTGGAGAAGATGCAACGGCCCTAAATTTCCAAGTATAGAAGCAGATTTGAGGAGGGCATGTGGGAGAGCCAATCAGAAATGTGAACTGCCAGCTCAGACTTTTTAACCTTCATGGCTCTAGAAATAAGAGTCCCTGCTGACATGAACGCTTTTAAAGATGGAGCGTAAGAAGAGACTTTCTACATATATTTCTACATACAACTTTGAACTGAAGCTGCTGGGCGACAGGTCAGAGGTTCTCTGCACTGAGCTTTAACATTGGCATTGGCCAAACAAACCACCAGATTAGATGACAAATGTGGCTTGGAGTCTGTCACCTTTGGTCCTTTCTCCATCTTCTCACCCAGCAGTCCGAAGGCCAGAAGGGCTCACTGAAGTCAAGAGCTCATAATACACTGCTACCACTAAGGAAAAACAAAACTCAGAAAGTGAAAACTGAACACAGGCCACAGCTTCCTAATAAAAGGCATTTTATTCAGTTGCTTCTATTCTTCCTATCTTCTAACATTGTTTCACAAAATAATTCCCCGTGGCCTTCTGCCTTAGTCCCTATGGCCTTTGTTGTGTGTGTTTTGCCTGCTGCCTTCCGTCTCTCAGAAGCAGCAAAACACAGTATTTTCAAATTCCCTGGTCTAGGGTTGTCCAGTTATGAAACACCAAAAGCAAAAAGAGCAGCAACACAGCAGGAAAACAAATGAGTGGCACTATTGCTGGCTAGGAGAAACACAGAATTTCTGAAATTGAATACGCAAGCCACAACTGGTTTTGGTTGTTTGGGGTGGTTTTGGCGGTCTTGTTTTTTGTTTCTTTTTTTTCCTGAAACTCATTATGGATATCCCAGCTGACCCTAAACCCACCCGTACTCTGCCCGTATGATCTAAATGTTGCAGGTAGACTGTAATAAGGAACCATGGGAGTTGTGGTCTCCTGGGTTCTCAGACAATACTTGATTGTCATTGGTTAGAAGGTCTTGTGACATGTTCAAGCGTGGTATTTAAACCTAGGAAGTTTGAATAAACGGTAATTCTGCTCTGGCACTTGTTCATGTCTGAGTGGGGTTCGTGCCTTGAACAACACCTCATCTAAGTGCCTGTGGGTTGTGCTTTTCTGGTGGCTAGGGAGACTGCCTATCTTGTTACACAATGTTTTGCGTAGCATTAACATTCTTGGCTTTCTGCTGTACACCAGTGTAAAGTAAAAGCCACATAAACAATTACACCCACAAAGGCACAACAAGATTTTCCCATCCAAGCTTGAAGCTAATTTGTTTAAAACCTATCTTGGTGTGATAGTTTTCATTCTAGTCCGAAGAAGCCCAAAGTAACAGCAATTTGGCCACAAGAGAAAGGAATTGAGAGAGATACCAGAAATTTCTTTTCTAGCATTTCATTTCAGATAGAAAACCATCAGGGCAACTAATTAGATGCCAAACAAGAGGTTTGGCATCACAAGACAATCAGAAGCAGAAGCTGACAGACTGCTAGCTAAGATTGAGCAACAATGGTTCTTAGAAGCAAAATCAAGCCAGCAAAAGCAGACAAAACAGAAGAGTAACATGACCAACTTTTTGGTCTTTTGCTTTAACCAATAAAATAACATTCTGTGCAGAAATAAGAAAGGCAAAACTGCATTTTCAAGTTAAGAGAAAAATGCTAAAAGAACTAAGATAAAAGTGAGTACTGGGCAAAAAATCCTGTCCAAAAAAAGCTTCAACAAACCAACCAAAAAGCCAAACCCAAATGAAAATGAAAAATCCACCATCAGAAGAGTTAAAAAGTTATGTGTAACATAGACCTAATGTGATCAGGAAAGGAGTAACTGGTGAAACCAGGAAATGTTATTAAAATTATTAGTTACATTTAGCACCCACACAAGGAGTGCCAGAAAAAACCTGGGATTATTTATAATGCAAGCACCTGCATCTTTTCTATGTAGTAGTGAACTCCTTGTCTATTATTTCCATGAAAAGCAAAAGTACTCAATTTACACATTTGTATGGTCTGTTGCAAGTTCAAATGGTAAATCATTTCTCTGGGAAAAAGTATATGGTGTTTTGGAAATCTTTCCAATAGAATATAAAATGAGTTTTCATCATCAAAACACTACACTGAGGTGATAAGTATAATTGTAAAACAGTAACCTACCTTTTAATTAAATAATTTCTCATGCTGCTTTTCCTCTTATTCAGTAATGACCTGGTCTGCATTTCTTTAGTCTCTGTAAGGACTCAGCAACATCAATTACTAA
This sequence comes from Manacus vitellinus, assembly GCF_001715985.3. Taxonomy (NCBI): domain Eukaryota; kingdom Metazoa; phylum Chordata; class Aves; order Passeriformes; family Pipridae; genus Manacus; species Manacus vitellinus. Next base: position 5,528,067 of record NW_021939718.1, on the reverse strand, counting down.
AAGCCAGAAGGATAGGATCTGGTCTCTGTGATTTCCACATTTCAAACGTTGGTGAAGTTGACATTGACAACTAGAACTCTGACAACTCAGCATCTTATAGGAACACACTATCAACTGGGTTTTGCTAGTTCACTTAAGGGAATATGAGAATTTACCTGCCATAAAACAAGGTCTGCCTTCAGCACAGGACTCAAAATCTGCAGGCCTCCATGGAATGTAGTCAGGGGGATTAGGCAGGAGGTAACATTAGAGGACCTAAGGATTCTTTTTTGGCTTCACACTCTGCTAAACGATTAAAACCTAAAACCCACTAGTATAGAAAGGTTAACAGAAGAATCGGCGTCCTGCAACTGATTTTCCTTCTGACAGTATCATGAAGATTTTTCTGCTTGTCAGAACTTTAACCAAAGAAAAGGAGTAATTAATTGTAGCTTATTGAAACTAATTGTATTCTAATTTCATAAAGGAGATGTTTGTTAATAGCTACATTACCAACACTAAGATAAGCAGGTTGCCTTGATTATGCACATCTTCTAGCATAAACAAAAAAAGCAGCTTGGAGTAGCTTAAAAGAGTTAGGATTTCCACCACAAATGGCTGACTGCAAAGGTGGCTATCAAAAAATAATGCTGACTACCAATTTGTTAATGCATAAGAAATTTGGTGCAGGGCAAATGCAGACAGATGTGTAGAGGAGGTTTTTCCAAAGTGTTCAAACCTACCTTTTCCATCTAGCACAGTCAGATGCAATGAGATGGGACTTCTTTGCCTGCAGCACAGCAAACAGAAACTTAAGTTTTAAAACCAGTTTTCCCAGCCAGGAAGGGCAAAGCAATTTTATTCTGTTGCAGGGAAAAAGGAATTTTTTATCATTGGCATAACTGTCACTCACCAGCGTTCCAGAGGGATAAAGAAGATGGCATGTGATTTACAAATAGAGCAGGTCAGCATATAGGACTTCAAATGTTTCTAAGGTGACAGGGAAAAAATGGCTTAGGTATGCCATTTTAGCATTTAACTTCAACAAAATGTAGAAAAATTGTTCTCTCACTTAACAGTAAGCACAAGACTAGAGATGTTTCAGAAGCAGACAAGCTGCAATTATTTGCTCCTTCTCGTTTCCTCCTACTACTTATAATGTCCAACTCCCACCAACTTTTTCCACCACAAACAGCCATGCAGCTCATAGCTGAAATTATTATAGCAGCTATTCTGCAATAATCCTGATTAAAAAATGTTTAAACTCAATTAAAGCCATTTACCTAAAAAGTTTAACAAAAGTTTTCACAGCTTTTTTAATTCATCTGGCAGCAGTGCCATCCTTCCTTACAACAACAATAAACTAATGGAACCACGTGGCAATCTTTATTTTCTCAGTTTCTCCACTAGAAACACCTGACCCTTTCCTCTTTCTCCTTTAGCAACAGCTGTGACTTTTCTTGTGCTCCAGCATCAGAGTCCCACGACCTCAGCACCCTGGTCAGCGCCACGGCTGATGACGGAGGGAGGTGAGGAATGCGAACTTCGAAGATAATTCTGGTTTATTAAGGTGGTGCTGCAGACAAGCAGTTACTGACATGAGTTTTACAGAGCTGTAATTATTCATTATCTGTTTCTTCAGTTTATGCTCAAATTTCATTATGCTCCAAACAATGCCCTTGGGAAAAGTATCTGGGGAGTCCAGAACACATCCATTCCAGATCTGCTACATAAATGTATATACACTGTTACATTAACACACAGTGCTGTACAAATAACTATGACTAATCTCACCCTTTGATTCAAATAGAATTTGTTGACATAGCTTTTTACAGAGGGGAGCTTTACTTCTAAAAATGATAAAACTGATTTTGCCTAACTTGAGTTAGGAAAGCTTTATCAATACATCTCACTTGCCTCTTAATAAAAGAAAATTGTAGGCAAACTGAGCAGTTAGATTTGATCCCATATCCAATTTTAGTGGAATTATAAGGTTCCTGAATGACAGGCATGTAAATGTTGCTATATTTCATATCACATATTTTCCGGACATCTACTGCTACCCAGCCTCCACCCCTCCTCCATGCAGCTTTTTAAAATAACTACTGTTCTGCCAGTTACTGACAGAAGACCCATCTGCAGTTATTCTGACTTTTTAATTTTCCTGCCTATTTAAAGATCTTGGATTTGAGTTCATAAATCATTGAAATTATCTTTCTTCTTGAGGAAAAAAAAATATAATGCATAGAAGCAAACAGTTAAATTTCAAGTCAGCAGAATCACAAGTTGTGCTGAAAGGATCCAGATGACATCCATGATGATCCATCAAAGACATCCATGCAAAGCTGTTTAAAAATTAAAAATAACTGACTTCTGAAATAAATTGGTCTTTATACTACATGTAAGTACCTTTTGCCACAGCAGAGGCCTGGAATTTGCACACTTCACTGCCTGATCATATGACTACACCAGCTACTGATTCAGTGGCACCACGATCTGTGGGAGTCGTGTGCAAGTCATGTGAGCTGCATCTGCCCTCAGGAAAATGCAAGTACCTATGCTGCATTACACTGTTATGGAAGGCAGACAATTCACTTTATTTATTCATTTTACTGATCATTACAGCACCTTACAACTAAAATTAAATGCAGCAGCAGACAACTGTGGCCACTTATCCTACAAAGAATCATTTTACTCAACATATCCAGGTGCTGATGTTGGAAATTATGGTTCCTCTATGGACTCAGAGAAACTGTGGCAGATTTCTACACATTTACTCTGCAGTGCAACAGTGAACAGAAGGGAGAGTGAGCTCATACTGTTTTATCTGAAGGTATTCTATTGCACTGTGACCTTGATTGATTATAGCTTTTAAACCCATGCTTAGTTTTAATCATAAGAGTAATACCATTGACTTCAGTTCTCAAGTACTTTCAAGAGTTAAGGCTTCAGTTCAAACTGAAGAATCTTTACTATTGGTCAAGCACTATTAGAGGGAGCAGAAAAAAAAATCTCCTTCATAAAAATCAGATGAAATTTAATCCAGGACTCAATAAAATACAAAAAGATTTTTTTATCTGTCTATACAAACTCTACAATGCTATTCACAGTACTGCTTTTCAGAGCAGAAAGACATCTTTTGGTTCTCTTTTCTTGCAGGTTTCTATTTTTATACTATCCTCCTATCCACAAAGATTTTTCACTCTTAAAAATAAGCTTATTTTGTTGCCAAGGCAGGGTCCCCTGGAGCAGGTGACACAGGAATACATCCAGGTAGGTTTGGAATGTCTCCAGAGAGGGAGACTCCACACCCTCCCTGCGTAGCTGTTCCAGTGCTCTGTCACCCACAACATAAAGAGGTTCTCCCTCACGTTTAGATAGAACTTGTGTTTTAGTTTATGGCCAATTGCTCCTCCTCCTGTCTCTGGGCAGCACCGAACAAGTATGGCACCATCCTCTTGGCACCTGCCTTTGAGATATTTACATGCATTAATGACACGTGCTCTCAGTCTTCTTTTCTCCAGACTAAACAGCCTCAGCTCCCACATCTCTCCTCATAACAGAGTTCCTCCAGACCCCTCACCATCTTTGTGGCCTCTGCTGGACACTTTCCAGTAGTCCTTGTATTGAACTGTGGAGACCAGAATTGAATATACTCCAGATGTGGCCTCACTAAGGGCTGAGTAGAGAGGGAGGATCCCCACCCTTGACCTTTTGGCCACACTCTTCCCAATGCACTCCAGAATACCATTGCCCCCCCTGGCAGCAAGGACACAGTGCCAGCTTATGGTCAATTTGTCATCTCTCAAGATGCACAGGTCCTTCTCAGCAGAATTTCTCTCTAGTAGGTCACCCCCAACTTGTACTGGTACATGGGCATATTCCTCCCCATGTGCAGGACCCTACACATGCCTTTGTTGAACTTCATTAGGTTTCTCTCTGCCCAACTCTCCAGCCTGTCAAGATCCCACTGAGTGGCAGCACAGCCTTCATGTGTAATTCAGGTGTAATTTCCTCAAGTAAATAGTATTGGTTCACAACAAATCAGTAATTTTCACAAATGTGATCATTCTGAAAGCTTTTCCCTTTGTTGCTAATTTAGTGCAGATAGGTACGTTACATAAACTTCTAATAAATAATATGTGTTTTAAATGAGAGGCAGAAAAAAAATCCAATTTGAAGAAAAATATTTTTGAATCTGCTCCAAAGCTTAATTTAGAAAAAGTTCCATTAATGCCATGGAAATGGCATGGAAATCAGAAAAAAAAAGGAAGAGTTTTCTACAATGTTTTCTAAGTACCTTGGTACTGGAATATCCAGAGCCTCAAAAAGTCCAGTATCTTTTCTGTGATCTACCCCTTTAAAGCTTAAGCTCAAAATTTCTTTGAAAGTAAATTTGGACAACTTCGACAGCATGAATGTGAATGGCCTTGGGCTCTAAGCATATTCCTAATTAATCTTTTGCCATCTGGGAGTTATTCTGCTCCATGCATTTTTAGGACCTCAGTCAGCATTTCAAGAAATTATGAAGAAAGAACAAGCTGAGGACACTCATAATCTTACTAAAAATGTGTTCAGTGTAACAGGCCAAAGAAAGAAATTTATTCTGAAAGCAAGCATTTGACATCCACTAATTCACTTACCTATTTGCTGTCTATACTTTCTCAAGTTTTTCTATTTGTCCTTCTGCACTTTATTAATAATGGACTATGTACCTCTTTCTCACAGTCAAAATCAGACCCTCATTGAGTGGGCTGTTGTAATTACAGAGAATTTTATAACTTCAAGTGACAGATCTATTCCAAACACTGTTCCATATAAGTATTTATATGTTTAAGAATATGTCTTCCTGATAAATCTTTTAAGGTAATCTTGATTGTGGAACTGTCTGCTCTTCATGTGATCAGACTGGACAGCCACCAGGTGACTACTCTCAGGTTTTATTTATGACCTGAATGAATGAGCTCTTTCATAGAATCATAGAATCATAGAATCAGCTGGGTTGGAAAAGACCTCTGAGATCATCAAGTCTAACCCTTGATCCAACACTGCCGTAGTTACTAGACCATGGCACTAAGTGCCACATCCAGTCTCATCTTAAAAACTCCAGGGACAGTGAATCCACCACTTCCCTGGGCAGCCCATTCCAATGTCTGATTACTCTCTCCATAAAAAATTTCTTCCTAATATCCAACCTAAACTTCCCCTGGCACAGCTTAAGGCCATGCCCTCTTGTGCTACTGCTGGTTGCCTGGGAGAAGAGACCAACCCCCACCTGGCTACAACCTCCTTTCAGGGAGTTGTAGAGAGTGAGGAGGTCTCCCCTGAGCCTCCTCTTCTCCAGGCTGAACAGCCCCAGCTCCCTCAGCCTCTCCTCATAGGACTTGTGCTCCAGTCCCTTCACCAGCCTCGTTGCTCTTCTCTGGACCTGCTCCAGCACCTCAATATCCTTCCTGAACTGAGGGGCCCAGAACTGGACACAGCACTCCAGGTGTGGCCTCACCAGCGCTGAGTACAGGGGAAGAATCACTTCCCTGGACCTGTTGGCCACACTGTTCCTGATCCAGGCCAGGATGCCACTGGCCTTCTTGGCCACCTGGGCACACTGCTGGCTCATGTTCAGCTTCCTGTCAATCCAAACTCCCAGCTCCCTCTCTGTCTGGCTGCTCTCCAGCCACTCTGTGCCCAGCCTGTAGTGCTGCATGGGGTTGTTGTGGCCAAAGTGCAGGACCTGGCACTTGGTCTTTCACTTCACTATCTATTCTCTAGAAATGTTAAAAATGTGCATCACATCATCTTGATGCTACATTTTTATAAAACCATATGAAAAACCTAATCTGTTGTTATAAACATTCCTGTGTGTTTTTCACTGCATGTTATACCTTTCCTCTCTACTCCACGCATGTGACACCTCCATCACAACAACAGCTACTATAGACTAGGTAATAGAGAAGAGGAGAAAGCAACTTTCACAGCTTGTCATAGCTGCCCTTATCTTGCATTCCTAACTAAAGAAGTTAATTTCTGGAATAAAAGGACACAAATAGATACAGGTTGAGGGAAGTTACCTCACAATACACCATACCAGCTTCTGAAACTTTAACCAAAAATAAACAATAACATTGCTCTATTTGAGGTCACTGTTTGAAAACAAATTTAGACAGTCCTTTAGATCTCCACAGTACAACTAAAAATTAAGTCTATTTTATGAACCACTTAGGGTTCATTTTTTATCATCTCTAGTCAGCTATTTCTGAAGGTAAAAGTTGATATAATGGAAGGGTTCCTCGGTGCCTTGGAGAAAGAACGTTTGGGATAGGCATGGATATTTCATTTATATGCTGCCTACAGGACAGGGAATCACCTCTTCAGGGTCAGTAGAGGCAGAAGCTTATGTTAGATGAATTTTAGGTGGAACCTGAATGCCTGGAACATGTCTGTAGGAGGCATGTCCAGAGGTGCAGGGGAAGCACCAGGGGCAGGGAAGCCGAGGGGACATGTACCGAAATAGATAACCTCATTGGTCACAAGGTCACATGGTTTTAAGGGATAAAAAGAGCGCCGGGTTTGAATAAAGTCTCTTTGATTATCATCGCATCAGGGAGTTGACTATTACATAAAGACCCCACGCAGCACATGTCAACCAGTAAATCCACACTGAACAAGCCAACAGGCTCTTTATACTCCTTTTGTGCACATTTTCTGTGGGGAAAAAAGATATAACAAACAAACTCATAGCTATTGTAAAGCAGTGATGTAAATTGGAAAACTTCATCATTAAAGTTCATCTGCTAACGACACAATGGTAAATCACTACTAGCAACATCAGAATATGAAAGTAATTTCTGCAGATGTCATAATACTTACACTGCTGTGGCACCACTATAGGATCAGATGAACACATATTTCACTTCCTCCAGAAGTGTGTCTTCCTTTAAAAACTGAAGGTAACACAGCCCTCCTTTTCAGGTTTTTTGTTAAGAATTTTTTCTCTCATCTAGATTTCTTACAAAACCACTATTTTTTTTCTTTCTTAATACTTAGAGCAGAAAAAGCTCAATAAAGGCAACCTTTCTCTAAATCTCTGATTTCCGTATACAGGGAAACAGAATGCCTCAGAAAAAGTTATATTAAAAGTTTAAGAAACTTAAAACTTATATTCACAGTGTAGGCAGAAACACCACCTGAAACCAAATTAAAAGCTTCTAATATAACCCACATAAAAGGATTAAATCATATTTTAGAGAATATTGCCTTTCAGGAAAGCAATCCTTTTCGTCATCCAGAATTTTCCCCACTTCTAGAAATGTAAGTAAGGTATCAAACTATTGTCAAAGAGAAAAGTACTTTTTAAAAAAAGTTCTGATTTTTCTTTTAAACCTTTTCTTAACTGTTTCCTTTCCCAAATCTCCAGGGGAAAAGAAAAGGAAAAAAAAAAAAGGAAAAAAACCACAGAAGAAAAAGAAAAGAAAAAAAAAGAAAATAAAAAACCCCACACAATCCCCCCCAAAACAAACAAACAAACAAACCAACAACAAAAAACCAAACAAAAAACAAACAAACAGAAAACCAAACCAAAACAAAAAACCCCCCACAAAACAAACAAACCCACCCCTCCCCTAAAACTGAAAACAAAACCCACCAAACCACAATTAATGAATTAAGGCTTTAAAAACCTTAAAGGTCTTTCCCAGTCTATAATTCTTTGATTCTATAAACAAGATTTTAATCAAAATTACTGAATAATATTCTGAAAGATATGGTAAATTTGCATGTGAAGTCATAATAACAATGCCTATTTTAAAACACCAGTGGTATAGTTGTGTTTCCTACAAAAATTACGAGCTTGGCTTTTGTAACATGACATCTCCTACAGAGTTGAACAGAGGTGCCTACTTAAAAAAGACTCCCAAATCTTAAAATAGAAAGATTTTGAGCAAGATAAATAAGAAGTTAAATAATATTTTAGAAAGATCAGAATTACACACAAAAGCACTCTCAGTTTTATAAGGATCAAAAAACATAGTATTCAGAAGCATATGGTAAAATGAAAAATTTTATGTAACTAGTGCTATGACTACTCAGACGTCACAGGTTTTTGGTTTTTCTTCCAAAGTATTTCATTACTCTCAGATGTAAATACTCACACCATTTCACTCTTGGGTTTTTGCCTGTCACAGATGAAATATGCACAACTGGTTATATGAGTTATTAAGGATTTGTGACATCTCACAGGATCTGGAATTCTTCCCTGAGAAGTGAAAAATATTAAATCTGTACTATTCAAGGAATTTCTTTCTTAAAAAAACACAGAGAAGATATTACCTCTGTGCACCTCATCATTCAAGGAGTACAAATGCACCCAATAGCTTGTGGAAAAGAAACAAAAGGCTGTTAAGATTGAAAAAAAACGGACAGAATGCTCTACACAAAAGATACTGACAATGTGTCTGACTTTCTTATGTTTTAATATAGTTGCTATATAATCTAAGTTTCTTTCTATGGAAACTAGTTCTCTGAATTTTTTGGAAAGCTTGCATGAATGAGTGTAGGTATACAGGATACTTATCATGATTACTAACAGACTGCTCAGAAACTGGGAAAATCTCTATGGTATATTGTATATTCTGCCATTTATGAACAAATATGTCCACAAAGCATCTATTTGTTCTGTCTGAAAAAAATCATAGTAACTCTTCACTAGACATTATAATCCAATATAACTACCAATGAACAAATTAAACTAATTAGATAATATTTTCTCTATTTGCAGTAGACAGTTGTACTGTATAGAGGGCCAATTTATAAACAAACACTGTCTTTCCAGCTTCAAAGAGAAGACACTGATTAGCAAATCACTCAATAAAAGTCTTTTCAATGTTACATGGGAATGGCTTTATTTCTATTCCTCATTGTCCCTTGAGAATAGTAAGTATGAATGATGTCTTATGTCATTCAGTATAAACATGGTGACTGCTATGTATACATGCTGTGTGAATTAAATACTACTATATGCAACGTTTCAGATATGAATGCTATATAAAGAGGTTAAATATATGGCTTTAAGGAAGAGAAATGTAAATAAATACAATAAAAGAAGAAATAAAATAAAAAAGGAAAATGTAGAAAAAAAAACCAGAGCAGTTTGTCTACAGCTTACACTTGTTCAGTGCTGAATATGACATGGTTTTGAAAAATCACGAGAAAACAATTATGTAGTCATAGGGTACGGGCTGTAATAGATAACTATCTGAACATTGGATTTGCTGTTTTGAAATCAAACTCAGAACCAGTAACCTGGATCACAGACAGGTAAGTTTAAGGCAAGAGCATTTAGGAAAGTAGACAGAAAACACAGCTATGAGCAGCAGTGCAAATTATTCCAGTGCAACTCAGGGACGGGCAAGTACAATAAAAGACCAATATAGCAAATTAGATTTTTCTTCAACCACGATGAGGAAAAAGCAGAACAGAAAGAACCAATCAAAACAACAAAGACACAAATACAGCCAAAATAAAATAGGCCGTATTACTGAAGATGATTGCAAAAGAAAACAAAGGCTTGTACATGTCACCTCTGAAAAAAACAGGGCAAACAGAGTCAGAGGTAAGAGAGAACTATGAGGAAAAACCAAAAGTAGTGTTTTCCAGATATTTGGTCTGGGGGGAGAAGAAACAGTCACAAAGTCTCTAAGAGACAGAAGTTTAATCCCTTTCTTCCACTAAAGGGTCAGCTTTGTTCAGGTGAGCAGAAGAATTGTAATAGCTTAAGACTGGGGAGAGAGAAATTATATGTTATCAAACTTTCTGGCTTCATGACTTTTCTCAGAACATTAAAAGAGTGATCTGAAGAAATTCCAAAGCCACAAGTGGTAATATTTGATAACTCAGAGGAAAATAGTGAAGAAGTATTAGAGAAAGAGTGAAGAGATTAGAAGAAAGTCAAACTGTCACTGTTTGTAGAAGGAAAAGTAGTATGAGAGGAAAACAGAGTCCAGAGAACTTCACACCCTGCAGAAATATCAGGGGGTAAAAAATCATTAGGAAAACTATTGGTCATCACCGGAGAATCACCAGAGAATGAGGACCTGACTGGCAACCAACCTTCATTTTTCAAGAGCAATTTATTATCAAACAGTTTTTTTCTACACTGTAACAGGCCCCATTATTAGTGGAGGCAGCAGATGCCATACACTTTCACATCCATGCAGCTTATGAAGTTGTCTTGCACAACATTCTCAGAAATAATACAAGGAGACAGTCTAGGAGAAAACAGTTAGTGAAACACTGGGTAAACACATTGAAAAAATAGTTATAAACTATTTGTGAGCTAAAATTGTTATATTTTATTCAAATGGACAGATGCATCATCAGTCCTGTGTCTGCTCCTGAGTTTGATGCTGCTCGGTGTTTTCATGAATTACCATAAGAGGTCACTAATGGACACTAATTGCTTTAGCAGGATAAAAATATGTAAGGGTTTTTTTTAAACAGACACTCTAAATCTGGGAATGTAGACTTGAGAGCACATAAGAATTAAAACTGACCTGGACAAAATAAATAACTAGGCAGGAAGACCTCTCCCTGACTAACTTAAAATACTCAAGTACCTTCCTATGTGAAGGTGAAATTTTGTTCTCCAGATGGAGTTAATTCATAAGGTCAAGCCTTTCTACATCCCCATGCTCCCTTCAACACAGAGGTGAATCTTGGCAAATCTGGTGACAACTCAACACTTTCTCTGCTATTTCATATAAACATATATATAAATTTATCTTTGTTTCAACAGTTTCCGGCAAACTACTGTTAGTACAAGGAGACACTTAACGCTGTATGCTAGTGCACTTTCAGCTGGTCCTGGCACTCTGGACTGCCCTCCATCATTTGTCCAGTATTTAGAAACTGGTCTTTCAGACACAGAGCAATGTGCTTTCACTGCTTTCCACGCAAGCATTTGATAGAGGTACCAAAGAAGACTGCTGCACATAGTTTATTACTAGTGTCAGAAATTCATTCAGAAAAGGAAATTGAAGACTTAAATATAAAGTAAAAAAAAGTCTTTCCTCCCTAGGGTAACACTCAGCTGGAGAACCAAAGGCAGATATTTGTGTTTTTAAAGAAGAGGGCTTAGCTGTGGTCACACCATAAGCTTTTGTAAAAGGAAACTGGTGAGCCATGTGAGTCACAACACAGACAAATTTAAGCCATGAGCAAAAACCGTGGTCCTCAATTAAGGCAAGACAGCATAGCTTCAAACAGTCAGTCATGACTTCCATTTGATGAAATCCAAAGGCTTTTTCTTCTGCAAAAACCCTGCCTTCAAGCAGACCTCTATGCATGTTTACGACACAGTTTATTACTTTGGCTTTTGTTCATAACTATCTATAAACAGACACTAGTGACTTCTAGAAAAAGACTGCTCAAGAGCCAAAGGACGATGTCGTAAAGATCTGAATACAAGCAAACACCACCTTAGAGACAGCAATCATAAAAAGCAAGCACCACATGGAAACATCAGGAATTACTTGCAGCAATGGATCACAACTACTGGGAGGAAATCTAAATAACAACATAAAAAACATCAAAGAGAAATGGACTATGTATTTCAGAACTACCTATAAAGATCTTGCAGTTTTTGGTACAAAACCTGTCTGAACACTATCTCAAATGTCACACTGCAAGCTACCCTAAGAAGGAAAATACAATCTCCCTGAAGTACTTCAGGCAGAATTAACACACCTAAGTACAAAATTAGTTACCTCTTTCAACCAAAGGAGTACAAGAACATGAACCACTTCTGATGTATCAGACCTTCAGTATTTTACCAGAGAACATGCAAACTGTAGTTTCACTCAACAGAAGTTAATCAAGCTAATGTAATTACCACAAAAATAAAATAAATCTTATCCTTCAGCATAACAGATTTGGCTTCCATCATTCTATCTGAAGCCGCTGCTTTTCTCTCACTATATGAATAACTACACTAGGACTTTTATTGCTTTTAAGTTCCCTTGTTTACTCAAGGGCCTTGAAAAAGTCCCAGCCTTGGCTGATGAATAGAATTATTTGTTGTGAAAACTAAGTAAATGTTGCATACAGAAGAAGTTGATGTATGTCTCCTAGTGCATGTGTGCCTATGAAGCACTCAGGCTCTGCATTCATTAGACTCAGAGAATGGTGCTGACAGAGGCAGTGACGGAATCTCTCTGTGACAGCCTATGGAAAACATTGCTACAACACAGAAACTCTCTCCTCACTAACTCATTAAAAGTCACCTTGTCAAGCTTATTAAGAAGAGAAGAGGAACCTTTCATCCTTGACATGACTAAAATTTCAGCTCTGCAGCTACTGTAGTCTCAGTGAAAACTAAAATTATTGAAACTAACAAGTGCTTTCCAGAATAATAATAAAAGGTCTCTGGGTTTGCAATGGTATATATACCACTTCTGATAGCATATTCTCATTTCAAGCCTAATAATTTCCAAGAGGTGAGGCACCTCATCATGCTGGATGAGGTTCAGAGCAGAAGAGAAACCTATGAGCTTTCTTTGGGTTGTGAGTGCTGGTTGCATGTTGGGGCCAGCACTGCTGTAGGAACACAGAAAGCTATCTGAAAAGGGTCAGAAAAAGCTTCTGCTTGGGCCCCTGATTCCTCAGTCATCCAGGGCTCCTGAACCCCTTGCTGAAGGGAAGACAGAGGGGAGACCAGCAATAAAGGTAAGCAGGATGCATGGGGAAAAATCCAAGTGCTAGGGAGTGGACCGACAGATCTTCTAAATCATCCTTACTGCAGATTAAGCCAGTGATTTCTCCTACTCCTTGTTGCAGGTTGTTGTGTACTTTCACAACTTCAGAGATTGTACAGAGCAGTTATAAGTATCTGTATGAATAAATAACAAAATAAACAAATAAATAAAATAACCTGTATATTTTAATACCCAATCACAACTGAAATGAATACATTTTGCAAAAGGGATTAAAAATGTTCTTTGACAAGGCTTTGAAAATTTGCTCATCTTTTCAAAAATGAACTAAAAACCAGAAAAAGTGGCAAGTGTGCATATGGGTGTTTGTGTGTGTGCATTCATTCTACATGTGCCTATATTTCTGTTCTGATGTTCTACTGTTTTCTAAAATTTCCTTCCCTAAGATATTTGAAATAGTAAAATGAAACTGCCAGTAGAGATGTGCAGAAAGATACTTTCAATATAATACACTTTTGTTTGTAGAAATGAGCATGCAGACAGAGAAACTACTCGATCCTTATCAAATCAAGCTATTTGGAATAAACAAAGCCATGACATATCCCACATACATTCTTAAATTCAAGTCTGTAAAAAAAGATATTTTAGGGAAAAAACCCCCAAACAACCAAAGAATAAATTCTTGGGTGGCCCCATACATGCAACTTTGTATCTCTGAGGTATGAATGCAGTATGAATGGGCACATTGATGACAGCTTTAATTTTACTTGAGAAGGGAATTAGTGTGGTGGCAAATTAACAGGAAGAACCTCAGCTCTGTTCAGAGGCTCCAGGAGGGTCGTATCTCTTTCTTTGCCGAAGGGAGCTTCATGGCACTTCATGTGCATTTTGTCTTCCCTAAAAATATCACCAGCAGGTTTGTTGTGCATCTTCACTTGCACATCTAAATGCTGAGGGTGCTTGCCAGGGCCCCAAATAGCTTTCAGAATCATTATTTGGGCTTCCCAAACAACTCATGTGGTGTGTGGCAGAAACAAACATAATTTCCCTACAAGAAATCTGCTGTGTAGGAGGAAGGGAACAATGGAACCAGTGCACAGGAAGAATCATCACCATATAAACACACAGACGGTAGAACAAAGTTCTTCCCTGAAGATGTGGTGAGCAAAGAATTTACTGTAGAGTAGCAGGCAGATGTGCAAAGTCTGTTTTCCAAGTACTGTGACTTCTACTTAATCATCTGTATTTAACAAGAACAACTGTGCCTACCCAAGCAATTATTTGAATGAAGACAGCTTTCAAGCTAACAATTCCTTTATCACTATCATTCAGTAAAGTTATAAAAAAAACCAAACCAAACCAAAACAAAAAAAAACCCGAACAGGTTGAAAACAGTTTTTGAAACAGTTTTGAAACTGAACTTTGGGAAATTTTAGGAAAGTTTGTTACGTGAAAGCATATTTTACATTATTTTTACTGTATACCAAGTTTTGCACATACTATTACGGCCAAAATTTCTTAAACACTAAGAAAAAAATTAAGTGTAACAGATCTGTAAAAGATTCCCTTTTGTCATGAAAAAATTATATATATCAGGTTTCATGTTAAATGTACTTAAAGTAAAACAAATCAGCTTTGTTTCATAATGATTGTAAGTAATCTAACTTGAACAGCACTCTGTATGGAGACGAAAACCACTGACCTATCTACAACTTTTCAAACTTTAAAGTGAGAAAATAGCCATTCCGGTGGTAGATTCAGGTCCTACTCGAGTGGGTGGTGTAAAATCAGTGAACAACCATCGCATTATTCACCCCAATCCTGTCAGAGTTCAGTCCTATGAAATCCAGAGGCAAAAGTCTGCATGACCAACTAATAATCTTCATACTTCCTGTTAGTCTGTCAAGGTACTTTAAACAGCTTCAGTAGAGAATCTGGCACATCAGAATTTTATGGAAGAAAGAAGGGTGCACTTAAAACATGTATTTTGCATTGGATTTTGAATTTAAATCGTTGCCAGGATAGCATGCCACTCTCTCAACATGGCAGGGCAAATTTTGATATGACTCCCAGTTCAAGGTAGAGCCCTCCATGAAATCAGACACTCCACAATAAACAGTTTCTGAGCAACATAATATGCTCATTTCATTTTCCAGTCTCCTCTTCAAATTTTTGAGGTCAGTTCATTTTAGATGAATAACTGTTTTGGAGTCCATGAAAATGTTCATTTCTGAATGACTGAGAGATCAGATTAAAATTTATTACTTCCCAGCAGCAGAAAGCTCTAACACAAACCAAGGCTGTAAAAAAAGGCAAAATCAAGGATAACAGTCTTCTCTTCATTTTCTTTGAAAAACTTAAAAGTAAGGAAGAATATTCTCACAGAGGCTTTCTTCTTTGCAGTGCTTACAGAACCAGTGTGGCAACCGGGAAAAAAAGGGTGATTTTTATCCTGTGCGCTGTTATTAGAAGGGTGACCCCAAGAAGATGCATAAAAAGAGAGTTTAGCTGGAGAAAGAGGAGAAATTGTCAAACGACCTGTACCTACTACTAGACATTTATTAGTGATAATGGACAGCAGCTGCTGGCAGAAGTTTGAGATGTGGTGCTTCAGGACATGGTTTGGTGGTGACTGTGGCAGGATTAGGTTTATGGTTGGAGTATGTGATCTTAAGGTTCTTTTCTACTCTAAATAACTTTATGATTCTATCCAGGTAAAACTTAAAATGCTCTATTTACCATCTCTGTTGGGCCTCAAGTACCATTATGACTGACAGCTTTCAGTGCTCTTTGGAGAGACTTTTTACATTAATTCAGAATACAATGTTGTACAACACTAATACAAAGCTGGGATAAAAACTTCCAAAGAAAAGTAAGTCTTATATTAGGCTTCTAAGTACCTATCACTCATTTCATCTTCATCAGTGGTTTCTATTCAGTTGACAGCAAAAGGAATCATAAAAGTCACTATGGATTAAAAACTTGCCAGTTGCATTCTCATCTACGTGTGGTGTGCCTGCCTGCTCCTGCATATGTATGCACACATGAATTAAGGAAGTTATGTGAATTATAGAGTGTTCACAACTTCAACTCTTATTGTTTCAGGGACAATGTTAAGCAGGTTTAGTTTCAGTTAACATTGTTACTTGTTTTACCTCCAAGTAGTTAAACAAAACAGAGGGTATTTTCTACAACAAAACGGATACTGTAATGTCAGGTCACAGTTGAAAGCTGAGACTATGGAAACTGACAGAAAGGACTCTTGTTTCAGGAGCTCTCTTTCAGATTACTGATTAGTAGATACTGAAAGACCTTTATATAGCTTTGTCAGGCTAAATGGCAGTAATTTAGGCATGAATTTCACTGTCCAAGAATGATAATATTTTTTCCAGCCATTCAGCCACATGTACTTCTCTTACAGGTTGTACAAATAACTTGTTACATAAATAATTTCCAGAAGAACTGAAAAACAGTAATTTGATGAAAGACTCATAATATTCATTCCTCATTTCTATATCAAAAACTATAACAGCAAATAAATTTTCTCAATCTGTCTATTAGGCAGGAACCCAACTTCTATCCCTCAACTTCCCAAAATGGTCGGTCCCTTGCACAGTTCATCAGAAAGACAAATGAACTGATTAGTCACTGTATGGGGATAAGATGTAGAGTAATTTCACAAAATTTTAGCTTATCTCTAGTCATGCCCATTTCTCCTTTGCAGAAATTAAAGGAGCATGTGGACAGACATAAAACACATTAAAAATACGTGAAGACCTTCACCTTACCCAAACTGGGCTAAAGTAAAATGAGTGTAGGATGAAATCCTGCAATGAACAGCATCTTCTGCTTCTTCCCTCAGATCTACTATTAACAGGTATCTGCCTCAAAGCATAGGAGAGTACCCTCTTACCTGTTTCTCATTGAATGAAAAAATTCTGTGCTGAAGGCAATCTCTTCAGCGTTCTGCAGCACAGAATGGCCAAAATACAGTGAACAGTGGCATGATTGTAAAATGTTAATTCTGTAAAGATTCTGTGTCTACTGAACAGCCTGTGATAAATCTGATTTTGAAAAAGTGAGGGTTTTCCAATGATAGAATCTTTCTTTACTCAGAAGACAAATGGGGAAAAGAAGCCTTCAAACCTCCCAAAGAGAGAGAGAAGAGACAGAAGACATTACATGAAGAACAGATAAAGTGACCAATAGCACATTATGGGTGCTGGCTTAGACCAAGTTCAAGGATTAACTTGAACTCAAGAATGAAACAGCTCAAGTTAAGGCAGGAAGTAAGGCTCTTATACACCACTTACTTAGCCTTTTCAGACTAGAACAAAACAAATGTGACAAAAATTTTTTACAATGGTTATCAGAGAGAACTGGAAGACTATACTTTTGCTCTATATTGCTGAAGTAATTTAAAGCTCTGAGCGTATGACCTGTGGATATATGGACATATATAATATCCTGGGGAAGAATTAGTGTGGCCTCTGTAGAGGGAAGCCATGTCTCAAAACCTACAGAACTTCTTTGAAAGTTCTGGCAAGGATTTGAATAAAGTAAATTTGGTTGATCAGTCCACTTGGATTTCCAAAAGTTACTTGACAAGGTCCCTCAAATTAGTTTCTTGGGGAAGCCACAGTAGGCAGCAATTAATTAGTAGCTGGTTAAGAGATACAAAACAAGGAAGGGATAAAAGTTTAGTTTCCACAGTGTAGAGAGGTCATCAGTAAGTCTAATGGTCCAGAGTTGGTGAGTTCCAATGAGTCAGTTGAGATAAGAAATGAGGTGACACTAGTTGGTTGGGATTTTTTATAATTAAAGTTGTTCATAATAGTAAGTTTCTGCCCAACTGTAAGAAGATTCTACTGAGATTCAGTGATGGGGTATTAAATGGCAGATAAAATCCCATATAAATAAATATAAAATTACTAATTACTAACACAATCCTAATTTCATGTATTAAACAGACTAAATTGCCTATTATCACAAGCAAGGAAATCTTGAGATCTAGACAGAAGTTATATGAATCATCACGTCTGCGACCAGTAAAAAAGAAAAAAAAAAACAAAAAGCAACTCAAACGCCACCAACTGTTAAGAAGTATTAAGCATTGTCCTACGTATAAATGCATTGTGTGAACATCTCCATCTAGTTTATCTCCATCTATTCAGAACTCCGTTGGACATCCTTCCAGGAAACCTCCTCTAACTGACCATGCTCAAGGAGGGAGGTTGGACTAGATGATCTTAAGAAGTCTCCGTCAACTGCATCCATTCTGTGATTCTGTGTTACATCTTGAGCCCTGCATGCAAATTCACTGTTCTGATATGAGGAACAGAGCTGAAGGTTCAGATTTAGCTTCAGTTTTCTGAAGGCTGAGGGACTACTCTAGGCACATATCTAAGGATAGATATTTTTACACTCCTTTCTAGGTATGTGCTTCTTTCTACAGATGGAGACAGGACACTGGCCCAAATAGACCTTTGATCTGACCCACCACCACCATTCTTACACTAAAAAGACTCAAATAATTTAGGGTGGCCAGTTCATTTTAAACTGTACTGCAAACGTATGTATGTATTAGTTTGTAGATTCTGAAATGGCTGAAAGTTCTGAAAACAGTGTTTCCAAACAAGAGTATCTCCACAAGCAGAATGAAAAAGGTATCCATGTTGTAATTAGAGTTGACTCTCATTGAAAGGTGAATTTAAGATTCCTTTAAACACAATAACACACATATCCAGTGCATTACACACTCATCTCCAAGAGCAACAGCTGCACTTAGGTACATTTTCCACTAGCCAGGCATTAAGGATGTAGGAGAGCACATCAACCCCCAGAGAGAATTTGATTTCAATTTGAGATAGGAATGTGACTAGGAGAATTATGTTGATCCTTTGGTGATGTCAACAGATCAATACTGAATTCAATGCTACCAGTGAGAGGACACCAAAAATCAATGCAGTTATTCTAAAGATAACTGGGAAGAGCTCTCCTATGTCATCAAGGAGGCTCCTGGTAACATGGGCAACCATGTCGTGCAGAGTCTTACGCAAAATTATCACATACCAATTTTAGGCACATTTCTCATCTGTCTTGCTCATATTTAAAAGGCTGTTACAGAACTACAGATGGTTAGATACTTTCATCTAAATTACAACTTTTACTGTGATCATGGTCAAGGTACTTCTCTTTTGCATGCATGAAGAGTCCTTAAATTTAAGCAAATTATTCTAGCTCACAGGTGTGGATCTCTGTTGGGGAACTACCATAACCTTTTTCCAGCACCATCTGCTGGGATTAAAGAAACCCAGTTCGTTCCTCTACAGTATATTATCAGATGAGTAAGTTTAAAAGGGATTTTTCATAACACATATGAAGACAAGCCTTTTATGTTGCCATTGCAGTCATTTTTCACAGCTGCAACTATTATACTGGATGAATAAAAAATGAGAACAAATCAAGTCCCATAACTCACAGACCCATGAAATTTTCAAGTGCAGTGAAAGTACTTTTCTTTTTTGTTTGACAGAATTACTGGAGCTGAATCCTTCTACATTCAGGAATCATTACAATTACACACACTTGATCCATATTACAAAAGTGGGAGAAGGAAGATACCTATCTGCATACTGAAACCTAATCCCTCACTTCTACTGAAACATCAAAATTTCTGTCAGCTTTCTGACTAGCACACCACCTATATTATTTGCCACTCATTGCGAGGATACAGTGTTAAATGACCAGTTTTGCAGCTTCTGAAATTGTACCCATTAAATACAGTGCAGATTATTTCTTCCTCTTTCCATAAAGGTGATTAAGAGTGCATTCCACAGAAAGCACTTGGAGCTCAGGGGAATGAAGGTGAGAATAGCCTCAGACACCCTTTGCTGAAGGAGCTAGGACTCATCAAAAGAATATAGAGGAAGAGATTCATCCTTGGTATAGGCAATACTGCAAGAATTCTGATTTTTTCAGTTTCAATTTGAGTGGGATAATGGCATAAAATGGAACACTTTTATTAGCCATTTGGTTTTAGAGATTTTTTTCTCCCTCTCAAGAAAATTCATCAAAAGCTTGCCAGAAACACACTGCACATTACTTCAGCTTTTTTAGTTTTTTTTCTGACATGAATGTTTGAGCAACACTCCTTTGGTTTGTTATGCATCTTACTTAATACTTTAATTATTGACTTTGGCATAAACTTTGGAGTATGCTGATTCAGTTTGCTGATGATAAAGCTGTGGTGGCATTGGCAGTAGAGCAGAGAGCCATAATATCAGAAAGAAAAAGCTTGTACTTACTACCTGGGGAGCAGGAGCAAGAGAAAAGGGATAAAATTTAGCTGCATTAACTACACGGTCATGCATTACAGACAAATAACAAGAACTCTACTATAAAACGTCATCAATTGTAAACAGAAGGAAAATGGAAAACATACAGTTAGGGCAACAAACAATGAAACAGCCACAAACTACCAAGACAGCAGCTGTGAAAAAGGCAAATGTGATCGTGGCCCACTCAATAATGTTTACTGTTCTTATTAGAAAAGTCTGAGAATTTTATAACTGGAGAGAGTAGGCAAACACAATTTTTGCAATCTCCCTATGTTTCAGTAGGGGAATAAATCATATGAAAGTTGCACCACTTTTAGTGCAACATGTCAAATACAGTCCAAGCAGGAACAAAAGACAGAAGGTGAAAACAGTTAAAAGCGGGATCTGACTCAAAACTCTCATAAGGCACCATGATACAAGAGATTACTGTACCTCATTCTCGCAATCTGGTTACTTTGAGTCCAGAATGCCTTTAATTAATACAAAATATAAAATGTGAAAGGGGTTGTAAATTTCATTTCAGAACTGTAGAAAAACTCTATGCTGTGAAATTGTCCCTTGTCCACATTGCGTCAGTACTTCAGTTATGCATTCTAACTCAAAACAAAGACAGATGACAAAATATTTATCATGGATGAAAATTGTGGAATTTCTCAAATCTGGCAACTAACTCAGATAAAAACATAGGGATAAAACAAACTTTTAACAAGTATGACTCTAAAGAATTAAATATAGTCTTCTAATAGCCACATGTCATTTGGGCAACTAACACATTATTTTATTTCAACTGTGACTAGAGAAAAAAACAAAATAAAATGGTCTTACTAGATATTCAATACAGTTAAGACACATGGTTCATAAGAAGCACCATGGCAAACTATTTAAACAGGCTATCTGATATATATTTATTGCATGAACTCAGAAATAGCAAACATAACCAGTTCACAGAATAGGAACTGACAGGAAAAAGAAAGTAAGATTTGTAGGGCTATTTATATAAAGAATAAATTTCAATAGTTCTAATTTAGACAGTCATTTCCAAGGGAAATACATCTAAAATGAATTTTCCATCACAAATGACATTTGTGAAGTCATGCAGGGAAACCATGTGAAGAGGTTAAAATATTTTGCTTTTGTTTTTTTTTTCTCCAAGACATGAATTTGGCAAGACCAATAAAAATAGCCTAGTATAGATTACACCACCTGAAATCATTATGCAGTAACATGAGCTAATGTACTTTAGCTAGACAGGGTGAATATTCAAATGGTCAAATAGATACTGTTGCGCTGAGGAGAAGATGGTTTGGGGGTTTTTCTCATCTGAAATTAATGATCCTCTGAAAACAAAAGATTATTCTTTTTATGCTACTGCTAATTAAACTAAAGGTGTGAACAACTTTTTATAATAATGAATAAAACTGCCTTTTTCACTCAGTTTTATTCCTGCTTCACCTACTTTTGAATACCTATGTATGAATTATGCATAGCGATGGGATTTGAATTTAAACTCAAAACATAACTTATGTGAGTGTTTATTATGGAGGTCATAGAGAGATAGCTTTCACTTCTACAAGAGCAAAAAACTTGCTAGTGAATTTTAGGGTCTCTTTCATTGCAGATTTTCCATTACACAGTGACCCCATCTGGAACTGATTACTGATCTTACTTAGCATTCACCAACTATTAATTTTAACTATTACCAGTTAATTGCTGCCCTATAAGTATTTTTGTTAAGACTAGAATTTGCCTTCCTCTTTCAACTCAAGTTAATCCTCTGCCAGCTAATTAACAGACCAGTGAACAGTGTGCTCCACAAGTATTTGCAGCCTACCTTGAAAAAATTGCAAGGAATCCTAGGGTAAAAAAAGGAAGGGTGCAGGGGAGAATTAAAAAACCACCTTTATTATGTTTCTTCATCTGATCACGTGGAGTCTAAAGTCATTAAACAAAATCATTAGTCACTTCCTAAAGGATCATCAGTAACTACATCTTGAAGCGTTGCTTCCCATTACAGAGCCAGCTTTTCAGCCTTTCTCTTTTCAATTCTACTGATCTAGTCAGAGGAAAATCACAAGGGTTTGAAGAGAATGTAGAGACGTGGGTCACTCACTACACCTACAGCATAAGGCGGGGGGGGGGCATCCAATGAAGCAGTAAGGTAAAAACATTCATGTCCAGCTCTCTGAACTTAAATCATGATAATAATCATGTCAGAGTTCTCAGCGTCTTTTGTGTTCAGTTTTATCAAATCGTTAATGCACAACAAGGGAAGCTGACAAACACATGTTCTCCATCACAAAAACAAACATCTGTAAAACCCTGTACACCAGATCAGAACTGTGGTCCATTAATCCAGAAAATTTGTCAATAGCCTAAAAAAAAATATATAAAAAAATCATTAGCCATTAATGGCAGATTATCTCAAGGCTTTATTAGCCTTGCCAAAACACCCATTTTCTCTGCAAAAATATAAAAGTACATAATACCACCAGATTTTATTTATATATATATATATACACACACACACAAATCTATGGATATCTCTCTCTCTCTCTATGTATATATGTATTGATACAGATATAGATATATCAATGTGTGCCAAAAGAATTGAAATTTTTCCTGGTTCAAAGCATGTTCTTAAAATACTTTCATTGGTACACAACATTAGGCTGGTGTAGGACATCTAATAAATCAGAGAACTGCACACACTCTCTTGTATATAGAGAGAATCTGAAAGAGGTACATCCTCAAGTCTGAATAAAATTCAAAAAACTGACCATTAAACATCATAGCTAGAAGGTCTAATTATCAGCTGAAAGCTGCACAATTTATGGTCAGCCTTCCACAGAATTGTAAAAAAATTCTAATCCTTTCAACAGTTTTAATTTTTTTTTCAGCTAAATACAAAATAAAATCACATACCACATTCTTTGGCACTGTCAGTGTGCCTCTGTTAATAAGAACTATTTAAAGAAAATCAATATGAGCATTATTTCGGAAATACTTCAAGATAATACCAGACTTCTTGTTCCAAGGATATTCATTAACATCTCACACCTTTTTTTATATCCATTCATTCATGACTGCAAAGTTGTTGATTGAAAGTAATTAATTTAGATTAAATTGGAATTCCTGCATTTCATTTCTGAGTTACTCCCAAATTATTTATGTAAATTTGTTATCTACTGATGTCAACGTTTGAATTTTTTATTAAATGAGAAAATGTCAACGAGCAATTCTACTCATGGCAACTGATCTGATTGACTGACCCTTTCAGTCACATGATGCTGTGCTGCCTCAATACAAAGAGATAAAACCAAGAAATGTGTAGAACCTTTTTGTTTATGTAGTATTCAGTTCTGATAAAGTCTGTGGAGCAATCAAGATCATCTTCATTAATAAAACCACACTCAAGTCAATATTTTAAGATGTAGCATCAGTATCCAAAGGCTGTGAACCTGGTAGACATGGATATGCTTTAAAGATCAAAACTGAAAATAAGTAAATATACTGATGTGTTCACAAACATCTGAATTGGGAAGAAAATATGATTATTTGCAAGAAGGAAAACTTATTGCAGGGGAAGGTGGGGAGGGGAACAAATATGATGACATGACCCTATTTTAGGATAGTATCTATTCCCTAAATCCAAACAAGTGCTTTTTGTCTCACAGTGTCTGAGGACAGAGGAGAGATGCATCACATATTTCTAGTGAGGAGGGTTTGGGGAAAAGGACTGCAGAGATGACATCAGTTCTGAGGTAAAATTGCAGTTCTGGCATCTTATCTGTGGCATATGGATGCTCACAGTATGCATCAGAACACAGATTATACATTTGCTGAAGGGCATAAAATTTAATGTTTTGTTTCTAAGGCTGTGTGTTATTAATCTTGGACTTGCTTTTACCCCTTAGCCCCCCACAAAATGCCATGATAAATACATAGCAAACTGTCAAAGGGCAGCATGTTTTATAATTTATTTTTTTTTCCTCAGTGGGGTTCCCGTTTCCTTCTTTTCTTTTATAATTTATGAATCTTGAGCTCTAGCACAGATAATCACATAAATAACAGGAAATCAATTTCAGCATTATGTTGTTCTCAGGTAATTACCTGTGTCAGAATTAGGACTCAGTTCCAACTATGAAATTTGGTGGTTCGCATCCAAGTAATTTCTTACCTCTTGTTCCCTGAAGATGAAACTCAAAGAAACAAAAGCTTTAGTTGCTACAGATTGAATGGTCGCTTGCACAGTCATATATTTGCATGGTCTCCTAGCTCAGAATTACTTTACAAGGAGTGCAACAACACCTCATCAACCTATTCTCAGAGCAACAGATGCAAATATTGATGGTCTCCAATTGTCCGTGTCTTTTAACTGACAGCAACCTATGACACCAATGACACCATTTTTCCATTCATTCTATAACCAAAAGAAACATTTGCAATGGCTTATACCCATCACTAATCCTCTTTCTGTTTTAGACATTATATAGTCTATGATATTGAGCATATACAATGTATATGTTGAACAAAAACCCCACACTTGAAAATGGTTTGCACAGCTCATTCTCAACGATCTTTCCGATTGCATCATCATAACAGATCTTAAGAAACCACCAAGGAGGAAAAAAGTTCTCACAAGTTAGAGAGAAGTATAGTTTTTAAGATTTTTTTTTTTAATGGCAGAG
This sequence comes from Manacus vitellinus, assembly GCF_001715985.3. Taxonomy (NCBI): domain Eukaryota; kingdom Metazoa; phylum Chordata; class Aves; order Passeriformes; family Pipridae; genus Manacus; species Manacus vitellinus. Next base: position 5,503,356 of record NW_021939718.1, on the reverse strand, counting down.
GTACAGAAATTATAAATATCAGAGAAGACATCAGATAAACCAAGAACAAAAAACAGCATCACCATCTTGAAATAAATGGAATCTGGTTATCCTTTCTCTGTTTTGTATTGTAAGAAGAACATTCCTTATGAAATTACTGACTGTTCAGATAATAAAGGTCTGCTCATTGTGAATAGAGGAGGCATGGTAAGAATGCCTGAATGAAGAAGTAAAGAGCAAATAAATATGCAAGTTTCTGTGTTTAAATTCTGCTTCATTGTGAAAGCACAAGGAAGTACATGTTCTTTCTTTTTATACAATCTTAACTCCTACTAATGGTTCATTCATACTGTACATATATAGATGAAAATAATATTCAAACCTTTGCAGATTTTTTCCACACAATGTGCAGTGTCAGAAGATTGCTTTCCAACAACTCAGCCAACCTTCTGGCTAGCAGAAGACCACTGAAGAATTGTTCAAGTTTACTGCAATAAAGCTGGCTCAATTGGTTGTACTATAAACAAAATTAGCACTGGGAATGACTTTTTTTTTTTTTAATTTCCTGATTGAACTTTTCAGACAATATTCAGAAAGATAAAACTTCTTTGGTCTGAGTGACTGAAGAGGATAGTTATTCCTTCCTAGCAAGTACTTGAATTTCCATACATGGGGCACATGCTACTGAAAACTCCTGAGTATTTTTTTCACTGACGACCATGCATAATTGGTGGTCTGTTTAAATGTGGCTATTTACTATCTGAGACAGCATTTAAACATCTGTTACTGGTAGAATTCTGCCTATGAAACTGTGTCCATCACAATCCCTTACACAATACTGCCCACACTTGGACACACACCAAAAGACACAGCGGAATGAATGAACACATAATGCTTCTCATACCACAGGGCTTCAGTAAATTTATCTGCCCTCCACCCAGAATCATGTCGTTACACAATCATGCCTATGGAAACGCTTTAAACTGCACTTGAAAATACTTATTCAATTTTAGATGTACTTTCTGGACTTTGATGATCCTTGTGGGTCCCCTCCAACTCAAGATGTTATAAGATTCTCTCTGTGACACTCTAAAATAATGACTTTGTTACATCTAACCTCTTGTAGAATACTACAATGTTCTTCAACTGTGGCAATTTTCTTATTAACACAAATTATACTATTTCTTCCCACTTCTAAAACCAATCTGTGTAAAAAACTTTTCAGCACTCCTAAGAGTACTTAATTCAAGAGCTATCCATTTTCTCCATTAGAAATACAAATTTTAAAATTAAAAAATATTATCAAAACCAATGGCATAAATACATATTGGCTGACAGATAAAAATAAAGAAATAAAGGAAAAAACACAGAAATAACCATTCTCTAATATAATTTTAATTACTAATAACTCTTTTTTAAGTATGAGAAACCTGTTAGGATTACAAAGGATGATCACCTATTCATTCCAGATATCCAAAACTGCTCCAGGACTCCTTTTATAGAAGAAAAGGTAATGGTTCACTTAATTGACATAACAATGCATTAAGTGTACAAACTAGAAAGAGTACACTGCCCACCCTGAGTACTGAATTTTGATTTATATGATAATACTCCCTTTGGCTCCTGAGTTAATTAAAACTTCAGCAGATTGACATTGACCTCTGCATTATACTGATTGCACATCACAAGCATCCTATTAATCAACTTACAAAATAACCAGAGTTACATCTAAATACAGTAGCAATAGGACACATAATCAAGGCATGCACTAGCAAGTAATTCAGTGCAGTAAGAGCACAGGAGCATTACAGAGAGTGGCAGTATGCTGGTATCAACACTTAAAACTTCTGGGCGTTTTGTATCAGATGAGTACTGACCTGTTCTCATAAACTGACAGTTCACAAAACATTACATTGGATCAAATGCTCCTGAACAGCATCTTCTGGTTCAGCTACATTCAGTCTGCTCTGTGTGATCCAAGAACAACCCCGATGCAACGCAAAGCACAGCAAGAGTGGATAATTGGGGCATTTGTCTCACAGGCGTCACTCCCAATGCAAATTAAAACTTGTGCACCCAAAACCTGCCTTTTAAAAATAGGATTGGTGCAATACAAATAAAATCTCAGTGCTTCTGGAATTGGAAACATGCAAATACATGCCATTATCAGTAGTTTATTGAAGTTCATATATAGAAGAAAAGTTTGTTTCAAACTATTTTTTATATAAAAAATTATTATTTAAATCATAGAATATCTTGAGTTGTAAGGGACCCAAAAGGATCATCGAGTCCACGTCCCTCCTCCGTACAGGGATGTCTAACACTAAATCATATGAGTAAGTACAGATGCTCCTTGAACTCTGACAGGCTTGGTGCTGTGGGGAGCCTGTTCAAGTGACTGACCACCCTCTCAGTGGAGAACCTTTTCCTAATGTCCAGCCTGAACTTCCCCTGGCATAGCTTCATTCCCTTTCCTCATGTCCTGTCACTGGTCACCAGAGAGATGAGATAAGCACCTCCCCAGACACTACCCCCATTGAAGAAGCTGTAGACAGTGATGGGGTCACCCTCAGCCTTCTCTTCTCCAAGGTAAAGAAACCCAATGACCTTGTAAGTCTTGCCCTTGAGATATTTCATCATCTTGGTCTCCCTTCTCTGGACACACTCCCACCGTTTCATGTTATACTTGTATTGAGACACACAAAGCTGCACACAGTACATGAGGTAGGGCCACACTGTTATTACTGATTGTACTAAAAAACAAGCGATCCGTGTATTTATAGAGGTAGCAGGGCAGTTTGCTCCACAGAAACAATATTAATTGTATCTGAAAGAAAGCACTACAACAGTGTTGGCTTCTCTGACATGTGTCCACAAGAATTGTAATCCAATCACTTTGTCCACAGCTGACCTAATCAACAAATCCATTTTCCGTCGTGATGGAGAAAATGCCTCAGTTACAGTATTAACAGGAATCAAATACACTTATAAGCCATTGCACATTTTACCATCTGTTTTCTGAGACATAGTGAAGAAGGTGTTGAGTTTGCAGTTTGATGCAAAACTCCTGGCTGCAGCAGAACAATGGTTTTGCCACAAATCCCAACTGTAAAACTGTAAAACTTAAAACTTATTTACCAAAAAGAACAGAATGTCAGCTGTGCCATCCAATACTCAAAAAAAGCCTTCCACTTTTCTATCTAATAAGCATGCACAGAGAGATAATGTTTAGACAAGTAACTTAGTGCTTAAGACAGGCATTTGGACAACAGAGTCAATAAAAATCTCCCATGGCAAGATTCAAAAAATCTAATAGCCCTTTTCCTCTCCATGATTAGAGACCCTCATTTGAAATGGTATGTCTACTCTCAAATGGTTTTTATTTACATAATGGTAGAGTAAATTTTATTTTCTTGATTTTTTCAACACAGTTTTTTAATTCTAAGTGAATCAGTTGTTGAAATGAACCAGAAAAACTGAAAAAACCTGCTCCCTGTATTGAGCAAAGAACTTTAATTGTCAAAACCTGGCCTATTCACTGCAAGTTCTCATTTCTGGTACCGAGGTGAGGAATTGCATCCAGAACACTGGGTTAAGAAGCTATAGAGCTTCCACAGAAAGTACTGACTGATTGATACTAATTCTCATTTATGGCTCTCGATAGATCAACATGCATTTTGATAGGGACTGACTTCCCCCTTCTTTGAGGAGTGCCTTGGTTAACAAAAATCTGACATCCTCTTTCTGGACAATTTAACATTGAATTGTCTTTTCCACAACAGCACTGCTTCAGTAAAAGGAGCAAAGCACAGGTTCACCATAGAAGAGTCTGCAGTCAAATGCTTAGGACATTTTTCAAGGGGAAAGATGAGGTGGACAGAATCCCTTCCAGATGAAAAGGAAGTGAAAATCTTCAACTAGGCTATGCCAGTTAGTGCCATGCATGAAGGTCACCATTCTTCCCATCCATCTGACACCTTTACCAGCACCAAAAGGCCCTCTATATCTCCTATTTTCCTACCTCAAAGCAAAGTCCAACATACCCACCACAACATCCCCAAATAAGGCCTCAGACATACCTCTCCAACAACCTTCCCTATGGGCAGGAACTGCCTGAATGAAAATGCTTGCTGCTTGCCTGAAGGTGTGAAGGCAGCAAGCAAGTTGCCGTTCCTGGCAGAATGTCACTTGGAGGACAGGCAAATCCATACAGGCAGTTTCTGCTCAAAGATAATTCTCATCCTGATCCAGCTAAGAACCAGCACCATGTACTGTCAGTTGCATGCTTGCATCACTTTGGAAAGTCCAGTGCAAAAAGTCACAACCAAGTAATAAGCACAAGTGCAATTGAAGGCACGACAGACCTGCTTTAAATGCACCCCAAAGCAATATGAGCAAGTGATTTTCAAAATAAACATGGCAAACAGTCTATAAAACAAATGACTCTTGAGATGAACAGAAAAAGAAACCTTTATTTTTTTAAATGAAGGAATGGAGGGGAAAAGAGTTGGCATGCTTTCAAAGCAAAAACTGTTTGAACTTCAAAGCATCAAGTGCAAATCCAATCCATTTCTATAATGCTTTTATCAGCTTAACAACCAAGTTTTAGCTTTGCTAGTTTAAATCAGCTAACAAAGAATTAGCTGATTTCATCTACTACTGCCATTACAAAAGTAGGTGCCAGGATGACAGCTCTGATAAACAGGATTGGCAGAGTAAGACGTCACTCTGCACACTGAAATCTTGAATTCAAGCCACACATTGAATTGAAACTCTCTCTATGCTAGAAACTCAAGGACATAAACCACCTATGATTCAGCTCACACTGTCAGTTCATGGTTAAGTTGCTAAGTACTGAGCACCTTTCAGGTCTTCAAGAAGGATCACACAGCTGAAACACTGCCCATACAGGAAAAGGTAACCTTGGAAGATTTACCATTCTTACAAGAAAAAAAGTGCCTGCGATTTCCCTGTTAGGTTTTTGTTTCAGTTTCTTTTTAATTGTTATTAGTTTAACCTTTGATATTTAAAGGAAGCCCTAAGGATTTGATTGGAAATACTTTCATTTGCCTTTGGCCATGTACCAGATCTGCAATACTCAAATACTTATGTAGTTCGTTAGGCGAAGAGGGTGCATGCTAAGTAAAATTCCACACCTAAAATCCCAACAAGGAGAAATTCCTTTTTTTTTTTTTGCCATATTGCTGAGTATCAAAAAGATCAAAACTGAACTTCCTCTTCACTCAAATACTGTATTTAGACTGACTCTGAATTAGAAACTCTGAACAAGAAGATACATCATGGGTAACGCAAGACTAGCAAAAGGGTTTAGCTTTTAAAGAAAATACAAGTTTAGAATACAAAATTTTCAGAATTATTTTCCAAAGAAGTGTGGAAAATAAGCTTTTAGATGAAATACACACAGAACAAAATTCCAAACTCTACGATAGACCAGTGTTGCAACTTGTCAAACAAAGACTTCTTGTAAAACAAAACACAGAATTTCAACTTTACAGCATTTTGAACTCCAGTTATACACAAAAACCCTTCTAAGAAATGGATTAAAATGAAGATGAACTAGCCAGGCATTAGTAGAACCTAAAAACAGAATAAAAGAATGAGAATAAAAGTTGTTCTAGCCCAGAGTACTGTCTCTAACAGTGGCCAAACACAGATACCTCAAGAAGAATGCAGAAATAGCGCAAACCCCTGTCATCACTGTCAAAGAATACCCTCATAACACTCAACAGCTTACAGTTCAGTAGTATCTTCACGTTAGATCAATCTTAGTGGATTTCCTGCATGTAAATTTACCTAGTTGCCCATTAAGTCCACATAAACTTTTAGCATCCATAGTATCCAGTGGCTAGGACTTCCACCCCTTAGCGACACACTGTGCTGACATAGCCTTACCTCCTGTCACTCATTTTTGACTTGATAATCCATTTTTTATCAGACACCCCACAGAGCTTGCATTAAAAAAATAAAACAAGTGATCAAGCTCTTTTAACAAGGTGTTCCATCCATGCCACACATCTCCAGATATGTCTGTCTTAACCTCACAATACGATTTACTAGTGAGAGAAAACAACGAAATGGTTTCTTCTCCACAACCTCTTTTTTTATCTTAACTGAATTTCAACCACCATTTAAATGCCGTAACAGTTCAATAAGGTCTTTCTGCAATTCTTCGTAGGCAATGCTGTCTTTTAAACCCTTGATAATTTGCAAAGACCAGCAAATATCACTGTTCAACCCCTTCATTTATGGAGTATATTGAGCAGCACAGATACCTGAACTGATTCCTGTGAAACTCCACTGCTTAAAGACAACTGTTTACTCCTACGCAAGCTTTCAGGCATTTATTATTTTTCCTAGCAGGATCTTCCACCTCTCCTTCCACTATTCCTTAGTTGGTCATGCAAGCAAGAATTACTGAATACTATGGTTTAGGGATCTGCCAGGTACACTTTGCACAAAGGGCACTCCTTCCAAAGGGGAATTCCCATGCTTGGCCACAGGTGTCCAAATGCAAGTCTTGGCAGTGAGACAAAAGACATCTTTCAATCCTGTATTTGTTAAAGATATTGTAGGACATCGTTTTCTGCTGGTTGTTTTAGTATATTATTTTTATTTACTGCATCTAAAGGGATCACATACCCGTAATTTCAGCCTCACTTGATATACTTTCACCACCACTAGCCTAAGCAAGGAATTTTTTTTTGTGTATACAAGCGAAATTATCTCCAGAACTAGAAGGTTAGAGACAGGGTTACCAAGAGAAAACAATACACTTTTATATTACACTTAGGAACCAAGAGGGATTGTGGACTCTCCCTTACAGATTTGCCAAGGTACACCTGTCAGAGGGGGTCTGAGATAATCACTCTGGATGCTGGCTCTGAAAAGATCTCAAAGCCAGCCTTGGGACCTAAGGACTGAGAGCTCACTGCCAAACTTGTTAGAGCAATCTTCCCTCAGATCATATACTCCTCCAAGTTCTTCTCTCTCCCTTCCCTACTTCTTAATCTTTGATTAAGGTGGTGGTTATCTCCTGTATTCTCTCTGCTTTTGTTCTAAATCTTAATACCTAGTTCTATCCAGCAGCAGTGGCTAGTGGCTCACATCCCTACACCAGTTGGGTGTGGTTATCTTCTACATACAAGCCTTTTGTTAAGTGTTTCAGCATCTGTCTTACCTTGCAAAGTAGAAAAATCCACTGCACCTCAGCCTTACTGCAATACTTTTATAAGCATTCATTCTTCCTTCCTCAGACTGAAGAGTTCACATTTTAAAACCCCTTCCTAAGCTACACAATAAACCCAGGATGTATCACCAATACAGATTACTCTTACCGTCGCTATCACATATGGTGAGAGAATTCTAGACAGACTGCACAGAACAGTACTAAACCAGGTGACACAGTGGTATCAACTGCTGTAAGTCAGCAACATACTTTTTTCCTTTTATTCCTTTTTTTTTTTTTTTATTGATCAATTCTGGACACAAAACTGAGTGCTGGCTTTAGATTTCCTGTTTTACATTTTAATGCTTCTGCATAGGTGTACAGTGAAGTCAAGTATAAATGTGGTAAGTGTACATAAAATTATACCTATTTAAATGGGAATAGTAGCAACAGTATCAAAAAAAAGTAGCAGCAGGTGCTTAAGACCTGGCCAGCAAGCCAAGAATGATACTACATTGTATTTCTACCACCTTTCCTGCCCCTATTAGATGCAGTACAGCAAGCACAGATATGCTTTACAGGAATAACTGTCATTGCATGCCTTTCTGAAAAAATATTATACCAAGGCAACCGTGTTATTATCTGCAAGTTTCCCACATTAATTCAGGATCTTAATATTGAATTGGCAAAATTAACAATCAGCAAAATTAACAATTGCTATTTGCTACCTACTGACCTGGAGATTTAAGTCAAGTACTATGAACCCTTAAAAAATAGCTCTAATTTTCACTTTTCACACATTATTTTCTATCCACAAATTCAACATGAACCAACAATGCATTTAGAGGGCAAAAATTGCACACTAACTACAGCATTTTACACCAGACTTCGGTTTTAAAAAAAAATATGAAAATCTGGGACCTTTAAGTTGCTGGGCAGGACCATCACCAGGGCAGTAGTGTAAAATTAATGAATGAAGATGTACCAGCTCATTCACCTGCACTGTGCTCCAAAGAGAGGGCTCTGCTGGCAGAGGCCTATCCAGGGACTCCTGTTTTGGGTGGGAGTTTTGTCAGCATAGGGTCTACCAGTGCTGATAATGGCGATAGAACGACAGCAGGTTTGGGATTAAGGGATGCTGTGAATAAGGTGGCGTTTCGGTGCTCTCCAAGTGATGCCCACTTTCCATCCCACACTGTGCGGTGACTGGATGCTGCCAGCCCACACAGATAGCCTGACTAACGAAAAGCTCCCCACTCCGGTCAGCGTCCACCCAGACGGACCCATGCCTTGACCTATAAATCACTCCCTGCTTCAGGGAATTTGCACAGCTTGGCTCCCGGGAGTGGGAGGAGGGCTGCAGTTTTTCTTCGAAAGCCCACACGCCGCGAAATCCCGCTTGCTCCTGCGCTGCAGCTCACGCAAACCAAAGTTTTGCCGCTCTCGCCATAGCGACGGGGAGCGAGACCCACCCCCGTCATCCCCGCTCCCCCCGGCGACGCCTCACCGTCCCAGCTCGGACTCCAGCTCGAAATAGTGAGCCAGGGTGTCCTTGTTGGAGCCATCGATCCAGTAGTCGGGCGCGGCGGAGCCGGGGCGGCCGCCGGCCGAGGAGCCGGAGGACGAGGACGAGGAGGACGAGGAGGACGAGGATGAGGAGGGCATGGTGACTTTCAGCATGCCGGGACGCCTGACGGGGGCTGTCCCCTCCTCCGCACCGGCTGCGGAGCGCGGAGCCAACGGCGACAACACCTCACCTCCCTCCCTCTTTCTCTCCTTCCTCACTTATTTCCTTCCTTCCCTCCCTCTCTCCCTCCCTCTCCCCTCCTCCTCTTCCCCCTCCCTGCGGTTCCCCAGCCCGGTGGGGCGGCGGGGCGGGACCAGGGCGGGACTGGGACCGCCCTGGGTGTGGGGGTCGCACCGCCCTCGGTTCCTGCCCTTCCCCTCCGAGCCCCGGGCGATCCCTTCCCGCAGGGAGCGACCCCTGAGGCCCGCCAAAGACGGTGGGATTCTCGCGAGTTCCCGGCAGAGGCACCGGTTGTTCCCCGAGCCTCTGGAGCAGGAGGACCCGGCTCCGCGGGGGACAACTACACGGATGGAGAAACCGCATCCCGATCCGGAGGGGAGGGATGCTCAGCCCGCAGCGAGGCGGCCCGCCATGCCGCAACATTCCGGGCAGCTCCCGAACCGCCGGAGTTCAGGAATTCTCTCTCTCACCGTGAATTTGGGGAGGAGGGTGTTTGGGGCAGAGAATGAACAAGAAAAACCAACGATGGGAAAGAGGCTGACAAGTGCTCGAACATGACTGCAAAAATAATAATAAAAACCCCAACACATAGCTTCCCTTCCCACCGGCGAACTAAAAGAAGCCGTAGAGAAATAAGATTGCTGTGGTACAATGCAGCTCTTAACAGTTATCTGTTAAGATGGCATGCATTCGGTTTGTACTAATGCATGCTGCACTGCTGAATGCAAAATCATTCGCCAGAAGCGCCTATAGAAGGGCCGTTTCTGTTGGTGTAGTGGCGAAATAAAACAGCAGCAGCTGTGTGTGCCTCGCATGCATAGTGTGCCAGATCAATCCCACTCGCATCTTCTCTGTGCTGTTACACCCACTCATACTGCCATGCCAGCACAGGCAGGAGGAAAGATGGACCATGTGCAAGCCTGTGCAGCAGAAGGGATGGAAGTATTGTCCTTAATTTTCAACCACAATTCACTATCCTGTTTTTAAACATGGTGTTTCTTGCTCAAATAAAGCACAGAATCCTGTTTAGTGTTTGTGCTAATTCAGGTGTACTAATGTTTTCCAAGATGTTTTGTTTCCCTCCATAAACAAGTCCATCTCTTACTGTTTCTTAACTTCTTTACTGTAGCCGGATGGGCCAATTAATCTTAATTCTGAACTTCTTAACTTCTCAAAGACCTAGAAAAAGAAATGCTTCTCTCTGCTTAATCAGATGATAGAAGAAGTATCTGCTAAACTGGTCTTTGTTAATGGTAGGAAAGGATAAAAGAGGTACATGAGATAGATAAAAGACAGATGAAGCCCTTTCCTTTGAAGTTTACTTATTGCCATTATAAAATTAAAATGTATATCCCCATCATGATTTGAGATTTTATCATTTTCAAATTCATATTTGAAAGGCAGGAAAGAGTAACCCAAAGTCCTAATTTGCAAACGAAGTTCCATCCAATCCAGTTTGACAGCAATTCCAAACTTCTTTTGGGATGAACTTTGTGCTCAGAGCACCTATGGTTACAGGGCTGAGATTAGAACCAGAGCAGCATCTCCTGGGAGATGGATGGAGAAAATCACACACACAGACAATGGCAAATCAGCACACTTAGAAGACCATATATTCCACATGATATTTTTGTTTAGTCAAATACCTAACATATTTTGTAACCCAAATGGCATGTATATTTCTCTTGTGGTGGTGTTTTGTAAAAATTATGTTAGTAAGATTATGTTTAACCAGGTACATGCATTCAGATTTGCATCTCAGCTGATCTATGTATGGTTACCATGAACCTTTAGGTACTCCTTGCTAAAAGACGTAGCACCAAGGGATTTTTTTTTTTAACTGGACTACCTGTATGAAAGGCATTTCACTTTCCTTAAAACTCTGATTCAAAGTAAGATGCATTGCACCATCTTACCAACCTAGTACTTGAAAACTGACTGGACCTTATTCTTCAGAAGACCCACTTTCTTCAAAAATTAAAATAACAATATCCAAATACGTTTAATATGGAATTAAAGAAAATCTTCAGGCTGAACAATGCATCTAACCAGCATAGAAATAAATGCCTCTCAGTCTCCAGGAAACTAAAGGCAGCATTTCAAATCCATGGTGGTCCACTCAGATCTATGTGAAGATTTACATCATCATTATTGGACATGAAACTAAAACACTAATAAAACTAGTTTATGTTTTTGTGGCACACTATGTGCGAAATTTTATTATGGGGCTACAAATATCATAATTTTCCTGCCAAAAAACCCAGATTAAAAACTCAAAAAAAAAAAAAAAATGGCAGGTCAAGGAGGAAGCAGTTTATATGAACAAAACATGCAAGAGATGTCCAGCCTCCTGCCTCTCTTCTGTCACTCAAAATTTTAAAGCTCAAAGCAGGAATTTAATCTGGTGTCGTGGTGGAGATGTGGGATCAGTAATCTTTCTGCCCTGCTATTTGCTACAGTCCTGTTTTGTGAATGCTCTTGTCCTTTTGTATAGACCTCATTGCATCAGGTAAAAGCAGTCCATACTTTATAAGGTTACATTAAAAAGTAAGGACAGTATGGTAAGTACAGTACTTTTTAAACTTGACTTTTGAAGTTTTTATACAATTTTAGCAGCTAGAACTTGGGTAGAAACTTGAGAACATGAAAATTCTGTCCAGAATTCTGAATAAGTAGTTTCGAGTTTATAGAAATCATTTGACATAGCACCATGTTAGTCCCTTGCAAGCTTAGGCTAATATTTCTGCCTGAACAAAACGCAGCAGCTGCTTACTGAAGGTACAGTGTGTCCACACATGTAGTAGAAAAGGTGGTATTATCTATAAGAAGTACCCTGTCAGATACTGTCCTCCTTAAGGAACATTTCTTTCAAAATAGCTTTCATGTACCAAGCTTTTGTCCTTACATGGATGATCTGGTATGGATTCCACATTTGCACCCACGCTAGACCTGATGCTTATCTGCTATATGTGTAGTGCAAATTAGGTCTTCTGAAACAGAAGTTACTCAAACCATGTCATATACAAGTCAAAGAAGTTCAGGTCAGGGCAAATCCCCAAAGCTTTCACTTCCCTCGCCTGTCATTGATTTTCCCTGCTGAATACAAAGCCCTGCACTGCATTTTATTTTCTGAAACATCTTTCATCTTGCATTCAACTTCCAGAACCTCTGGATGACTATGCAAGCTTCCATTGAATGCCTGTCTGTTAGGAATACCAAAACCTTTTGCTAATTTCTTTGTTTTTATTTATACAGAAGAAGCCTTACGACTTGTATTGAACAAGTTCACTTCAGTCTCTTATCATCTTTCATGCTATTTTATATGTAAATTGAAGTCTACTTGATGATTTATTGAGCTGCTGGGTAAAGATGGACTCTTTCACCACTTGGATATGTGAAGAGTTTTAATTCGGTAAGAATGAACACAGTGCCAGGAGACGTCAGGAGAATAGTGGTGCTGGTGAGGAGGTGTGTTTATTGCAAGAAAAAAAACAAGAGGAACAGAAACATCCTTTGTAGAGTGACAACTGAGGTGAAGGACAATAGCATGTCCTTTTGCCTCCAACCCTACTCATGTGTTTTGAAGTCAAGACCACTTTTTTTGTCAATGTCTGGGAAAAGGGATAAAATACGGATAAAAAAAATGATCACCTGAAGATAAACTGTCAGAAAACAATGTGATTCATCCATCCCTGAACCACATTATGTGGGCTGCAGTTATCAATAGGGTCATTTTACAGTCAGTGCAGGAAGACACACAGAACAGTTATATTTGCAATATAGTCACAGCACTTATCTTTCCAGTCCCTCTTTAAGTGATTCAATAAATTTTTTGATTTCTAGAATGTGGGAGGATACTTGAAGCATTCCCTTTCATTTTTCAGGATCAAACAACATTGGTTCACAAAAAAAAAAAAAAAAACAAACACTAAAGCCGATCCACATGTTTATGAGTCATTAAACTCAAATAAACCAACCCCTTGAGGACAAGCTTCATAATCCTGAAGCTGCCTAGTAGGACCCATGGAAGTTACACATCACTCTTCCTGAGCTCTAATCCCTGCTCAAACAAAACCCAGCTGGAGGTTCTCTGCCACTATTAGCACCTCAAGAAATTTCTCCACAATAAAGTGTTTCCTTGATTCCAACGTGGAACTTTTTCTCCCCCTGCTCCTTGCCCCCCTCCCTGAATGCTATTATGCAGTTTTAAATATGCAGTTTAAACTTCCTCCATCATAGGGAAAAGGAACACTCTCCTCACCACACACCTCACAAAAAAAGTAAACCATGAAGTGAATTCTAAAATGTACAAGTAAGTATACAAAGTTTTTTGACAGGTTTAAGGTGATGCCAGCCTTTCAACACTTCCAATAGAAAGTTGAAAAAAAACACTGAGAAAACAGATACAAAGAGTCCTAGTCACAGCCAAGCACTCTTAAAATGAAAGCTGACAATTTTAATATAGTTTCTTTCACTTTGAAGAACAAAAAGACAATTTTATCCTTTTTTTGATACTTGGAAAAAGACATCTGCATGCAGGAAATTATATAAAAACTGTAAGAGTAAGTCAAAGTTAGCAGTTTCTTAGAAATGGTCATTTGTATGAAGCAAACTCACTTTCCCAAGATAGGCTGGAGTCCAATCTCAATTTAGTAGTAAATCAGTCATTTCAGAGTAAGGTTAGAAGGAAGTTTAGGCATGAGAGCTTTAGCAGCTTGTGTGGATATGCAATGAATTGAAAAAACAAGAAACTATGCTTTAAAATAGTTCTTTTTTTCTATTTCCTGAAATTTATGTTTCGTCCAGTGTCAAAGAAAACATTAAAGGATCATTTGAAGGGGAACTGCTGCCACACACCTCATTTTAAAAGAGGTCATGTGTCTCCTTTTGCTGATTTGTGAGCAAAACCCAGTTAAAAATTCCGCAGATCCTTCTGTGTTAAATTGCCCAGCAGAGAGCTGTCTGAGCTGTTTGCTTGATTTTTCTCTATGTATATGCAGATTTGCTCCACTGCCAGCACCTCAGCACCTTATCTAGCAGTAAAGCAAGTTCAGTAGGTGAACATTATCAAGAAGTTAATAGCCACGTCTGTAGTCATAGAGATAGAGAATTCAAGGTCCACCCCTACTGCTGTTCTGCAAGGCAGCCAACTTACTAGCTAAGTTAGCCAGTAAATCTTGCCTTTCCAGTTGTATTATTCTGCAACCTTCCCTTATCCCACTGTGTTGTGAAAAACAATTATGGCCATCAATTCTGACTGCTGCTATCCAGTATGGAACAGATCTACTCTGTGTAACTCGTTTGCCCCATGGCTACAAGTGGCTACAAGTTAAGAGGGCTCTTAATTGTAGTGCAGCTGTGACTGGGTTTCTCGTGAATTGACTGCCAGCGACAACAGTGAGAAACACAGTGTGTACCCAGGACATGTATAGAAGAGTTAAAAATAGCTGTCATTATTTACTTCAGTGATTCCTGATTGAGTTGCTTCCAGTTCTGTAAATTCAGGAAAACTGCAGCTTTTATGAGCAAAGAAACGGCTGTAGTTTGTCGATATTGTTTTGTACATCTTTCTGATTAAGCATCCAGATACCATCTTGTTCAACTGCAATCTAATCTGTTTGAGTGTCCTGCCCAATATTGATGATAACAGACTTTCTGTATGTTAGCTAAAGGGCTTCTAGAAAAGATCATATTCTGTGGAAAAAAACCCAGATATTAAATCATCTAATTTAAAAGTCAGAGTTAACTATTTAGCTATTTCTTTTGGTCCAGTACTATAGTGCACTTTTGGTCTTCATGAGGACAATCATTTCAAGTGACAGACCTGATGTCTCTGTTGATGAATCTCACAATGACACAGCAGTCATGGGGAAATGCTTATGCAGAAACTCCAAAGGAGTCAAAACTCCTGCACCTGAGTATTCCAGAGAGTAATTCCTCCATTTACTCCCCTCTACACTGAATGTGTCTGTTTTTTTTCCTTTCTTTTACAGGTTCCTTAACTCTTTGGATCCATATGGCCCTTCTATCACTACTGATATTTCTGTAATACAGGTTGACCTGAGACACAGAGTAGAAGAGCATCTGTGTCCCAGGAAGTAATGTTTATAAGCTTATCGATGGACAAATGTAGAGGAAAGGATTAGGAAAACACAAATTTAAACTCATGTTGTCTCACATAGATGTGGTGCCTATTTCAGGCCTGGTTGGTGTTGCCTCCACTTTGTCTTCTCAGGCATATAACTCTTGCTTAAATGCTTCACTGTTCAACAGCTCTTGTATAAAAGCCCTGGAGTTCCAGGATAAAACTTTCCTCACTGTGATCATCTTTCTGCATATCATCCCTGGATTTTTCCGGTTTTGATTCTTGAAATTATACTTCAATGAGTTTAACCCTCAGGGACAAGAACAGCTTACTGTTAGGTAAAAGGAGGCCTTTCAGCATCTCATCTGAGAAGCATTCACGTCAAGATTTTTACCCTGTATTTATTACAATTCAAGAGTAATTATTGTAATGAAAGAGCATACACAGGTACACCTTACACTAAGTTGCTGGTGGACTGCAAGGTCTTAGTGTTATTCAGCAGCTTGCTATCATTAAACCCACTAACAGAGGTGCTGGGGTACATTCCTATAGTGTGGGTAACTTCTGCAATTTTCATAAAAAACTTGGAAACTTTGGAAACACCTAACAAATTCAGTCATGACTAAAGATCATGTGAGATTATACTTTTATAGAAGATACACCACCTCTTGTAAAATAAAAAAACTGAATCCCTCCAAGACAAAACAGAATTTAGTATTTCCAAGTCACATCACTGCAATTTCTTCTCTATGTGATACACATATATATTTAAACAAGTTACATTAATAAAATTGTGCATTTCCACTCACAAGATATGAGTTTTATTTGCACTTTGTGAAAGTGATTTTGTTTAAATTCTCATTTAGCTAAGTTTTTTAAATCTGTACCACTCACTAATCACAGTAGTGGGACTTAATGATGATTACAGCTATGATTTGTGGACTGAAAAAATGTATTATTCTATTATTATACTTGCTCCTTCAACTACCATTTTTCCAATTAAAATTGAAAAAGATAAATAGAGAATATAAAGCAACCTGGTAGAATTTCCAGAAAAGCTAGTTGGATACCATGTGTAGAGATGGTATTTCAGAATGTCCTCCAGTGTGTCCTACTGTGACCTCTGTGCGTGTGGGGGTTGACCATGGCTGGATGCCATGTGCCCAACCAAGATGCTCTATCACTGCAGTCCTCATCTGGGCAGGGGAGAAAAAACATAACAAAAGGCTCTTTGGATGACATAAGGGCGGGACAGATCACTCAGTAGTTGCCATCATGGACAAAATAGATTCAACTTAAAACACCTTTCCCCAACCTCACCCCTCCCTTCTTCCAGGGCTTGACTTTACTTCCAATTTTCTCTATCTCCTCCCCAGTAGTGGTAGAGGAGGATGGGAAATGGGATATGCAGTTGGTTCATGATATATCTCTGCCACTCCTGCCTCCTGACAGGGAGGACTCCTCACACTCTTCCCCCGCTCCAGCATGGGGTACCTTCCCACATGAGACAGCCCTCCACAAACTTCTCCAATGTGAATCCTTCCCACGGTCTGCAGTTCTTCACATGCTGCTCCTGTCTGAGTCCCTTTCATGGGACACAGTTCTTCAAGAAAAGACTGCCTCCAGTGTCGGTCCCCCAGGGGGTTACAGCATTCTGCCAGGAGCTTGCTCCAGCATGGGCTTCTCTCCCCACATGGTCACAAATCCTGCCAGGAGCCTGCTCCAGCAGAAGCTTTGTGTGGAGTCATAACCTCTTTTGGGCACATCCAGCTGCTCCCCTGTGGACCTCAATGGTCTGCAGGTGGATTTCTGCTCCACCATGAACCTCCATGGTTTGTAGAGGCACAGCTGCCTCATCATGGTCTTCACCACAATCTGCAGGGAAATCTTCTTCAGTTACCAGAGCATCTGCTCCCTCTCCTTCTCCACTGACCTTGGGATCTGCAGGGCTGTTTCTCTCACATAGTCTCACTCCTCTTCTTGGACTGCTGTTGAGGTTGTGCAGGGTTTCCCCCCCCCTTCTTAACTATATTATCCTAGAGGTATTGCCTCTCACCCTGCCTTAGCCAGCAATGGGTCTGTCTTGGAACTACCTGGCATTTATTCTGTCAGCCTCCCCACTACCAAAACCCTACCACACAAACCTAATTCAAGAAGTTAGAAGCAAAGCAAAACATAGAACAGTTGCATTGCTTATGTAAACAGTTCTTGTTTATTTCTCACTCAGCAGTTTCATACTGTAAATACCCTTACCATAGTTCAGACCCTTGATTTATGTAGCATATCTAAAAGCTTTGGCAACATCTGACTTGTACAAATTTCTTTGCAAAGACTGATAAATTCCTTTTGTTGCCAGTAAAATTCTAGAAACATATTTTGGGGCATTCTGATTTCCTCAAGTAAATGACAAGGTATGTGTATGTAAAAATTCATGTATAATTTGAATCCTGATCTGCACATAATTACTGTAGGTTTGCAGAAAGCTTTTGTACTCAAAAACGATTCTTCCTGCTTCCATAGAACTACTGAGCAGGAAGGCAATATTAAAATCACTAAGAAGTATGTGGAAACAAACCAACCAAGATATTAAGCATTCTCCAAGCTGTTTTTGTGGTATGTTCCCCAATGATTTTTGTCTTTTGTTTTTTAGATAGAGGCTTTTGATCCCTTTTTTTTTTTGGCCTTGTTAAAGGTTAAACAATTATTTGTATTATATTAATAATATATCAGAAACTAATGTTGGATTTATTTAAACTTATAAACTTTATACTTTATATATGCAATGCCAATGAAATCTAAGCATATTTATAGATGTAAGTGAAAGAAGTATTTGGTCAGCCATCTTATAGGAAGTTTAAGATTGTCACCAGACTGTCACCAGTCCCCTTTCAGGGCCAACAGTTGTACACCTGATTTGGAAAGGATGGGGGTTTTGCAACACCAGATGAAAAGAGCACAGATACTGCTATATCTATATGTTAGCCAGCTAATCTTGCCTTTTTCTACACAAGATTTTTAGAAGATAATCACACAGCACTGCTTCCATTTTAGTTGCCACTTTCACATTTCTGCAGGAGTTGTAGCAGACACAAAATGTCAGCGGTTACATAGATAAGCACCTTAACTTATATGGGGAAGGAAATGTGAGCTATCAAAGTGAACTGAGGAATAGCAGAGCTCATTACATTTTGCTGACTGCTTTTTAAAAGAAATGCTTTTAATCTGAAATGAGAGAAAATGACAAAAAGTCTCTCTGCTCCTCACTAGAGTGGAGACTTGTGTGTGTGTTTTGTCTTTGTCTGAGACTGGCTCTGCAGGAGGCTCCCTGGTTGGTTGGCCAAATCCCACAAAAAATTATTTAAGATGACTTATAATCAGTATTTTTGGGTCTTGCATTAAAATGCAAGTGACTTATTTCAAGTAATCAAACTACTTCATTTGACACCCTTAGGGTTATCTTTTTCAATAGAACTTTTATAGCAGCAAAAGTCAGTTTTGAAGCAAAATATTTAACTTCCGAAGTACCTACACAAAACACTTCATTGCTTCCAGAGGGTTTGTTTTATTTTTCATACAAAATTATTTTCTGAGTTGACCTCTGAGTACACTGGGTTCCTGTCAAGCCTATTTTGTTTTCCTTTGAAGAAGGTGTTGGTTAAAAAAGTCCCCAGTCCTATGATAGACAGCAGCAGCACAGACAACAAAAACAACAACAAACCAACCAACCAAACAAAACCCCCACCCACCTAAACAAACAGAAAAAAGCCCAAAACAACGAACCAAAACAAAACCCCAAACTCCTTAGTTCCTAGCAACTTAGAGCCTAAAAGACAGGAGAGTGAAGAAACAGTTGTTTGGTATGGCTATGGCTTTTTACATTTTTTTGAGTCATGAAGCTTAAGATGGCAAAACACATCATGGATTTGGGTAGCACTCACAGCCATTTTTTTGGGTAATTTTTCCCTGTCAGAATATCAACAGAAAAAGCATTTAGCAGCTCATGACAAGACAGAGTAAGAAAGCCCACATCAGCCTCTGCAACATAGAAACGAATGGAAATAAAAGAAAGCAGGAGTATAAGTGCTGTGACGGTGTGAAGGTTTTCCAGGAGCCAAGACATTTAGAGTTTAAGGGCAACACAGCTAGTTTAGCACCTTGTAATAGAATCACAGAATAGTCATGGCTGTAGCATCACCATAAATACTACATCCCCGAAGATTCTTTTTCTCAAAAGACTTCATTAAGTAGGAGATTGATATAATACTTTGGAAACTACATGGATCATCTGTATCTCGCTCTGTTACTCTTCCCCTAAAACTGTACAACATTTCTGAGCCAAACCTTGAAGTTCTGATAGGAAGATCTGAGATCCACTGACACCAATGAGAGAGTTTGCTCTCAGAAGTCAACATTTAAATTGTATATTTCTCCTTGTACTAATCTTCAGCAGTCTCACCTTGACCCTATGCTCCACCAGAGGAAAAAACATTTTTGTGGTTAAAAAAGGTGCTAATTACAAATAAAAGCAAGACATAAATTCAAAATTTGGCCAAGTCATACTTAGCATTTTCAGGCACAGTAATGAAGAGAGCATAAGTACCAGTATAACTATTCCTGATAGCTTCTTCCTGTATCCTTATGCATTGCATGCAGATTTTTCATAAAAAATAGTTTCTTCAGTATCCAACCCGTATTTTGACTTACTGCATGACAGGAATAGAGATTCTAGAAAACTAATAAAATTAAATTATCTCAGAGGGCACATCAGTCATCCTGCTGTTAGAGGAGAAAGCTAGGCAAATAAAATACTGAAATTCAGTGTATTTTTGACTTTACAGCAATTCACTTCTGTATGGGATGCTTTCCTCAAACATACAAACTTCTGTTCTAAGCTACCAAAATCAGAATTCTCATATGTAAGTGTCATGGTTTGAGAACCCTAAAATCCAATTCCCTAGTCCAAACCCCCTCCCACATCTCAACCTGGTGTGAGATGGGTTTCCAGACACCACACAAGACTCAAAATGGGGGAAAGGGATTATATATTACTGTACAAAATGACTGTACAAAATAAATACTACAATACATTATATACAATCTTAGCTATCTCTACCATGACATAAAAGTATTTACAATGCATCAAATCTCTTCTCCCCTCCAAATAAAAGTCCAGGAGGGAAGAAGGAAAGATCCTTTCCACTTTCAGAGCAGCATTCTCTTCAGAGTAGCAGTCTCTCTCTCTTCCACGCAGCAGTTGTAGCTGGACCTCTGCCAGTGCACGCAAGGGGGTATCCAAGCCCTCTCAGCCACTTGTCTTCAAGCGAGGGTCTTCTCTTCCGTGGCTGCGTAGCAGGGACAAAACTTGCTTCACCATGGTCATATCATGGGGTGTAAGACCCCCATGAAGGTCCCTTCCTCAGGGGATTCACCCCTGAGTCAGAACATCTTGGGCAGCTTTCAGTTGAAGGCCTTTGCCTCAAGAGTTCTGCCAGAGCTCCTGTGCTCCAATCTCAGGCTGCTAGCTTAGCTTGGCAGCAGCGGCGAGGGGGGTCCAAGGTCACCCCCTCTGCATTCCTTTGGCCGTCCTGGTCCAGCTTTCAACCTCTGTCTCTGTCTCTGTACAGCTTACGTTTGCTCTCTCTGCTGCTGGTTCTCGTCTCTCTTGCTCGGCTGCAATGCCTCTGCTGCTTCTCTCTTATCTCTTGGCTCTCTGCCCTCCGTACGCTGCTCCTGCCACTGCTCCTGCTGCTTCTTACCGTAGAGAAACTCCTTCAGCTCTCAGCTACAGAACTTGGCCCAGTTTAACACTGTTCCAAGTCCCTGTACTCCCCCTGCCGGGGGCTGGGGGGGGGCCAGAGCCCCCAAGGGGCTCCTGCCCCTCTCTGCTTGTGGCCCTACAACATGGCTGCTTCTTCTACAACAACTACAACTACCTTCTCTTCCGTTCTGCTTGTGATATGTTTATATTTTGCAAAAGCGTTCATTGGGTAAAACCTCAAAACTTCAAGGGTCACCACCCCCTGGGGTTTTAGCATTTTATAACTTCAGGGGGAAAACTGTTTCCCACCACCACAGTAAAGCACTGTGATGTATGCAAAATATTTAAAACAAAACAATGAAACTAGGTCTGAAGAAAAACAGATCACTGAGGAAGACCGAAGATGTCTTTAGTCTACACATAACTGGACCATGTCAATAAGCAACTTTAAGATAAAATTTTAAAATGCATGTTGTGTTTGGTATCAGTTTCTCTTAAAGAATCTTATCTTCCTGTTGTAATATTGTCAGATTGGTGAATCCTCAGCAATTTGGTCAAGAAACAGTGTTTTTGTAGAGCAAAATGCTGGTTTATGCTCCTAGAATGACACACTTCTGCAGAACTCTAACATTGTCATTAGATCTTGGTAAACCCAAATAATTTCAATCCAAACTTCGTTCTCAACTGAAAAAAGAAATACCAAAGCCAGGTCTTGATTTAAAAGCACTTAAGACAGTGCTTTTCTTCTAGAAATCAATATTTTCAAGGATACAGATTACATCACTGATACTGGACTAGTGATAGGTTTTCAGAGCAAAACCCTTCTCTTTTTCTCAAACTGAACTAGAAAATCACTCCCACAGCAAAAGTATAAATTTTCCACTTCAGTGATGCATCTAGAAATAGACAGTGTCAGAGGCTGCAAATAAGAAGAGAAGAGCAGAATGAAGGTATGACAGCCAGACTAGCAACAAAGACTGGAGAACAAAGAGCACTTTTTAAACATCCTATTTCTGATGTGTTCCTGTGACAAATTAGAGACAGGCAAGCAGGAGGCTGAATGGCTGGTCCCACCCATGTCAGTGGAACTGGTTGCCATAAACTAGCACCAAAATGACATGTGTGGATGGTATCCGCACAAACCATGCACAGATCATAAACACAGGTGCATGTGATCAGCTCTTGTAAACAAGCTTATCTGCTTTCAGTCTGGTCAGGGCAGCACAGGAGGCTGTACTAATCTGCTCAAACAACATGATTTGTTTTCAGTTGAGGTTGGATCATGACCCAATATAGGGGATTCTGGGAGTGCACCTAGGTTATCAGATCCCCTCTCTTGTGGTCACAAGTGATTCTGTCATGGGCTATTCTTCCAAGAAGTGCTTCTTGGAAGTCTTTAGGGCAAGATCAGGCAATCAGGTGCTTCAGTTCCTTCTGACTGATTATAGCGGTCTAATTAGCATGTACCATACTGTGAATAGGGCAGGTCCTCCTCTTTTCAGCTCCAGTTCACTTTCACTGCATACTCATTCTGGAAACCAGACTCTCATTCTAGATCTAGTATCTTTATTTAGCAAGGCATAAAAAATGAGCTTCAATTAATGTAATTGATTTTACTGAAAATTAAGCCCACATGTACACTTACTGAACTAAATAAAAGATTCAGTGGATTGGTGAATACAAACTTAGGTTGTAGCCCTAGTAGTAAAATTTCCAAATTTTGAAGAAATAGTCTTAGTTCCTTGACACTGGATCATCCAGCCTTCCCTATCAACTTCCTAAAAAATGCAGATTGTTTAAAACAGTGGCTACACAAACTGCAAACTTTTCTTCTAGACTACAAGAAAGTGTCATCCACAACCAGCACTCTCTATCATGTTTTCTTAGATTTAAAAAATGGGTAAAGGATCAGATATGTGCTTTAAAAAA
The DNA here is from genome assembly GCF_001715985.3 of Manacus vitellinus. NCBI lineage: Eukaryota > Metazoa > Chordata > Aves > Passeriformes > Pipridae > Manacus > Manacus vitellinus. Next base: position 5,480,672 of record NW_021939718.1, on the reverse strand, counting down.
AAAAAAAGAAAAAAATAAACAAACAAACAAAACCAAAACAAACCCCCAACAAAATAAAACAACAACAAAAAACCCAAACCAAACCAAACCAACCAACCAAACAAAAAAAACCTGCCAACCCAGAAGCCAAGAAAATCCTCTGCCTAAGTCATCTGCACATATCACAATTTTCTGCCGTGATCATGTTTACTGCATTCTTTAAGAATGCTGATTTTAAACTGAAAGCACTGTCAACCCCTAAACAGGACAGCAGGAGCTCATATAAATTTCAGAGAAGAAAGACTCCAGGGACTGGCTCTGCAACTTATGGTACATTTGCTAGACAGATGTTCCCCATGAGAGGAATTAGTCGTTTCATAGTAGTGTAATCCCAAATCTTCATTTGCGAAGCCTAGCCAAGAGTAGTCTAATGCACTGAAATAAATCTACGAACAATCAGAATAGTTCACATACTTAGAAGTACAGGGAAGTTTGATTTTTCCATGAGAAGAATAACCAACTGACAAATAAAAAGCTGCTTTTGGAGCTGAGTCATTTGTACTTACTACTGAAAATAAGGATTCCTGTGCAATGATGCCAAATTTAGTGTGGTGTATCCAACACATGTTGACTACGTTTTAATTTAGAAGGCTACTGCTCTGAAGAATAAAGCAGCACAAATTGGAAACTAGCTGAGAAGGCACAAGGAACATCATTGCAAGTGATGGAAAACCACTAATCTTGGCAGTGGGAAGGAGAGCTTTTTTCGTAGAGGATGGAGAGGCTGTGGATGGACACAGGTGCTGAGATTGCTGTGATGCTCCACAGGGTAGGGGAGGAATATTAATCAGGGACCTCATCTGGGGAACTAATCAGACACTATGACAGACCAAATTTAAGCTTTTTGGTCATCAGTGGCTTGAAACAACTTCTAGTGGCTGAGAGTATGTTCCCCATGCTAGTGTCCCCCACTTGCTCTCAAAGTTCTTACAATATATCCAAGAATTTTTTAACCAGAATGCAAACTAGCAGATGAAAGCAGAAGGATACTAAGGAATAGATGTCAGTAACAAAATTATCTTCAAGTGGTATCTCATTCTCTCATTAAATGGTAGGTCAAAAATATCTGTTGCCTCCTGGCAGGAAGCTAGATGCTATCAACATGCTCTTTCCCCAACCCTCCCCTTTCCCCATCCAGAGTTTCCTGATAAAATTATCGCGTATGTTTTATCATTAAAACATGGAAATCTTCAATGAATTTGCATTTTTGCATCTCAAGCCTTTTTAACTTCCTGAAAAACTGTGATACTCACACTTAGTGCTCACATCATTGCTGTTACCAATATAGTACATGTTCTCCTTTAACAGCATTAAGTAGCATGGAATTTTGTTCTCAGAAGGCATCAAACAAATTACCATGTGAAATTACCAAAGTTATTTAAGGCCATGGGATAGTAGAGTTGTTGAAAACATTTTCTAGCCTAAAAAAGAGGCAGAGAACAGTATGAGTTACTATGTTGAGGGTCCCTTCATTTGAGGATCCGAAGTAAAATCTAAAAGGTGGTGCTATCCTCCAGTTTAAACCAAATCTTGGACAGATTTTAATCTGTGAACACATAACAAGAATCAGCTAATACACTGCAGACAACATAGAGAGCATTATTAAAAACTGACTTGATACACAAATTTATAATTACCAGCACAACTGACTCTTGTGATATTTTGTCTTTTCCCTACAGCCCAAGAAGCTGCCACTGGACTGTAGCCAAATACAACTTTCCATTTCAAAAAAGTGAAAAAAAAAAAAAGGAAATTTTAATAGTGGTGGATGACATTTACGGGAGAGAAAAAAATGGAAAGAAATGGAGAAGCTGACATCTTAAATGCAAGAATGAAGAAAAAGAAAATTCAACAGTTGTTTCATAAATCTCAAGGCCTTCACTGGGGAAGTGTGCCCAACTCCTCCCTCTGTTACCTCCTATTGTAATGACTGGCAATATCCCATTGACTGATGGGTCTTTGGCTATCCAAGCATGAAGGACTACTAAAGCAACTACATTTTCTTGTTCAAGCACTGCAGACTTCTTTCTGCAATTAGAAAGTCACTTTTTAATGTCAGCTTCATGAGTGAGAAGGTCTTTTGTGTTCAGTATCACAGATGATGCCTGACCTTCAAGTCCACTGTATCCTACATCAGATTTTCCTTTTCTTTCTCTGACAGTATCTCAACAATGGTGAAGTCATTAGCTTTTACAAGGAAACACAATTCCTTCACATAGCTATAACATGTAATAAAAATATCATTACTGCAGCGTGACGATGCTTACCACAGTGGAAAAGTGTCTGGACTTTTTCAAGACTAAGTAATTGATCTTGAACAGTCTGACCACACCTCTACATGAATTTTGTCCCAGAGGCTCTCCTGGACTGAAGGTACTAAATGTAAGGACACTGCACAGTGATTGAGTACTGTGGGCAAATATTCAAGAGGTTGTTTTAATCATGATGTAAAGCAGAAATGGGTAAGGTGACAGAAAGCTGTTACTGTAAGGCCTAAAATCTTTGGAATGAATGGGGAAACGGGAGAACAACCTAGCACCTTGTGTGTCAAGAAAGAGTGGAGCTTGTGGACAGTCAATTTTGTAGATGGCTTAGGAACTGGATGTGATTTTTTAACATCAAAGCACTTTCCAAACAGTCCTACTTCTACCTTCTTTCAACAAACCACACCTACTGTCTGCTACCTGCTGCTAGATGGCTACCACATCTACCTCCTGTCTGGATCTCATCTATGACCCTGGTCACAAAACAGACTGTGTCTCAGTCTTGTAGATTCTTCCCAGATAGTACTTTTGGTTACTACCTACCTCTCCAGGTAACCCAAACTATTCACACCCCACTACTTCAACAGTTACAATGCAGCCCTACCCAGAAAGGTGCTAATAGAAATAATTTCCCTTGCAGACTGCTGGTCTGATTATAACTCCACTAATTCAAGTCATCAAACATCAAAGTTACTTGTTTCTGCCTCTGAGTCCATTCAGAGCCCATGACTACACTCCTCACACCTATCACTCACTATGAGTGCTCCGTTCATTAGATGGGGCTAACACCAACATTCCATTGTCACGTCTTTGTAGAACTTCAACATTCTTTCATGTTCTTCCCACATGAAGTCTTTCAACCACCTGTCATCAGAACATTATTTCCCTGTCCATAATAGAAAAGGTCAAACATGAAAGTTGTTCAGGAATCTTAATATGACTAAATTTGACACTTATGACCAAGAGCTGTCAATATAAATTTGCAACAAACCATATGCTTCTCTGGTCTTAGTCAGGTCCAGTGATGCTTCCACCAATTCTGTAACAGATATTCCTGGAGAACGTTTTTCTCTATGACATACTCAAATCTGAAACAACCTAGATTACTGGGAAAAGAATGAACCTTGGAAGGTATTCAAATTGCTCAATCATTCTGACAGCTATGGAAGGCCGCACACTGGAAAGATTTTGCAAGAGCTCAATTAGACTGTTCTAACAAGACATAAGCACATGTATAAGCACAATATGACACCGGGGCACAGAGCAGGTCACAACCTTTAGGTGGCAAGGTATTACTTGCATGCTGAGCAGGATGTTCCCTTCTAGTCTGTTGTTTTGCTTATTTCTTTAAAAAAAATTCCCTTGAATTCCTGGTAACAGTAACGCACTGAGCATTGATTCATTGATGAAGGAACTCAGGAATACATTACTAGTTTATTTATAGACACTGAGAGGTGGTGACAGATCTGAGAAAAGCACTTACATCTTTCTGTTACAGTTTTGCATGCGACAAAAGGAAATTCCATTTTTCCACAACCCTAGTCTTAACTACAAGTTTTTACCTTCTTTCAGATTTGTTCCTTTTTGTGATCCTGGTCTAGTGTATTTGTCCTTGCAAAAGTGGACCTAATTCTGGGAGTTAGAAAGACTTCAGGCAGCTCAAACAACTAAACAGACAAAAAGCAGCCTGAAGTGCTACTGAGAAAAAGTACCCTTAATGGTAACAAATACAGACCATACTCTGTAATTTCCATTAGCTCTGGGTCAGCACAGAATCCAGCATAATAAATGTCACATATAATTCATCAATACCCAGGCATTCACTTTAGAGTACTTGAACATTAACATTGAATATGCTTTTTAAAATTTGTACAGAGGCCCAGAGAAGTTACTGAGTTTGAAAATAATGTAAGTGGTCCCATTAAATTATAAAAACATTTAAATGTGTATGCCAAAGAAAGAACACAATAAGCTATTTATATTCTCAGTGATTTTTCTCCATTTAAGTGTTAAACACCAGGTTACACTTTCGCAACAGAGATGCTCCAGAATAACAATCCATGGTCAAACATACTTCCCAGCTGCTAGCTTAGTCCTCTAAAATGGAGGAGAGAAAGACTGCTTGGGTCATGACATCACAAATGGGGCTGTCCGTCATTACTGCTAATGGCTCCATACACCGAAAAGAACCTGCAAAAGCACAGTCTCCACATTTTAGAGGGTCAGCACAACTTGAAGACCTGTCCTCTTGGGTTCAGATCTCATCCAAAACATTACTTAATATAAAACTTCCAAGGAAAAACAGTGCTATTGTGAAATGGTCTTCCCTGCAATGAAATGGAATGGAGATTTTGGAGTTTGACAAGCTATGGTGTATTTCTAACAAAATAATAAGCTTTTCTTTTTTTATTGCAGAAGCAGTAATTGTTAGTTCATGAAACATATGAAAATAACAATCTAAGTCAGTTACCTTCACTTTGCTTCTAATTTGATACTTTATGAATTATTTTTTTTTAAGATATACTTAAAAACTAGTATAGAGATTCCAAAAGGTTTGTCTGTATTTTCTTCCAAATTGGTACACTGCTAGCTAACGAAGACAATGATGCAGCCAGTGACTGACTCTGATGTTTACAGTTATCCCAAGCTGGCCACAACTCAAGAAATAATCAGTCTTCATGGTTCTTTATAAAAGCATTCAAAATATAAAGTAATTATAAAAATTATTATTCATTTTCTAAAGAAGAGTACCTACACTGTTCAGTGATTATACATGCTTACATCTGCATTGCTTATCTTTTCCTTCCCTGAACAAGGTCGTTTTTGCAATTATTTCCATTTTAATTTTACCCAGACTGAAGACCTAGAAGATCAAGAGGGGGAGAGGGAGGAACCCAGGATTGATAAGGATTAATTGTTTGCTGCTTTTTTTCCAGTGCCAGAACTAAAGGAAACAATATAGAGTTAGCAAGAAGCCAGACTCAAGCAAGCAAGAGGAGGTAGCTGTGAGCAGTAAACTCTGCAGCTCCTTGCCATGGGGTACTGCAGTGCTAAAAATGTGGATGGATCCAAAAGAAGATTCATGGAAGACAAATCCACTGCTTAATATCCTAGAACAGTTAGAAACCGCCTCTGATAGTCCATTAATTTCAAATTGGTAAAGTCTGAGAATGCATTTCAGAAGTAGCAGATATTCTTGCTGTATTTCACTTCACCTTGTCATTTTTTTGGCCACTTCAGTCAGATCTAACAGAGCCGTATTTGTTGTTACATAGAAGTTTCACATTTGTTGAGTCAGCATAAAACGAAACTTAGAAGGCAGGTCAGATAAAACCATGATCTTACTCAAGTGCTTTTTTCCTATACTTTCTTTCCCTAAATAACTTTTAGGTTCATCACAACACAGAAAACCTCCTCCAAGAAAATCTCCTGCTATGTGGGGACTTCTGAAACCTTTGGCAGAAGAGACTGACTCTCACCTCATCACAACCTCCTTTGAGGTATTTGTAGAGAACTGTAGAGAGTTATTTCCCATCCTGTGGTGTGGTACCCTGATTATTTGCTTCTGAGCCCATAAATCATATCCCTGAAGTCCATACAATTTTTTGTATATGTACACAAAAGAGCAACAAAAAGATGAGAAGACAGGCTCTTGCCACATGTCTGACTTTTTGGTGTACTTGGTTTTCAGGACATTCATTATCTGTGGATCTGTGTGTGAGGCATTTTTAAGGTGGCCTAACATTGCAGTGGAGTTTCTGGGTTTAGTTGCATATAACATCAATCACACATATACTGAATGGCATCAGAACCCCGTGTCAGGCTTCTTCGCAACTTTTAGGCCATAGTGAGTCACCATATGGAGCTCTAAATTGTGGACTACAATATAAATACATAATCAATTAGAAACTAATGAATTAGCAGTGCAAATTTCTTACTGTGAGTCAAACCCGTCAGTCTTCAGCAGTCCCCACACAGCAGAATTTCTTGGAGGAAAGGATGAGAAGAAATGGCCTCAGATTATGGCAGGGGAGGTTCTAACATCAGACTGTATGTTAGAAAAAACATTTCACTGATAGTCAGGCATTGGAATAGGCTGCCCAGGGAGGTAGAGGAGTTACCATGTCTGGAAGTGTTCAAGAGGCATCTGGATGTGGCACCCGGGGATATGGTTTAGGGGTGATTATGATTATATTGGTTTGAGGGATGGACTAGATGATCTTGAAAGTCTCTTCCAATATTGATGATTCTATGATTCTGTAAATGCATGCCTACACTTCATGTTCAGCTGTCCACATCCTTTAAATGTAAACTTCCTTTTCATCATATGGAAAAAGAGTGAAATGGCTGAGTGGGATCAACACATTCTCTACCATCACTTTGGCTATCCAGGTAGGAAAAAGGAGAAAGACAGAGAGAGTTTTTAATAACATTATAGCTAGATTTATCAGTACTCACATGACAACACAGTAACTCACATGAGTGAAGTGTTTTGAATTTACAGAGCAATTCCTTATGCATTGCATTTCTGGGCAGAAAAGAACCAGAGATTTCTATCTCTCCACTTATGAACATGAAAACTATTACATGATCTGGTTTTACTAGGAGCCAGACTTAACCATTTAGTATTCTTTTATTCTTGCTAGGAAGAAATTGGTTTGAGTTAAAGTAGAGTAATGCTGTAAGCATTTGACTGGGTGGGTAACTTATTCTGCATAATGGTGATATATCAATATATTTTCCCTATAAATCTACAAGTGCTGTTTGGAGTTCATATAGGTGAGCACTGGAGGCTTTTGCTGGAGATGGAGAAGGGAGATTGAGTCATTAGGAATTCCTGGGTAAAATGAGAAGCAATCTTCACAAAAATACAGTTGGTTAGATCTCAAAAGCATAGGTCACAGCATGGAAATTAGAAGATGGGGTTTGCTCTTGTGCAGTATATTATGAGTGCGTAAAATCGTGATTCTCATCACTTTTCTTCCACTCCCAGTTTTCTCCAGACAGGACTAATACTGAGTGGTAGAACAAGGAGCCGAAAGTTGGAATTCCTCTGTACTAATTCTGATCCTTCTGATGACTTTCTAGAGGACATTCAGCAACAATAGATATATCAAGACTACATGGTGAAAAAAAGCAACAGGTGACAATCTAGCACCAAAGTATGTAGGCCTGAAAGCCACAACTGCTAACTGAACCTCTAGCTAGCACTCCAAATGACAACATACAGGTATTCTACATGGTACTATACTACATGGTCCATTTTCCTACAAGTCATGTGGTTCTGATAACACTTACCTATTCATGGTTTGCTGTCAAGTTAAATTTGTCCAAGTCAAGCACCTTAAGACTTTGGATGAAAGGACCTCCCATTGCGGAATTGGAAATTATTACCAACATTATAAATGAGTGGGTGCTGTTTAGACAGAGAATTAGCTCTTCAGATCATGGTTGCTAATGAAATGACAATGGAAAAAGAAGCACCTGCTTTTCAAGTTAGTCTCTAATAGGAAGAGCAGCAGTTTGTAACAAAGGATAATTGTTACAGTTTGAATCCTAGACTGAAAATTTAAAAGATTAATGGAACAAATAAAATTCTTCCTTTGTCTTAGTACAATCTGAGGAACAGATTGTCATTTTAATAAGACACCCGCCCTTTTGGTTAAAGGAGAAAAGCATAACTAAGCAATGTAAAGAGAGAATCTTGTTTAGAAATGTAGAACATAGATAAGAAAATGTTGAATTGACCAGATGTGTCCACAACATTTTACTCAGCTCTTAACATTTCTGTAGATGATACATGGAAACAGTGGAGTGAATACTACAAGAACAATTTCATGGAAACTGAGAGAAGATTGACAGAAATAACTGGAAAGATCATTAATTAATGCTAGTAAACCTTTCTTTTCTGTTTTGGGAAGGATAATAGTTATAGCTAAATGTCTTTTGGGAAAAAAAGTAAAAGCTGACTGGAAAAGGAGGAAAATTACACAATACTCTTATGTACAAAAATTTATATTTTATTAGACTTAAAATCTCTTTCATTTGTCTGTTGCTATCTATATGTGTTTCCAATGCCTAGTTAGGTTAATATTTGGGGGAAGTGAAGTCTATGGTCGTGTAGACTAATTTCAACAGAACAACAGAGGCTGGAGCATCATTTGAAGCTGTCAGTTGTCCTTTTCTATTTAAAGGCAGTGAATTATTTCGTTTAAGGTTCTTCAATGCACAAAAAACAGTTACACAACTTTTCTGAACGCAGTTCTCAATCGTGATTAACTACGAACCTCACATAAGTTTTGCAAAAGTCTCATTTAAAGCTTTTACTCCAATCTCTTTTCAAAATAACATAATATTTCATTATCGAAAGACAGTAGAAAATTAATTTATGGCTTATTACAAAAAATACTTTTCCTGTTATTCAGTAGACTGTCTTGTAGCGTAGGAGCCTGTTTCTTGTCAGTGACTAGGGATTCACTGTAGATATCTCTAATCAACAAGAATCTGTCATTTTAATTGACAGTTCACTTAGGGCTGACAGTTATTAAAAGCAGACAGCTAGCACAGCTTAATAGTTACCTAGACCATAGCAGCTCTGCTAGGACTGTAACCAGTATTTTAAAAGTATTTAAATCAGAATAACAAAAAATCTGGACTAGTGTGTTAAAGCTGAACTTCAGAGAGGCTGTTGTGACCATTCTCTTACTGATGGAATACTTCGAGATGGTAAGAATTTTCTACCATCACGTTTTGGTTTTGGCTCCTTCTCCAGCATCAGTGTTCAGCTGAACATTGACACTCCACTCCTAGGCATGAGCCCACAGCTCTTTACAGATTAATTCAAATGGGATTAGATTCATTTTATTATCAGAACCATTTTCATTTCATGCCACAGTCACCACATTATGTCCCTGCTTAGGCTGACCAGGCATATCAAGGAGCTCATGGTCCATGTTTAAATTGAATATCAACCCACAGGGCCAACTTCTGCTAATCCCAGACTTCCATCTGCCTTTCTTAGTCCAGAGACTTAAGTGGACTTGGAGTGATAAAGGTGAGTTACCTTAAGACTAGTGATAACATCTGCAATGATCTGTAGCTCCAGAATTTCCTCCCCCAACATATCAAGATAATAAATAAGGAATGAGTATCTAAGCTGTGCTGTGGTTCTGCTTGAAGAAGATTTACCAGATTTTCAAAGCCTTTCTTTTCAGCATGAAGGAAAATGGCACATAACAGAAGAACAGCACCTTCTCAGTTATTCCAAAATAGTCTGTTTACAAATGTATGCTATAATCAAGATTTATTCTTTAAACACCAGGTACTGGGCTCAGTTAAAAAACGTTCTTATATACATGAAGCAGAGAACCTAACATGGTAAGCCTTCATTAGCACACACTGGTTTCAGTGTCATTATCTCTTAGGACTAAAGTTTACTCCACTATTTTACTTCTAATATTTCATTGATTTTTTTTCCCATTCTCTTCCTGAGGACTGACAATTTGCTTTCTTTTGATTGTACAGGTTCTTTAAGTCACCTCATACATTTTCCTTGCTAAGAAACAAGATTTAATCACGGTAAGTCCCCAGCTCCTGAGAAGATACATCCCAGTCTGTTTCTTGTGCAGTTTTGAGATTCCTGCTGTCTCATAGCCTAAGCAGCAGTCTTGCACCAGAAATACATTTCTAGGCACCATCTTCACTCTAAGACAATTGCACTTTGTGTCTCTTTCTCAGCTGGCTATGTGGTTTTACAGTCTCTCTTAACAGTGTTTCTTGGATGTCTCACCATTCCCAGACTAAGTGCCTTGTACCCAAGGAAGAGTCTTTGCTCAGGCACACATTGTGTTACCAAATGGTTAAAAAACAATCAGGTTGAAGGACCTATTGCAAAAAGAGGAAAGATCTATAGCTGCAGCAGGGGACATAATACAGTGGTGATCCACAAGAATGAAACCTCTGTTGGCAAATGGCAAGACCTTACAATATGGTCTAATGTGTTGTGGCTCAAACCAATTTTAGAATAATTTTTTCTTATCAGACATTCACTTGAAATACTTTCAACTCACTTGGCAGTCTAATTCTTCTACGTGTCATTGCAAATCTCTGCAATGCCATTAGTATTACGCAACATTCTGCATCTGATTTATTAAGTTTCTTTGCTATGGGATATTAAACAAAATAATTATGCATTAGGCATAATTAGAACATGACCAAATTAATTTCTATAATGCCAGTTATACTGGGGAACTGCAAAAGTAATTCACTCCTCTGTGCTGTAGACCCAATATGACAAGTCAGCTCACAATATAAAAGGTTCATGGCACATAGAATGCAATGAACAAGCATCATAATTTTCAAAATCTTAACTGAAAGCATACCTGTTGACTTTAAGAGTAGCAATTCTCGTATTATTGACTATGATAAAGTAATTACAGACTGCTGTACTTGTACTGAATTTTATCATTAAATTCATGGCTCTTCCTCTGTCCACATAACCAGCCATTTCATCCCAGAAGGCAACTTAACTTGGTCAAGCATGATTTGCCCTCATGACTCTCTGCAGGTTGTTGTTCATCATCTTGCCATTTGTGTACTGGAGATGGATTCCAAAAGCACATGCAGTACATGCTCCCTGATTGTTTTGGACACTGAGACAAGTTTTATGAATGTAGAGTTTCCCGGATGTTCCAGTTCACCTTTTTTAAAAGTGTACACTACAGCCTCAATCCAGTTGTCAGGGACCTCCTGTGTTACAACTGTGTTACAGCTGATGGGCAAAAACAGTATTTATGCAAAAGTCCATGTGTGGAGTCCCACGGTTATAAGGTGATTGTGCTCTTAAGTCTTTTTAACGCATTTCTTCCCTGTTACTGGCAACTCCTTTCCTTCTGTGGTGTTCACAGAAAACGGAAGCAGTCTTTGCCTGTGAAGCCTCAAGCAAAAAAAAAAGGTATGAAGTATTTCTGCTTTTTCCATATGCACCAGTGGGTTGTCATCCTCCTCCACCCACACAAAGGGAGCTGAAGGGATTTCTGTACAGATGGTGCTGTTTTCTCTAGCACCATGAATAAACCATCTCAATGATGTAAGCACTGTCGAAATAGCTTACATGTATCTTGATTTTGTTGAAACTGAAATCTTCAAAGAGAACCTTTGCCCCACAGGACAGGAAGGGACAGGTTGCATTACAACAATCTGGTGACTTTTCAGTTCCAGCCATGCCAAAGAGGTGGAACATTTCCAAAGCAGCAGGAATATCAGAAAAGAGTGTCAGAAAAGAGTGTCATAACCACTTTTTTTCAGTGAGCTATATTTACAAAAATCCTTCTGAGACGTGAATCTGACTAACCGTTAAGAAAAATTTAGGGTGCTAACAGGAGGGATGAATTGCTAAACTCATGTATTATTCTGAGGTCTAACTTGACAGGACTCCTGGGTACAGGAGCTACCAAGAGCAGCAGCTACGCTCAGAAGCCACAAGAGCCAAGACCACGGTGAAAATGAAGCACAGGGACACAGGCAGGCACAGGCAAGTAACAGACTTGAGACAAAGCTGGAAGGTGTGCTGTGACACACAGAGATATAGCAGAATCCTAACAGCAAGCTGCTAGTCAGAGCTTGCTTAAGATGGGCTTGGTATTGTGTAAGAATTATAAAATCTTCGGTAGTTATCCTGTTCAGAAGAAAACTTAGAGTTAATGACTATATCCCTTAATCCACCTAATGATTTTCCCACGTCCTATTGCATATGCTACTACAAGAGCACCAGATTAAATGAGTTATTATGTGTAATGCAAAGCCCCACCTATCAAATTGAATTGTCATGTGTCTTATCACTTGTAATCAACAACTTTTGACTAACATCATAAGCTATTGTCCTTGATGTCTCAAGGGAAGGAATAATACAGGAAGTAGCAGGTGAAATACCCACCTTCATCCACTAGTAGGTGGAATTTATTTTTTATTTCTGAAAAAGTTATTTATTAATGGCAAAAAGTTCTTCATCATTTTGATGTGTGGTAAAAAGGACAAAATAAAAGGCCAAGAAAAAGAAGCAATCAGAGCGACTGATGTAAGACTCTACAGCTCTACAGCTCTAAGAATAGCCAAACATCTCTGAAATAGCAGTGATCACTAGGAATGTTGAGAAAAAGACAAAAGAATAAAGGAGGTGGGACAACACTCACTTCTAAGCACTGTTTTCTGAAGGAAACAACTGAAGTGTTCCAAGTAGACTTAAAACACATCTAGGTATGATATAAGAAACTGAATTAAACACATTTAATGAGATCATCCAGACTGCAAATACTATGTCAACTCTGCTATGCATACATTGTTCACAAAAATTACCTTCATTTTTCTGCTTTCAGAAGAATGGCCTGTCTGGCAGAGTATGTCTTTTTTCTTATGATTACATCAAGTACACCATGAAAAAAGAAACTAAAAAAGCCTCCCTCTTCTACAATTCATACAAATTTTGTGGACAAATCTTGTACAAACAGATTTAAACAACTGTGCCCATAAAGTGTTCGTGTATGCCACTGAAAAAACACACATGCACTGAGTAACACAAAGTATCTCCTTCATGAATAGAAACTCTTTCATCATTGCTCTGTGGTGGAGAGGTTGTAAATCATGAAGACTAGAGCACAACTGATATTTCTAACTTTCAAGAAGTAGGAGGGGTATGTAACATTAAAAGACAGCAGGTCTGGAGTATATAAACAGAAACACATTACTTCTGTTAATTAAATTGTAGGTCCCATTACTACAGGATGTAGTGAAGGATAAATGGGTTCTAAAAGAGATTAGATGAACTCAGAGAGAACAAACAGGTCCATCACAGAACATTAAGTACAACTGTTGGGCTACGGCTGGGTCACTAAGTACCTAAATAGCTATTTGATGAAAAGTGGTGGTATGTGCTTGAGAAAGACTTTATATATGACCAGGTTGCTAAACCCTTTGCATCTATTCCTTGCTGCAGCTGGAGACAGGGTACAAGGCTTGACAGACCCTTACTCTGATCCAAGAGGAACGTTCTTTATCCACTGTTCCTTCTTCCACTGGGGCAGGTCTGCAACCAATGACTTACTTTTAATATTCTGTCTTGGCTCAAAAAATGACTCTTTAAGATCTAGATTAGTTACAATAATGCCTGTAAGTTCAGAGGTTTATTACATATTACAGTGAAATTTGAGGGACTTTGGACTGCTTCAGATGCATCCGAGAAACTGGAAGCAATGGCTTCTTGAGGACCACCAGCAACTAATAATTGTATGGTATAAAGGATTTTCTTAAATCTCCATAGTAAACTTCATAAAAAAACCTCAGGTGTACATTATTCCCACTTACTCCACATTCTCAGTCCTAACTGGCTATAATGCCAGACTGGAAACTTCTATAGTATTTTGCCATTCCCTTCAAGCCTTTACGTGAGGCAAAGTTATGGATAAAGAACACCCAGGACAACACAGAGAAGCTGATGAGTGAAATGGCTAAGCCACTACCCATGATATTTGAGAAGTTGTGGCAGTCTGCTGAAGCTCCCACTGACTGCAGAGAGGGAAACATAACTTCTTGAAGAGTCCAGTGGAGGGCCATGAAGATGATTAAAGGGATGAAATGCCTCTCCTATGAGGAAAGGTTGAAAGAATTGGGATTGTTCCACCTGAAGAAGAGGAAGCTCCACGGTGACCTTAAAAGCAGGCTTCCAGTAGCTAAAAGGGGCTACAACAGTAGTAGTAGTGATAAGAACCGGGGGATGGCTTTAGACTTAACAACAGTAGGGTCAGATTGGGTATTAGCAAGAAATTCTTCCCAGCGAGGGTGGTGAGACAGTGGAACAGGTTACCCAGGGAACTTGTGGACAACCCACTCCCCGAAGTGTCCAAGGCCAGTCTGGATGTGGCCCTGAGCAACCTGGTCTAGATGAAGGTGTCCCTGCCCATGGCAGATGATCTTTAAGGTCCCTTCCAACCCAAACTGTTCTATGATTCTCTGATTACTCTGTGTTTGCAGATAATTTGTTCCAGTATAGATAAATGAGTTCTATAATGTGATGGCACTGAAAAAAAGAAAAATTACACATACAGCATGACAAAACCATACCCTTGTCTCAGTCTTGTGCCAAACGCAATGAATCCATCTTTGAAGTTTACCCATTGAAATTGCATATATTTGTGTCAGTTATTCTGTTAGACTATGTATGTAGCTGAAGCATGTGAAATATACCAAGGCCTCATTCAGGAGATTCTTCTGCTGTGAGGAAGTACTCTCAAAATGCAAAGTTGATAATTTCACTCATGAGTTCCCAAACAACGCCCAAATCTTATTGTTTGAAACCTAAATATTAATTTGTAAAAACCACATCTGATTCAATTAAAATTCCCCAAAACTCAGAGCTTTTATTCTGGTAATCTCTTCTCCTTAAGAAAGGAAACATAATTTTCAGAAGAAATTGAGCATCCAAAAAACCTGATTATAAAAAATGAGTGAAAGTTTTTGTTTGTTTGTTTAGTTTGGTGTTTCTTTTTTTTAAACTTCAAGTATTTGTAGTACAGTTGGAAATATCTGCATTCAGAAACACATGTCTGCAGCTACAGAACACAGCTTGCCAAAGTCAGAAAAAGACTGATTTTTACAAACTTCATAGGAAAAGCACTCTAATAGCAGAGGAGCACAATTTTTAGATTAAATTGCTTTAAACTAATGTTAATAAAATGTTAATAATTCAGACATTTTGTTTTATTTTTGCAAAAACAATAACTTTATTAAACACAACATAGATTTTGGTCTCCTGCACAGAAATTACATTCCCACCTCTTTTTTTTTTTCTCCCAAGTAATTTTTTCATTCTGATCTACAGTTTTGGCCATGAAAGCCTAAGGTAACTAGCTACATTATCTATAGCCACAGAATCATAGAATCATTGAATGGCCTGAGCTGGAAGGGACCTTAAATATCATCTAGTTCCAAACCCCCTCCCATGAGTAGAGACACCATCCACTAGACCAGGTTGCTCAGAGTTCTGTCCAACCTGGCCTTGAATTCAACTGTCTGTTCACTGACAGCAAGAACCAATAGAACATGAATAGCTGCACATACTAATTTTTGCTCCAACTCAACAAAAATATGTAGTTTTGCATGTTCTAAAATACTCTGCCATACCCAGATGTATAAAATACAGCATCAGAAGAAGCACTGGAACAGCCTCCCCAGGGAAGAGATAAAGCCACCATCCCTGGAAGTACCCAAAAAAAGAGTAAATGTGGCACTTAGTGATATAGCTTAGTGGACATGGGAGGTATTCAGTCAAAGGTTGGACTCGATCTTGGAGCTCTTTTCCAACCTTAATGATTCTATGTTTCTAAGACCCAGTATGACTTTTGGAATCTGGTATTTTTGGTAATGAATTGTATTATTATTCCGAGGGAGATTTTATGCAGACAAAACCATTAGTATTTTACAGCAGAGCACTTTTCATATATGTTAAAACACACAGACTCTGATTGAAGAGAGTCTGCAAACGAATCCAAGTGTCCTCGAGTTGCACTGACAATTTGGATAATTCTTCCAATAGGTTTGGTTCTGACGAGAGAATCTTCAGATGTAACTGAAAATGAAAACAAGGAGTTAGTGAAACAAATACAGATAGTAAAAAAATTCAATTTCAATACTTTGCCTTCGGGAAATACTTTGCCTTCCAAGTAAGGAATTCTTTTACCTTGAATTAATTCCCTCTATTCCATGTTGCCTCCTTTTTGCTAGTTTTACCCAAACCATTTTACTCCCACATATGTACTAAATGAGACAAGGCAGCAAAATGTCTTCAATATGCTACTGCTTTACTAGATCTTCTTCTACCTAAGCTGCTGAATCTATCCTAATCACACACTCTTCTAGAGCATAACTTTCTCCTCCTTCTGATTTGCATCATAAATTCCTCTTTAGGCTAGAAAAGCTAGACAGATGCCCTGAGGTCAATCAGGATTATTATTTTAGTTATCCGTGTTGCATACAGCAGAAAGAATGATGCCAGCACACTCTATACCAATACAGACGGATGATATCTTTTCATGTAATAAACTGTAACCTTGTTAAAGCAGAAGGAAAAAAAACCTTTCGATCTTGTAGCAGTTATTACCATTTAATGAATGGAATAGTTGTTTTCCAGGCTACAATTTAAATCTGGGAGTATTGCTATTCAGCTTTAGCCTGAAAGAGAGTAGGTTCAGTTTGGATATTAGGAAGAAATTCTTTACTGTGAGAGTGGAGAGGCACTGGAACAGGTTGCCCAGAGAAGCCATAAATGTCCCAGTATTACAAGGTGCCTGAATGTTTATAACAATGTTTCACCAGTAAACTGTAATTAATTGCTTTCACATGGTTTCATAAATCAGAGTATCTTAAGCACTTGTATATCAGAACGGTTTCAATCTTCTGCAGAATGACTTTCTCTCTAAGATTAACTTATACTGTGCTTCATCCAAATAACTTTCTGACTTATACAAGACCTGGGAGTTATTTCACTAGCTCTGTGATGCTTAACAGGTAACAGAGGAAAGGAAGCCCACTGACATGGAAAGTAAGTCAGGCTTGCAATGTATAGTGGTAAGTCCAACAAAATCTCTAATTTACTTTCCCAACCACTGTGCATTAAATTCTTTGCCTACTTAAGACATAGCATGTATCAGCTTAACAATTAACAACCATTTTTGTTACAAAAAAATAAAACCAATTCTAAATAAAAAATACTAGAATAAAACCTGGCTGCCAGGGTCCTATTCAGAATACCTGGGTTTTTTTGCAAATTTTTCTTGACTGTGATCAGATGAGTTGTCAAATCATCCAATACATTCAGTTAGACATTTTAAAACCATTCCCAAACAAAATCATTTAAGATACTCTTTCAAGCAGACAAGTTATATCCTTTTACTGCACAACCATAATTTTAAACAGGACTAATTTTTTAAGAAAATTATTACCTTTAAAAATAATGCAAGGTATGCCTGAGCAAGTTCAAAGTTGTACTTCTTGTTCAGCATCATCCCAATCATTCTCAAAAAGCTCAGCATCACCTCCATTGAGCCACCACCTTCAGGGGCCAAACCTCGTAGTTCTATCTCAGTATTAGATGGTCCCAACCTTTTCAGTAGGTCAAGTGGAACTTCATCTGTGTTAAAACATTGAATGAGATGTTATCAGGAACATCTGCAGACAAGTACCTTACAAACCCTTCGTAAGACAGGTTTATTCCAAAATTCTTAAGCAGTGACTATGAATTTCAAGTTCCTACTCTTTCCTTACTACTTTGTTTACACCAAAATGCCTTCCTGCCTTTAATTTACTGTCCCATCACATACTAGAGAAGTACATTTCTAATAAGACACATGTACTTTATTTGTCAGTTCATCTTGAAAAATACAAGTAACACCTTTATATTTGTTTCATTTCCCCCCCAACCCGTTTTCTGTCCTTTAAGCTGAACAAAATTTCTTATTAACCACATAGCACTGTCATTTTATATCTCTTGGCAAAAAGAATGTATACACTTGAGATTTCAAGCTACTAAAACAGTGAATATGCTCTGAAAGAGATAAGGTACTATTTTTTACTAGGCATCTTTACTGTTATTGACATTAAGCAAAACTGGGGATCATCTGGTGCATCTAATGTAATTATAGCTTTTGTCAAGTGAATTCCTCCTGCTTTTTCTGGGACCTGGGGGGTGGTGGAAAAATATTTCTCATGGTAGAAATACATGCAATTTAAAACTCTTTCCTCCTCTTCATAAGTGTTCCTCCTCAGGATTTCTACAATCCTACCTGATTACCTATGAGAATCCCACCCACTTGCTTTAAAAATGAGGAAGCAAAAACATGTTTGGTTGCAAATGCAACTGATGGTTGAAACACTTTTAAAAATGTAATTTAAGAAGTTACTAAGAA
This sequence comes from Manacus vitellinus, assembly GCF_001715985.3. Lineage (NCBI taxonomy): Eukaryota > Metazoa > Chordata > Aves > Passeriformes > Pipridae > Manacus > Manacus vitellinus. Next base: position 5,462,416 of record NW_021939718.1, on the reverse strand, counting down.
GACCAAATTCCCATATCATTCCCAAAGACTCTCATATCTTGGTAATTAATGGTATTAGACACTGGCTAAGATTCTTTAGGTGGTATAAATCTGTATTTGATTCCTATGAAAATCATTAGCTAGTTTTAAATGTAATTATGATATGAACAGTACTAAACAGATACATTAAATAACTTCTGTGCTATTAAAAAAACTAAGCACAGAACATGTTATGAAATTGGTACACATACAATATGGGAAAGAGTGCACTTGCTCCCTGGTACAGCCAGCCTCTAGATGCTTGGTAGGGTTCTTAAATATTCACCTGAAGCAGTTTAATAGAATACTATCAATTAGAAATACTAAAAACACAGTATAAAAACACGCCTCATTTGTGACAAAGTTCTGCACACAAAATGTTTCAAGTGCAGTTGAGTAAGCTAGCAACTCAAAAGAGTTCAAGAAGGGGTAATAGAATTCCCAACAGAACTGCTTTGTAGACAAACTGCCAGTGAATCTCCATTTACATTTCCAAGGTAGCTATGTTAGCAATCATTTTCAAAACAACTAAGTTTCAACGATTCTGTAGGAGCACAAGTTAAGCTGGTACATGCCAAAGGCAATTTAAGTGATTAAATTTCAAAATAGGTTTCAAAGAAATCCAACATCTTATTTTTATATCATTTCTTCTTAAGCTTTAAATTATAAAACAATTAATTAAAGGTGTAAGTTTGCTGAATGCCTAGAGAAGTAGCCCTTTGGAGAACTTCCTAGGGACATTATGTTTTTCATGTTTCAGTAAATCACCAGACTATCTCTTACCAAATCAATCCCTTCCTTCCCCTACAAATAATACACAGCACTTTTCTGGGCAAGACCACCACAGTCTCCAAAAAGGCTAATGATCTCAGGAGCACTACCTTCTCTTCCTAGAATGGTTTTAGCCAGCATTTCTTTGTAAGGATTCCACGCTGCAGGCAAGCTGGAGTACCAATGGATCTTGACCTAGATTGGCTATCTATGCATTAATTAGGTCATTCTCTTTGCTGCTGTACTATGCATATTTTTGCCTCCCATGTGTTACAATTCTGACTTTAGAAAGCACATGTATGTCAAAACATAAGCAGTATCAACATTTTTAGTGAAGTATTTTATTAACTTACATTCATTAGTGCTCAGGGCTTCTTCAAGATGAACGCAGAAATCAGATTTCTGTGCCAGTACTCCAAGGTTTACTACCTTTGACTAGACCACAAAAGTATTAAAAGAGTGTACATAAATATGAAAATATATTTTTACAACTTAGATTATTTCCCTACTGACAGAATAAAAGACTTTGGCAAATATGCATTAATGGAATGAGTTAAAACTGGCACTTTAAAGTCAGTAGGAATTTCACTCAGCACTAAAAAGCATTTAAGATTTCTTTGAAAATATACTAGATAAAAAAAAGTTATAATTTTTGTTGGTTTTACCTGTGTATCTTTTTCTTCCTCTGGTGGAATGTATCGGGGTATAAGACCAGGAACTGTTGGTATGAAGAAAGGTGCTGCCTTCGGAACTTTTGGTGGCTCTCTTGGTTTATTTTTTTTCTGTTAATTAGATATTTGAATTAAAATAATCATCATCATAGTAAGAATACATGGGAATTTTTTTTTTTCAAGAGTTCTGTTTTTAAAATACTATGAAAACTCTAAACACTAATTGAAAAGTAATACATAGGTAAAAGTTTTGCTAGTAAATGCGAAGATACTATTTAGAAGACAAACAACTCCTCTCCCAAATCCCAGGAATTCTGAAAAGCACTTTATGGCTTTCTACAGCAAAATCTTGAAAATACCTGAAAAGAGGGATCGAATTTCATGAATCAGTAATGCCTCTCATAGAACAAGGGGAAATATGTCTGGCTGTTTGCTATTTTTTCCACAGTTTCAGTACCTTGATAACATCAAGGCTGAGGAGGTTCTTCCATCTTGATTCCGGTAAGGAGGAAAGGGTCACCAGCTGCTCTTCCAACTGCTCAGGTGTGACATATTCCATCATTTCATCACACGGCTCTTCTTCTCCTGACATATCCTCATCTTTCAGGAACAGATATCGTTTATGAATATACAGACTCCATTTTTTTTTTTTAATCAAACCCAGTATTATTATGTATCTTGCAATTTTTGAATAACAAATGCTTAACAGTTATGGACATAAGTGCTAGCATAACTCAGAGCTGAAAAGCTACAGAATCTTGTTAACCTTATGAAATATAATGTTTAGATTTAAAAAACTTATAGCTAAAATGCAGAATTGGATAAACAAAATTTTAAAGACTGATAAGATTTGTCCACTTTGGCTGAAATTATATCAAAACAATTTATAGAATTCTAAAAGAACAATGAATTACTGTTAAAATTTTATTAACCTTTTTAAATATATCCACAGAAATTTTAGTTCTACAAACTTTACAAAGCTGTAAAATCTTTGCATTTAAATATGTACCATATTCATAACCTCATCACAATCTCTTCACAGGTATGACTGAAGTGGCACATAAAAATGAAGAAAATCTCAACATTAAAGCACAACATCCCACAGCAAAATTTCTGTCCTAAGATTTTCTCTGGTCTTCCTTTGTGGTCTTGACCAAACATCTCTACTCTCCCTTTTTTTTTTTTTGCAAAATGCTACATGGCTAAAACAATGAATCTAATAGAAAAGCCTACAACAACAAAGACCTGTAAAAACCATTAAGAGCTCTGAGCATCTAAACAGGAACTTGACATTTGCTGAAAACAGGAAGTAGATTGAAGCTTTCAGCCAGAATCAGGTTAAAAACATTCAGAATTTTTGGATGAAATCCTGTCTCCCTAATTTAAGTATCTCAAATAAGTATGTGCTTAATAAAGCAGTCATCGTCAAGCATGTTCCTCGCTCTTTTAGCGGCCCATGGCTAGGTGTTTCTCCTCCAGAGAGAGAAATGCAAGCACTGCAAAACTTGGGCAGACAAGATCGCCACCTAGAGGACCTCAGAAGCACAATCATTTCGATTAAATGCAGCTAAAATGCCATTTAGGCCTTTCTTTCACTAGGAATCTAGACAGGCAGGGTCAGCTGAACCCAATTCTCTTGCCAACAAGACAACACATAGCAGTGAATATACTGTGGCACACAAGGAGAGAAACAAGTTGCGAGGGAAGTGGAATAAAGAACAAGTTGCGAGGGAAGTGGAATAAAGAACAATCTCCCTCCCACTGCTAGACAGTAATGTTAATTTCAAACTGGCCCCACAAACGTCAAAACATAAGGTATTTACACAAGTCTGGGATTAAAGAAAGCCAGTAAATAGCACAATGTTTCTGCCACCTAAAAAAAAAAATCTTCTCAAAGATGTTGAAATCATCACAATGTAATTCCATGCGTCTGAACATAGAAACATGACTAGATTTTAGTAAATAGTATTAGCATATGAGTAAGCATGCCAAAAACAGTGGAAGCATTAGGAACAGCTCAGAGAAGGCATGGTAAGACACAATGAGTTTGTCACTGAGGAAGCAAATCATCTTCTATTTGAAATATAACAGCAAACTCAAAATAAAATAGGCTTTCATCTGAAAATTACCTTGCACAGGGCAGGTGCTAGGGAGTGTCACCAAAGAAGGCTCATAATCTGCAGGAAGGGGCCGTAATGACACAAGTGAATACAGAGAACGGTTTGACCTGCAAAATAAGACAGGCATTTTAAAAACAATCTTCAGGTGAATGGGAACAAGCACTTTAGACATGATTTTTACTGCAGTCTAAAACTATTGCATTATAGCAATTCACCAGGTTCTAGTCAAGATCAGTTTTTCTAATCTACCAGATAAACAAGAAATGAAACACATCAACAGATATCACCTGAAAATCTGAAACATAAAGGCTGTGCTGAAGTATTATTGCCAAGAACATTTAATAATGATTAAGGAACATGTACACAAGTCATTCTGCTGAATTATTTCTCTGGTAAATTATTTTTTCTGCCAATATAAACCAGGGCTAGGTAAAAATATTTGTCATTATTCACAAGGAAGGTCTAACAGTTGAACACTCCTCAGGCAAAACTACAGTCAACATATGTAACCTGAAAGATCTATCAAATGAAAGGGGAAAAACCCCAAAACACTTAAATGGTGTGTTACTCCAGTACTGACCTAAGCACTCATTTGCTTTAAAACCCTATCAGGAGGAAATTGAACTAAAACACGTTACCTCTGTGCTCATTTATCACTAATAAAGAGAAATAATCACAACTTTCAAATACTACTCACAAGTCTCAGACAATGCTGTGTAGCAGGACAAGAAAAGCACTTCAAAAAGAAACACTATTTGAATAAAGACATTTCAAAGGGGTTAAAAAAAAATAGAGACAAAGAAAAACTTTAGGAATGGCATAACAGGAATTTTTAAGAATAAGAAAGAAATATTTAGAAAAAAGATAATTTAATTATCAGAATAAATACCTTAACTGCGGAAATGTCAAGATTTATGAATCTCAGCAACACAGAATATCTCCCTTAATTACAATGAGACAAACACTGGAGATGACACTTCACAGAGCAATTCTCTATTTGCAATGAAGGTGATTAAAAGAATTCTTTCCCATCTGAAAATCTGTGTAGAAACACAACTATTATACACTCACCACAAATAAATTCCAAGATCATCCACATGTGCTGAAGCTAGAAAATCTCCTGTAGGTGACATAGTAAGGCTCACAGCTGCAGAGTCCACCAAAAAACAATCTATAAGGCTAGGGAGAAGAAACACAACAGAGAAATTCTCAGCAAGACGAACTTGTTTATCTATGCATATTTGAATTACAGCTGAATGCAAACAGAACACTGGAAGTATGCACACAAATCAGGGTATTAGATGTATTCAAATATATTACATAAACTTAGCAAGTGAACAGCACTGTGCATCAAACCACTCATCTCTATAAAATTCTCTAAAATTGGCACCTCCTTAGACATCCACATTCTGTGGAAAATGTGATGAACCATCTGTCCACATTTAACTCCTTATGGCTAATGCTAACCTTCTTAGTGGCCATAAATTTTGAGCTCCCTAACAGCCCCATGTTGCTCTGACCTCATCTTTTAATGCTCTGCATTTAACTGATAATTCCCTTTATCAATACACTTCACATACAGCTGGGTAATACTTGCACCTCATGCTTCCAAAGTAAAGAATGGACTGTACAATGCAAAATTTGACTAACTGCAACAGTTTTGACATTACCACATCTTCAGCCTGATATACTACTCCTTGACCATTCCTTTCACTATTGCAGAAAATTGAAAAAATACCATGCAAAAACAAGGTTAAAATATTCAGTAGTATGTGACTATTCTAACAGAGTGACATTTGAGTTCTGGATGATGCCATAAGTCCTGGACGATGCGTGCCCTGCCAGACTTCCACTCCAGTCCAGGTTCATATTCATAGCATGCTTGTCACTTGTTGAGGTATAAATTTTATTTACTTCAAAATGTAAGTAAAAGTTGAATTTGACAACTAGTTTACTGAGAGAAACAAAGAGAAAAATGGAGAGCTGGAATACCTTGCTCTTGTTTACGGACCAAAATCAAAAGCAAAGTGAGAACTGATGAGAGCAGCTAGGTATAAAACCTTGTTTTGCTCACTAACCGTAGAAAAAATACAGATGTAACAAAGCAGTTTAAAATGTAAAATCCTGTGGGTATGTATTTTCTTAAATACTATGCACTCCTGTGATGGTTTGACAGACCATGTTAAAAATAAAAGCCTTTTTTCCCCCTGCATTTTTTCCCCCAACATTTCCTTCAGCATGTTGGTAGACACAGGTTTCAAAGAGATCCAGCTACAGCTGCTGCATGGGAGAGAGAGAGAGAGACTGCTGTCCTAGAGACACTGCTGCTCTGAGAGTAGAAAGGATCTTTCCTTTTCCCTTCTGGACTTTTACTGAAGGGAGAAGAGACTGATCCATTGTAAATACTGATTAATTATAGGAGAGATAGTTATGATTGTATATGATGTATTGTAATATTTATTTGTATAGTCATTGTAATATAATTCCCTTTCCCCCCCATTTTGAGTCTTGTGTGGTGTCTGGAAAACCCATCTCACACTGGGTTGATATGGGGGGGGGGGGCTTGGACTCGAGAATTGGATTTTGGGGCTCTCAAACCACGACACAATACACTCCTCTTCCTACAGTTAAGGGAAAACCTGGCCTTTACATTCTGGAAGAATAATTTAACCTAAGTACTTTCAAAAGCAGGGTTTGTCATATATCTTCCTAGATTTCAGCTTGATCTGAATTTCTTGCCATCAGAGAGAAGAGACAAAATATGTAATTTTGTTACGTAAACAAGAACTATTGTTAGGGTACTTTCAAAAACATTATGAATAGATTATTACTGCAAAGTGTTATGTTATCAAAGAAACGAAGTAACTGACATTAATTAATACTGCAATTTTTTGCAGGCACATTATTTTGGAAGGGAAAGAGTATTAGAAAGATGAAGTCCAAACAGAGTGTTAATTTTCTTCCCATTTATACTGGAAAGACAACACTTAATGTCCATCCTGTCTGTGCAAGTTTCGAGCTGGCTTCCTGCCAAGTCTCCAAAACTTGACAACAAGGCCTGCTTCCCAGAGAGGGAAGAAAAAACGAACCATGGGAAAAAAACTGAAAGAAGTTTGAATGAAACGGGATTCTATAAAAAAAAAAATATTTACAATTATATATATTCAATTTGAATATATTATCCACAACAGGGAGCTCCCAGGAGGAGGGAAAAAAAGGGAAAAGGGAGGGGGAAACAGGGATAAAAAGAAGCCTAAAAACAAATATCTCCTCAATATACCTGTTAATAGAGAGCTAGTCAATAAATATAAAAACAAATTAAATACTTCCCTGATCGGGACAGCAGAGCTGTGCAAGGCAGCAGCCAACTCCCCCACGCCTCGCGGAGAGACCAGAGATAACGGCAGGTCTGAGCAGCAGGCCCTGGCCTATATAAACAAAGCCTGTCTACAGAGAGACCTGTCCCCTTCAACCACCGGAAGAGAGAAGAGAACAAGCTCTCTTATCTGCACCCTTTTATATGTTGTGCTACGGAAAGGAATAGCATGGAATACTTCTTAAGTCATTACCCTAGTTCCCTCCTGGTTACAAGCTGGTCTCCAGGAAGATCTAGAGTGAAACCATCACATTGTCCTATTTTAGACTAGCGTCATTCATTATGTAAGAACAGGTTATTTGTTTGTTGATACTCAACACGCTTTAGGTAGTAAAACTTCTAACAGTATACAAAATTATTGACCATACCACATCAACTAATCAGTGAAACCATTTAGTGATCACCAGAACTGCACGCTGCATAGCACTGCCTTAAATTACGTAAAAAAAATAAATCTATCTGATGTGCTGCTAAAAAAATGCACTGACAGAACTCTAAGTTACTTTTCAGCTTGTTTTTTTCTGGGCTCCTGAACTTCCTGTGTGTACTCATATATTTCTCGGCCAAATTTACTCTGGGAGAAGCCTACTCACAGCAGATCACGAAGGAGAATTTTTGGCAGTTGCAATTAAAAATATAACTGACATAAAGCCTTATTGTGTGCTAAAATGAATATAAGTGAAAACAGGCTTCTATTTACAAAACCATCTGGAGTACTGCATCCAACTCTGGGGCTCCCAGCACAAGACAGATATAAAGTTAGAGCAAGTCCAGGAAAATGACTGGAACACATTTCCTACGAAGAAAGGCTGAGAGAGTTGGTAAGGGTCCACGCTGGGGAACAGAAGGCTCTGGGGAGATGACTTTGTGGTCTTTCAGTATTTACAGGGGGCTTGTAAGAAAGGTTGAGTTAGACTTTTTAACAGAGCCTGTGGTGAAAGGACAAGGGTCAACAGTGTTGAACTGAAAGGGTGTAGGTTTATACTGGATACAAGGCAGAAATTTTTTATGATGAGAGTGGTGAGGCACTGAAACAGGTTGCACAAACAAGTTGCCAAGTGGATGGCCCATTCCTGGAAGTGCTCAAGGCCAGGTTGGAGGGGGTTTTGAGTAACCCGGTCTAGTGAAAGAAGTGTCTGTCCACATCACGGTAGTTGAATTAGATCTTTGAAGCTCGCTTCCCACTCAAAACACTCTATGATCCCATGTTATGTCATCATGGCTAGGCTTCGCGAACGAAGATTTGGGAAGGCTCTATCCACATTTGCTACAGCCACGCTGGTGGCTTATGAGGTCAATATGTGACAGACATATCCGATTGCAAAAGGCACAGCAGAAAGACTCCTTAGATGGTATATTCTGCAAGACACGGTTCTTTCTGCGTTGCCTTTTTTCCTTGAGAGTGATCCTGCGTGTGTTCTCAAAGGAGACAGCTGCATTATAGATGGCATGATCCCATGAATACTTCAGCATATCACAATGCAGTTCAGCTTAAGCAACCTCTTGACCTTTAGATTATAGTGCTAGTTCCAGACAAAGAACAAATTAACACTCACTGACACTGTGAGTGTCCTCAACTCCAGGTGTCCTCAACAGATCTTAAAGATGCTGTTATTCTGCAGACCCAGAAAAAGGGTCTTGCATTGGACACAACTAAAATACTGAGAACTGAGTTGTTATGCCATGTGCAACTTTGAATATCACATAGCACAAGTTGGTGACAGATAATCAAGCCAGAAGGCTTTTTGCCATTTATCAGACATGAGATTATTAGTTCTGCTATATGTTTTTAAAGTGACTCACCATCCAGAGGGAAGGTCCCAAGTCTTAATGGTGCAGTCCATTGATGAAGTTATTAGCCAACGACCATCAGGACTGAAAGTCTAAAATAAAATAGTCAATTTAATGGCACAATGGACAAGCCAATCCCTACAAGAGGCACTGTCAAGATTAGACTGCTGCCTAAAACCACGATGAAATGGTCTGGTGATAAACTAAAACCGAAAACACACTGTTTTAAGTGAGAAAAGCTATTTTGAAACAGGTTTAAATATGTGACACAGGACAGATCTGACTTATAAAAGTCAGGACCAAAGTGCTTTGACTGTTAGTGATGAAAACCACTAAGCATAAAATTGAAAAAATGAAATAAATACTCATTTAGTAGCATTTAGAATTAAAAACTACTGTAATGAACTCTACAAAACACTATTACATAAGATGTAAATAAGGAATGGTCATTGTGTAGTGTAATCTCAGATCTGTTTACACCTGACTCATCTCTTCTATGTACACAGCTGAGACTACTGTACAATTTTGCTTCTCAATGTGTTTTTCATTACTCCTAATGCTTTATTTTGTTTGACCCAAAAGCAGCTTCTAGCAAAATTATAGTAAAATCCCAAAGTACATTAAAAATAGATGGCCATTCCAACACTATACATTTTAACTTGAAAACTAACATGGCCAAAACTGCTGTAGAGTTGAACTACAACTCCACAATTCACAGCTGAATATAATACTCAGTGACTTAATACCTACAGAGAAATTAATTATCTTTAAAATTAATTACGTATCTGTCTATGTCACCTTTACAGAAAATGAGTTAACAATTACCATGTCATTAATCCGTCCATGGTGTCCTGAGAATGTCCTGACAATCTTCCTGGTTTCTATATCCAAAACACTAATACTGAAGTCCTCAAAGGCAATTCCCAGAATACCACTGCCAAGAAACATTAACACATAAGATAGTGAATACTCGAGAGACAAAAAATATCCTAACATTGCTCCAGGTATCTTTTATCCTAAAATAATTTCGGATATCAGTATTATACTCCTTCAGTCTAATAAAATATCTTGTAATAATTTTATTTTGTGTCTGGTAGTCAGTTATATTTCAAAGCATCAAATATATAAACTTAATTAGAATGCTGGTTGCCATTTCAGACAAATACGTCCAGCAAAACAACATGCACATGGAATAGCTTCAGTTTCTTACCTATCTCTGTGAAGCAGAATTGCACTTGGAGAAGAAGAAAGTTCAGTGGAGTAAACTAGCTCTTTAGTTTTGAATTTCCAAAATTTAATTAATCCTTCACTACCAGCTGTGATTACCAGCTGGTTTAATCCATCCACTGCTACCCCTCTAATGGCCCCTTCATGTGCTGCAAATCAAGAGAAAAGAAAGTACTATTTCAGAATTTAAACTTAGCATAGAAATCAACTGAATGCCAAAAACCATTCTGTATGTCTTTGCCTAACTACACTAAATGAGCAGTAAGCAAGTGACAAACAATTCTAAAGCCACCTGACAAGACTGCTCCAATATCATATTTTTTTTTAACCTGTACAGAAACCAAACTGCTTTCAAGTAAACACGTGGAATACAAGTAAAAATTTGTGAGCAGCTGAAGCTGAATATTAGCTCATATTTCTGTTTTCAGTTTTGGGAAGTTTTTTGTGAGTGTGAGATTTGAGAGACTTTTTGAATCACTTAGGGAATGCCTCCAGGAGGCCAGACCACTCCAGAAAAAATTTCCAGCTTTGGTTCCAGCACAAAGTCTGGAAGTTTTCCTAGGCTACTTTACAGTGCAGTGTAAAGACAATACATAGCTCCTCTGGGTTTGGATCAATTTTATTTCTTTATCTATGCCTAAAGCTACTGGCCAGTAAATAAAATTAGAAAAGTCATCCTGTTATCAACCAATTATTTTATTAGGAGATCACTTCATGTTTCCTATGCTTTTAAAAATCCAGTAATGTTTAGAGGTTCTTTCCTTGTTTCTACAACAAAACATTCAGATCTTGAGCACCAAAAAACATGCATGAGGATACATGACATGAAATATATATATATGCAACCATTAAAAGGAAACGACAGAACACTGTCACATTACGTCATAATTTTGAAGCTGGGTAATTAAAAATAATACCATATGAAAAGAAATAGACTTGTTTAGGATTTTAATTTCCAACTCACGTAAAATATTCTTTAATTTTTAAGCAGGGAGCACAAAACAGATGGGAAAATTTATCTCAGAGACAGAACCTTGTAACAAGAAGCCAAGAAATGTGCTTATCTCAAAAAGAGCAGAGGCCAGAGGATTTCATTTTGGTGCTAACCATCTTGGAACTGACAATTTTGTGTTAATTAAAACCAAGGATATGCTAACATCAGACCTGTTAAAACTAGCAAGGATCCTGTCCTTCAAATGAGGTTTCTGACTGCAGTGCATCATAGGACAGTGTATGGTAATCAGAGACGCTGAAAAGATTCCCAAATTCAACTCAGAACCTATGTTAAATATGCTAGATGACAGAACAACAGGTTACTGCTGTTCTTTTCAGAGCCAGTATTTTAAAAGTCTAGCAATCCTTACCTTTTTCTTTGCCATAACGCCCTCTGTGAATGCCAGACTGCATGTTATACACATCCACCTGTCCAGTTGACATCCCGATTACAGTAAAGTTACCACATGAGGTAATATCAACTGCCTTTCAAGGGAATAAAAAACAAACAACAAAACAAAGAACCTATGACAAAAAATTCTCTGAGTGTATATCAATTAGCAAAGTTGTTAGATGATACGTAGCATATGAAATATGTAGGAATACAAAATACTAATATATTTTTATTAGACTTCTTCAAGGAAACCTGCACAGAACCAACAACTTACATCTCAAAAAAGTAGAGGGAGGAGCTCTTAAAATAAGCAAATAGTCAACATGTAATGAAAAGGTCACTGCTTGGTGATGAAAGTTTAGTGACATCCATCAGAAGCCATATGTAATAATTTCAACAGTGTAACCCAAAAAATCAAGACGTCCACAAATTCAATCCCTAAGATAAAGTGTAAGCATGGTGACTGCATGCCTCTTTGAATGTCCATACTGCCTGTGGCACCCTAAAATAAGGCAAGTTCACACAGAGTTTAAATAGCAAGAAACAAAGAAACAATGGTCTAGCTGTCTTTGGAAAAATACAGTCCAAAGCAATTCAGTAGCCAAAAGAAAACCAGGTACTTAAAATTAACTTTATTTTATCTACCACTTAACTACTACACACAAGGTCAGAAAAACAATTTATCACAAGATATAGGAGTTGCTCAATGCCTAGCACATGAAGTGTGCCACAGTAACTACTCGTCTACGAAGCAGGTAAAGCTCAGTAAACATTTGTATTGCCTTCATTGTGGGTTCAACACAATGTCACCGTGTCCAACTCAAGTTGTAAAGCATTTTACATACAATGTAATGCTGAAGAAACATTATAAGAAATAAACTTACTGTTGCATATATATCAATAGGTTTGTACTTGCTAAATTCTTCAGGCCTCAGTTTATGAGCTCCCATAGAAGTTTTCTGATAGTTCCAGGTTGTGCAGGTTATATACCCTTGATGGCAGGCAATAATACCATCCCAGTCACTCTGATGTGCCACTTCTGCAAATGCAACATATAGTCCTTTTACAAACAGTAATTCTAAAGTCAAACAAGCTTTTCTGATATCTTAGGAAAGAGTATTTTGAAATAACTTTAGACAGAACAGTTCATATTTATTGTTCTTGTTGCACAGTTGAAAGGCTGCCATAGAGAAAAAAACACCTGGCAAAATGTTGTGCATGTGGTAGTGCAAATAAATGCTAACAGAACCACAAGCATTTTTTTGGATGTCTTATGTCTTTGTATGTTTTAGCCTATGCAGTTTGAAAAGCGTATTCCAATGCAAGTGGCTTAAATTGCTCCATCTGTACACATTTCCAGCTGAGTCTGTTAGCTGTTTCTTCAGTTGTTGAAGCAGCAGAAGCCACTATATAACAAATTAAAGCTGGGATTAAGAGCTAAATCTGCTCCACACAGCAAAACACTTTTTTTGCATTTCCAGGAAAATTTGTTTCTCCAAAGCTCAGTATCCAAACTTTGTAGTCAAACATTATATATAAAAGTCTAAATAATGAGCAAGTTTGCCTTTTTTCCATAATATATACATTAAAAAAAATTGAGAGTTTGAAACTGGATATTTCTTGAACTTTAAAGACTAAAAGGAGATACACACAGGTTCATTTTACCAAAGACAAGACAGCAAAAAGGAAACAACTCCATAACGTATTTAAATAAATGGGGGGTTTATGTCTCCAAATGCAGGAAGGTATAATATTAATTTAAAAATAATTAATTCAAAATTAATTGTATTTAAATATAAATTTTAAAAATACATAGAGATATTTGCAACTAGTATGTACAGATAGTCTGTATCACTGAAGTATAAATGTCTGTATCACTACAAATGTGAATGTCATATGTGTCAAATGGCTACACGAAACTGTAAATCCAGATCTTTCAACATAGGAAACAATAAACCATCCTCAGAAGAGAAAATATTTATACTTAAGACAAAACAGACTTCAAGAGGAGGTCATTAATTTAAAGAAGTACATTTTGATGAAGCAAAGATAATTGTTATCCTGCTTCAAAAAAGTTAGGCTCTTTATCTGCATACTGAATTACAAATGAACAGATTACTTGAACTTTGACATCGAAAAGTCACTGAAATGAAAGAGCTGAGGAATCAAAATCAGACATTGTTCCTAAGATTTCCTCAGCTGAAAAAGATCTTCATCCCCCCTCTAATTGCTGGTTCTCCAGCTGGAATAATATATACACCAAAAGATTCTGGCAGGAGATTTTCAAGCCAAAGAGCAAGACAAACGTTCAAAAGAAAATGCTTTTTTTGAAATATTGGAAAACTTTACAAAATAAAATATAATTTTAACCTGTCAACAACTCATGAAAGGCCACAGATGCTCAATAATCTCATCTTCTTATGAGCTTTCAAAACAGTAGTGTCTTGAGGGTTAAAAGACAAAAAAAATATATGATGATACTGTATTAACATTTACTCTGTAATGTATGTGAAAGACCACTTACCCGAAGCAAAGGCTGTAATTGGTGGAAGTGCCATCGTGTCAAGCTTAAGACCTTTCTTTTTTGATTTCTTTTTGTTAATTGAACCTTAAAAACAGAAAATAAGTGTCTCAGTCTCATGATGACAAATGAGAATAATGGTTTAAAAAGGACTGTTAACAAAACATAACATTCCTATTAACAGAAAAATCTGGCTTATATAAACACAGCAGTGCTGTTCCCTAGGGTTTGAAGAGGTAAGAATAGTAACAGAGTTCCTGTCAACATTCACGTGATACTGAACAAATCACCAGCCTTTTACACAGATGTACTACTCAGCCTATTTATTCCAGGATCTTGTGCTGAAGTCTTGAGGCAGAAGTTCCCCCATTACAGCTAAAAATATGGTCATACAGACATGATTATACAAAGCAATATGTAACACCCAGCCCCTTCAATAACCAAAGAGTTGGGAATTTCAAATTTATACCCAAAGGATATACATACAAAACCAATTAATCTGCATATGTCTTTCCAAACAGATCTAAATACATATACAACCATATAGATAAGCACTTAAAACTAAGAATTATTTTAGTCTTTCTGATCCTTGCTCTCCAAACTATATCATGGCACTGTGTGCAAGATGTGTTTTAAGTTAAACTCTACATTAGATCAAAGGAACTCAAGATATGAAATATCAATTTAGTCAACTGAATAGAAGGGGAATATGGTAAAAAGTTGTAATTACACATACTTAAATGTCAGCTAATGCCTTATACATTTTAAATACAAAAGTCGTGCCCAACATTTCCCATGGTGAAGGAGCATATAGTGCCAGGCTATGGAAATTACTTTTTTTAAGTACAAACAAATCTGAAAGTACACTTTGCAGGAAGGACTGAGTTCACAGAACAACTGAGGTGACTAATTTTTATACAACAGTTAAAGGGAAAATAAAGCCTGCTTAACATTTACATAAACACTTTTCAGAGCTTTTTTTCACCAATACTTGTACTTTGACTGAAATACTCACCACGTCCTAAACTTTTATTGAACCTGTCATGCACTGTTGAAAAGGACTGCAATGTTCCATCTTGACCTGACAAAAAATTAGCAGAGTAGAAAAGGGCAAAAATCAACTTATGCATAATCTATTTGAGAAATGAAAATAAAAGGATAAGTAATAAGCAACTTCAAACAGCATCATAAAGTATTTACTAAAAATTCTGGTCCAAGAAAAAATACAGATACACTATAAGCAGCATAACTAATGAAGCCTAGTTTTCTATGGCCTACATTCCATTCCTACAGTTTTGCCCCACACATGATCAGAATGACACCTCTTTATGGACATCTTTTCCATGTTAATTCCTCTGTCCCTGCTCCTTTCTCTACCACAATATCTTGCTGGACCCAGCTTTCAACAATTAGAACATTAAATAAAGTGTTGCATCCTTCAAATACCTCCATAATACTTCCAAAGCTTTCTCATGACGTCATATACTCCCTTCAATAGCTACAACATTCCTTCCTTTATTTTTCTAACCAATACATGCTGTGACTGATTAAGAACTACACACAGGTTACTCAGCAAGCTAACCCAAAGGAAAATGGTAAAAGCTGGGTTGTCCATCTTTCCTGTAACCAGGACACTAATGGGACTCTCCTACTCTACCCAGTGACCAATGTTCACAGAACTGATAGGAAGTTAATATAGAGATAGAAAGCTCAAATTTGAAACTAGCAAACAGGTCCACTTGGTGGGGGAGATACGGACAAGGCAGAACCAAAACCCAACAGAAAACAAAACTCCACAACACACGCAAAATTAAAGGCACTGAGATGATTCTTAAAAATCACAAGAATCACAAAACACTTTTACTACCGCAAATAAGTAAAGAAACAGAAATTTAGTCAAAGTGAACTTAAAGAATCTGAAAGACAATTGAACAATTATACTATTCTAGCAACCTTTCCTTGCCGCTGTGATGGAGACGTAAGTCAGGATCTGTGTATTTGGAACTGGGAGAAAGGTTAAGCATGAGGTAAATCTGTGACAACAGTGAAATTTTACAAAGTAGAGATGCCTGTTCTGAGGAAACCACTAGCACCTGAAAGACACCTCACAGCATTGCTACCTCATTTCTGCTGCACAAAGTTTTACCACTGTTTCAGAAAGGAATGTAGAGAGTATCTTTATGATGTATCTTTACACTGCAGATACATCAGATCTCAGAGCTTGAGATCCTTTTCATTTTAGTGGTTGCCTCTGTGTCCTCTCCATATGTTTTGCAGTAAACTGCAAAAGCAAATGTGAAGATTGGTTAAGCAAGATTTAATTGATACTGTGGTTTATCTTGTGTGAGCTGAATTACTGTCAAGGAACTTGTTACTTGAATCCAAGTTAATAGTTGGATGGCCAGTAAGAGATTTCAGTATGTAGTTTTAGCACCACCTATATTGCTGTGCCATACTGGATGTAACATTTCATCAAAACATAGTGTAACATTGTCAAATGTTGCCCACGTAAAAAATTCACTGCTTAACAGTAAGTAAAGACTAGGTGAAGAGTCTCTACCATTCCATTACTTAAGTGCACTGGAGTACAAAACAGTCTGATCTAGCACATCATTTCCTAAGGGGTCCTTTAAGAGATTTTTAAATATGCTAGTTTCTAAGGAAGGGCAGTCACATGCATTTTTACATTTCTAGATTAATACCATGGTAAGAAGCAGCCTTGAAAATATATAATACAGACACAACTGAGCCATAATAAATTACAAAGACAGTACAAGCAACAAAGCTTGCTCAAACTAGTGGGAAAAGCGGTGTGGCTCCTCTCAGTTACTAAATGCATTATGCTGTTTATTTTTTTCCTGTCACAACCAGATTTCCCTAGCTGTTACAGGTTTTCATTTTGACAGCTGATAGTTTCTCAGCAGATAATGGATCGATTTTTATTTATCAAATACATAAATACAGATAATAAAAGCAGCTCCGATGTTATTCTGCTTCGAACTTTTCAGCTTAAGTGAAACAGTTTGCTACAGTAATAATGACACTGTCTACATTAGCTACTTACTATGTTTCATAAATACATATACACAACACATGAAATATAATCTAGTTTATTAATAAAACAAAGACACTTAGTTGTGTGCATTTTCTTTATCACAGCAAGAAATCAGGTTGATAAACAAAAATGAGAACTCATACCTGCACTAAGAATTTGCTCTCCATTTTGCCCATGGTATCTGATTTTTGTTGGTGGTGCACTGTGTCCCATTCGGCTTCTCAATACACGACCTGTACCACCAGGTCCATCAAAAATCCACACCTGCATCCCAAAATAAGCAGAGAAACAAGGTTGATAAACATTGCCCTGTCAGTAAGTGCACCTCTAGTCAGTGGAACAGGTTTAGCTGGGAGCTGGTGCAACAAACTTCACATGCTGGCTTTCATCCTTCACCCTAAAACTCTTGAAGTTTCTGTCACAGAAACTAATTGTTTCCTGATGTTCATTCCACCCCTCCACCAAAGGCTGACGGCACCAGAAGACATGCAGCACAAGGGAGTTTTATCAAGAGCAATTGCTTGTGATCCAAAACGTTATAAAAATGGATCAAGATTTAAGATAGTGTACCAGGATATAAAGTATGGTTCTGGAAAAGTGGATCTTAAGCTTTGTTCTTTAACGCTACCACAAAGCAGTGAATGAAGTAATGGCACCATGGTAGCAAATCTTTAAACTACAGTCCAGCTGAGGAACCAGCAACTTGAGTTTTGCTGTATTTGTTTCATTTGAGAACTGCTGCTTCAAATCCAAACTAAACATTTACACTTTGCAGGTCTCCCAGAGAAGAAAAAGGTAACAGCAGACAGCAGCAGCTCTTGTAACTCACCCGTAGAGCATTATCAGCACCATTAGTAATAAGAAGTGGTTCTCCAGGGACAAACGACATGCCAGCTATTGCTGTGGAATGGGCATCTTGCATCTGACACATCAGCTTCTTGTCTTCTAGATCCCACAAAGCAATGTGTCCAACTGGGCTCCCAGCTGCCATTACTGGGTGTCCATCTGCTCAAAAAAAAGTAAAAAAAGGTTTGTTTGTTGACATTCAGCACATCTTTATTGACTTCTCATGTCTTTAAACTGATGCAGAACTGATGAAGAAAAAGCTAAAATCACAAGAAAAAAAATCTCAAGTTGATGCTATAAATATGTTTTAACCATAACACTCCAGTATTTCAATCAGAAAAGAAACAAAGCTCACTGATAATAAAACCAGGATTTTTTTCACATCAGATAACAACAAAATATCTAAATCCAGCAGTAAGTGCTAGAAGTTTTGCTTGAAAGCACAAGAGATATTGACACATTCTACTTCTCAAAAGTCGTTTCACAGTTTTCTCCAGTACCACTCATCCTCAACAGGGTCTACATCAATCTATATCCTGATAAGATTTGTGACTTTCTCTTTTTGAATGAGAGACTAGATTCAGTATCAACAGCTCGTTGGAAGGATCAACATCAAAATAACTACCTTTAATAATTAGTACATACTTGTTAGACAAGAAAAAGCTGTGAAAATAAACAGTGTTCCCCAGTTACATCCATTCAGTAGTCACACAACCATTAACACTCTAACTTTATTTGGGGGGTAAGACATTGCTGAGAAGTAGGTTTGGACAGTAAACTAAGGTGTACTGGTTACTCTGCACTAACTCTGATAACTGTACTGTGCTAGCTCTTGGCACACTGTAAACAAACTTTTCTTTCCAAAAATGCTGTGCGCTGAGTCAGAATACAAGAAAATGCTATAAAATAGCACTATAAGTCATGATGAAAATGCATGATCTCCCTTACTTATTGGTAACTTCTCTATATTACCTTCAGTCTTTGAAAACTAGAACTCTCAGCACAAATTTTGATTCTGAAATGTTTTATCAAAAAATATTTTCCTGTGTCCCACTTAGTTTTAGTGATTTTATACATATTTTCACTAAAAAAATGCTAAGACTTACCTGTACGAAAAGATACTGCTGTGATGGGACCCCAGTCTTGTTGAAATTTCATCAGAGTTTCATCAAACTTAATATTATGTACAATGATATGACCAGATACAAGACCAACTGCAACAACATCCACTGCTGGTGCCTGCAAGAAAAATTGAACAGCAACTAAAATGAAAGAGAAAAAGCTTGCAGCTACACTGGTAATGACAATACATTCAAGACAATGTATCTAAGTCTGGGACAAAGAGTAAAGAAAAAAAATAAGGCATCTTGCATAAGATTTTCTATCTATATCACTGTAATGCAAAACTGAAGATCTGACAAAAAAACCCAAAGAAATACAAGATTTTGTGCTTAGTCTCTATTGGTTTCCAGAAACTTTGAATCCTTTGAAAAACACATCACTTTAGTACCCAGTAGCTCTGGTTATTATTCATTATATACCCTGCCCCACACCTCCATGTGTACAAGTTTTATCCTGAACAACTGCTGACCTTTTTCAAAGCTGTCATCAATGCTACCAATAAGTTAAAATTAATTTTTATATCTAAAAAAAATATAGCAAATACAATTACAAAATCTTTTCTTGAATCAGCAAAATCTACCTTTTATCAACCTCCAAAGCAAAATAAGTTTAGCAAAAAACTACCAGTGTAATGTAAACTGTTTCTATGAATTTATATAATTTAGTGAAGACTATAGATGTGATAAACACAAAACAACTAAGATCCTAAATGCAACATAACTAGGACTAGAGGAAGAGCAGGTAACAAACCTTCACTAAAGAGAAGGTTATTACAATACCTTGAGAGAATACAAGCCATCTTTACTGCTGTAATTTTTAACAATTATATTTTACCAGCTGACCAGTTATGCACAAAAATAAAAGGCAACAAAAGTACTAACTTGTGCAAGAGTTGTGACTGCGAAGCCCCATCCTGGAAATGAGTATAAGAGTTTGCTGGAAAACAAACACACATAATCCATAAATCAATTAACCCTTGGGGATCTTCCATGACAAAATGGCTGCTTTATATGCACTTACATGGAAAAATAATCAGCTTTCTCTTTTTATAAATCGGATAAAAGAAAAAAAACACCTGTGACACTAATAAATAGGGTTAAGAATAAAACTTATGGTTCATTTTTATTGAAAAATTTAGTGTCATGCATTAATCCCACAACAATGACATAATTGTACGCCATGAACAGGGAGGAAGACCCTTCTATGCCAGTTGTTCCCCATGCATTTCTGTCACAATCACACCTCTGCAGAATTCTCAACATCAACATAAAAAGCCAGTCTTGATTCAGCTTCTAATAGAATCAAATCTTTCATGTGCAGAGTAACTTCCCTAAATTAAGACACCAGTATGTATTACAAGCACACACCATCTTGTTCCTTTCAGACATGGTAAGAGCCAAAATACGAAGCAGGACCGCTCAAAGACAAGGCAGTCATGCAGCACTTATTAAGGGTGAAATTGTGAAGATGTTATTTAAGGACATGATTAAAATCTATTCTATCACCACAGGCATAGGTTGACATTCTTAAAAGACTGCTACCAGTCATGTTACCACCTCTCACTTTCCTTTCTTGCCAGATACAATCAAACTTTCCCCTCAATTCTTTAATTTTTTTTTGGTCTAGTTTTTCCATTCCTATCTACAAAACAATCTATGGAGGGAACAAACAGGCAAAAACATATCGTGCTTAACCCAGCAATACTGCTAAAAGAGCAGTAACATGCCATAAGTTTTTACACAATTAACAGAGAAATTAAGCCATCTAAGGCAGACTTTTTGTCATCTAGGATGTACTGCATCTCAAGATGCTGTGACAGGCATTGAATAGATGTAAAAATACTATGAGTAGAGACATTTACTTTTCTGTATTTTTAGGTTATTCCTATTTCCTGATTTATATAGCATATAAGGCATCTCTAAAACATTAGAATATGAAACAAAAAGAAATAACAGTGATACAATTTAAAGTATGCAGTGGTTATGAAAATAAGACACTGAATTAAGCAAGCTGACAACATCTATTTGCAGTGTGTACATCAACATGCAGGGAAACTCACTGTACTTGTAACTTTCATGAGTTAGAAAAGCGGGTGATCTTGGTAGACAGGAAATATTGACAATATGAATGATGATCTACTCAGACATGCTCAGAGACAATGGCATATCTACACATCTCTTATTTGAGTGTAAGGCTCAAATGCTGGTAATTACGTCCACAATACCTGTCAACACTTCCTTGTATCCACAACAACCAAAAAATTAAGCTAGAAGGGAGGCAGAAGGCCTGAACATGCTTTTTACTATTATTTTAATTGCTTTCATGGGAAAGCTATGTGATTTCAAGAAATTTGAAAAAAAAAAAGTCCTGAACAACCTCTGACATTTTGCAAGGAGAGTAAACAACATGCAACCTGAAAGGTGTCAGCATTCAGGAGGCAGCAGCATTCTCTGTTCCTGGAGAAAGACTAACTGAAAACTTTTGCCAATACTTGGTAAAAGATTCCATGTTCAAAACCTATAATACTTAAAAGTATTATTTGTAGCATATCAAGCTACTCGGGGCATGAAGTGTAGCCAAGTTATTAAGCATCTTACTTGGATCTTATATTCCACAGCTGCAAGCTTCCTTGTTCACTCCCAAGGAGAATTTTATTCAAATAGGTGCTGGGATGCAGAAGTGCAGAAACTACAAAAGTGGCTTTATCAAAATCCACTTGAAGATACTCTTCTGCAAAAAAAAGGTAAGAAACAGTGTTAGTGTGGCTACACCTACAAATCTGCATGCTTGTCGTCCCTTTGCAAATGTAAAAGCAGAGCTGATGTTTACTTTACAAATCCTGCAACTGGTGTTTCTTACATTAAAGGATTAGCTAATGTGTAACAGGACAGTCTCAGCTTTACATTCTAACATCTGTTGGCTCCAAGGTACATGTTTTCCCTATAAGCCTACCTACTACAGCAATACTGGCAGAACGGTAGCGATTTTTATCTTTCTGAGGGATTCCTGCTCCTGCCTGAGCAAAACACCTCATCTGATTAGCATGCCTTTTGTTTGTCCTAGCAACTTCAAATTCTAAAGCCTGTTTACAGACACTTTTGAGGCCCAAGATCCAGGGAATAACACTGGTCACACCAATGGCAATGCTTTCTAAAGGAAAAAGTTTGGGGCACTGAAGCACAATTGTTTGGGGCACTGAAGCGCTTGACAATGGCACGAAAAGATGCTGATGCAATCAGAAGATTATTCATTAGAATGTAGTCTTACCCAGTTTGGTAAATATCAAGGAATTACACAGTTTCAGAGATAGAGTTAAAGCTGCTGTATCACAGTCTTTACCAGAAAATGGAAAACTAAAATGTAATTTCCATATAACCATTATCTCTTTACACCTATATGGAACCCTACTGGGTCTCTGCATGTGATGCAGAATCCATTCATGAAATATTATTGCAGGATTATTGCAGACTAACAAGTAGCACTGCCATTTAGGAATTTTCTTTTTTAAGGATGAACTATTTCTGAATATGTGCATTTAACAAAACTCCTTTTTAAACTAATGAATGTTTAACAATCTTACCCTAAAAAGTAGTAAAAAAAAAGTCTCTCACCTTCTGACTGTATATTCCAAACAATAAGAACATTATCAAGATCCACAGAGATGATGTGATCACCAAAAGGTTGTAGAAGGTGTATCCTTGCCTTGTGACCTTCATAGGTATGAACCACCTATAAATTCAAAATAGAAATGCTCTTAATATAAGCTGTTAGGGCAGGATATCATGTTAATATAATACCTGAGGACAGCTAACAGACTAAAAGCAACTAAGTTTAAATAAAACACATGGAAAGGCCACACAACCTGAAGTAGAAGATAGATAACTATATATGACATTTAAAACTGCTGGCAAAAATATTCTACCTAAATATTTTTCATTATTTAATTTCACTCAGTTCACTTATGTGAATTAACAACTTATTTTTTTATCTTTAACTAACTATTTAACTATTATAATTAATACATAAAACGCAGGTCAGCCACTACAGAATTTGCATTTACATCCTTGTTTTAAGCTTTTTATTCTTTATTCTACAGTTTGTTTCCCTAAAATTGAAGGTACTAAACATCTACAGAAATAAACATCTGTAGAAAACTAACTGTCTTGATACCCCAAACACTACACAGCTGTCTTGTACTAAGCAATAAGTAAACTAATAAAAACCTCTTTGTTCCTGGCAAAAGCGTGGAGAATATTGTCATATGAAGCAAATATCAGCATGCGATCTGCTGCCAAACATGTAATGTCTTGTGGCAAAGCATTACCTGTTAATCAAACAAAAGAAAAGATAAACAAATCTCAGGCTCATAATGAAAGAAAAAGCCTCACAGCATATTTCTCTGGCACGTGACTCACCAAGAAAGCTCTCCTTTTGAATATTACATTGAATTTTAGAGAAATGTACACATTTCGGATGAATGCAAATATTACAATATTACAATAAAACGCTACAATAAAAAGGTGACAACATCATAAGTAACGTCAAATTGGTAGATCACAAGGTGGTTCTTTTGAAAAACACTTAACAGTAAAACTACTGAACGTTCACTGTAAGTGAAGGTAAGTGTTACCTTTGTGAAGCTGGAAACACAGATGCAAAATCAACATCTCAGCATTAGCAATGCTTATTAGTTTAATAATAACTCCTGCAGCTGTTTCCTGATCACAGGTAAAGAAACTGGGAATTCACTGCCCTAAGAATACATCTCACTCACCACCTCATGGCTGGTTCAGAAGGAGTACCTACTATTGGGATCTGCTACTTTACTAGTTCAAAAGGGAAATGAGTCAAAGTTCCAGATCACACTGAGAAACTGCTGGTGTGGTCTCACATGGTAGAAAACTGAAAAATATACTGTAGGAAAAAAATACTCTCAACCCAGTGAAACATAAAAATGCAAGTTACAGCACTTAACAACTGTACAAAGAAACATCAGATTAAAAATAAGTGTGTGAGTACACCTATGATAAAAAACTTGCATGATCTCATACCAGCCTTCCCCACAATGTTGCTTTGTACTATGAATTATTATTAGACACAAAGAAACCAGTACCTTTGCTGTACTGCAGCACAGTTTCAAAAGGATAAAACTAAGGACTAAGAAAATAAAAAAGCTTGCACTTAAGGTTTAATTTGTTCGAACATATTACACACCTTCCCACAGCACCTCTGAAGTGACTTAGGCTTACAGCCAGGTTATAGGTACTCCACATGAGCTGTATGAAGTCTGCTTAGGCTAAGACAGTTTTAGGTAGAGTCCAGTTAAAAAGTTCAGAGCACCAACCACATAACATCAACCAACCAACACCACCACACAGAGAGAGGCACAGCATTAATTTTTTCAATCACAATACTGTACGTAAACATTTCAATTTCTCAAAAAGCTTAGATGACTACTTCTGTAAGAAGATGTAGCTCACTGAACAGAACATGCAATGCTTTTATGATTTTGAAAGCTAAACACAGAAGTTACATTAATGTGTTTACAGCTGTTAACTCTGCACAGCTGGTCTTCTAAATCTAGTCCTGGTTGTGTGGCATTTATTGTCTCGTTTACAGGTGCTCTTTTAATGAAAAATATTTTATTTATGAGGTCTCTGTAAAAACCTGATGGTAAACAGAAACCCCTAGTTTTCAAGACAGCATGCACCCCTCTGAATTATCTAAAGATCAGTTGAAAAGGACCTTTGGAAATTAATCAGTTCAGCATCCCACCAGCTCCCCCCAAAGCTAGACTATCACCAGTACCAGGGTGGGTTAACTGCCCAGCTGAGTCTTGAACATTTCTGGGGAAGGAGTTCTGCTCAAGCTCTACACCATATTACAGTTACCTCTTAGGGCCATTTTTCCTAAGCACCACTGTGACCCTCTCAAGCTGCAACCTGTGTTTGCTGCCTCTTTTTACTTTGTCTACCATCACCACCACAAATTCAGCCCTGCCATCTAATTACCTGTAAGGTCACCCTATATCTGTCCTTTCTTAAGACTAAACAGACCCAGTTACTTCAAAGTCTCTTTTCATACTACATCCTGTTGGACCTGACACTCTCCAGCTCCTCAGCAACCCTCCTGCAGGAGAAAGGGGAGTGGTGGAAGGAGGAGAACCACACTGACTGGGTACTGCAGTCCAGGAACAGCCTCACCAGCATGAAGTACAGGAGAATAACAGCCTCCCCTTATCAACTGGCTGTGTTCCTAATGTACCCTGATACACAGCTTGCCCTATTCCCAGCTACTGTGTTGTTGGTCCACATTCAATTAGGCACCAGCACAACCCCAGCTCCTTTTCAGTAGGATTCCATGCAGCCAGTCATTTCTCAGCTTGTTCTGTCCCAGGTGTAGGATTCTGCACTTGCACTTGCTGAGCTTGGCGAGGTTCTAGTTGGCCCAGGCTCAGTGTTTTGTATCAGCTCCCTGGAGTGAAACTCTACCATTCTGGGTGTCAGCTACTCCTTCTAATACAGCATCATCTGCAAACTTATCCTAATGCTGTCTCATCACCAAGGCTGCTGGTGATGGTGCTGAAGAAGATGGGCCCTGCTGCTGATATCCAGAGTGCTTTGTTCCCAATAGCCAAGGGAATATCAGGCCATCAATTCATATCCTTTGTATTCAGCAGCACAACCAATTCTTAAGGTTCCTGAAGATTTCTATTCTCATCCACGCATACCTTCCTCATGTAATTATTTTATATAACTCCTATAAGTCTTCTAATAACCACAAAAACAACAATCAAAATAAGGGATCTGAAATTAATTCAATAAATTAATACTTGACTTTTATTCACTGCTCAATTATTAAGGCCTAGGGGTATTCTTGGAAGACCAAGATGATAAGAACAGAAGGTTCACAAAGTATGTCTCTAAGAGAACTAAGTTACAATTTCAACAGCAGTCTTATTTCCAAATCGATATCTTATATTTCTGAGACTCCTCTCAACATATTTGATTGTAAATATTAGTACATGCAATTTATTTTTTGCTTCTGAGTTGAGAATCATGTGCAGATGTCAAACATGTCAAAAAACCCACAAATGATAGGAATGAACAATCTGTGCATACTTACTCACAGAAACAATACCAAGCT
The DNA here is from genome assembly GCF_001715985.3 of Manacus vitellinus. Lineage (NCBI taxonomy): Eukaryota > Metazoa > Chordata > Aves > Passeriformes > Pipridae > Manacus > Manacus vitellinus. The sequence goes on along the minus strand of NW_021939718.1, from coordinate 5,436,365 downwards.
TCTTCACCTGTAATGAAAATGTTAAAAAGGCATTTTTAGTGACTGCTTGTAATGAATTTGCTATAAACAGAAATTAAAAATTCTAGGAATGATACCACATTAGATTAATTTGCATACCTCACAAAACAGAAAAACTATTCATCTTAGTTTACAACAGCACCTACCAGAAAACGTGCAGACAGCAGGTCAAAAGGAATGGGAAAATACATTTGCAAAAAGAAAGCCACTCAGTAAAATTAAGTTGTGCTCCTGATGTATTCTACCCTAATGCATAGGAAACTAAAGACATGTTAAAACACCTTGCAGAGCTTGGGCAACTTAATTTCCACATCACCTCTGTTTTCAGTTTAACTGCAAGCACACTGTATTCTAATTTTATATCTGCTCACATAGAATTTGCTTTAGTTGCAAGCATCTTTTCCCACTGATGATCACTACTCTTTCAGTTGAAAGTCTGTGAAGAGAATGGCAGAAGTGAACACTAAAAGGCAGCACAAAGGTGGAGGAAGATCCATGCTGTCTGCACTCTACTGTTCACTATAATCACTCGATTCAATTCCTTTCTGTTTAGTTACTGTTTCTATACACTGATTATGCTTTGACTGTGCCCAGGGAGGTCATGAAGTTTCCTTCTCTGGACACGTTCAAAACCCACCTGGATGTGTTCCTGTGTCACCTGCTCCAGGTGACCCTGCCCTGGCAGGGTGGTGAGACTCGATGATGTCCAGAGGTCCCTTCTAACTCTAACTCTGCACTAACCCTGTGACTCTGCACTGCAAGAAATGAGCCTATATCACAGGCTTTCATCTGGCAGAACTCAATTTTGCTCATCTGCTTCCATACAGGAGTTTTAATAGGATCTAATTGCCTGCCTCCCAACCCTTCAAAAAATAAGTGTGCAGCCACTAACCCACAACTATCCCTGCTGCAGGCAAGCTTTGGTTTCTTCTGTAACAAGGAAAAGCCTCAGCATCTGGGTGCTCCTTTGGAAAGATTGATAGTATTTACAACATAGAAACTACAGATAGCCAAGCCAAGTGATTTAAAGAAACAATGAGGAGAAGAACTGAGGCAGCCAGTTGCAACACTCAGTTACCGCATTACCATTTCACAAGGTGGCCATTTGGAATTTTGGGGGCTCCAAACACAGAGAAGAGACCTAGAGACCCCCGACGACCTTATAAAGACATGTATATATGCTCATAAGTGTTGGGAATGCCATGAATATATAATAGGAATGCAAGGAATGAAAAATAAATAATCATGCAATGCAGACATACAAGCTGCAGTGAAAAATACCTCGGTGTGCATTCTGACGAAACGATTCCCAGGGCACCCGTCGCGCTGGGTAGCGCGTCGTAATAAACAATGCCTGATTTCTAAAACTCACAAATTTGAATTTTAGAAGTTTCCTTTTAAGTGCCGCTTTTAGGCAACCGAATGCGCTAAGCTGTAGCAGCCAACGCTGCCTCACATGGCTGAACAAGCCCATTCCCGGCCTGTTTAGTCAGCAGCCTCCATCCCTCCCTCCGGGCCGTGGTACCCGGGCGCCGCAGCCCTGCACACGCTCCCGCATCATTATGGTGAGGTCGGGGAGAGGAGGAAGGCGAGGAAGAAGCAGGTCGCCCCGCACGGCTCCGGGGAAGCGGCGAGGGGGGGCCGGGATGTACTCACGTTGTAGGTGTGGACGCTGCGCCCGACGGCGGTGGCCACGTAGAACTCGCGGTGCCGGCCGTGGTAGCGGAGAACGTGAGGGACGTGCCCGCTGAAGCGGCCGAGCACTCGGAACCCGGAGAACAGCCCCACGCCCTCCGCGACATGGCACCGCACGTGTCCGTGCCCGCTCTGTGTCCGCATCCGCCTCCCGCCCATCCTCCCGCAGGAAGCGCCCGCCCCCCTTTCCGCCGCCCCGCCCGCCCCCCGTGCGCCGCCGAAAGCAGCCCCCGCACCGCGACCCCATCTCGGACCGCGCGCATCCTCGGACCCGCGACCGCATCCTCGGACACGCCACCTCGCAGCCGCGCTGGGACACGCAGAGGACCGTCACCGCGCACTGCGCTACATACATTCCCGCAGCCACCACTGCGCGTCCTTTCTTTTTATTCTTCGGGGTTTTTAATGCCCTTTTATTATTCGGGGGGGGGTGGGGGGGGTTTAACCCCCTTTTATTTTTCAGGTTTTTTAATCCCCTTTTATTCTTCACTTTGTTATCCCCTTTCTCCTCACAAAGCATAGGGTCTGGCTGCAGGTGACACCGAGGCAGCGGAGCGCTGGGGTGAGCTGAGCTCCCGACGGTGCGTACGTCCCGGCGGGGCTGCGGGGTGCCCGCTCCAGCAGCCGCTGCGCTTCCCGAGGTGTTCTGGGTTTTTGTTGGGGTTTTTGGGGTTTTTGTGTGTGTGTGGTTTTAAATAAATTATGCATGTTAAAAAACCAAACAAACCCAAACTACCCCGGAGGATGACTCCGTTGCAACAATAAAAGAGTCAATACGGCGGACAAAAACAGTGAAGTTTCCCCCAAGGCCACCTATCCCAAGTTGTTGTAGCTTCTCCACACCGCCATCAGCTCCCGGGCCTTGCTCCTGTCGCACGGGGCTGGGCTCCATGCACCCCGCCACCGCACCGCCCCGTCGGCGTTCCCTGCGCTGCTCCCGGACCTCCTCGCGCTGGGGTGGCCCCGCCGCGCTGTCCCTGCACCCTCCCCTGCCAGGCAGTAGCCGGGGCAGCGGCGCCGTAGGATGGACAGGATGTCTCGCCACAGCTCCGGCCGCTTCCCGCATCCCCGAGCCCGCTCCAAGAGGCACTCCAGCAGCCGACCCGCTCGCTCCGCCCGCCGGGAATCCTGCAGAAAGACGGCTGGTCACGACTCCGGCCCTCAACTCCCTTTCCCTCAAGCGCTTCCGCATGCATCCTTAAAAAGAGGTTACCTATCCACCCTTTCTCTCCCCTCACTCCTCATCCTTGCCCTCTTCTCCCTGCTTTTCCTTCTTTTTCTACCTTCCTCTCTCCTGGCCTTTTTCCCCCCTCTTCCCCCTTTTTCCTCTTTCTCCCTTTCCCTCCTCTCTTTCCACCCTTTCCCCCTTTCTTACCCTCTCCTTCCCACCCTTTTCTTTGTTTTTTTTTGTTTGTTTGTGGTTTAGGGTTTTTGTTTGATTGTTTGTTTGTTTGTTTTATGGAAAGGGAAAGCCACCTAGCCACCGGGGAGTGCTTGCACCTGGGCGAACCTCGGACTGCTGCATGCCCGTCGGCTGGGAGGGTGCATCCTCGCAGGTATGAAAATCGAGTTGTAGCTCCTGGAGGGAAACAACAGGGTGGATGCTCGTTAAAGACACGGCCCCTTGCTGCCAGCCCTCTTGATCACCCCACTATAGACATCCCTACTGCCCTCCGCACCATCCCGTCGGGGCCTCGGGGTGCTTTGGCGGCTGCGAGAGTCGGGCAGCGGCGGTGCGGGGCAGCTGGTGCTGGGCTGGCTGGGTGGCTCCGGGCTGTGGTGCCCGAAACAGCGGCGGGGCTTACTCGTCCCCAGAAACACCACCCGGTCTTTTCGCGAAGGAAAGATGTGTGTGAACCATCCTCGTAGCTTCTAAAACCACTGATCACCTTTGCAACCATGACACCATCTTCAGCGTCGGTGGAGCATTCATTATACAAGCGACTTTCAGTCCTACGAGTCTGCAAGGCACTGGAAAGCTTCGGGTAGCGCTTTCCCAGCGGCCACCCGGGCTCGTGCTCTCCATCCCTGACAGTCCCAGCTTCAGTGAAGCGCATTTTAGGAAGGTCACGGGAGGACAGTTGGGCGTAACCTCAAGGTCCTGTTTCACAGGCACCGATTTACTAAACTAGCCAACTCCCGGCTTGCTAAAGGAGATTTTCAGAAAGTAGCTGCCGGTGGTCAAGAATAAAAACGTGGAGGCAGTGCCGTCCCGACCGTTTCCCTCCGATGCCACTAGAGAAATCACCAACCTCTTGTGTAAAGGTCTTGTCTGGATCCAAAATGTTTAGTAGATCCTCTTGTATCTCCTCGTGGTTACAAAGGCTGAAATTGTAAGTGGATCCCCGTGGAAAGAAGGCGATTTGAATAAAGATGATCAAGCCACAAAGAACTGCGTAAGAAAAAGCCAAAGGTTAATTCGCTACGTGACCCAACAAGGCTCGGAAGACAGATCTGAAGAGAGAGATGCCCGTGCTTCGGAAGCACTAGAGAAACTGTTTGGTTACCCTTGTGATTATCCATGGTGTCTTTACACGTTGTTTTTCTCCTCCCAGGCGTCAGATCGTTGCTGGCTTCATATATGTACCTGTACGCCTACGGAAATAAAGGTTTCCAGTTCCATAACCGGGCTCATTTGAATGTCTCATGCACCTCTTTCCAGAACTGTAAATAATTACTCAGTCTTGAGATTGTGTCACTTATTTGAAAAGAAAACTGGGATAACGAATAATAATCAAAGACAGTATCTAAACCCAAACCCAAACAAAAGCAAACACAAAAGCTCTGCAATAGACAATCGTGCATCAAACAAATGGGAGTAACACTCATAACTACGTGGAGTGCACCTGCAGCGTGGACCGTTGCAATAACACACGATTTTCTCTCAAAGACGAGAAAAAATGCTTCGGGGCACCTTGCAGAGGGACTGCCCGGGGGTAGGCGCCCCTACTTCCCACATGGAGGTTGCAGGAGTATCTCTAGTGGATCGTTTTAACACGGTAGCGTGGGAGCGGGAGGAGGGTAGTGGTTATTTCCCCACGCCGTCTACAGTTGTTGTGGGGTTTTTTTTCTCTCGAAGGTGAACGTTTTACCTTGCAAGCCACTCTCCCGGGGAGCCTCTTGACTTGTGCAGGCTGCGGGGAGTGCAGGCGAGGAGCGCTTGCTCGGGCTTGGGGACTGCGTTAGCTGACTGGATAGCTGGCTGCCTCGGGCACTGGGGATCGGCATGCCAGGGACATCGGAGGAGAGGCTGCCTCAGGCACTGTGGATCGGGGTGTCGGAGACATCGGGGAACAGGTTGGTCCTGGCATTGGGCATGAGAGGGACGCCGGGGGACAGTCTGCCAGGGGCACTGCCAACTAGGATGCCTGGGATGCCGGGCTGAAAGGACCATGACCCTGCTGGCTCCCTCTCTCCTCGGAGCCCCTTCTCCGAGGTTGGCCGGCCCCGACTCCTCTGCCACGGTCTGCACCAGCTATTCTCTGGTCCCGCAGAAGTGTTTCACGAGAAGTGCCCCGGGAGCCTCTGCGGAAGCCCCGTCCGGGGACGTGCTTGTTTTCGGGGAATGCTCCTCCGGCATGAATCATGAGGGAAACCCTGGAAGGCTGCCGCGGCCACAGCGGGACAACACGCGCGTCTGACCCGCTGAGCTGGGGACGAGCCAAGGCGCGTCAGTCATCAGTGCGTGCCTGTCCGCTTGAGCGAGTTCCCTCCCCGCTCTCCTCCTGGATTTATCCCTGCTCTCTGCCTTTATTTCTTCCCGTCCTGCATCTCGCAGCCCAGCCGGGAGCTGCCTGCCGCTGCTCCCGAGCTCCGAGCGGGACGGCAGGAGGGACCGCAGAGCATTTCGATCTCTGTTTCAGAGCGTGGCGGCAGCCCTGTGACTCTCTTAATGTGTTCGTGTGTCTGGTCTTGTGTGTGTGAGATCAAGCCAAAATCGATGTTTCAAAATCGATGCCATAAGAGCTGTTGCACTAACGCCGATGCGGCTGCACAGCAGGTGCATGGAGCTGCAGCAGAGCTCAGATGGGGCTTCAGAGCACTTGAGGAATCCTATCAGATTACTTACCTTCATCGCTCTTATAGTGTTCCCAAACAAATCCCTGCTTCCTAAAGAATGTATTTTTCTCATATTCCAGAAGGGGGTTTCTTAACTTGCAGAGTCATGTGACTTCATCTTTCTCCAGAGCTTTCTGTCTGAAGTTGCTAATAACGGATTCATAAAAGTTAGTAAGCTGATAAAAATGGGAGTGTTCTAAATAGCTTTGTGTTTCTCCTCTTACAGCTTCATAATCAATGGTACACCCAACCTAAAGAGTTGGTGAGTTTTATTGTACACCTGAAAACCAGCATTATAACCAATGAAAAGCCTGTTCATGCCAGGAATATATTTAATACTGATCTAAGGACCAGGAACATGTAATTTTTTACCTTTCATTGTTCATTTCTCTTTACTGAATGGGATACATACCCCTGTGAATAGTCAAATAAAGGTGTTTATTTGTCCTTACTAAACACAACATAGTAATCCCATGTAGGTAAAAGCTACAACTTTGTTTTAATGCAAATAACACTGGATTGAAATTCTTTTCCATTACTATTAATATGCACATGCTTTTATTTTTGAAGCTATATCTCTGAAGTTAGTAGTAGAAAAAGGTTAGAAAAGACACTGGCAATATAATCAAATTCACAAATGAAAAAAATGTGTTTTCAAAGGAAGCAAATTTGTATGTGACTATAAAAGACAATTTGGCATTCAAAACATGCTTATAAGTAAATTCAAGTCGAAGTTTATTCAGAAAAAAAGGAATTAACTTACTTTTTCTTTAATCCCTTTTGTTGTATGGTAAAGTTCCATAAAAATAGTATCTGTCAACAACTTTGCTACTCTCTAATTTGCATTCAACATGACCTCAGAAATGACAAATTATGACAAATATGTGTTCAAATTTGCTTTCTATTTTAACTTCTTTGGAGATAAAGGTTCAATTATCGATATATGAGCCAGAGAGGCAGGGGTGAAAGAGGAATTTAGAAAAATCAGTTCATTTGTATAACTATAGCAAGTCAAAACTTTTAACTTTTACTCACTCCAGCCGTAAGAATGTTGCACTCATACTTCTGACAGCAGCTTTTGACCTGAGCAGTTGGCCAAATTCAAGGGACTTGTAAGTGGTTTCCATTAAGACAAATAAGTTGTAACAAGAGGCATTTCTTTTGATGGGCCTTATACTTACAGTACACCTACTTTGTTCCTTAATTCCTGTTTCCTGATTGCACTAAACATCTCATATTTGTGATGGTACTTGAGCATCTGGAAGATGGGATTAAGAAATAGCTTTTGCTATTTTGCTGCAGGTTGAGATGGTATCTGTGTGGGAGGGACTGCTGCCAGCCCTCACCAGGAAAAGAAGCATTTAAAGCCAACACAGAGTTTTTGACTTCGGTAGACACTTCCAAATATGTATATGTATATATATGTCTGTGTGTGTGTGTTTGTTTTTTGTAAACATGAGCAACATATTCTTTCCTAAAGTATTGCACTGCTGCAGAAATGCCATTGTATCCAGGATGCTTAACATATTATACTTAGGACATGTAGGATTTGGGAATTACTTAAATTATGAAATTATGTACTTGGAAAGGAGAGGTGGGGAGAGCGACTACAATGATGATCCTACAGATAACCTTCACACCTAGACCATGGGAGTAAAAAGTTCAATGGCCTTACACTTTTTCCTAAGTTTTTGTTAAAAGAATTCTTTTTCAGAACATGATGCAAATTTTTTTTCTTTGAAATATCATAATTTCCAACATAATGGAAATTCCAAGTGTTGGCCACAATGTTTTTTCCACATTCCTGTATAGTGCTCGGACCCTGCTCTTCCTGGGCACAGGCACACAAGACTGTTCCTATGCATATGTTTAGGAGCTTACCTTCTTGAACACAAGCAGCAGCTGAATGCTGATGATGACATCCACATGCCACTTTGAAAAGGTGTGTATATCCCTGTCAGGAACACCTGAGGGTGGCTGATGGCTGGCAATGAACAATACAGCTCTGAGAGGATCTAGAAGGTGTTGCCTTTGGTACACCTCAGCTTCCACCAGAGATCAAAAGAGATGTCAACAAAACACAGACACGTATCCACATTATTGGGAAAAAAACTAACCATTTTTATCTGATATAGCCATGGTATATATGGTATTTATTTGGGTAGCTGTCATCTAGACCATTAGCACATCTGCAGGATTTAGGCATGTAAGTCCTGACATGAATACATAATAGCTCTCTTGGAAGCCTCCCATTACCGGTGGCACACAGAAAGCCCTAGGTTTGAACACCAAGTTATCTAAGTCCCACAACATCAACAGCTGGCGCATACTTTCTTTCAAAATGTTCATAAAAATCCTAAAGTTTTTCTCAGTACTATTTGTTTCCAACACTAACTTCCCGTCTCTTGAGGAAAGTTAACACCCATCAGGAAGGGAAGATTCAGCATTGGGAGCCAGACTGGTGGTCACTGTGCTTTGGCAGGGTCCACAAACTTAGCTGAGATCTTTTCCAATCAGGCTGACTAATCATGACAGAGGGGATATGTTATTCTCCATGCAGGTCAGTTGTTAGAAGGCATAAAATACACATTACCAGGAGCACTCACAGTGATTCATTGCCAGAAGAAGAATGCGAAGACTCATAACACTTGCAGTTAATATTACGGCCCTTAAGAGATTGCAGTCTGTAGGTTAAACATATTTGTCTGACCCCTTGCCATTCTCTGTTCTCTTGCCATCTTCAGTTTATCTGTCCAGATATCTTCTACCACCACATCTCCAATGTCAGCCTCTGAGTCTTTTACTCTTCTGTTCTTATCTAGTCCTGATAATTTTCCAAGTCCACTATTAAATGCTTATTTTTAAGCATTTTACCTTTCATGTGTAGAGAAGAGCCTGCAGGCTGTCAAACTCCTCCCTTACTTTCTCCCACTCCTGATTTTTTGAAATCCCATGAGAAGTTATTAAAAATGTATCCTAAGACACCAGTTGCATCTATTCTGGTTCACAAATGCTAAAATATCAGAACTGTAATCATATAGTGATTCTGGGGATTCTTAGATCATCTGAGTTAAGGCTGTTCAGATATTTTAGTCTTCTGTGATCATGCCTTATTAATATGTTTAAGTATCTTTAAAGCATAGCTTAGATTTCCCAAGTTAATGAATTACAATGATATTATAACAGTGCTGCCATCTTTTTTTAATCCCTTTTTTTCTGTAGTACTTCGGTGTAACTCCACTATTCTTCTCTCTAAAATTTGGTATACTTACACTGAAACTTATCTTTGATCAAATCCAGTATACCTATAAAATCTGAACAAATGGAAGCCATCATTTCAAACATAGAATGAAAACTCTCAGCATACTGCTGAAGTATAATGAACATTACATTAGAATTGGATATCCATTGACTGTCATTACAACTGGATATGCCATATAAGAAACACTCTTTAAACCATCAAAACAAGGTTAGGAAGCTCAATACAACAATTTTTCCTAGCTTTGAAGCCACCACATTTAGCTAGGTGGATCAAAGATTTTCAAGCTAGCAAAGGTAAGGAAAAATCAGTTTCCTACATTTGAAATATTTCACCAAATATATGGGGTTTGTCTCATCCAATAATTATTTCAGTAGGAATCCAATTGAACTATTGATGTGGTTTGTCAAGGGAGAAACCCTGAGGCACTTATTCAGCAAGGTGAATTAAAGACTCTGAAGTCTTGACAAAGCCAAACTCAGTGTTATTGAGAGCACTGAGACTGAAAGGACATCATTACCTTGATCAGTCACAGGATCTATAACTTCTAGAAGCAGCGGAGGAATGGCCTATATACAACTGGAAATGTTGATTGCTAAATAACATTTCATTTTTCTGATACAAAATATTTAAAACTCAACAGTAGCCTGTTCCTTCTCCTATATTTGCTCTTCTATACAATTTGTTGCTTACTTTAACTTTGAACAATGATGATTTTATAAAATGTTTCTGAACATTTCAGTTGCCCACTGTTCAAAAGAAATATAATTAGACTAACACTGCTTTAATATTATCAGTGTAATGGAAGAGTACTGTAAAGAAAAGAAAGATTTGAAATAATGTTTTTTCTCACAGGTTTTAGTAAAGTGAGTAAATTATTTAATTGACACATGGCTGAATGAGAGGATAAATTCTACATTAAGTGTTAATACTACTGATACATCATTCACTATGGAGGGCAACACAACCTTAATATTACAAACAACTTGCAACCAAACAGCTTCTTATCTTGCCATTCCTGACTGAAGCTCAGGGTTGACAAGTTTGTGCCTTTGTGATAATTCAGTAAAAATTTGGAGTCTAGCCAATACTGGAAGGTTCAGATCAAAAAAGGAATTATGCTGTTGTATTTCTAGGGCTGCAGAAATAATCAGAATTAAGCTTCTTCATAATCACTGGATCCATTTCACATGATCCAACCACAACATGCTTTATTTTTCATTAAAGGAACATGGCATTAGGTGAATTTTCTCTCCTTCTGATCTCAAAAAAGGCAATACAACAGAAATCTGCTGTATGTAAATAATGCAGAATTATATCTAGCCAAGAAAGTCTGCCAAGTAGAGTAAGACATAGATGTAGTGTGGCTCCAGAGAAAGCAAATGGAGATTCCTGGTAACTGGAACCAAGAGGACATCCAACTCTCACTCTACTCCTGGTTTAAAGTATCTTCACTCAGAGCTATGATTCTCAGCTGTTGAATATCCCAACAATACTCACTCCCTATAGGAAACCCTCTACCCAGGCTTATTAAGTCTTCCTTAGTGACATTCTGAATAGTTATAGAATCATAGAATGGTTTTGGTTGGATGGGACCTTAAAGATCATTTGGTTCTAACCCTCCTATGGTGGGCAAGGAAATCTTTTACTAGACCAGCTTCCTCCAAACCCCATCCAACTTAGCCTTGAACACTTCCAGGGGTGGGGCATGCACAACTTCTCTGGGCAGCTTGTTCCAGTGCCTCACCACCCTCATAGTAAAGAATTTTTTCCAATATTTAATCTAAACCTACCTTCTTTCAATTTGAAGCCATTTCCCCTTATCCTGTCACTACATGCTCATGTAAAAAGTCCCTCTCCATCTTTTCTGTGGGCTCTTTTCAGGTACTGGAAGGCTGCAATTAGGTCACCCTAAGAGCCTTCTCTTTTCCAGTCTCAGCAATTCCAACTTCCTTAGCCTTTCCTTGTAGGAGAGGAGCCCCATCCTCCTAATCATTTTGGTGGCCGTCTCGGGACTCGCTCTAACAGGTCCATGTCCTTCCTGTGCTGGGGATTCTAGAGCTGAGTCTCACTGCAGCACTGCAGGTGGGTCTCACCAGAGCAGAACAGAGGGGCAGAATCTTCTCCCTCAACCTGCTGCCCACACTGCTTTGGATGTAGCCCAGGATATGTTTGACTTTCTAGGCTGTGAGTGCACATTGATGGCTCATGTCCAGCCGCTCACCCACCTGCTCCCCCAAGTCCTTCTCAGCAGGGCTGCTCTTGGTCTATTCATCATCCAGCCTGTGATGATATGGGGGGGTTGCCCAGACCCAGGTGCAGCTCCTTGCACTTGGTCTTGTAAAACCTCATGGGACTTCCATGGGCCCATTTCCTGAGCTTGTCCAGGTCCCTCTGGATGGCATCCATCCTTCAGGTGTGTCAATAGCACCACTCAGCTTGGAGTCATTGCAAATTTGCTGAGGGTTCACTTGATCCCTTCATCTGTGTCATTAATAAAGACACTGAATAGCTGTGCTTCCAATATGGACCCCTGAAGGACACGTCTCATGGTCTTGGACTTGCATCACTGCAAATGACCCAGGGTTTCAAGACAGGCCAGGGAAGGTACAGCACATGGCAGCATCTTACAGATCACTGCTTTGGACTGTCCTACTTGTCAGCCTGAGAGAGCTGGAGGAAAATCTGCACTGAAAGCACAGCAGTTCGCTTTTTGTTCCTGCATTCATGGCTCCCACCCCTGCCAGCCCAACAGCAGAGACAGGCTGTCTCTGCCTGTCCTGCACATGGGGAGGACAATGGTATTTCCCACTCACTCTAGAGCCCAGACCAGCAATGCAAGGAGCTGCTGCTTCCCCTCCAGAGATTGCAGCTTCTTTGGCATCACTCCTGGGGGGACTGGAGCCTGAAAATGGGGATTTTACCTCCTGCCAGGACCCTCCCTCCTGCTGATACTTTTTTCACTAGTTGGCCTGATGGTGTGCTTCAAGAGACATCTATTGCCAAAAGCCACTGGATTCCATTGGATAAGGTAACCTGCAGCTTGTGTGAGACTAACAAAGCTGAAGTTCAGGTAAAATGTGCATATCCATTTCATCTTGTTCACATATTATGTCTCGTTCCAAGTTTCATGTCCTTTCAATTCCTGGGTACACACCACACCTCTGCACAGTCCCTGACTGCAGTCCCTGAGCTACGCTCTCTGCCCCAGCCTGGCTGCAGGCAGCCAAATGCTCTCTCAGCCCTGCTGTCACCCCTGCATGCTCCCTCCAGAAGTCTGCTTTCAGTTAACCCAAATGCCACCCATCTCTCTGTCTTTAACTTCCTTCTTACATGCTCATGCCTCCTGTTAGCAGCCAGGCTGGGTGAAGGGCAGAGGGTAGGGAATGCCCTGTGTCTCTTGCACTCATTCCCAAGTAGGAAGCACAGGTTCAGACCTGCTGCTGGTGTTGGTTGGTTGAAATAATGGCTTGACTGGAGCAAAATGTTTCCCACAAGTGTATGTGGTAGAGGCATCAGTATAGAGTTTGAATCATGACAAATTTAATTTCCCAGAGGGAGTGTACCCTGAGCTCAGGGAATGAAGAGCTCAAGTCTGTGCATAGTCTTGACAGCTGCAAGGTAGAGGTGTCTGACATTCAAAGCAGGGTGTGAAGTAAGTGGATGGACAAGAGAATAAGAGTTTGAATTTAGATATGTACTTAAGCAGTTCTCCCCTATAGAGGGACAGAAATCTTATGTCCGTGGACCCAGAATGTCCTGTCATGTGAAGCATGACAGGAGCCACGTAGCAGCATGACTGACTGCACACAGCCTGACAGGTGGCCACAGTAACAGTGAGTAAACCTACATCCTCTGATGTCAAAGCAAGGTGCCTGTTTCACTCAACATTAAGCAGGAAAGAGGAAGGCCATAGGTAGAGGAAATGTAAATCATGGAGATTTTTTCCGTCTCCTTCCCTGTGGCACAGGAGATGTGGAATGCCTTACTGGGAATTGCACTTGGACAGTAGGGTCATGACCTGCAGGGAATTAAAACCCAAATATTTGCTCAACTGCAGCTGCTCTGTGTCCTTTCATAGGCAGTGGGAATTTAGAGGAAACTGGGAGCCAGTTGCTGCTGCAAATGGAAGTGGGGTCTGGTAGGTTAAAGTGAACTAGAAGACATTGTTCTTACAGCCTGGATGACCAGGTTCAAAAGCGTTGTGACTGGAAATGTCTTCTTACTCATGCAAGTCCATCTCTGTTTAATGTCTCTTGATGAAAATTATGAACAGCTGGAGGTAACTCACTCTGGATTTTATTAAGTTATAACTGTTTATATGTTGGAAACTAGTATCTTAACCATGCATTTGAGGACTCTTCCCTAAAGAATTTAAAGCCTTCTGACACTGATGTTTTGTATAAAACCAGACATCTTGGTGGCTTATGAGTTTAGGGATTGCTAACTTATTTCCCAGTTTTGTGGATCTTGATTCACTGTGTGTTATGCAGTGTGAAAGAAATCAAAGCTTTTGCTTTCAATTCCAGCACTGTTTAAAGGGAGCCACACACTAATTTTCTAACTGTGGGAAGAAGAAGAAAAGCAGCGAAGCCATGGTTTGTGGAACTGGAGGAAACCCTGCAGTCTGACACTCCACATCAAGCATGTTCTTCACACACCATGTGCATGTCTTCAGTGTTTGCCACACAAGCATTCCCACAAAAATAGCTTGGTCAGAGATTGGTTGAGAACAGGATTTTGCTTTTTAAGTTCTAGATACTATTTTCCTAATTTTTTTTCCTCTGTTAAAAGTAGCTAGTACAAAGGAAAAAAAACAATCTGAAAAAGAAGATCATGGAATCTTAAATTCACTCTGATCCTGTTATATTTTATAGGCACACATGGCCTTGAAATAGAGAGCTACTGAAAAACTGGCATAAATATTTGTGACCACGGTCTTTAGGAAGATTAATGCAAAGTTTAGCATCATGTTGTAAAGGGTGAAATAACTCAAGGGAAACATTAATAAATAGAAGTACAGCATATAGTTTTAATAAAATTACTTAAAGGCAAGAGAAACTAGAAATGTTAACAAATGTTGTCTAGTAAGTAACATGTTTTGCTAAGAAGAATAGACTGCAGAGTATAAATGTAAATACATTGTTTCCAGTAAAATATAATTATATATATAATTACAAGGAAAAACCCCAACAACTAGGAGACATTAGGGAGTTTAGATGTGGCAATATTTTCAGATAAATATATTTTTTAAAAAGTTAAGTTTTCTTTGAAGGACAAACCGTCATTATCTATGAGTATTTTCTAACTTCTCAGTTTACAAGTTATTATCTTTGTGCAGGAGCTGAACAGTATATGGAATCATCACAGAATCATAGAATGGCCCGGGTTAGATGGGACTTTAAACATTATCTAGTTTCAACCCCCCTACTGTGGGTAAGGACAACTTTTACCAGACCAGGTGGCTCAGAGATCCATACTATTTAGATGAAGACATTTAGATATTCATTGCGAAGAAATGTTTAAAACAGATACTTTGCATATTGTAATTCAATATTTCTCATTTATATACTAACAGTTGCCTGAATGGCAAGATTTGTTTCTCTTAGGAGACAAAACATAGGCAGTACGAATTAATTACTCCTTCTGTGCAGTTCTATTTAATTCCAAGGAATGTATACACAATCTCATTTTCCTGGAGGCTATGAAAGGTGGTGTGGAATGAAGGAAAGAAGTGTTTGTGTCGATGCTTTTATCTCATGATAGGGCTCACAGCATAAGCTTATATTTCCATTTGTTTCAAAACTTCCTTTTATTTCTCTTGAATCTCAGAGAAAGATGCTCTAGCAGGTCTCCTCCTGGTTTTGTACTAAGAACCAGCTCTGTGGTAGAAATTACTATATGTTAATGGTAATATCATAAAATCACAGAAACACAGAACCATACAGGTTGAAGGACCCTTAAGAGCACTGACCAGCTTAGCCCACCTGCCCTGCAGGCCTAATCAGCTGACCGGGAGGTGGAGCCGAGGTCGTCACCAGAAGATTTAAACTGCTCCAGGGAGCGCAATGGACCTGGAGCGTGGCACGGCAGTGAGGGCTGGCACGGCAGTTCGCGCAGGCAGGGGGAGCAGGAAGGGCACAGCCCGCCTCCCAGCTCTCTCTGGTGGCTTGTGAGGTAGGTGTGTGGCTGTGGTTTGTTGTTGTTTTGTTTTCTTCTTTTTTTTTTTTTTTTTTTCCTGTAAGTCAACTCAGGTCCCTGACCGGAGACGTAAAAGAATCCCCTCCCGACCCCCCATCACCTCCCACAGCGCCCTTAAAGAACAGGTACGAGGCCCTGGACCCAGAGAGTCAGGCAGAGGGCAGTCAAGAACAGGATCTGTCTGGAGGGTCTGCAGCTTGCACCCTATCTACGAGACGGATTACAGCCACAGCTATAAAGAAGAAAAGAAGGGTAATTGTAGTAGGCGACTCCCTTCTGAGGGGAACTGAAGGCCCTATGTGCCAACCAGACCCATCCCACAGGAATGTCTGCTGCCTTCCCAGGGCCCAGGTGAGGGACATTAGTAGCAGACTCTCTGAGCTAATCCGGCCCTCAGATTATTATCCACTGCTGGTGGTCCAGGCTGGCAGTGATGACATCAGTGAAAGAGAAAAGGCAGTCTAGGAGATTCCTAGAGTGTATAGAGGATAATTTCCTGCTCCAGCTGCTAAATGGGCCCACTAGAGTGAGGCCCTGCTAGACCTGCTGTTTACAAACAGAGAGGGGCTGACGGGAGATGTGGTGGTCAGAGGCCGTCTGGAGCACAGTGACCATGAAATGATAGAGTTTTCAATACTCAGGGACACAAATAGGGCCATCAATAAAACTTCTACCCTGGACTTCCCCAGGGCAGATTTCAGCCTATGCAGAAGACTGGTTCAGAGGGTACCTTGGGAAACAGCCCTTGAAAACAAAGGGGTCCAGGAGGGATGGACGTGCTTCAAGAAGCAAGTCTTGAAAGCATAGGAGCAGGCTGTCCCAGTGTGCTGAAAGGCGAGCCGGCGGGGAAGACGACCAGTGTGGCTGAACAGGGAGATTTTGAAGGAAATTAGGGGAAAAAAGAGAGTTTATCGACTATGGAAAAAAGAGATGGCTACTCAGTAAGAGTTTAGGAATATAGTTACGTTACATAGAAAGAAAATTAAACAAAGGCACAACTTGAACTCAAATCTAACCACTTCTGTTATGGATAACAAGAAGTGCTTCTCCAAATACATCAATAGCAAAAGGAGGAGCAAGGAAAACCTCCATTGTTTGTTGGACTTGGGGGGGAACATAGTCACCAAAGATGAGGAGGAGGCTGAGGTACTTAACACCTTCTTTGCCTCAGTTTTCAACAGTAAGACAGGTTATCCTCATGACAACTGGCTTCTGGAGCTGGTAGACAAAGACAGGAAGCCGAATAGCCCCCCTGTAATCCAGGGGGAAACAGGTACAGCCTGCTGAGCCATTTGGGTCCTCACAAGTCTATGGGACCAGATGGGATCCATCCTAGGGTGATGAGGGAGCTGGAGGAAGAGCTCACCAAGCTGCTCTCCATCATTTACCAACAGTCCTGGCTCACTGGGGAGGTCCCAGATGATTGGAAGCTGGCGAATGTCACACCCATCCACAAAAAGGGCTGCAAGAAGGACCTGGGCAACTACAGGCCCGTCAGCCTGACCTCAGTGCCTGGCAAGGTTATGGAGCAGACCATCCTAAGTGCAATCACACAGCACCTACAGGATGGACAAGGGATCAGACCCAGCCAGCACGAGTTTAGGAAGGACAGGTCATGCCTGACCAACCTGATCTCCTTTTATTATCAAGTGACCCACCTGATGGATGAGGGGAAGGCTGCGGATATGTGTGTCTGGACTTCAGCAAAGCCCTTGACACCGTCTCCCACACCATTCTCTTGAAAAAGCTGACAGCCCACGGCTTGGACAGGGGCACTCTGTGCTGGGTTAAGAACTGGCTGAAGGGCTGAGCCCGGAGAGTGGTGGTGAGCGGTGCTGCATCCAGTTGGCAGCCGGTCACTAGTGGTGTCCCCCAGGGATCAGTGTTGGGCCCAGTTCTGCTTAATATCTTTATTAATGATTGGGATGAGGGGATTGAGTGTACCATTAGCAAATTTGCAGATGACATCAAGTTGGGGGGGAGTGTCGATCAGCTGGAAGGCAGGAGGGCTCTGCAGAGGGACCTGGACAGACTGGAGAGATGGTCTGATTCCAACAGGATGAGGTTCAACAAGGCCAAGTGCCAGGTCCTGCACTTTGGCCACAACAACCCCATGCAGTGCTACAGGCTGGGCACAGAGTGGCTGGAGAGCAGCCAGACAGAGAGGGAGCTGGGAGTTTGGATTGACAGGAAGCTGAACATGAGCCAGCAGTGTGCCCAGGTGGCCAGGAAGGCCAATGGCATCCTGGCCTGTATAAGGAACAGTGTGGCCAACAGGACCAGGGGAGTGATTCTTGCCCTGTACTCAGCACTGGTGAGGCCACACCTTGTCCAGCTCTGGGCCTCTCAGTTCAGGAAGGATATTGAGATGCTGGAGCAGGTCCAGAGAAGAGCAACAAGGCTGGTGAAGGGACTGGAGCACAGGTCCTATGAGGAGAGGCTGAGGGAGCTGGGGCTGTTTAGTCTGGAGAAGAGGAGGCTCAGGGGAGACCTCATCACTCTCTACAACTCCCTGAAAGGAGGTTGTAGTCGAGTGGGGGTTGATCTCTTCTCCCAGGCAACCAGCAATAGGACAAGAGGGCATGGTCTTAAGCTGTGCCAGGAGAGGTTTAGGTTTGTCTCAGTTTAACAAGATTACAACTTTGAAATTAAGAAACTTCAGGTGGAAGTGTGGAAAAGGAAAAGAACACCTTTTATTAACAAAATCTGAATAAACAACAAATGGTGCAATCGGAACTTTCAAAAAGAAGCAAGACAAGTTCCGATTCCCCAGGTGGCTGGGAGAAATCCGTGGCAACCCGGGGGAGTGGTGGGGGGGGGAAGGCTGAAGGCAAACTGTCCTGGCAGCTCAACAGCTGCTCACAGCCATGTGAGCAGCTGGTAGCTTTGCAGTCCCCTTTTCTCCAGGCTGAGCCTCCGTTCTACCTCAGCTGCTCCTCATAGGACTTGTGCTCCAGAGCCTTCACCAGCCTCACTCTTCTCTGAACACACCCTAGTACCTCAGTGTCTTGTGCAGTGAGGGACCCACAACTGAACACAACTCAAGGTGTGGCCTCACCAGTGTCCAGCACAGGGGGAACAGTCACTTCCCTGGTCCTGCAGGCCACACTACTGCTGATTCAAGTCAGGATGCCACTGGTCTTCTTGGCCACCTGGGTGCACTCTGGCTCATGTTCAGCTGCTGTTGACCAGCAGCCCCAGCTCCTTTTCTGCTGGGCAACTTTTCAGCCCCTCTGCCCCCAGCCTGTAGTGCTGCAGAGGCACTTGTTGTGACCCAAGTGCAAGACCCAGTACTTGGCCTTGTTGAATCTCATACCTTTGGCCTCAGCTAGTTGATCCAGTGTGTCCAGACCCCTCTGCAAAGCCTTCCTACCCTCCAGCAGATCAACACTCCCACCCAACTGAGTGTCATCTGCAAACTGATTCAGGGTGCACTCGATCCCCTTGTCCACATCATTGGTAAAAATATGAAACAGGACTGGCTCCGAGCTCTGGGGAACACAACCAGTGATCAGCTGCCAACTGGATGTAACTCCATTCACCACCACTCTCTCTGAGCCTGGCTATCCAGTTTTTTACCCAGAAACAATGCACTGGTCATGAGCAGCCAGTTTCTCCAGGAGAATACTGTGGGAAATACTGTCAAAGACTTTACTAAAGTCCTGGTAGACAACATTCACTGCCCTTCCTGTATCCACTAAGTGAGTCGTCTCATCATAGAAGATAAAGCTACTGAAGCAGGACCTACCTTTCATAAACCAAGGCTTTTTGATTACCTGACTGTCCTGCACATGATGTGTGATGTTGCTGAACATGATCTGCTCCATGACGTTCCCTGGCACTTAGGTCAGACTGATAAAAGTTCCCCAGATCCTTCTTCTGGATATTCACGTAGATGAGAGTCACATTTATTCATTTCCAGTCATCTGGGACCACCATGATTAGCCAGCACTGCTTGTAGATGATGAAAAGTGGCTTGGTGAGCACTTCTGTTGACTCCCTCAGTACCCTTGGCTGGATCCCGTCTGGATCCCAGCTGGATGCACAGACTTGTATGTGTCTAAGTGACAGTTTACCCCCGGGTGATGGAGGCTTCGCTCTGCTCCCCTTCCCAGTCTTCCAGCTGAAATGCTTGGGTACCCTGAGAACAATTGGTCTTAGTATTAAAGACTGAGGCAAAGAAGGAATTAAGCACCTCAAACTTTTCCTCATCACTTTGTCACTACATTTCCCACCACATCCAACAAAGGATGGAGAGTCTCCATAGCCCTCCTGTTGTTGCTAATGTATTTATAGAAAAATTTTTTATTGTCTTTTACTGCAGTAACCAGATTAAGTTCTAGAGGGGCTATAGCCCTTCTACATTTCTCCCTACATAACCTCACTCTATACTTGCAATCCTTCTGAGTTGCCTGCCCTTCTTCCAAAGGTCAGAAACTCTCCTTTTTTCCCCTGAGATCAAGCCAGCCTGTTGAACCAGGCTGGTCTTTTCTGCCACCATGGGGACAGGCTGCTCCTGCACCTTTAGGGTTTCCTTTGTGAAGAATGTCCAGCCTTCATCAAAACTTTTGCCCTTCAGGACTGTCTCCCAGAGGTTTCTGTCAACCAAGCTCCTAAACAGGCCAAAGTTTTCCCTCTGGAAGCCAAAGGCAGCAATCCTCCTTACTTTTTTGAGAATTGAAAACTCTACTGATAATTTTGTGATTGCTATGCCCAAGACAGCCTTCAGTCACCACATCACCCATCAGTCCTTCTCTGTTCACAAACAACAGGTCCAGTGGGGCCTCACCAGCTGTGTCAGGAAGTTATCTTCCACACGCTCCAGGAACCTCCTACATTGTATCCTATCCACGGTTTTTTACTTCCAGCAGAGATCTGATGAGTTGAAGTCCTCCAAGAGAACAAAGATTAGCAATCATGAGAGCTCTCAGCTGCATATAGAATATTTCATCTGTCTCTACATCCTGCTTGGGATGATATCGATCATAATATGGTTGGGATATCATGGATCCCACCATGGTATCTGCCTTGTTGGTCTTTCCCCTGACTCTTATCC
This sequence comes from Manacus vitellinus, assembly GCF_001715985.3. Classification (NCBI taxonomy): domain Eukaryota; kingdom Metazoa; phylum Chordata; class Aves; order Passeriformes; family Pipridae; genus Manacus; species Manacus vitellinus. The sequence goes on along the minus strand of NW_021939718.1, from coordinate 5,416,077 downwards.
ATAGACAATTGATCCCTTCATCACCATTGCCAAGCTACAGACAGTAAAGACCCTCACTAACTGATAGGTCTACTCCACCGCCTCTCCTTTCTTGCCTATCCTTTCTGGAGAGTTTTTAGTCATCCATTGCAGCACTTCAGTTGGGTGAGTCATCCCACCGTGTTTGTTTGCTCTGGATGCTGGCCTGATCAGCAAGCTGGATTTAACCACATTTTGAGTAATCCTGGTAGATCAGGCCACCCCAAGAACAGTGGAGAATTTTGACTCCTCTTTCCAGTTTTGAACTGGTGGCAGGTTCTAATCACAGCTTCCACAGCATTGTGCTGCTGAACACAATTTCAAGTCAGCATTAAATATCTTAGGGAATGTGAGCTACAAGACTGTGAGCTTGACTGATTTCATGGGCTGATTTCGGAAAGTACTTAATGTCAGGCAGTCAAATTGTTCTCCTGGTGAGTGGGGGGGACAGCATATAGGTGCTACCGAAACTGAGCATCTGATCATATGAAGCTGAACTTTCTAACCTTGGTTTTTTGAGACTCCAAACATTTTAAAATAAATCAGGTCAAGAATTCACAAGTAAAGCAGGAAATTAAAAGGTAAAATTATGATAATTTTACTAGGTAAAATCCCTGGTATCAGAGGTACCAGTCTGTTTCCAATGACTAAAGCCTCTATTGTTCTCTAGAAAGAACTCCATTTTAGATTATACCTTTCTGACAGAGTATTTTTGTGGTTTTGGTAAATGCTTTGTCAAGTTTGATAAAGTTGACAAAACCACTTTAAGTGTGTGCAGATTATGTTTATATACTGAAACACTAATTATAGTCTGTGAGAAAGTAGGTAAATACACTATCTTAGTGTTTAACTCACCACAGAATGTTTCAGATAAGATAGGATGAAAAAATATTTTCCAGGACACTTTTCCCTACTTGGATTTTAGAATGAAGAGCAGTTAACTGAAAGTAAAATTTCTCAATCTTCCTTTAGCTTTTAAGTTTGAAGAAAAAAGGGTGTGCCTGAGAAACCACTGGCTTGAATGCAGCTATTTGGGGCAGAAAGCCTACATGGTAAACTTTTTAGACATTCTCCCATTCCTCCGTTGGGACAGACATCCAAGTGTATCATGCCAAATACTACAAATAAATAGAAAGTTATAAAGTCTGGACACTGCCTTTCATCAGTTTCCAGATACGGCTGCTTTTATGGGAAATAAGATCATGAGTATCACAACTCTTGGATCTAGGCAAGAAAGCTCATTTGTGAACTTGGTAAGTCCATGACAAAATGTTGCTCCAGGCCATTTTTCAAAGTAATTGGGATAAGAAGTTTGAACCTCCTACATTTAATGTTTCAATTCTGCATCCTATGTGTTGGGTTAACCATTTCTGAAGAAGTCCTGCATATTCTTATTTGTAAGGATCAAATCTAACAGAGAACTAATGTACTTCAGTGAAGACAACTTAATTATATTTTTACACGTAACTCCAGATAAGAAACTGGAGTTTTTACATTTTTACTTTGTAGTTGCACAGAAGGAAAAAGTAAATATTGATGACACCATACATATAGAAATCACATGGTATTTTACAATCCAGCCACTAAATCACTCAAACAACTGTGTTCAAGTTCATGGCTAGGCTTCGCGAACGAAGATTTGGGAAGGGGTCTACCCATGTTTGTAACTGTGTTCAACTCCACTTGGTAACACCATACAACAGATAAATCAGATATTTGGAAAGAGAGTCTTAAAAAATTTCTAGATAAGGCATTACAAAAGAAAGCATTCAATTCCCAAGTTGTCATTTGTTAGGAATAGAAATGAAACTAGCCCCTAATGAGTCCAGATACTGATACTCTGATATTCCATAGAAATTAAAAATTATTCCAGAAAAATTAAAAAAAAAAAAACCAGAAAGCATGCCATTTAAACTCCAGTATTTTTGGGGAGTGGAAACTAGATGGCTTCTAAAATAACTGAGATTACAAATAGCAATGCTTAAGATTATTGCTCCTGGAGATAAAGTTCTCCATTCTCTAACCACAGGTAAACTTCTGCATAAACGTTTTAGCCCACAAACAGAAACGTCATAAAAGCTCGAGCCCCACATTCTCAGATTTGTGTATTCTACCCTAATCTCCCAGTTTTTTGATGTAATGGTGGATGAGTACAAAGAGGAGAGAAGACAGTCTACCCCACGAGCCTCTGAGGTCATTATCAATGCCATGTTAAGGAAAGATGAGCAACAAAGAGGAGATGACAAAGCAAATGGCACAGATTTCCCAATAAATGTAATTTTAACTACCTCCCCAAGGCAACATCGCCTCATCTGTGGAGAATCCTGTTTTCTGGTGGGGAATGACCACATTTATTGGGAACAGAGGAAATCTATGGACAGGCCTAGATCCAAAGCCATATTTAACACAGCATTAACATGAGCCATCTGCTCATGATTAAACCAATGTGATCTTCAGCATCCAAAAAACATAATCAAATCCCCAAAGGAATTAGATAATTGGCTTATGATAGTCTTCCTCTGTGAATATTTACCCTATTAGAAGAGTGATTTTCAGGAAAATCCAAAGAGAATGCTGTCCTACTCTGAGAAAGCCTTTTACTTCATTGATGAATCCTGATAGAGAATAAAATATTTACCCAGAAAAAAGACAGTTAATTTTTGTCAAGGAAGATTTTAATATGGGAGCTGAGATAGAAGCTGTTTGGACTGGAAAAGTCAATGATGAGTAAAGGCAGTAATGTGCTTATCTTCCCTCTTTTTGATGGTACTACTTATAACAAGAACTCTGCCCTGGTCTCCCTGAAGCCAATACTTACCATGACTAAGGTTAAGTATAAAGGAATAAGATAACTTAAAAAATATCATAATATGTAAGGTTCCAAATTAATTCCAACTGGCAGGAATTAATTCCATTAATTCCATTAATGACAGGGCAATGGAGCTCTTTCTATGAATCTATTAGCAGTTATTGAATGAGGGAAGGAAACACTTACTTAGTACTTCAGGAGGGAATATAAACAATGGCAATATTTCTTTATTAATAAAAATACACAGAGGTACTACAGCTGTCAAGAGATGATAATTTACATCATTCCTCAAGGCACACCCATCTGTATCTACCCTGTATCTGACAGAAGGCCTGTCACCATGTGCTTGATCACATCAAGCTATGAAAATAACATGACTGCTCTAGACAAGTTTCTGTAGTGCTACTATTCAAACAGTGTTTACTCGTGTCCATGCTATACCACCCATAACAGATCTTAAGGCCATTAGTCAATATCTTTCCCACCTGGGAGAAAAAGAACTAAACACTTTGCTCTTTGCAGATATTTTTGTACTCTTGAGGGATGCTATTTTCTCTCAGGGTACTTGTTCTTGAATTGAACGACTAAAATTTGTTCAAACTACTTTTAAAGGTCAGTTAGACTTCTGATCAGTCCTGGTCAACATTTTTTTTTCAACAGAAACTAGACTAAACTCTGCAGCTGAGAGATTATGAGTCTTGTTGTTGAAAATGACATTTGAGGTTAAATTGCATTATGATATTTGCTTTTTCTTTTCCCTTATCTTACATTGGTGAGTCATGCTCAGTTTTAATAGCATTTTTTGCTTCAGTCCTAAAACCAGAAAGTTAAACTATGGCTAGATGTTTAATTTGGAGGGTTCTTTAAAAGCGAGTATTTTATTTATTACTTTCCTTCCCTCCAATGCCAAGGATGTTAGAGGACAGCTGTTACAGTTCCTTAGAAAAAAAGAAATAAATTTTGGGGATTTCACAGATTTCATAAACATTTATTCTCTTTATTTTAGAAATTACCCACATTATCCCCACCTAAATCTTGGGGGTTTTTTCTCCTGTTTTTCTCTGGAGCATGCCCAGAGAAGGGCAATGGATCTGAGGAAGGGTCTGGAGCACAAGTCCTGTGAGGAGCTGAGGGAGCTGGGGGTTTTCAGACTGGAGAAATGGAGTCCTGGGAGTGACTTTATTGCTCTCTACAACTACCTAAAAGGAGGTTGTAGTAAGGCAGGTGTCAGTCTCTTCTCCCAGGTAACAAGTGATAAGACAAGAGGAAATGGCCTCAAGTTGCATGAGGGGATATTTAGTTTGGGAACAGACTGCCCAGGAAGTGCTGGAATCACTGTCCTTGGAAGTGTTCAGAAACCTTGTAGATGTGGTACCAGGGACATGGTTTAAAGGTGGACTTGGCACTGTAAGGTTAATGGTTGGACTTGATGATCTTAGAGGTCTTTTCCAACCTAAACAGTTCTATCATTCTATGATTTTCAAAATGGGTGCTAAAATTTGACATTTTAGTCTTCAAAATTAAAATAATTACATAATTAAACTGAAAGTTTAAGAAGAATTGACAAGAAAGACAAATTTATAAATGTCCTCAAAGAGTCTGAGAAGAAACGTAATGCTTAGAAATACAAGACCCAAACAGTAAGGAGTGTGTGAAGTGAATGTTCAAGAGAAGTTATGTGTGAAAATGATGTTCTATGATGTTGACATTCCTAAGTTATGATTATACACTTTTAAATCATGTTCTATAGCATGCTTAGGGAAGGGACTGAATTTATATGGCCATGTCTGAATTCTGAGCTTATTCCCAAGAGCTGCTTTGCTTCTTTCTTGGATCAACCCTTTTGTGTGTCGTCTCATCCCTTTGAGAGTTCACTTGGTGTAGCAGGGAAAACCCCCATTTCAGGAATGTGTTCCTTGGGTTGTATACACTTACTCAAAGTGTCAACCAGGCTTTGTGCTTCCTGGTGAAAAGTACTGGGATTCCTGAACATTTGGAGAGTATAGATTGCCTGGTCCTGACTTAGCAAAGACATATACCTGCCAAGCTGGAGAAGCTGGGGAGGGAAAGTTCCTGTAATGAGAAGAGCTCCAGAGAAGTTGTGGAGGTGGAAGGACAGCAATAAGATCCCCAGAAATAATCCCACTACATCTATCATGAGCTAAACTGTCAAAAGACTCACTGGCAGCCTCCCACATTTGATGAGGGGTAGCAAAGGGGCCAAGACCAAACCTAATCTCTGCTTTGGGTCAGCACGGGCCTGAAACAGACCCAGAAGAACAGAAGATCAAGATCAAGGTCCATAATGCTGCAATTATTCTATTATCCTGCCTCAAGTGATTAATACTTTGAAAAAGAGTACTAGAAACAGGTTGTGTAGAAAATGGATGCTGCCTTGGCTTACTAACCCAGTTTCTGACATCAGTGGTTCAAGGACTTCCTCAGCCAGGGGCTTTCAGTTAGTGACGTTCAGTAGCCCTCAGTGGATCTACTCTAAGCCCTACCTGATTCCATTCCTTCATTTTCATGCCTCCTAAGGTGATTTATGCCAGAGGTTGACCACGGTTTGACTAGAAAAACGCTTCCATTTTCTGTTTTAAATCTGATGTCTGAGAGTGTCATGTGCCTTTTGTCATAAGTAAACATTCCCTAGTCACCCCTTTGCCTGTCCCTTGGATACATCCACAGTTGTATCTTGCTGGTGGAAGAGCTTCTTTTACAGAGACTCCATCATCTTTTCTTTTCCCATCCATCTGGTTTTTTCAGATGAGGGAACCAGAACTGGACTTGGTATTCATAATGCAGTATAAAATCATTATCCCTGGTGATTTCAACACCTGAGTAGGAAAGAACTTTGAAGCCTGGAAAGGAGCATTAGGCAAGCATGGTGTTGGAAACTGCAACGATAATGGACACCTTCTGCTAGAGTTTCATGTGGAGCAGCAGCTCACTATCACTAACACTATCTTTCAGCAGAAAAATAGACTGAAGACAACCTGGATGCATCCTAGGTCCAAGCATTGGCACCTCATTGATTACATCTTGGTGCGACAGAGAGATGTTCGCGATGTCCACCATACCCGCGTGATACCCAGCGCAGAATGCCAAACACACCATCAGCTTGTGCGCTGTAAACTTAACTTCAACCTTAAGTTCAAACCTAAAAGGGGCAGTATCCCAAGGAGGAGACTCCAAGTGAACAATCTTCAGTCAGATAAAGTGAGAGACAGCTTTTAGGCAAACCTTCAAACTAGGCTCGAGAATCATTCCATAGATCCTTCTCCTGTGTCACTTTTGCAGCATATTAAAAATAGCATCCTGCAGTCCTCTGAAGAATCCTTAGGGTTCTCCTTCAAGAAGAACAAGGACTGGTTTGATGAAAACAATCAAGAGATCCAGGAATTGTAGAGGAAGAAGAGAACTGCTCACCAAGCACACCTTGCACTGCCGTCTTGTCATGTAAGAAAAGCAACCTTTTGTCTCACATGCAGCAAGCTCCAACAGAAACTCCGTGACATCCAGAACAAGTGGTGGATCAGTCTAGCAGGAAAAGTTCAACTATGCGCAGATACAGGTGATTACAGAGGATTCTATGAGGCCCTGAAAACAGCATAAGGGCCTACATACCAGGTCCAAAGCCCTCTACTCAGTGCAGATGGTCAAACGCTTCTAACAGATAAAACCTCTGTTCTGAATCGATGGTCTGAACACTTTCAGACTCTTTTCAGTACCAACTGTGTAGTTCAAGACTCAACAATTATTAAGGCCATACAGCAGGTGAAAATTGGCAAGACAGCTGGGGTTGATGAAATTCCACCTGAAGTCTGATAGCACAGGGGCTGTAGCAAGGAATCATGGGAATTGTAGTTTTCTGGGTTCTCATGCATGCTCAATCAATACTTGATTGTCATTGGTTGGAAGATCATGTGACATGTTTAAGCGCTGTATTTAATCCAAAGTGTTTTGTAATAAACCTTAATTCTGCCCTGGCACTCATTCGTGTCTGAGCAGAGTTCGTGCCTTATTCACCACCTCGAATGGCGGCCCGCATCGGGACTTCACCAGGCACCGGGAACCAGGAGCATTAAGCTGTGGGGTGCCTGCCGGAGGTGTCCATTTCACCAGAAGAAAAGGAAGAAAAGGGAGAATTTAGCATGCTGGTTTACCTCTGCAAAAAAGGGACAAAAAACGATAAAAAAAGGACTGGAAGAAAGGACAACAGAGCTTCAGCACACAGAGGTAACCAAAAACTGGTGAAATGGGAAGGATGTTATCCCAAAAGGGGAGATTTTCCTCAGAAATTAAAAGGACAGCTGAAGCTATCATCCATTCTTTAAAATAGACTTTGGGACTTATTGTATTGGATTTCCCTAAATGAACTAGCTCTTCCTTTAACTGGCATTCACCAAGTGTTATCTTGGAGAAAAATAGGTAGCAAGTTAATTGAAAAAACAAGTGAATGTGATATAGAAGCTATCAAGAACTTAGCAGCATATAACAAAGTTGTGGCTGCCTTGAACTTACATTACAAAGAAGCAAAACCAGCCAGGACAGCGGACCTTTATGCCCCCAGCCCCGCTCTAGCCCCTGCGCCCCCCCAACCATGTGGTGCAAGGACAATAGAGTAGGGAGTGTGCACGTTGCATTGGCAGAGAGAGGTGGGGGGGTTCTATACAAGTGTTACAACTTGCTCTTGTACTTAGCACATTTACGTTGTTTTGTAATTAACCTATGAATGTTATAATTGATTCATGCTATGCTATAGAGTTACTTTCACATCTCGAAGCCTCCTTCCTTCGAGATTTCACTAACCCTCCTTTACCTAGAAAAATACACACCACATAATTCCTTGTTAATCACACAAAATCTAACTCTTACATAATACACATCCATTCACATGCATTCCAAATAGAGTAATACAACAGCACACACTAGAGAAAAAAAAGGATACTACCAAATACTAACTTAATTGTTTTGCAATTTCTGAAATTCCAAAAACCATAAACACAAACAATGATCCTGTATGTTGTTCAACAAAAACTAAAACATATCTCACAAATCAGAAAAAATTCCATTCCACAGGCATACCGCACTCACCCACAGGACAAGCAATTGTAAAAGGAACACACCACGCATTAAGAAACATGCTATAAAAACACAAAAAAGGGGGGGAAAGAGATATGGGTCTGGTCCCTATATGTGTAAATCTGCATTAACACTTCTTCAAAACAGGAGCAATCACAAAGACGCAATAAATGATACAACAGAACCAAAAGAAACACACAAACAGTAACCAATACGAAACCAAAACTCCATGATTCAAACACAGTAAAGGGTTTAAGAATGCACGTGTGAGGAGAGAATGAAATGGTGGCCACTGGAATGTGAATGAGAAAGTTGAGTGGAGATACGTATGTGTGTGTGAACGCAATACACTTTATAGCAAGACATCTTAAACACTAACTCAACCAACACTACCGCAAACAACACCACCTCAAACACAACATCTACAACCCAACAGATTTCCCTTTCAAATAAAGATGATACCTTTACCCGATCACACAAAATCACCCTCAGATAAAAGGTTCTACGCATCTACAAACCCTGGGTAATTTAAGGTTGCTTGAATATTGCACGAACCAATAAAGCTGTAAACAGTTCAATAAAGGCCTTGTGATGATAGGCCCTGGTTTTTCTAAACAGTTACGATAAGATTGGTTACATTAAGAATGCTTAAAAAATGTATTGTTTTACAACTTGTTAATTATTTAGGGAAGGGGGAGATGTAGCAAGGAATCATGGGAATTGTAGTTTTCTGGGTTCTCACGCATGCTCAATCAATACTTGATTGTCATTGGTTGGAAGATCATGTGACATGTTTAAGCGCTGTATTTAATCCAAAGTGTTTTGTAATAAACCTTAATTCTGCTCTGGCACCCATTCATGTCTGAGTGAGGTTCGTGCCTTATTCACCACCTCAGGGGGCCAAGCACTCCATGCTAAATTCCATGAGTTTGTGGTGCGCTGTTGGGAACTAGGCAAACTACCATCAGACCTTTGTGATGCAGTCATCATCACCTTGTATAAGAAGAAGGGAGATAAATCAGACTGCTCAAACTACCGGGGTATTACTCTGCTCTCCATTACTGGCAAGATCCTGGCAAGAATGCTTTTAAACAGACTAATACCTGCTATAGCAGAAGAACTTCTTCCTGAAAGCCAGTGTGGTTTCAGAGCCAACAGGAGTACCACAGACGTGGTATTTGTTCTCAGACAACTGAAAGAGAAGTGTAAGGAACAGAACAATGTAACCTTTGTTGATCTTACAAAGACTTTCAATACTGTGAGCAGAAAAGGTCTATGGCAGATTTTGGAACATTTAGGATGTCCTCCCAAGTTCCGTAAAATGATCATCTCACTTCATGAGGAACAGCATGGTTAAGTCAGATATGGCAATGCACTTTCTGAGCCCTTTCTAATATCCAATGATGTGAAACAAGGCTGCATTCTTGCACCAACCCTATTCACAGTCTTTTTCAGCATGATGCTCCAAAGGGCCACGGCAGACCTTGATGAAGAAGATGGTGTCTACGTTCGATATTGTACCGATGGAAGCCTATTTAACCTAAGGTGACTGAAGGCCCACACTAAGACCTTAAATCATCTTATCCGAGAGCTGCTTTACGCCAACGACGACGCTCTTGTCGCTCACACAGAAGCAGCTCTGCAGCATTTAACATCCTGCTTTGCAGATGCTGCTGAGCTCTTTGGGCTGGAAGTCAGCTTAAATAAGACAGAAGTTCTCTATCAACCTGCACCTCAGGAAGTCTTCCATTATCCTCATATCACCATTGGCGAATCAGAGCTCAAATCAGTCCAGCAGTTTATTTACCTAGGTAGCCTCATCATCTCAGATGGTAAGATTGACGGAGAGATTGACAACAGGTTAGCAAAGGCATATAGAGTTTTTGGAAGACTCCATAAAAGAGTCTGGCAAAATAAACACTTGAAGAAAAGTACAAAGATCAGTGTTTACAAAGCCATTGTGCTGTCTACTCTCTTATATGGATCTGAATTATGGGTCATTTACTGCACAGGTGGTGTGTCTCTTGTGTCTCCTAGAACGCTTCCATCGACGTTGTCTCCATACAATCCTAAACATCCATTGGTCAGATTATGTGACTAATACGTCTGTTCTAGAACAAGCAGCAGTTACAAGTACTGAGGCCGTGTTTACTGAGAACACAGCTGTGTTGGGCAGGACACGTCTCCAGGATGGAGGACCACTGCCTCCCTAAGATTGTGCTCTATGGTGAACTTGCCACAGGCTGCTGCAAGAGAGGAGCCCCAAAGAAAAGATACAAGGACTCCCTGAAGCAACATCTCAGCCTTGGCCACATTGATCTTCATCGCTGGTCTACCCTGGCCTCCAATTGAGAGGTCTAGAGACACACTGTCTATAACACTGCTGCTTCCTTTGAGAACACACACAGGATCACCATCAAAAAGACAACGCAGAAAGAATCACATCCTGCCAATACCACCCAAGGAATCTTTCTACTGTGCCTTTTGCAACTGATCTTATCTATCTCGCATTGGCCTCTTTAGCCACCAGTATGCCTGTAGCAAATGTGAGTAGAGCCCTTCCCAAATCTTCGTTCACAAAGCCTAGCCATGATGAGGATGCGGATCTACATAGCTGCAGAATCATTTTTGTTTGTTTTCTGCTCTTTGCAATTCGTGTAACTGTAGAAATATTGCAGCCAAAACACCAAGTAAAAGCTTTAGCTTAAAACCGCATGACCTATTAAAACGCATTATCCATAAATCTTGCCTTCTTAATGGGTTTCAGAATTTTATTTGCCTTTTTGAATGCTTCTGCATGTTACACTAACATCTGCATGTGGCTCTAACATCTATGACCTAACCAAGAAAATACTGGAAAGGCAGTTTCTTCACATATACATTATATTTCATTTATCACTATTGAATGCCATTTTAGCATTCTGTCACTCTGTACCGTGCAACTTTGGCCAAGAATAAAACTGGCTGCCAGAGGTTGCTCTGAAAAATGTCAATTATTATTATACCATTTGCAAAAGTTGTCATCTCACTGTTCAATTTTTTCTTCTAGTTCATATATGAGAAGGACAACACAAATCCTTGGGAGATCTTACTGAAAATTTCCTTTCATTGTGAAATCTCACAGTTTATTCCTGGCATTTATTTCTCCATATTTAGCTGATTGTTAACAACCTTGCTCTCCCATGACAACGTAATTTCTTTAAGAGACTTTCACAGGAGCCCATGTCAAAGGCATTTTGTAATTCTATCTATGATGTATGAGCTTACTCACCTTACATATACAATTGCTGGTGATGCATGTTCTCCCTTACAAAAGCCATGCTTTTTTTTCCTGAGTATTATGTCCATCTCTGCTGTCTGCAAATTTCCTTTTTCATTGCTGTAGTTACACATTTGCCTGACATTGCTGTTAGATTACTGGTACTTAGATTTCTGATCCTCTCATGGAACCCCATTGAGAATCAGGGGCCACACTTGCCACCCGCCAATCCTTCTGTGCCAGGGCTTATTTGACCAGAAGTTCCACACTGTTGCTGCTATCTCAGTTGTTTCACATCTTGGTCTTTTCAAACTCTTGGCGAATAACAGCTGGACCTGCAAGTTTTTTGCTGTTTAGTGTCTCATTCAAAGCAGTTTTTTGAGAAATTTTATTTTCATCCAACTCTTTAGACTTTTCATCTACCAAAAATGACTCACTGCAATACCTCAATGCTATGGATATTTTAAGTATATATTTTTTACTAGAGCATTCTTTTTTTTTTTTGCTTTGTCTGTTAACTCCCCAGCTTTTTGTTTATGTCTTTGGTAGTAGTTCTGTCTGTCTTACAGTAATTTCATGTCTAATTTCTAAAAAATTGACTTATGTCTCTGCCTTTCCTTTGGACTTGACCCCTGTGTTAAAAAATTCCTTATCTTAAAACTGATAAGTATCCTTCAGCTGTTGAACACAATTGCTTTTTGTGTGTGTGCATGTATTGTCTTTACAGCCCTTCTTGGTCTGCCATACCTATTTACCTGGTTTAGTAAGTAACAGATATCCATGACTCTTGCAAATGTTTTATATTTTTTTTTATTATTTCCAATTTCCCTCTAGCAAGTTTCATTATTTTCATGCTGAACAGTCCATCCACACCCAGCCTATTTAAATAAAATATTAATTCAGTAGAGGTTTTCTTACCCTTCTGTAAGAATACTGCACTTGAGCATCTTGTGGTAAGTTCTACAGGAGTCTAAAGCTCACAGATTGAGCCAGGTTGCTCAATAGCCAGGTTACCCAACTTTGTTTTTCTCCTTGAGAGTTCTCTAACAAGTTGATTCAAGAGGTAACAATTTACAATGTCTAAAATTTCAGTCCCTTTGTCATAATCCAACATGATATTTCCATTCTTCATAGGGTGGTACAGGAACAACTGAAGTATCCCATTGCTAGAGTATTTTCTTAGTAATATGAAACTTCATGAGAAATAAATCATTCTTAATGCCACCTATTGTATCTTGCTCAGACTTTCTTCCTTATCTACAATCTCTTTTTGGTGAATCAGTGTGCAGCTTTAGAAGAGGATCTGCACAAAAGTGGGATCTCAGAAACTTTGAGTAAGGAGTGGAGTCATCAGGAAACCATTAAAGTAGGTTCCAGGCTGCCCAAACCTGGAAGACTGTGCATGCTCCTGTAGCAGCTACTCTGCATCATGTTGAGAAACATACCAGAAAGAGGTGTTTCAGATTGGAAATAACAAATTTCAGTGAATTGAAATCCCATGCCTGAACAGGAAAGGACTAACTTTAGGACTGTAGCACTATCCAGTGGACTAGGACAGTCAGAGTAACTGCAACATGTTAAGAAAGAACAGAGAGGCTGCTCACGAAAAAAACCCCAAACATTAAAAAAGATGAAAAAACATGTATAAAATAGAGAACAGTAGGCTAACAAATTTCTATGCTGGTTAAACTATGAGAAAGCATTCTAAAAGCACTAAGTATTCTTGAGGTGCACTCTGCTTGAAAGTCCAAAACTATTGAAGAACTACTTGATGCCCAAATATTTTATTTTTTTTTAATTTCAAGTATTTCAGCATTTGACAGCTGATGGCATTCAAATCAGGTGGGAAGGAAATAAGCACTTTTGAAAATTTTAATTTCATGAAAAGACCCACACTACAATGGACATGATTGTTTATAGCCGAGCAGCTACAATTATACTGCTGCTTACACTGGTATTTGATGCAGAGTTCTGCAAGTGGTCAGAGGTGAAAGGCAGAAAGCCAACCCTGTGCAAAGCTATTATAGGAATAGCATTGTCATGTCATTTTTTGGGATAGGCACAATGCCAGACTGACACTGCTGTGGCGTTTTTGGACCACGTAGCCATAGTACAGTCGTACTTCAGCAATAGGAAATAATGAAGATGTCCCCTACAAGCCTTTATTTTCATTCATGCAAACTGATAATTCATTTTATCACTTAATTCTCGAGTACTCTGTCTGCCTAATCATTCACTTTTCAAATCACGTAATGGCCTGGTTTGGAAGGGACTTTAAAGATCATCCAGTTCCAATCCTCCTACCATGAACAGGGACACCTTTCACTAGACCAGGTTGCTCAGAGCTCCATGCAACCTGGCTGTGAAACTTCCAGGGATGGGGCAGCCACAGCTTTTCTGGGCAACCTGTGCCAGGGCCTCACCACTCTCACACCAGTAAAGAATTTCTTCCTAATATCTAATCTAAACCTACCTTCATTCAGTTTGAAGCCATTCTGCCTTGTCTTGTCACTACATTCTCATGTAAAAAGTCCCTCTCCATCTTTTCTTTGGTGTGGGCTCCCTTCAGGTACTGGAAGGCCACAATTAGGTCACTCCAAAGCCTTCTCCAGGAGTGAGCAATCCTAATTTTCTCAACCTTTCCTTGTAGAAGAGGTGCTCCATTCCCCTAATCCCCTTGGTGACCTCCTCTGGATTCGCTCCAACAGGTCCATATCCTTGCTGTGCTTGTACCTCAGAGCTGGATGCAGCACTGCAAGTGCAGTGGAGTGGAGGGGCAGAATTCTTCTCCCTTGACCTGCTGCCCACACTGCTTTTGATGCAGCCCAGGATATACTTGGCTTTCTGGACTGCATCGGAATGATGAAGAGACGTTCATGGCACTGCAGTAAAAATTGAACACAAACTATGTAATCATGAGAGTAATCCATCATCCGTGATAGAAGGAATAAGCATAGTGTTAATTTACTACTGTAACCTTATGTGAGTGTGGTTGGTGACCAGGGAAAACCTTTGTTGCTTACAGAAGTTTAGATTTGGATCTCTACATAGTGGTATTTGTAGGCTGATTTGGAGTAATGGTTATAGTTGGAACCACTTTTCTAAGAAGCAAATTGAAAAATGTTTAACATAAGTTTAGAAGCAATAGCAGGGGCATAAATCTGCAGTTGGAATTTGAAGCTTGTTTGAAGAAAGGCCAACAAATTTAAGTCTTGATTCTCTTCCTTCACTTTTTTTTCCTCCTGAACATCCTAAATGAAGATGGATATTTCTGATCATTGGCTAGTAGTACCTAGACAATTGATTTTAGAATTGTTGGATTAGTGGACCCCAATTAATGAAGCTACTTGAGAAGCAAACAGATATTCACATTTCAAAAAAGGAGAAAGTGACATTGTCCATTTTCCAAGTCAATCATCAAGTTACATGGTATAGGGTTTCTGTGGAAACTCAAGTGCAAAACTACAAGAACAATAGTGCAAATTTCGTATCACAGAGAGTAACAAGAGAGAAAATATTGTAATGGACATCATGCAGTCTGCAAAAGAGAAAGTCTGGTAGACACCACTTTTCTGGAATTGATCTTGTATTCTGTGCAAGCCTGAACAATATTTCATTTGCATTATCTAAAAAAATTTAGTCAGAACTACAAATATGAAATTAAACTTTAATATTTTAGTTACTGACTTGACAACACAGTTTCTGAAAGTGGCTACTAATTAAAGTACAGAGGGTAAAATAAGTGCTGTGATTTTGCTCTGCACCTAGCAGTGCATATCTGCTTGATTAATGCTGTTAGAGAGAAAGTCATCTTCATGGAACTTCCACAGAAAATCCATGGAAATTTGTGGGAAGAAGCTGGAAAAATTTTCCCTTCAGGCAGGAACAAACAAATTACTTTAAAGATTCAATGGAGCTCTCAAAGCTGTATTGAAAAAAACCCAAACAGAAAAGCCCCAAATAAAAACAATGGAAAAAGGACGACCACACAGGCATCCAAAGGCATTTCTTCCAGGAGTGTTTGTAGTGAACTGATTAATAAATCAGTTTGGAGGAAGCTCTGTGAAAAAGTATATGTTGAACTGGGGTCAGCTCTGTAAACTGTGATCAGTTTACACCATGCTGTATTCTTGGTATACTACAAGGAAGTGGGAATTTTAATATTTTCGGCTTAAGGCAAGTTCATGAAACATAACTGGTGGACAACTGGGCATAGTGTGATAATGACAAATTCAGGAAACAAAATAGTAGAGTAGAAACAAGTAAGGTGATTTTTTGCAGAAAAGCTGTGAAACAGTCAAACTAAAAATAATGAGAAAAGGCTGTTACCAATTACATGCCATGCATGTGAAACTTCTTAATTCCTTGAATTACGGAACCAAAGAATCGTCTGGGTTGAAGGGACTTAAAGATCAACTCATTCCAACCCTGCTGCCATGGGTTGAGGGCTCCTTCCACCAAACCAGGTTGCTCAGAGCCCCATCCAGCCTGGCCTTGAACACCTCCAAGGATGAGGCATCTGAAACTTCTTTTGATAACCTATTCCTGTGTCTCACCACACTCACAGTAAAGAATTTCTTCCTAATACCTGATGTAAACCTTCTCTCTGACAGTTTAAGGTCATTCTACCTTTTCCTATTACTACATGTGCTTGTCGAAAGTCACTCTCTGGCTTTTGTGTAGGCTCCCTTCAGGTACTAGAAGGCTGCTATAAGGTCTCCCCAGATCCTTCCCTTTTACAAACTGAACAATCCCAACCTTCTCTGCCTGTCTTTGTAATCAAAACTTAATACCATTCAGCATCTAATAAAATCATCAACAAGTACAGATATAGGAAACGCCAGTCAATACCTAGGTGCAGCCCAGGTCACCATGACACCAGCATCATGGGACCCTGGAGAATGTAATGACAATGTATAATTTCTTTCTCAGTATGTCAACACTCAGACCAGTTTTTAAAAATGTTTCAAATTAGTTTGAACTCAATTCCTGTTATGCCAAATATCATGCTTTGAAACATAAGTATTACAAGGTTCTATGGAAAGTATGTAAACATTAGGAGGCAAAATTCCTAATATTTTACAGTAAGGAACTGAATAATGCTTTGTAATGGTATGGCATCTTCAGTTCAGATTTCTCTATTTTTGACAATTGAAAATCATATCAATACTGTGAAGAGCCTAGATGGGGCTTCCAAACACCTAGATCTTCTCCAGCCCATCCTCTCTCCTGCTCTGGTCTCTCTCAGTATCGACTCTGGGAGCATTCTAGAGCCTGGTCTTTGAAGAGATCAAAGAGAACTGGTGCTTTTCTTATCATACTGTGTAACAAGTGCATCACGTGAAGAAAAGAAGAGCAAAATACTATTAGGGTCAATTTTTGGACTCAGATAATTACTTTTTTCATATGTTGGTACAATTTTCTATAAATTTCATGTATTCATGCAATATTTCATGTGTTCTGCTAAACAATCAATTTGCACTCCTATGAATAACAGAAAAATATTGCCAAATTTTAGAAGGAAGAAAATAATAAATATATTAACTTTGTTTGGCAGCAGCACGGAAAATATGAGATGCCAAGAACAGTGTAACAGTGTAAATATATTTGAAAGTCTTCTCTCCTGGGTATGATATCTCCTTTTTAAAATGCAGACTAGTCAATATATATGTTCAGAAAAGAAAAAAAAATGCTACTACTCTCTCAAATCTAGAACATGAAGGCAATAACTTGCTGGCAAGCTTCTGTAGCATCTCTTGTTGACAAATAACACTTCTCATTGTCATTTTCCCAAATAGAAAAGATGGTTGCTACAGCACAACCTGTTCTGATAAGAAAAAAGAGTAAGGGACTCCTAAACATTGCTTTAAGGTCTTCATAGCACAAGAAACTGAGACCTTTTCAGGCCTTGTGCTTTAATAAGGTATATGAAGCTAAATTGCCCACCTTTAACAAGTTATGCTGAAGATTTACAAATGCAAACCCCACTTTTTTTCAGAGAATCATAGAACAGTTTGGGTTGAAAGGGACCTTTAGAGAAGATCTGGCCCAACTCCCCTGTAATGAGCGGGGACATCAAGTAGATCAGGCTTCTCAGAGCCCTGTCTTTTGTTGAGTCATTTTTCACAGTAAATGAGAGAGTATTCAGAATTTGATCCTTCTGTACCAAAAGGCTAGGCAGCAGCTCCAGGTGGGTTTCATCTGGCTGTTGCAGTGGTTAGGTCCTTTCAAAAATTCATTCATGCTTTTTCTGTGGTCAAACACTGGGCAGTTTTGGTAACATGACTCACTGCTGTTTTCTCAGCATTGTATTCAGAGATTGTCTATATACATAAACCCACATATGTGTGTTTACATAGACAGGGACACACACATACATATCATATGCACACAGATCTCTTTTAGGGCATTACAAGGCTCTTCTCTGTTTACCTACATTATTATCAGTGGCTGTTGTACAGAGATTTCATATATGTACTCAAGGTGAAGGAAGACTGAGAGAGTGGTGTCTTATGAGAGCAGAAGCATCTAATGAAGTTTCTGTTGGGATATAAAAATGGCATGAATTTAGACTCAAAGCCTTAGTCAATTATCCTGCAACACTGACTAAGAGGAAAAGTCAGGTCTTGAAAATAGAGAGAATCTGATGTATAGGGTAGACTGATTTTGAGAGCTATGGAGGGTCTGAGCATACTTGAAGAAGCAAGACCTTCTTTTTTCAGCAAAAGGAAAAGTCTCTCAAACTGGCTGTTCTCCTGTCCCTCTTCCTTTTGGTGTGAAAGGATGGGGACAAGAAGAGGTGGACATTATTCCACAACTGTAAGAGAGACCAGAGAGGCTGTGAGAGAAGGCTGAAATACCACTCTACCCACCATCTCTGTTTCCCCATCAGGAAGCCTACCAAAGTAGGAGGGAGGAAGGACCCGCAGAGCTGTTTTCCCACCACTGCCACAGATACAGTTAGAGGGAACAGGACCTCACAGGCAGGCCTGGGATGTGGGAGACCAGAAAACCTGGGGTGGTCATCAAGAAAGCAACAGGCTGAAGAAGGAATGAAGGATACAAGGACAAAGCAGTGAGAAGTCCCATTGCCTGGGAAGGCAGTCACAACATAACAAGTTGACCTCCTTGCTGGGCAAATAGTTGCCAGCTGATGGCATGGAGGTGTCAGGGTTTAACACCAGCCATCAACCAAGCCCCACATAGCCAATTGCTCACACCTTCCTGGTGGGATCGGAGAGAGAATTGGAAGCATAAAAAAGAGAACACTTGTGGGTTGAAGTAAAAACAGCTGGTAAAACCAAAAGCTGCACACACAAGCAAAGCAAAACATGGAATTCATTCTTATGGGCAGGGAGGTGTTCAGCCAAGCCCGGTAAAGCAGAGATCCATCATGTGTGACAATGACTTGAGAAGACAAACACCATCACTCTGAATGTCCCTGACTCTGATTTCTTCTTCTAATCCCCCCCACTTTAGGTACAGAGCATGATGCCATATGATATGGAATATTCCTTAGGTCAGTTGGCATCAGCTGTCCTGTCTGTGTCCCCTCCCAATGCCTTGTGCACCCCCAGCCTGCTCACTGGTGGAGTGGGTGGTGTGAGAGGCAGAAAAGGCCTTGGTTCTGTGTGTAAGCCCTGCTCAGCAGTAATGGAAACATCCATGTGTTTTCAGCACAAATCCAAAATATAGTCCCATACAAGTTAATATGTGAGAAAACAAACCTCTGTCCCAGTCAAAACCAGCACATAACAGCAAATAATTAGCTTTGAATTTTGAGTTTGGAAAAAAAATTGATGTTCCTCAGTAGCAGTCTAGCTGTAATTTTGTGCCACTACTTCTGAGCTCTGCCTTCCAGCAGGAGCTCCAGACTGATGACCATCACTTTGGTCTTGCAACTGCACTATTTAACAACAAGTTATCACAAGTAATGCATACACATTCTGACTGAGTAGGATGGACCCAGGATTCAGGAAGGATTCAATCTTTCTTTTAGGTCTTGTGGGTTTTGGTGATTAGTAATATAGGGTACAACCATGAAAAATTAAGTATTTGCCTTGAACCAAAGAGAAAAACTCTAATGCAGGTAAAATTCCAGGTCAAAGCAATACAGCAGGAAGGCCAAATCTGAGCTTTATTCAGAAGAAACCACATATACTTTGCTCAAAATATGCATGAATATAAAAAATATTTTAAAAGATTGAGAAAACTTCTGGCATTTGTCCAGCTGATGAGTCAGTATTATGCTGTAAACTCTGTGATGCATATTGCCATCTCCTAGATCATGAGTCAGTGAGAGGGGCAGATAGATCACAAAGTCACATCAGCAGAGAAGAATTCAACAAACACAAGAAACAAACACATCTGTGCCTCTCTGAAGTGAAAATGCCAGCAAATGTCATCAATATGGACTAAACTCCCACCAGGAAACTCCCAGACATGGAGGTCTAAAGGCTGCTGCCATAACCATGTTGCAGGGGACTGCTGCACCTCAGTGGCACAGTGGCCAAGTAGGAAACCTGGTAAAGATGAAGGATGTGTTGCAGGGCAGATGTGAGTGAGCAGGGTCCTCACACTTCTCCAGAGCAGATCCCAAAATCTAGTGTTAAAACAACTCTGTTTTCATTTTCCCCCTCATGTTAGGGTGTGCTGCTTTTTGAATAGTGATGTTGCAGATCTCTGGATGCTAAATTTAATGCTTAAAAAAAATATATTCTAGACAAATACCTACAGCTAGTGATTAATTTCAAAATGTAACACACTTTTTGTGCAACACAATCGATCTTGAGTGTCTCTCCTTTTGATGTTTCATAAGAATTATTATTACAATATTATCAGATATTATTGCATATATTAGATAATATTAGATAATATCAAAGAAACAGGACAAGAATTTACTTGGGACCAAAAGACATTGGAAGCAGAAAGTAGATCTGTGAGTTGTCAGTGCACAGGTGGGAGATGAGCTTGTACTTACAAGTGAGATACAGTTCAAGGGGAGAAGACAAGAGAACACCAGAAGAACTTCTGCAAGGGAGGAAGGATATAATCTTCCAAGGAAAATTGCATGTCATTATGGGGAAGTTATTATTCTTTCTTTGATACTGCACAGCACTTAGTAAGATATCTTTGTGCAACACTGGTTTTTCTGTGGACACATTGCCTGGAAATGAGAATAAGACTCAAAACAAAGTAGTATTTGCATAGTTTCCAGCAAAAAGGGTCCTTGCAATTTCTTATATGTGTCGTTTCTGCACAGTAGATTTGGAATATCCTGACTCATATTTGGCTAGTATAAAGTATCTCTATTTTTCAGGAAATGTCTCTCTTTTCTTTGATGGTGACTCTTATAGGAATATTTTTCTCAATAATCTAGCTATTGATGATATGTTCTTGCAGAGTAAAAATTTTTGATGCAGTTTTTACTGACAGTTCTATCCCTCAGAATGACGTAGGTATTTTCCTTTCTTGGATTGCTTAACTTTGAATTCTTCCCATCTTAACTATTGCTCACACGTTTTACCTGTATACGGAGTGTCAGACTCTTCTGAGTAGTGCCGACTGACAGGACAAGATGCACTGGGCAAAAATTAAAACATGATATGCCATCTGAACACATTTTTTTTTTACTGTTAGAGTTGCCTAGAAAGACTGTAGAGTCTCCATTCACAGAGATATTCAAAACCCTACTGGACATGGTCACTAGCAACCTGCTCTAGGTGACCCTGCTTGAGCAGCTGGATTGAACTCTACAATATCAAGAAGTAACTTCCAGTCAAAACCATCCTCTGAATCTATGAGATTTCATTTGAAACCCTGCAACCATGTTGCAACATACTGACTTTTATTCTTACCACCATGTCTTTAGTATCTCAGAACATCTTTTGTCACATCAGTAAATGGCCATGTAGTGTACTGAATCACTTGTCATTTCACTGGTTCTGTTCAATTTTAGTTCTAGTCCCATTCTTTCTTCTAGCAGATGGCATAAGGTTCAGGTTATTATCTGCCAGAGGTTTTGTTTTTGGTTCAAATCAAGCCTTGGGCATACCTACCTCTTTAGACCTAGTTACAAACTTTACCCCTTTCTTTTAGTTAATATCTCATAGGTTTTTATTGCTATTTATTTATTAACTCTGAGAACTTTTTTACTTTTCAGTGAAAGGCATGTCCTGTTGCTGATTAGGAATGTGAAAATGGATATGTCTCCTCCCTTGCTCTTATTTTCTTCTTTACAGTTTTTTAGTTTCTGCATTTACCACCCTGCAGGAGCTGACTCATTGCTGGACATCTTTCAGTGCACAAGGGTTCACAGAGAGTGTAGGTTTCAGACTTCCTTCCTACCCTTGAATCTTCTTTTTCTCAAGCATTTTTTGAAAGTCAAGTTCTTGCCATTCCTGTGTATTACTCTAGACAGAACTATTTATTTTATGACTTGTGTGCTTGGTATGTTTTTTTTTGGAGAGGGGGACGGAGATTGTGTGGGTTGAGGTTTTTTTGCTTGTTTGTTTTAATTAAGTAATGAAAAATGGATAGTATAATTTTATATTAATTCCATTTACTGTTCCATTTAAGCTAAGAAACATTATTTTTTGCTTTACCTCATGAGTAATGTAGGTTTCTCAGCATGAGGCTGACTGAACACAGGGGTGCATGGCCCAGATACTGCAAAACCTTCATCCCTGTGACTTTTCAAAACCCACCTGGCTAAATCCTGAGTGGTCTGGTCTAACTTGCAAGCTAATTGGACTAAATGGCCTCCGGAGGTCCCTTTTACCTTAATCTTTCTCTGAGTCTGTGCTTGCTGTTATATGTATCATGAGCATTGCTCCTATAGAGAAAGTAGAGTCTTACAATTCCAGGATTTGCTTATTTAATTAAAAAAATGCAGCAAATATTATGGGAATTAAAAAATAACAGGTAACATCAAGATAATAAACACTGTCCTTAGATAAGTCTATTTTTCAGTGTTTGATTTGCCCAGAAAATACCAGAATATTTAATAAAAGTATTAATTTTGGCTCACTAGTTCATCTCAGTAGAAAAGTAATCATAGTATGCCCACTAGTATATCAAACACACCCTGTTTTGATTCAGATTTTGTCTGGTCTTCTTATCAGTTTCAGAAGTTTCCCAGAGGCTGTCCTTGCTCAGGTTTTCATGTTTAAATCTCAAATGACCATTAACAGTTATAAAAACTAAGCCTGCAAAAAAAAAAAAAATGTTTCACAGTAAGAAACAAATACAAACTGTGTGTAGGATGTAATCCTAATGTTTAGGATTAACTTGTAAGGTTTGCAAACTTTAAACAGCACTCACATGTTGATAATTCTAGCACAAATATTTTCAGAAATGCTTATGTTTCTGGAAGGTTGCACTATTTCAAGGCATGGCTAAAGATAGAACTCAATTTTTCTTCATTGGAAGGTAAGACCTGACTGACACAAGAATCTGGTTGTAGCCAGATGGGGGTTGGTCTCTTCTCCCAGGCAGCTAAGACAAGACAAGAGGGCATGGTCTTAAGCTCTGCCGGGGGGGAGTTAGGGTGGATATTAGGAAGAAATTCTTTACAGAGAGGGTAATCAGACGTTGGAATGGGCTGCCCAAGGAAGTGGTGGATTCTCCATCCCTGGAGGTTTTTAAGATGAGACTGGATGTGGCACTTAGTGCCATGGTCTAGTAACTGCAGTAGTAGTGGATCAAGGATTGGACTTGATGATCTCAGAGGTCCCTTCCAACCTGGCTGATTCTATGATTCTATGATTCTGTAATTCTATGATTCTATGATTCTGTGATATACTGTGGTCTAGCACAGCTGATACGTAAAATGGGACATAGGAAGAATTTAAATGCCTAAAGTCAAGATTTTGAAATGGAAGACACCTGACACCTTACCCTTGAGGTACTTCATCTCTGTTAGACCCTCACCTTTAGTAAAGACCCTCCACCAGTGCAGGGAGTGGTGCCTCTGTGTGGATCTCCCCACTGTCCCAGCTTAGCTGAACTTGGCAGCTGCAGGCTGAACTCGTGGCTAACTCCCATCTTGATCCAGAGACAAGATGGTCTCTTAGCCAATTTCCTTGAGATGTGTAGACTGATTAAGGTACATATATCACAATTAATACACAGGAGTCTCAGATCCTTGCAGGTTATAAGTGGGATGGCAACTTTTAAAAGCTGAAAGTATGATCATGAGAAATTTTCTCTTCTCTTTTCCTACGAGATGTCTACTATTGTTTGGGTAACAAGTGCATGTCACTCATTCTTTCCCAAATGGAACTGATGTAAACTAGAGTCATGGTCCTTCAATGCTGCCTTTCTCCAGAGACAGATGAAAATTTCCTTCTTTGCACAGTTATATGGTTTCACCAGGAGGCACAGGAAGCAATCTCTCTCAAGTTCTCAAATGGTTGAATGAATATTTTTCTTTGGAAGGAAGACTTTTACTTTCCACTGGAAGAGGAGAGAGTAAACCCACATCTATGACTGCCCCACCTACTGCTCCAAAACCCAAACTGCTGTTTTAAGCAGCATGACAAAGGAGAGGGGGAGTGAGGTCAAGTGGTGCATTTGCGGTGTTTTTGAAGTGTCTCCTGCCCAGCTTAGACCTGGGTTGCAGGAAGTGAACATCCACTTGTGGTGAGGTGTATCTCTTCAGCTCTGTCTCAGAGGTCTTGAAACATGACTCTCTTTTCTACTGGCTGCTGGTCCTGGGTCCCGTCCTGCTGTGCCCAGCACCATGGGGTGTCCAGTCCCAGGCATGCAGAAAGAATAGGACAGGAAAAAGCCATGGCAATATCTCTTGCCATTTCTGTTCAGTTTTACTGAAGCACAGGAAGATAGAGCACTGGGCAATCATGTCTGTGAAGGGCACTGCCTTTCCTTCTGGCACTTTGGAACAGAGAGACATTTTACTGCAATCCCAGGAAGGGCACACAGGGTACATTGATGCTGTTAATTGATGATCATATTAATGCACACTCAAAGCATTTCTTCAGGTCCCAACTTAAAATCACTTTCTAGTAGATTAGTAAGATTCAGAAGCAAATAATAAAATGCTTGAAATTGCACTTTTAAAACTAATCATTATACCTTTACCTACACCAAGAAGCGACATGTACCAGAACAAAAATTAACAAACAGTACTTACAGTATTTTCTGAGTTCTTTCTAGAAGAATTATAAATACAATACACAGACCTCTCTCAATGTATGTCTGCAAGACATGTATGAGAACACGTTTTACTTAAGCACCACTGATAGAACAGTTTCTTTGTAATTCCATAGGCAGAATTGACCACATGGATGGGACACAGTTACTTGGAAGCTCATGTATATGCCTTGTTTAATATCCATGCATCAATTCTAGTCTACACTTACTCCTAAATAGAAGCCTTCATTAGGCAACATCCCCAGATGTCATACATATCTATCTACTTCATGCCTTTAATCACTAGTTGTTAAGTTCTAAGGTGAAAAGCCTGTCTCAAAGCATGATATGTGGCAGCCCTTATTTCTTTTCCCTCCTCTTCCCTCAAAGAAAGAAAGGAAAAAACACCCAGTGTTTTGTTTTGGTTTGGTTTTTTTTCTGTAAAAAGTATCTGTTGCTACCACTCTATTTGAGAAGCAAGGGCATAACAGACACAGACTAAGGAAATAGCCTTTATTAGACTCTAGTTAAAGTCCTGACTGCCTTAATTTTCTGCTTGACTCATGAAACAAATTAAAAATACGCAACAGGGAAATGTTTGAAATGAGGAAGAGAAAGAAAAATTGCCTTGAGGAACAAATGACATTCATCCTGAGTATCTTATCTCTTCAAAGCACTAATTTAAAAAGGGGAGATATTAAAAATCCCATTGGAATTCTCAGGTGGAATTTATATAGGAAGCTTGTAATTGCCTCTGGTTGATTTTGCCATTTCTTAATGTCAGTGAAAGGTCCAAATTGTTGACAACCACAATAAATAATTTCATACAGATGTTTAAATTTTAGCCATAATATTTTCTAAATGGCTGTAACAGTCTTCTGAGCAATGTGCAACTCAAAGCTGTGTTCCAAGCATCAGGGAATATAAGAGTGAGGATCAAGTTACCTTCATGTGAAATCAATGATTAAGACAGTAGCTTACAAATGAAGATAATAAAAAGTTCTCAAAACAAATGTTTCTTGGCATTAAGGAACACCAAAATGTGCAGGTTAAGTAAAGCATAATTTAGAGTGAAATTTATCTGAAAAAACAGATGACCACACTGAGTAGTAACAGCACAAAATTAAAAAATAAGTTGGAGGGAGGATTGCAACTGATTTTGCAGCTAATGAATTGCAAATTATTTATTCTCTTAGTTACCATGTAAAAATTATATAGAATGATGAAAAATAAACAAACTGCAGAGAAATTCAGAAAATGATGCTCAGGATAAAATAACCTTAGTAGGTAAAGTGAAGTGTGCCTGTGATCATTCAATTATTCACTTCAAGAGCTGCCAAATTTACACTGGCAGACTCCAAGGTTTGTCATTCAGGATAAAAATAACGCAGAAGGATCTCTAGGAAGCTAATGCCTGGTTTATGCAGTCCACTTGTCTCAAATCCTCACTGTTACCCTACACTCTAGGGAAAGACAAGCTTTTCACCCCGTGTTTGCCCAGGGCAGAAGAGCGCTCTGCTTAACCACGGCTGTGGAGTACTCCCATAATACAAATTAAGATTAAAAGCAACATGGAATTTGACTGACTTGAAGCAAACACTTTTTAACATATCTTTGGAAAAGCTCTTAAATATGCTGAATTCAGACAGGACATTTTTTGCTTCTGCTTTATGATTTCACAAATTATTTTTGTAGCAGTTGTGAACTATTTTCCAAGTTCTGAAAATACTTGATTGGTTACTGCATTTTTCTTTGCTATTGCCAATATGGGATAAGGCATTTATGCAGCTAAAATTATTGAGGATAGGTTTGGGTACACAACATCAATAAGAACAATTTACAAGACTCTGAAAGTTTGTAATGTCGCCATTAATTTCCTGGTAAAATGCAAAATGCACTAAAAGCAAATCTGAGCCATCTTATTTTCTTCCTGTACTCTTTACTCTGCTCATATAAACATCAAGGGCCTATTTAGTACTGTATACAATTTGATTAAGTTATGATTATGCTTCCAGGCATCCTATCAACATCAGTGCCCCACTGGGCTAAGCACTAAAGAAATAAAGTATGATAAAACAAATTCAGCATCTTGAGGATCTCAGACTTGAATTGGTGCATCTGAAGACAAAAATGAATTCTGGTGCTCTGAAAAATTTCTCTGTTGTTCATAATGTCATAAATTTGCACTTCAGGTCATTGTTTAGCAAATGGCCTACAAACCACTTTTATGAAATTTTAAATGACATTTTGAAGGAACGAGACTTGGGCTGTCTAGTTATACATTAACTAGTGTGATGATTTGGTATGTATTCAGTCAGCAAGAGAGTTGTCTCTGTGGACTGCAAGCTGTAAGATTTCTACAGTGTGTTTTGCAAACCAAAGCATTTTCTAGAAAGCTTAGTGCAACCTAATAAAAGACACACTGAAGGTTAGCCTAGTCTTTTGATATGAAGGTTGTTGGACAAGTTTCTAATCCAGCAAAACTCCAGTCATCAAAAGCTTGGTCTACGGATCTATTTTCTAAAGGCCCCCCGAAAACAGAAGAAAGGCAGAAGGTTGCAAAAAGCCGCTACTGCTCTTCAACATCATCTGACTCCATGGCTAATTAACTTGCAGAAGTAATGAATCTTGTATTATTTATATTGGTCCTTCATCTGCAGTTATAATACAAAATGGGAGGCCTTGCTGCTGTAATAGCATGAGACCTAAGCTTGGAACAGAGGTTTGCCCATTTTATGGAGGGGAAATGACAACAAACACACCTATTGCAGCTGAAGTATATCTTCACTTGGCTTTGGCTAATTCTGTAATGTGATAAAGGGGGAACAGTTTGGGTTTTCTCAGCTACAGAGACGGGGGAGTCTGTGTGCTTTGAAAAAAGCTTTGAGGCCATTTTTCTTGCTCTCGACCTGGTCATTTTCTGACCACTTGCCTTGGCTTGCTTGCATGCTGCCCCTACCTCCAGCCTGAACTTGCTGCGATTTCACTGGAGAGTTTTGTGCTCATTGGGAGAAAGGGAGGAGCCTTGAAACACTGTCAGCCGAGGACAACAGTGAGTTCCATGGGGGTGGACTGCCTTTCTTTTCCTCTTCTTCCACTGGGGGAGGGTCCCCATTTTTCGGCTTCTGCCGTGATCTGAGACCCCCCCCAATGACCGCCAGAGCCCGACAGCGCCCCCTGCAGGCCAACACAGAGAACTGCAGTGATCCAACAGCGCCCCCTGCCGACCGTGGTTAGAACTGCGCTGAAGGACAGAGAAGTATTCAGTGTGGCTTGGGGTTTTTTTGAAGGGGACTATTGTCTTGTTGTTTTTGTGTTCTGTTACTGTCTTTGACAACATGCATATATATTTTAAGAAAGGGTTGTTATTTCTTCCTTTTTTCCACACTTCCTCAATTGGGGCCCCTTGATTTTGGATTTGCAATTGCTGAGAGAGAGGAGTTTGGTCTACCTCATAACTCATCCTCCTTAGCAAACATTCCAGTCTCTTCAAATGGAGACATCCCCTCTTCTTTTCTCTTAGGTACAAGTTTTGCTGATGATTATAGAGGAGCTGTCAATGTTCAGTTGCCTACTAAGGAGGAAGGACTAGAATGTTTTCATAGGTTCCTTTTAAATTTAGCTGTATAAAAATGTAAAAGATTAAATATTATAGTTTTCATACATGGCACCTTTACATAATACACTTCACACTCCATGAAATTATACTTTTGGTAGAAAACTCAGAGATAATGATGGAAGATCTTAGCACTGATTAACTAACTTTATTCAACATCTTAAGTTTGGAAGAAAACCAATACATCTTTTTATATGGTTTTCTTTAAATTTGCATTTTTTGTAACATCTAGAAGAAAACAAATGTAAGCCTCCTTAAACTCCTTGTGAATCTAAATTCTACAGAGATTAAAAATAAGAAAACAGGTCACCAGGTCCAAGCCATTCCAGAAATAACTTTTTTTAAATAATGCGGATTGTAAATGTTAATGCCTGTAAAGTAATGTTTAGGTATCAAATATTCTTGGTAAATATTTTTATGCAAGCAGAACAGGGTTCATTCTACCTCTTCTGTATACCTTTTTTCCCCAGTTACAAAACATATAAATATAAAGCATATATTTCTTAATTCTAGCAAGTCAGCTTTGCATTAAAAAAAAAAAAATAGTGCTGTGCATTATTAGAGGCTCCTGATGACTTTCCTGTATGAGAATAAATGGAAAAAATGGTACCCTAAAGTCAAATGCATTTACTTTTTCACTCCCTCCTCATGTTTCACAGAGTACACTGTTCCTTACACTTCTCCAATTTTTTTGGTACTAGTGATGGAAGCCAGAATGACAGGATTGCAACCAATTGAGAGGACAGTGTCTTGTTACATCAAGAAAATTCCAATTTCAGTGGGAGAAAGTTTGCTGTTATTTGGATTTGAACAAACAGATATGAACTAAACAAAAAATCAACTAAACACCAAAAAGCCCTTCATAACAAAGAAACAAAAAACCAAACAAAACCCAAAACAAACAAAAAAGCCACCAGCAAAAAAAGAAAAAGACAAATGCAAAACAAACTCCCAAATATTCAAAGTTTAGGTAAGTTTCAGGTAGAAAATCATCTCTTTTGGAAGAAGATTTTGATCTTGTTTTAATTTATAAACAGGTACACTTATAATTTCAGGATGCGGGATTCCTGAAAAGAATTACTCATACAATACTTGCTTGTCACCACAGCTTTTATTAAATGTTGGAGCCATGTTAAAGTGGACCTACATGCTTCATGGGCAATGCCAAAAAGGTATCTTTCTGCCCTATTTTAAAGGTAAGTAAAAGATTATGAGTAATCATCCAGTCATACCCTTAATTCCTGCAGTGCAATGAAGAGAGTGATTAACCAAGTATGTTGAAGTGACTCTGGAATCCGATTTGCAGCCTGATTTGCTGAGGAGAAAAATCGGATGACAAATTTCCTCTGATTTTTGTGAAAACTGTGCTACTACGTGCTCTCTGCGCAATAATACTTCACCTCTCTCTTGCCTCCCAGATATTTTGACTGCTGATATTCTCCACGCTATCTGTCCCCTGGTCATGGGCTTCTTGTATGGTACCTGTTGCTTTTGTTTTCTTTCTTTTTTTTTTCCTTTCCTTAATTGATAATTATGTTAAGAGGCAGCAGAACCAACAAAAGGCCTTGGACAGTTTTCCCATGCTCTGTAAAAACTCACTGTAATAGTGTGTGGCTCTGGGTGAGATAAGTCAGGCCTATCAGACTCTTGGATGGTTTAGGTGATATCTGGCCACTGGAAAGCATTGGATCCTCAATGGTTTTGATCAAATTAATTTAATCTTGTTTAACTATCTACACTCTAATAAAAAATAAACCAAGATTAAACAATAACCTGTTCCAAAATGTATAGCCAATCTTCTCACCTAGCAACACTGTAGTTTGCACACAGGATCCATGATCAGAGTGAGCTCCCCAGACAGTTCTGTGCTGGTCTACTGAACTGCTTCTTACCTGCAAGGTCCAGTTTGTTTTCATGACACTGCATGTCTCCAACTCTACTCTTTTGCAAGTTGTCTGTACCAATTTTTGGTTGGTTTTGGAAGTTAACCAAACACTTATTTTTAAGGACCAGTTATTTTCAAAAGCCTTCAGCTGTCTGAGGAAGAAATAATATTCAAATTGTAAGAAGTCTAAGCAGACAGATATCAACACAAGGGTATGTGTTTGAAGGGAAACCTTTGCTCCCAACTGGTTTAATGCAAACATTTAGCTCAAACAGCTTACCTCCAGACCCAAAATGTACTTTAGACACCTAAGTTACGCGTTGCTGTTCAGAAAAACAACATTTAGCTACCAACTAACCTGGAAGCTTCGCAGGCTCTTCAAATTGAGATATAAATGCATCTAAAATCTAATCTCTATGTTGGATCAGGAACATCTTGGTCTCAGACAACAGGAAAGTACCTAACCCTCATTCACATCCACAAAGAAAGCAATCTTCCATCTGTGTCCACATAGGGTTTGGTCCTACAGTTACTAGCACAGCTAACACTAAATCAACCTCCTTACAAGGTGCAGAAACCAAACATTGTATAGAACAGAGGAGAAATTACAGGGGTCAGAGCATTCAGTTCTCATCAGCTGCCGTTTAA
Source organism: Manacus vitellinus (assembly GCF_001715985.3). Classification (NCBI taxonomy): domain Eukaryota; kingdom Metazoa; phylum Chordata; class Aves; order Passeriformes; family Pipridae; genus Manacus; species Manacus vitellinus. The sequence goes on along the minus strand of NW_021939718.1, from coordinate 5,385,605 downwards.
ATCTACCTTCCTCATTATTGTACCAAGTACTGCACCCAGCAGATGATCAGCAAACCTGCATGGGCCATATGCTGAGTCCTGCTGTAGTCATTCCTCTTAGCCCAGAAGGAGAGGAGGACACTTGCTTTGAGGGGCTCTGGGAGTGTGAAAGCTTCTCTGGCCTGGCAAAATCCCATAAACAGAGGGAATGAAAATACAACTGACATCTAGAAAGTTAGTATTTCTCAGCTATGTAAGCAAAAGGAAGAAAGGAAGAGGAAAACAGAATATTTAACAAACTTTTTCCCTGAGGAAAGGGAATGTCTCGACACACAAGGGAGAACTCCCTGGTGCCTGATTCTTATGGCTTGTGACTTTTGAAGCATGTTATTCTACCTTGCTGTGGGACATGTCAGGCACATGAATGACTCTGAAGTCATGCAACTTTGTCTCATCAAAGAGTCACTCTTCAGAAGAACAAACTTGATGGAAAATGGCCCTACTTTCCCTGACAATTTAAAAAAAACCCCAAACTTATGCCATACTTGAATAAAATATTGAAAAAGGAGTCTGGCCTGACTCTGCAGAGATAGGTTTGAAGGGGCAGGTTTTGGTGGACCACTGTGGCAGGTAGGAATCTGTGGCCTGTGGGGAGTAGACAAGGGAGCAGGACCAGCACAGCCTGTTGGGGTGACTTGCAGGTGTGAAGATTCAACTGTGAAACCTCCTCTTTTGGTTCATCACACTCTAAGGCATCTCTAATTAGAACTTTCTCTTGTTTGATTTCTAGCAAAATGAAACTTAGAGGTATCAGAGCAGTTGCTCCCTTTAAGAGATAAATGCTGATAGATCTACCTTGAAACTTCAGCCAAGGACTTCTAATCACAGCAACACTAATAATGATTATCAGATGCATGAGAAATGTTTTCTAAACTTTCTCTTTTTCTAATCTAAACCAAATGTTATTCTCCTTACCAGTGGGATGAACAATACGCTACTTTTTTTTGGAACAGGACTATCAGCTGTATACTTAATAAAATTTATTCCTTACTGCAGAAAACATTTTCCTTTCAAATTTTCTGCATGAAATCCATTGAAAATACAACTGCAGAAATTACAGAAAACATCATACAACACAAATCTTTCTTCTCAAACGTAGCTCAGAGATAGACTATGGCAGAAAAAAACCCAGGAAAACAATTTCTTTAGCACAACCTCTCACATAAGTTTTCCAAGCCAAAATCACTTTGGAAGTCTGCTTTCAAACATGGGTTTGTAGCAACCTAGAAAAAAGTCAGCATTTCTTAAGCATTGATAAGTCTCTTTTTCTCTCCAGACTTTGTCCAGCTCTTTAAGTGCTCTTCCTCTTTACTGCTACTACCTCAGTACATTTGGCCTGTCTGGTGTTCTTTTGTAAAAAAATTACCAGTTCCAGGTATTTACTGTAAGTTTTTGTAAGAGAGGTTTTAAAAAGTACTGGGAAAAGGACATTCATTCACATCCTCAGCAGAACAAACATTAATTTATTTGTCTATGTGTCCCCCTCATGCAGTTCTGAGGCTGGGGGCACGCTGTTTATGATTCAGCCAAGTCCTAGAGCTGAGGAATTGTTTTTTAATTGCACTGCTCACAACTACTTAGGTTTCTGTCTTTTAAATGATCTTAGCATCATATGAACTTTGCAGCTATCCCCCAGAGAATGCTACTGAGATGACTTCTAAAACCTCCAGCTTTCTTCTGCTGTCTCGAGTGCCTGGGGTTTGTCGCTTGCAGCTTTCTGGCTATGTATGGTAAAGACTGCTTACCCGGGGGAACTTTCCAAACTGACTGTGGGTAAAGGCTGATAAGCTGCAACCACAGGTAAGCAGATGTGTGGAACCTAAGACATGTGGTGCATCACATTTGAGTATTCCACAGCGGAAAACTAAAATCATCACTTTGAAGTTTCAAGGAACATTGTGTTGTCCTCTTGGGTTCCCACAGAACTAGGAAAAACTGGCATTCCCATCTTTCAGTGTTTGTCCCACTACAGAAGAAATCCATCTTGTCTGGTAACTTATGCCAGCCTCTCTCCTCTCCCCACCTTCATCAAGGGGGAGCCTTCCAGCACTCAGAAATCACATCACCTGGTTACCTGAAGACCACTTCATTGGGAGCCACCTGAACATTCCTCTTCCCTATCAGTTAATGACATGTAGATGGGTGCATATATATGTGATAAAATAGGAATGTGAAAGAGGTAATAAACTCCTCCACATGTAATATCAAAGCACTCTGATAAGATTGTTGAGCAACATCTCCTTTTCCACATGGGAAACCTTACAGCTGGATACAAAACATGTGCATGTAGAAAACACAAGATATCCGGAAGCATAAAAGATGGAAACTGCTGCTTCCGGAGCTCAAGTAGTCTGAGCTACACTCTAAAATATTCCGTCAGCTCTGCTGATTTTCTCTTAATCTGACCTTTAAGGGATGTAAATAACTCAACACAGGCTAAATTTCTGAATTGCTTGGATTAAAATATGTCAGCATCCACTGGTTTTTGCTTGCATAGTTTCTCTATGAAACTTAATTTTCTGGAAATTCAGTACTATTATGAACCCAGCTATGTATTGACTCAGTTGTAATCATCACCAGAATTTGAAAAATGTAGTGTATCATTCCTGTTTTAGTAAAAGGTCACAGCAGCTGGTGCTAGCAGTAAATCTGAGTAAGTCCAGGCTTGTTTATTTTTTCAGTTTGCAAAGATACACAAAATTACAGTCGCATGGCTTTTTCTCTCAGTGTCTTATCTCAGATTTCAAAACTGAAAGTCTTTTGGCAAATATTTATACACATATACAACATATTGTCTCTGGCCCTAATTTTGAGTGTGGATTCTCACTTTTTTTACCACAGACACTTTGTTTATTCTATCCAATTTGGCTTGTTGTCTTAATAATCAAAAAAAGGCAATGAACTACTGAGCAGGAAAAAGGATTTTATGATTTTGTTAGGAGAATGGCAAAACGAGGTGATTTCCTCAGAACAGACCTATTACACATTCATATTTATTTTTAGCGAATCATGTTGTAGAGCAAAAATCTTTGTGCGCAGAACTAGATGGGAGATCTGTAGTATACACATGAATAAGAAAAGAAAGGTCAACATGCTGGTGCTATGGCAACATGACTGGGTGATGACCTTTGTGGGAGGGGTCCAGGCAGACAGCTTGTTGGAAGAGCAGCTGCCCAGCTGAGCACACACATCCAACACTGTAAGACACGAGTTAACACTAAACAGTTCGCAGTAGATAAGAAAGGGACACTAATGGGATTTTAAATATCAGATATCTATGAATATTGGATATGAATGGGTAAGTTCTGAGACACACTTTTTTTTCACATACCTAGATTTACAATAATCTGCTGTGGAAACTGTAAGTGAAAAAAAAATCATCCAATCACAGCATACTCAAATTACCTCGTATCATAAATGAAGGAAAGCAAATGGCCACTTGCCTTGGAAAAACGCTTTCTTGGCACCAAGGCATGACATCTGTGATCTCTTAGTCCCGATTCTGAAGGGAAACCTGAAAGATACATTCAGACAAGGAACCTGCAAGTTTGTACTGTGTTTGCATGGCAAGGTTTGGTAACAGGTGGGGAGGCTGTCGGGATGGTTTCTGGGATGAGCTTCCCTCATATCAACAGACCCAATGCCAGCCAGATCCAAAATGGACCCATGGCTGGCCAACAGTGAGCCCATCAGCACAGTGGTGGCACCTCTGGAATAATGAATTAAATAAAGGTCAAGCAAGAACTGCACAACAGCAGCCATGAGAGCTGAGTTAGAATATGTGAGAGAAACAGCCCTGCAGATTCCAAGGTAAGTGGAGAAGGGGGGGAGGAGGTGCTCCAAGGGCCAGAGCAGAGAGTCTCATGCAGCCCCTGCAGAAGGCCGTGGTGAGGCAGCTGTGTCCCTGCAGCCCATGGAAGTCACAGTGGAGATATATCCACACTGCAGCTCAGTCCTTGAATGAAGCTGTGACCCCATGGAGAACGTGTTGGAGCAGGATCTTGGCAGGAACTGCAGCCCTCGGAGAGGAGCCTCCACAGGATCAATTTTACTGGCAGTACTGGGGGTCCCATGGGGGACTCATGCTGGAACAGCCAGTTCCTGAGGAACTGCACTCCACAGAGAGGACCTATACTGGAGAAGGTTGAGAAGGACTGTTTTCCATGGAGTAGAAACTCATGCTGGAACAAGGGAAGAGCATGGGGAGGAAGGAGCAGCAGAGACAACATGTAATGAACTGATGGCAATCCTCAATTTCTCGTTATTCTGCTCTATTTAATTAGCAAAAAATTAATTTATTTAAGTCTGTTTTGCCCTTGACAGTAACTAGTAAGAGATCTTCTAGTCCTTATCTTGACTAATGGTATTTCTGTCACCTTTTTTTTCCCCAATCCTGTTGAGAAGCAGGAGTGAGGAAACACTTTGGTGAGCACCTGGTGGTCAGTCAAGGTCAACCCACCACAGTGTTAATATTCATAACCTTATCAGATAGTAAAAAGCATTGTTTAAGATGATTTTTTTATGTTTTTTGTTAGCACATTTCAATTTTTTTGGTGTGTTTGCTGGTGTCAACATTCAACTTACAGCTGTCCACCTACACTAATCCTTGTTTTATTCCCATTTGCTGGATCCCACCTATTGATTTGTGTTAGTGTTGAATAACTTCAAGTCCTAATGTATTTACTCAGAGTGGTTGTTTGCCAGTCCCTTGAGAGGTACAGCTTGATCATGCACTGAAGACCCATTTATCTGGTCTCAGCACTACTGGTTTTATCTTGTTGGTCACAGAAGGTCTGAGACCTCCTCTAGCTGCAGCAAGGTATTGCTTCTGTGTAATCTGCCCAAACAGGTCCTGAGCACAGCAGACCTCTCACTTCCTGCAGCAGCAGCCATAAAATGCTTAGTGCCAGTTATGTACCCCACTTTTGTGTGTGTGCATTTGGAATGATTTCAGAAGATCACAGGTTAAATGCTGAGTACAAAGCTGGTCTTCCTGTAACATATTTTTACAGGCAGTCCTTAGGAGTGAGCTCTCACAGGTACATTCCTGTGGCATTTTGTCTTCCTGTTTGGCATAGTATGGGCAGGGAAAGCCTCTTACAAATTTCAAAATGTTTAGACTTGTGGGCAAGGTTGGATGACAAAACACTAACATTTAAACAAAGGAAGGAATTTCTCTGTGCTAAAATTCTTGCCTGTCAAATGCTCGAAACTGAGATTTTGTCCTTTGTTCTTTTCTTTGAAGTATGTGTCAGCCTATAAACTCGCCAGATGCTAAGCTCTGCAGGTCTCTAAATATATATATTTATACAAAAGAAGTTATTTATTAACTATTAATTAATTTTATATTTTTTATGTTGTTTGTCTGTATACATGTATCAGGTTTGTGTGGCAAGGTTTTGGGAATGTGGGGTGGGGGCTACAGAGGTGGCTTCTCTGAGAAGATGCCATAAACTTCCCCTGCGTCCAATGTAGCCAACCTGAGGTAGCTCCAGTTAATTTCTCCAAGTCAAGTCTGTTTTACCCATGACAACAACTACTGGGTGATCTATCCCTGTCCTTATCTTGCCCCATGAACCTTTCATTACATCTTCTACCAGCTGTCCTGTTGAGGAAGAGAATGATAGAATGGCTGGGTGGGCACCTGGCATTCAGCCAGGGTCAGCCAACCACAGTGTATTCATTTATTTATTTATTTAATATATACTTTTGTGCTAAGTAGATTTTTCATTATAAAAGCTTCAAAGCTGATACTGTAATAAAATCAGGAAAAATTTAAAAATTAGTGAAAAAGAGATGTTTCAATCTAAAGAAATATACCCAAATTACAATTTCTATTTGGTTTTTGTAGCAATTATCTTGAAAGGATCTAAGAAGTAACTCTGCTAATTCATTAGCAAACCAGAGTTTATCAAAACATTATATAAGAAAAAGCTTTTCTCTCTTGAATGTCTGTTTCCATCTGGTGAGAACGTAGGGATCTAAACATACGTAGAGAATTTCCTTTAACATGAGATATATAACGAGACCCAGCTGATAACAACTTCATCTGTACACAGAATGTCACTTTGATTGATTAATTTAATTTAAATTAATTTCATATTGAATTAGCACCGGGATTTTTTCATAATTAAGAATTTGGCTAATCACTAGAATAAAGTGGAATTTCAGATTGTTTTCTGAACAACTAAATGAATTGTCTGAAAAAATCTTTTCTCAAGGTTATCACAAGTTGGACAAATGCATGACTGTGATAATATTTTCTCTGTTTCAGGACAGTCTACATCTTTGTTTCATTTGGAAAATTCCTCGGTTCAACCTTGCCTTTGGAGAACTTCAGCAGACACTTTGCAAGTTTGCTTTCAGCATTCTTACCCTTGAAAAGAGTTCTTCTCTGCAGTATTTATTAAAATTAAATTAAATTAATTAAAATTCTTCTGTCAGATTTCATTTTGTCAGAAACTTTACCTGAACAAAGATAAATCTATTCCTGTTTTACTATTACTAAAAATGAAAACTAGGAAACAAAATTCTCCATCTCAAGTATTCCTCTTATTTTATGAGTGGCTTTATTCACATTTTAGCTCTAATGGGTCTTAATTAAAAATTATCTCTTTAAAGACCCACTATGTCTTCTAAAGAAGAAACAAGTCTTTAGAGAATAATTAGGATGCAAAACTTTCTTAGCTTTTAAATCATTTTACTCTGAGAGTTTTTCCATAAGGACTAGACTATCTATGCACTGAAAAGTGGTACAGGAACAGATGTTATTTAATAAATAATTCCTTATAACTACATAATTTAAGGTGAGGTTTTTTGTGTCTTCCCTTCTGTTCTTCCAAATCACAGAGGGTAATGTGAGCAAATAGAGAAAATTAGGAATGGTTGAAATGTTTGAGTAAAAAGGGCTTCTGAAGGTCTGCCTCAATATCTGTGATGTTGCGTTTCAAATCGACTCTAAAAGCTTTCCCAAAATAACCAAACAGCTGTGTTATGAATGCCTACACAAAACTTCATATTGCCAGTGTAACACACCACGAGATTGGGAAGTGTGTTTGTGGTCAGCTCCTCACCAATAAATCTGAGGGGTTCTTACAGGCAAAAGCTGATGATTATTATTAGCAGATGGCAAGGCTCTCAGCCAAAGGAGTAGAATTTTAAATTTATTTCTTACCAACTGTCCCTTATTTATCCTGATTATACTCATATTAAGCTTTTAAAATGTGTCACATATGCGCCTTGCAAGTACACTTAAATTTGTTCCAAATTCTTGACAAAAAATTTCAGGAGCCAGCCAGAGAGGAGTAACAAGACTAATTAGATGTCTAGGAAACAAATCTCTCTGTGGACTGCAGCTGCATTAATGCAGTCTGTTCTTCACAGGGTGAGGCTCAAATGATGCTTACACTCCTGTAGCAATATAATAATCACATCCTCTAATACAGGATGGAGGCTGTACTGCTTTAACTGCGACTGTCAAACAAAACTCACATCCCCAAACCACATTACAGAGCTTATATATGAGTATCTGTGGTTCGTTTCCCACACCTGTATATACTGGTTGACATTCATATTTAAATGTGCAATTGCTCCCCAATAGCTAAGTCACTTTTCTTGCTTGTAAGTCTCACAATACCCATGATGTTTTTCACTTCAAACTCGTAGCTTAAACCCAGTTGCAAGCAGCTCCTTCGTCTTACCTGCTACCTACTGGTTGTATTTAGTGGTGTAATATCCAAAAAGTTTCTCTATGCTCAAAAAGGAAGAATAGCAAGGTTTTTGACCAGCAGGGACCTCTCTCTCTCTTCCCCTGTATATGTAGTTTGCTTTACAACAAGGTTCTTCTGTCATATCATTTTTATCTGCACTACCACTCACTGTGGATTTTCAAAGGTCCAGCAGATTAAACAAAAAACCCCCCCTCTTACTCAGAGAAATGAAACCCAAGGAGTACTGATCTTTGCTGAAAACTGATTGAAAAATAGAAGAATTTCAGCTATAGGTTACATTCCTTTTCTCATTTTTTACATTGATTTCACATCTTACGCAGAAAACACACCAGGCTTAATTAGACACCAGGAGCACAAAGATGTAATCCTGACAAAAAGTCACTTCTGAAGGGCACATAATGACTTCACAAAGCTTTAATTAAGAAGAAGTTAGCAAAATATCCCCAAAGAAACTCCCCAAATTGTAACTGTCCTACATTTCAAAGAAAGGGGCAAGGTTTTTATAACAGATTGCTGATCCAATAAATGCAAGCATCTCAGATAAATCTTATATAAGATTAATTTACTAGATTACATAATTTTAAAAATAAACTCTTGCACGTTGAAACAATGTTGTGCAACTTACTGAAACAGAACATTAAGTACTGAGATCTTGGATTTATCAAACATGAAAGCAAACATGCTTCATGTAAATACAGTACGGGAAGAGGGAAGGAGAGGAAGAGAGATAGAAAAATAGCTGTATCCTGGCTCACATAAACTTTTGGGCAAAGGCTGCAGAGGATTGAAAGAAAAAGTGAAGTATATTCTATATGTTCTGAACCTAATATGTACTCTCTCTACAGCCTGATCCAAAAATTCATCTGACATCAATAAGAAAAAAAATTACAATTCGTTTAAGTTTTGACTCACACTCCATGAAAAGAGCCCACAAGAGGATGATTAATGCAACTTGTGTGAAAATCTGTCAGAAGAAGAGACACATGAACCTAGCTTTACTTCACAATGTAGGAAGGTTCTTGAATGCATCCAGAGGAGGGCAACAAAGCTGGTGGAAGGGCTGGAAGGCATGTCCTGTGAGAGGTAGCTGAGGACTCAGGGGTTTGTCCAGTTTGCAGAAAAGGAGGCCGAGGGGTGACCTCATTGCTCTCTTCAGCTTCCTGAGGAGGGGAAGTGGAGAGGGAGAAACTGGTCCCTTCTCCTTGGGATTCAGTGAGAGGACATGTGGGAATAGCTCAAAGCTGCCTCAGGGGAGGTTCAGACTAGACATTAGGAAGCAGTTCTTTACAAAAGGCTTGTTAGCGAGGTGGTTGATGGCCAAACCTATCAGTGTTTAAAAGGCATTTGGACAATGTTGTTAATAGTATACTCTAACTTTTGGTCGGCCTTGAAGTGGTCAGGTGTTTGGACTGGATGATTGTTGAAGGTCCATTCTAACAGAAATATATTCTATTGTATTCTATTCTGTTCTTTTTCATTCCATTTCACTCACAGAATCATAGAACGGCTTGGGTTGGAAGGGACTTCCAACTTGGAAGTCTCACCCAACTTGGCCTTAAACACTTCCAGGAATGGGGCATCCACAGTGGCTCTGGGCAACCTGTTCCAGTACCTCACCACCCTCACAGTAAAGAATTTCTTCCTGACATCTAATCTGAAGCTGACCTCTGTCAGTTTAAAATCATTGTCCTCTGTCCTGTCACTATCTGCCTATATAAAAAGTCCTTCTCCCTCCTTTTCATAGGCCCCCTTTAGGTACTGGAAGGCCACGATAACATCTCCCTGGAGCCTTCTCTTCTCCATGTTGAAGAACTCCAGTTCTCTCAGCCTAGTAGGAGAGGTGGTCCATCCCTCTAATCATCTTCATGGTGTTCCTCTGGACCAGTTCTAACAGACCCATGTATTTCTTGTGCTGAGGATCTTGGAGCTGAGGTAGAGTCTCATGAGAGCAGAGTAGGGGGGAAGAATCACCTCCCTTGATGTACTGCTCATGCTGCTTTGGATGCAGCCCAGGACACAACTGGCTTTTGGGGCTCTGAGCTGACTTTGCCAGCTCATGTCCAACTTCTCATCCACAAAGACGCACAAGTTCTTTTCCACAGGGCTGCTCCCAGTGTGTTCTTCTACCAGTATGTGCTCATGTCTACGACTGTGCTGACACAGCAGCAGCACCCCACACTTGGACTTGCTGAACTTTATGAGATTCCCATTGGCCCATTTCTCAAGTTTGTCCAGGTCCCCCTGGATGGCATCCTGTCCTTCTGTTGTGTCACCTGTGCCCCTCAGCTTTGTGTCATCTGCAAACTTGCTGAGGGCACATTGGATCTCACTGTCTGTGTCATTGATGAAGACATTAAAGAGCAGTGGTTTCAAGACAGTTTTCCTGAAGGACAACACTCATCACCAGCCCCACCTGGACATAGAGCCATTGACCATAACTCTCTGGCTGCATCCATCCATCCAGTTACTCATCCACCAAATAGGCCTATCCTATCCTATCCTATCCTATCCTATCCTATCCTATCCTACTTTACTCTATCCTATCTTCTCAACATGGCCAGCAGAAGCAGTCTTGCTATATCATGCCTCTGAACCTTAAATTAAATTTCACATTTTTATGGTGATTCTCAAGTGATGCCAGCTTCTAACTTGTTTAATATCATCTACATCAGTCAATATATTGGTAACTCAGTAAGACTTTTACAACAGTGAGGGAGGAGTGTGGTGGGGAATAAGTCAACTCTCTTAGAAATTAAATATCATAGCGATGATTTTTGTAACACCTAGATTTGAATTTTTACATTAGAAATTAATTTGAAATTTTTAGATTAGAAAAATCACAAAATTGCATTACCTTAACATTAATCAAAACACTATTAATGGTTAATATTAAGTAATTATCTCAATAATAATAAATACTAATTTTTTAGTTACTTACTTCAGAACAGTAAACTAATTTTACTACAGTTTAACACACTACTGAGTTATTTGCTTTTCCAAGTTATAAAAAGAAAAATATCTTGTAAAAGTTTTTTATCAATTATAAAAGTTTTTTTTAAGGTACTGTTAAAAAATAATCAAACCTGAAGAATTTCTAGTAGTTATTGATGGGTTTTCTTTCAAAACTCTGCTTGCAAGTAATTTCTATGTGTTTTGACTGAGCAGCTCTTGCAAGCAGTACACTTTGCCAGTGTATGGGTCAGAAATCCTGTGTAAAACTCAGAGATGTGAGCATGTCTTACTTATTCATTACTGTTGTGATTCTGTTTGTCATAAGGTGTTAAAAAAATCTGAAGAAAAGTTATATATTCATGTTTACAGAGGCCCACCTTGACATTCTTTCATGGATGTTCTGCCATGGGTGTTGTCTCTTTCTCAATTCCTTCTTTCACGTTCTTTCATGAATATTCTGTCTTTCAATCTCATCCTCTTCCTCACTGTGTTCACTGGTTGACTCAGGATGGTGAAGCAATTACAAAACTGTCACACATTGTTATAATAAGAACATGCCATGGTGCATACGTGGTACAGAAAATGCAAATTTATCTGGGAATATTGCAGGTAGATTTTGTTCACTGCTCCGTGCTAACTGTCGTTCTTAAGCCTGCACCTCTACAGTGCACAGTAAGACTAGAGCAGGAGATCCCATTGTTTCATGTCTCTAGCCTTTTTATGTATTTGACCTTCATGAAAGAAAGACCCAGTCCTTTGCTTGCTCCATGGAAACTTTCCTGTTCATTTAAGTATCTCACACCATCACAATTTTCCCAGCCAATAAACATATTTGTGGGCACATAGAAAACTCTTGAACACTTTTTCAGCTGAAAGTGGTGATAGTTAGAATTGACTTCTTGAAATGAAGAGTGAGGAAGATGTAATAATGAGTCTGTTTTGGCAGGAGGAATTCATAGAGGTGCTGCCATGGGAATTCTGCATCCCAGATCATGGCCATCTAAACGAGGCACAGATAAGAAAATGAAGGATCAGAGTAAATTATATTCCACATGAATACCATAACTCCCAATTTGTCATGAGCACATTAGTTTAATTATCGTACTGGAGACTTGCAGACAGCAAATGGGACACTGTGAGACCAGAGATATAAGGAAAGACTGAAAATGCAAGTGTAGTGCTCTGGGTAAAGAGAAAGCAGGTCCAGTGGGATTAGGAGTCTTATTTTGGCAATGATTAACATGGAAGGCGAATGGCTGCCATTCTTGGCCTCAGCAGAGGACTGGGTCGTATGTTACTAACTGGCCCTTCAGAATACTAAACACTGGTGTTGATATGTGAAGGCAGACTAGAAAAGCTACATGGCAGTAAATGGAAAAGTAAGAGATTAAGACAGCCACTCCCAATTTATATGCCAATATCACTACTGAGCAAGATGTCAAGAGATCACTTTTAAACACAAATGACTGCTTGTCCCCAGGAAAGAAGCACAGAAGAAACGTGCTACAAAGCCAGCAAAACGCAATGAAAGGAAAAAAGACAATATGACCAAATGGAACAGTAAAGGAAATTGTTGAAGAACACCTTTTGAAAACCCTAGTTTAATTACGAAGTAGAATAGATGGTGTCACAAACAGAGATAGAAGAAATGTGAAAAACAAGCACAGAGGGCTGCTAGGGACAGAGAGGAATAGCTCACAGGGGGTATAAGAAATGAATAATCAGCCATTACCTCAATATACCTGGAATAAGGGACAGCAATAAACATGGCCTTATCAGAAGACAGGTAAATCTTTTGTGTATGTGCTCACAGTGTGAGGGCTTGCAACATTTTCAGAACTCTTCTATATGGATGGATATATCAAAAGTGCCATCTTGAAGTGAGGCAGCAACAAAGGACTTTTCAGAACAAACAAACAAAATAAACAACAACTGCCACACTTAATCCCAAGAGATTTAAAGAAATTCAGTCAATGAAATAATTGAATTAAGTGACTTCAGTACATCACCATTTAAAAAATTCTTTGGTACCTGGAGATTAGAAAATTGTAAATGCGACAATAACACTTTTTTCAAGAGTCCATAAGTGGAAATCCAGGAACCTACAGATCAGTAAAGACAACATCTATTCCGGACAAATTAATATAAAAAAATTAGTAAAGAATAGAGTTAATGGTCTTGGCTTTTGCAAATTGCATGAATCACTTCAAATGACTATCACAACCTCTGGAGGAAATTTCCAGGTCAGCATAGGTTTCTCAGAGATTGCCATTTGATGGGTTGCAACGTCACCATGCAGAAAACTAGAAGGCAAGTTCCCTCTGTAATAGTGATTATGTGATTCCCTTACACAGGGAAAGACAGTGGCTGTATAATATCAGTATAACAGACAGTCACATTGCCTATTCCAGTGCCAAGAAGACAGAAGCACATAATTGTGTTAAACACAGTGTAAAAGCTGTTCTTCAGGAAAATTAGAAGAATCCATCTGAATGCAGGTATATACTGATGCTCTTCCTTACAAATTTGGGAAAAGACATGCAAGGAAGGGATAAATGCTTGCACTGGACTGGAAGGAGAGAGAGATCAGAAGAGTGCAGGAGTTACCAGTTTGATTTGTTTCACAAGGGCTTGTCCAGACATATAGAACAGTATATCAACAAGAGTGGAAAGAGAAGAATTTGAATCATTAATTGATCTGGGCATTTTGGGGAGCAGATAATGGAAAAATTAGTCTTGATAAGAAACTCATTGCAAAAGTAGAGAGGCAGGATGCAAAACTACCTCTGAGTTAATGTGCTTCTGCACACTCAGATAAAAGCAAATGCCACTCCTTTTGCATCTGAAACTGGACTTCCCTCACTTCCACCCAGAGTATCATAATGATATTTCATACAAGATATCCCATAACCTGCCTCTCCCCCTCCACAATAATGAAAAGAAAAAGAGAAAAAAAAGAGAAAGAAAGAAAAAAAGAGAGAAAGAAAGAGAGAAAGAGAAAGAGAGAAAGAAAGAGAGAAAGAAAGAAAGAAAGAAAAAGAAAGAAAGAAAAAGAAAGAAAGAAAGAAAGAAAGAAGGAAAGAAAGAAAGAAAGAAAGAAAGAAAGAAAGAAAGAAAGAAAGAAAGAAAGAAAAAGAAAGAAAGAAAGAAAGAAAGAAAGAAAGAAAGAAAGAAAGAAAGAAAGAAAGAAAGAAAGAAAGAAAGAAAGAAAGAAAGAAAGAAAGAGAAAGAAAAAGAAAGGAAAGAAAGAAAGAAAGAAAGAAAGAAAGAAAGAAAGAAAGAAAGAAAGAAAGAAAAAATAAGAAAGAAAGAAAAAGAAAGAACCACTTTTTCCTCTATTGAAATAGTAAATTAGGAAGGCTACACATTACCTACCAGGTGATGAGTATTCCTTTTGACATCAGACAGCCACCCATTGTGGAAAAACTTTGTGAATTGCAGATCTTTGATCAGCTGCTGCTCCTCATGATGGTAAAGAAGGACCTACACGGATCTTTCTTTCCTGTTTTTTGTGTCAGTGCCTCCCTCCCACCCGAGTGCTGGCAGCTCTGCTCTCCAGCTAGTTATTGACTCTGACCATGTTTCCAGAGCAACAAAATAGTCCTCCCCCAGGGCTGTGGTTGTTACAGCAGTTGTCATTCATTCTCCAGCAGGCCATAGCTATAAATACTTAACTGTCCATCCCTGCTTTAGTATGACTCCTGCACATACCATCAACGTGCTACCTATTTGTGTTACAACCTGTGGTGTGCTGCCCACAGATTTGGTCAAGATGTTAGATATCAAAAAGCAAAAAAAAAAGAAGATTCCGTCCTGTCCCACTCATTACAAAAATTATGACTTGGTACCTAACTAGCTAGTATTTTGTTTGTTGTTATGGCTAGTGAGGAAAAGGCAAAGACCCACTGAATATATATTTGAGGGTGTGGTGATAGGTCAGAAATTGTTTAAAGATGGAAAATATCTGTTTTGAGTGGAGATGAGCATACACTGATTATCTTGGGATCATGGTGAAGTGACGGTTGGATGCTGGATGTCTCCTGATGCAGAGGCTCATGATGAGGAGATGTGCGGCTGTAACGAACAGTAGTCACAGTTAAGTTCTGAAAAAAGTGGCACATCAGTAAGAAGAAAATGAAACTATTCAGCTGCAGGTGACAGACTAGCATTGCAAAGCAGTTGTCTCAAACTCCTTTTGGAAGCCAGTCTCAGGAAAATAAAAGAAACAAGAACATAAAAGGAAGCTGTCACAATAACAAGCAGCAAAGCAGCCCTTCAGACACACTCTCTCCAAAAAACTGAGAGCACTGAGACCATCTAAATGATGACCTCAACACAATTGCTTGCAAATTCATCCTTGCTGATTACTTTACTATGAAACTCACCACTCTTAATTCTGCCCATTCCTGACACACAGAAGTCGTCAAATTGTACATAAGGGACCAAAAAGAAGGGAAATGAGATGCATATTGAGCAGACAGGGAGATACAGGTATTGCCTCCATAAAGCAGCTGAGTACCCAGTTCAACAGCGGCCCTTTTGAAGTGTATTCGTACTGAAATATACCCTTCTCAGTATATCATGGAAGGCTGATGCAAAAGGATTAGCCAGAAAAACCTCCAATAGAATTTGGCACCCGTTTCAGTGCTAGCTTTCGCAGGATCCTGTGCAGGACTGCACATGGACACATCACTGGACTCTAAAATTAATCCTCAAAAATTGTTTGCATCTGCAAAGAAATGTTGAGTGTAACCTAGACCACAGATAAGGATGAGTAAAGGAACACTGGCTGTCTGTGTCACTGTCTGGTGACAGAGATTGTCCCTCTGGAGCCCATGAAGGACCACAGTGGAGCAAATATCCACAGGCAGCCTGTGGAGGACCTCACACTGAAGGGTATAGATACCATGAAAAAAGTTGTGACTCTGTAAAGTCCACACGGGAGCAGGCTCCTAGCAGAAGCTGTGGGGAGGAGCCCAAGCAAGGGCAGGTTTGCTGGCAGGACCTGTGACCCTGTTGGGGACCCGTAAAGGACTGCACTCCACGGGAAGTTCGCACTCTGGAGCAGTTCATGAAGAACTGCAGCTCGTGAGAAAGACTCATGCTGGAGAAGTTCATGAAGGACTATCTCCAATGGGAGAAGACCCCATGCTGGAGCAGGGCAAAAGTGGGAGGAGGAAGGAGCAACAGAGACTGTGTGATGAACTGACTGCAGCCCCTGTTCTTTGTCCTATGGCACTGCTTGGAGGGGAGAAGGTAGAGAAACTGGGAGTGAAGTTGAGCCCGGGAAGACGGGAAGGCTGGTGAGAGGTGTTTTTTGGTTTGTTCTTATTTCTTATTATCCTGGTCAGTTCAATTAGCAATGAATTAAATTAATTTCCCCAAGCTGAGTCTGTTTTGCCCTTGACAACAACTGATGAGCAATCTTCCTGTCTTTATCTTGACCCATGAGCTTTTTGTCGTATTTTCCTTCCCCTATTCTGTGCAGGAGGAAGAATGACAGACTGGCTAGATAAGAACCACAAAGACAGCCAAGGTCAACCCACCACAGAATACCATTGTATTCCATGCATACTCATCAGTTTTCCAGAAATTTCTATTAAACTTGAAGTCTAAACAAGTTTTGCCAGGTCTTGATGTAATGTTTTAAGTACTTTGTTGTACAACAGAGAGGCTCAAAAGATTGAGAATTAGTACTATCTCCAAAGTTTCATGAACTGCACACACTCATGACACTTCAGTGGAGATTTACTTTTTTTTTAATGTCACCATTCTAGTTTTGGAGACCTTAATTTAGCCTTTATTGTCTTTGAGAATCCATCTCAAAGCTCTGGAAACATCAAAGGTGTGTGTGTAAGTAGAAACTTATTTCAAGTCGTGTATCCTCTACAGTCTTATTTCTATGCAGAATCCAAACAAGGATTTTCTTTTTGCTTTTTTTGGAAGTGGAGGGAGATTCTTAAAAAGCTAAATGGAGGACACACAGTCTACTGTTCTCTTCAAAAGTCAAAGGATTAGTGGATTTTAGGAATATCTTCCAAAGTCAGTGATGTTTTGAACAACTTCAGTAGGTTTTTCAAGGAAAACACAGCTGTGCTGTTTTCGAACTACTGTCTCACTTGTTCCAAAGCTCCCACTCATGTAATCCATGGGAACAGATTAAATGAAAGAGTGGAAGAGAAGAGTAATCAATTACTAAGGCTACACTACTTTTACATGTAATTAGTACTAGATATTTCATAATCAACCAGAAGCAGACTTGCCCCAAAACTACCAGTGTAGCAGCATTATGACGTTGCTCTGTTTGTCCTCATTAGCAAATTTAATGACATTATTACAGCCCTGGGTAATTCTCCAGCAGTGATTTAGCATGCATGAAGCACTTCTGCTGTTTTTGGCTGGGGGTGCAACAAGATGTTGGGAAGGGACACGCCCAGGATAGGTGACCCCAAGGGATATTCCAGACTATATGGCATAATTTTCAGTATATAAGTTGGGAAGAAGAAGGAAGGGAAGGACTTTCAGAATGATGGCGTTTGTCACCACGACATACAATGGAGCTCTGCTCTCCTGGGCATGGTTGAACTGCCCATGAAAAGCAGTGACTGAATTCCTTGTTTTGCCTTGCTTGCATGTACAACTTTTGCTTTTCCTATTAAACTGTCTTTATCTCAACGCATGAGTTTTCTCACTTCTTCTCTTCCAATATTCTCTCCCGTCCTCCCACAGGGGAAATAAGGGAACAGCTATGTGGGGCTTAGTTTCTGGCTTTAATTAAACAATGAAAGTATTACATTAATGCTAAGATATTGCTTCTGGT
The DNA here is from genome assembly GCF_001715985.3 of Manacus vitellinus. NCBI lineage: Eukaryota > Metazoa > Chordata > Aves > Passeriformes > Pipridae > Manacus > Manacus vitellinus. The sequence continues at coordinate 5,368,064 of NW_021939718.1, read as the reverse complement.
GCTTTAAGAGTAGCAAGGTGCTAAGTTAGAACTCCAGTGGGAAAGAGAAATAGTCACTGAGGACAGCAAACTTGAGAAAACAAGCCACCTGTAGCCACACCAAAAAAAACAGTAAGCCAAAATAGACTACAGAATACAGTCATTAACAAAGATGTCTCTGCAAGAAAGTCATACAGATCTCAAAAATGAAGTGGGGACTGAAAAAATACTTAGTATTCTAGCTCCTCTCAACCATATCCTTGACTTTCATGGGTGCAGCCATACAGAAAGTAACTGCTCATTCTTCTGTTGCTCACAGGAGTAAAATCTAAATACAACAGCTTCTGGAAAATGAGAACTGTTATCTTCCTCACTGAGAGCACAGCAAATGTTTCTATACCACAGTCAGATTTTTTATAATCCCATGCAATATTTTTTCCTGTGATGGTTATATGCCAGTACCTGGAATGTTATTTCCCTTCCTTTTGCTTCAGCTATTAAAGTAAAAATAATTGCAGGCAAACACTGTAAACACAGAGAGGTAGGCACCTTTCAGAAAATTTTCCAGATAACTACAAAGAGTGAGAAACAAACTTTTCATGTTTTAACATTTACATGCCTTCCCTACAGTTACTATATTGCTACATATTTTCTGTAATGCACCATTTGCATATATATGTGTGGGTATGTATATATGTATATGAAGATATAACAGGAACAGCCAACAGAACAACGTTTCAGACTGACTAAGCTACATGACTTTCAATCTCATCCATCTGAAGTGTTAAGGGAAGATTCATCACCCTGTGAATTCATCAGTGCAGAGCATAATTTACAGTCTCAGTGTAAAGTTCAGTTTTTGTTTCCTGCTGATAATTTTGGCAAGGACTTTCTGGCATGAAATGAGCAGCATTAGGCACAGTGATGAGTAGCAAGAGCGACCTTTAGCTCAGGAAACACAGAAGAGAACAGAGGCTGGGGATTTCCCCAGAAAGACATATAGGACAAACACAGAAAAGGCAGATATAGAAAACTTAGAGAAAGAAAAGACAGATGAGAAGAAGGTGGAATACTTAAAGAGACGGTAGACAAGCTATTATGTAAGGAGACACTGAAATTATGTATAAAACCAGACAGAACATAAAAGAGGAACCCTAGAAAAAAAAGAGGAGAAACTCTATTATGTGGAAAGTATCTCCTGACAAGAAGAAAACACTTCCTCTAAAAGAAAAAAAGTCAGGAGTAGTTTAATAAATCTTACTATACAGATGTTTTTCTAGGATCTTAATAACAAGGCTCAAAAAGTAATTGACAAATACTATATTGACAAATATAGTAATTGACAAAAAGTAATTGACAAATACTATAAAGTATTTGACAAATAATTGACAAATATAGTAATTGACAAATAAAAGTAATTGACAAATATTGACAAATACTATACCAAGCCCCAGCACACACAAAGCCATGGGACATGGTACACCTGGACACTTCCACAGGGAAAGGAAACAAAGACAACTACCATGAAAAAGAACAGGTATTACATCACTATTGACTATGTCTATGTCATATGGAGAACACAGGCTCAAAATACCTGTCTATGGACAGTGTGCAGGAGGGACAATGGAGAAAATGTAGGGTTTGTACAAACTCTAAAAGAGATATATTCTCATTTCTTTGGCAGTTCTTCCTCACTTGGCACTGGTAAGCATATCCCACCTCATCCTTCACATCACGCAGCTCTGCAACATTAACAGGAAATCCACCCCCCACCCCCAGTGTCATTCTTATGATGATTATTACGCCTGGAATACTCTTGGCCTAGTAAGTCCACAAAATTTGTAGAATTTGAAGACGTATGGAGTATCTATTGACATTTTATTTGATAGAGGGGAGAAAAAACCTGACTGTTGGCTGAAAACTTGTAGCTACAGAGGAGACAGAGGAAGGCACACACCAGAACAGAACCATCATATTTATAATTCCCTTTTCCCTCCAGATATGAGTACTGCAGTGCTGATGGTTGTCCCAATGTGGAAGCAGAAACATTAGCATGCCAAGTAGTCAGTTACAGAGCTCCCCACTTAGTACCTAAGTATGATTCCAACTTTTCATATTGCACACACAAAGGTTTTCCTAATATTGTATTTACTACTGTAGCCAGCTCACACAGATTGTTTTAGAAAGTTAAAAATTTTTAACTTGTTACATGTCAGTAGTATTTTCCTTTATAACCTAAAATGGTATTTCCATTGAGAAAATCATAGAATGGTTTGGATTTGAAGGGACCTTAAAGGTGATCAAGCTCCAAACCCCCTGCCATGGACAGGGACAACCTTCACTAGACCAGGTTGCTCAAAGCCCCATCCATATTGGCCTTAAACACTTGGGGCATCCACAACTTCTCTGGACAACCTGTTCCACTGCCTTAACTCACAGTGAAGAATTTCTTCCTAACATCTAATCTAAATCTACTCTCTTTCAGTTTGAAGCCATTCCCCCTTGTCCTGTCACTACATGCTTTTGTAAATAACCTCTTTCCATCTTTCTTGTAGCCTCCCTTCAGCTACTGGAAAGTGCAATTAGGTCATCCTGAAGCTTTCTCTTCCCAAGGCTGAACAATCCCAATTCTCTCAGCCTTCCCTCGTATGTTGAAACTGTATTTAAATGCACAGTTATTTTGCTTTTTGTAGAGTAATTGGATCCATTTCACATCAGCATTCTTTATGAAGATTGAAGGGCATTACATTGAGGAAACTGCATTATTAGAGAGCACTTTTCAGACACAAATGTATTAGAGATAAAAACACACAAGTGAGTCTCTATAGGAGAGTCATTTGTGTTGGCAAATCAATAAAAATAAATAGCCTCAGAAGACATGGCACATTAATTTCCTTGATAAAACCAGGCTTTATGAAGGTGATAAATAGCTGTTATTTATTAAAAAAAAAATGTCTTAGCCAAAGTGAATGTAATGTAGTACATTTCAAAGCATGTCAGAATGGTAACAGCTAAACTACCCCTTCTGATTTTATTACTTTGGCGGGTGAGTCACATTCTGTCCCTACACTTGGAAAACAAGAGAAGTATTTCATCCAGATCATCCAGCTGCCACAGGCAATGTGCACTGCTGCCAACTCATCAACAGTTTAAATAATAACAAGCAAACGAAAAAAAATCTGTAACTGCTGTATTAGATTGCTGTATGATGCATCCATTGAAAGGGTGCCTTGATTTGAATGGAAGATGTAGAAGGTTTTCTTTTTTCCTACTGAAAAACCGAAAGAATAGCTGGCTTTTAAGTTGAGTCAGTTTCCAAGTATCAGGAGAAAAAAAGGTATACTGGGGTTAAAACATTTTGTGATTTTAACTTATCTTTAAAAACAGCATTTGAAAGATAAAGGCAGAAATAGACTTCCAGATGAAACCTTCCATAAATCTACATAAATACATACTTAAATACATTTGGACACAAATACTACTTAAATACATTTGGATATTTCTACATTTTATTAATTTGTTAATTGCAATTGAGAACATTAAACATTGTCTTTTGTTTATCTGCATTTTTGGACAATCTCTACATTCCATTTTTAATATTCTTTCTTTTCCATCACTAAATTCTGTTCACAATTTACCACTCTCTCTGTGTAGATGCTGGAATGCTGAAGGTAAAGAACAAACTATCTTTATTCTATCAAAAAAATCTGAAGACACAGGTTTATCCAACTCCTTAAAATCAGATTTGCTTTTTGAAACACAGGTGCCCCCAGCTCTTGATTAAATGAAGATCTTACCTTCTTCTGCCCTTGCTGGAAATTTGTATTACATATTCTGAAAAAAAAACTAGACAAATGCTTTATTTACTCTTTCCTACCACCTATCTTCCCATACAAGTGAGGGAATGCTGCCATTATACGCTGCTCTCAAATCTCAGCAACAACCATTCAGCCAAAAAATTTAGTGGATGACCCCTTCTCCTTAGACATCACTGAAAAGGTAAATAGACAGCGACCACTGTTAGCCCTGAATTATACCAAGAAAAATCTTAGAGCTCAGCAAGAACTTGTATATTAATGGAGAGACAGGCCTCATATACATCATATGCATTGGTTATGTTCTTCAGGCAGTTTTCAGTAACTCCAGAATAATCTTCTCCATATTTTTACCAGGCACCAAAGTGAGACTGACAGGTCTGTAGCTTCCAAGGTCATCCTTCTTGCCCTTCTTGAAAACCGAGACAACGTTAGCCAGCTTCCAGTTCACTGGGACCTCTCCAAATTCCCAAGACTGATTAAAAATCAAAAGAGGCCTCATGATGACATCAGACAGTTCCTTGAGTATTCTTGGATGAATCCCATCATGGCCCATAGACTTGCAGGGATCCAGCTGGAGTAGCAGATCCTGCACAAGTTCTGTGTTGACTGGGGGTTTTTCACTTTCACTGCCACAGTCCTCCAGCTCAGAGCACTGAGATCCCCTTAGCCCATCATCGGTGTTGAATACGAAGATTTAAACACCTCTGCCATTTTTATGTCCCTGTCTGTGAGGTGACCATCCTCATCCTGTAACAGGCTGATGTTGTCTCTGCACTGCCTTTTACTGTTAATGATTTAAATGAACTCTTTCCATTGTCCCTCACAGTTCTGGCAATTTCAACTACAATTGAGCTTTGGCCACACGAATTGTTTCCCTACAACTACAAGCAGCCTCTCTGTATTCCTCCCATGTTACCTGACCTTGCTTCCACTGGGCATACACCTTCTTTTTTTGCTTTAGCTCCAAAAGAAGATCCTTGCTCAGCCAAGCTGGCCTTCTGCCTCACCTTCTTGACTTCCAACATTTTGGAATTGCCTGTTTCTGTGTCCTTCAGAGGTGGTGCTTAAAAAGTGACCAGCACTGATGGACTCCACCTCATGAAATGTTTTCCCAGAAACCTAACCATATAGTTGCTGAAGCCTGCTTTCCTCATGTCCAGGGTTGAAGTTTTGCTGGCACTTTTCCTTTTGTCACCAGAGTTTTTAAACTCAATCACTTCATGGATGCTGTGGCCAAGAAAGCCACTGATCACCAATTAGCCCACAAGACCTGCTCTGTTAAAGAGCAACAAATCAAGGAGAGCATCTTTCCTAGTCAGGTCCTTTAGTACCTACAACATGAAGTTATCATCCAGATGTTTTAGGGATCTTCTGAGTACCTGAAGGACAATGTAGTCATAGGTTACAGCCAGCACGGCTCCATGTTTGTCAAGTCCTGTTTGTCAAACCTGAGTTCCTTTTATGACAAGGTAACCTACCTGGCTGACCAAGGGAAGTCAGTTGATACAATTCTTTTAGATTTCAGTAAAGCTTTCAATACTGTCTCTCACAGGATCCTTCTGGACAAGATGTCCAGTCCACAGGCGGATAAACACATCATGCAATGAGTGAGCAACTGGCTGATGCGTGAGGCACAAAGCACAAAGGGTTATAGCGAATGGGGTGACATCAAACTGGTGACCTGTCAATAGTGGGGTTCCACAGGGCTCCATTCAAGGGCCAGTGCTCTTCCACATCCTCATAAATGACTTGGATGCAGGACTCAAAGGTACATCAAGTAAGTTCGCTTTAGACAATTAATTGGGAGGAGCTGTTGACTCCCTCCAGGGCAGGAAGGCCCTGCAGAGAGACCTTGACAAATTAGGGAGACAGGCAACCACCAACTATATGAAGTTCAACAAGGGAAAGTGCCAGAATTTGAACCTGGGATGGGGCAACCCCAGATGTACTGACAGGCTGTGAAATGAGATGCTGGAGAGCAGCCCCATGGAAAGGGAGCTGGGGGTCCTGGTCAATGGCAAGTTGAATATGAGTCAGCAGTGCCCTGGCAGCCAGGAGGGCCAACTGTGTCCTAGGGGGCACGAGGCAAAGCATTACCAGCTGGTCGAGGGAGGGGGTTGTCCCACTACCCTGTGTGCAGTTTTGGGCTCCACAATATAAAAAGACGTTAAGCTACTAGACAGTGTCCAAAGGAGGACAACAGAAATGGTGAAGGGCCTTGAGGGTAAGCCGTCTGAGGAGCGGCTGAAGGTAATTGGCCTGTTCAGCCTGGAGGAGACTGAGGGGAGACCTCAATGCAGTCTACAACTTCCTCATGAGGGGTAGCAGAAGGGCAGACACTGATTTCTTTTCTCTTGTGACCAGTGACAGGATGTGAGGGAATGGCAAGGAGCTATGTCAGGGCAGGTTTACGCTGGGCACTGAAACAGGCTGCCCAGTGAAGCGGTCACAGCATCAAGCCTGACAGAGTTCAAGAAGTGTTTGGACAATACTCTTGGGCACATGGTGTGATTTTTGGGGCTGTCCTGTGCATCATTAGGAGTTGGACTTTGATGACTCTTGGGTTGGGTACCTTCCAACTCAGGATATTCTATGATTCTGCAGGCATATATCCACTGAATGACCAAATCAGAGGAATATCTCACATATACTTGCTTTGAACATGCAGCTAAATTCAGAGAAGCTAATAAAAGCACATAATTTTGAGTCTTACAAATTCTGCATAAATCTGTAAAACCCACTGCACATGTCTGTCACATTATGACAGACAGAATCCAGACCTAGATCCACTCATGTGTGCCCCAAACTGTATCTGCTAAAAAGAATGAACATAGCTGGAACGTTGCAGAAGAAAAAGAGCACTGGCACCAACACTAGATCTAAAAGCACTGTTTTAACACAACTAAAAGCCAAGCATGACGTCTAATGTAGTGCATGAAATAACACAGGCAGATAATTGCCTGTTTCCAGCAGGCCTTGTAGCTCAGTTTCCTGCCTGGTCTGTTGTCAGTTATGGACATGAACGTTTTCATTTTAAGAAACGTGGATAAGAAGCAAAGTAATTATTCACTGGAGGGAAATATTAAAGAGGCTGTCTTTCTTCAGTAACATTTACCTTCCTGAAATCAGCTGTCTTCTTTATAGATTAAAAAAATAAAAGTAGCAAGAAAAACAAGGTACAAAAAAGTAGTTTTTTGTATGCAGAAGAAGAAATACATAAGAATTTTTCATACTCCAGAGCAACGTACTTTCTACAGTAATTCTGTATTTTGTAATTTTCAGTGGTACATCTTGCTAAAGCCACCTATTGATCACTTGGGAGCTAAAAACGGAATACTTAGACTTATGATCCACATGAAAAACAGAAACATTAACAGTACTCTTATGATTTAAAAGGTTAAAAATATTTTTTCAGCCCACATTTTTGCATGGGCAAAAAACCCAGCAACTCTGGACAAAGAGTATTACTTCTTTTGGAAGATAAAAAAAGTATATATGAAGAATCTAAACATGTTCATTCTAACTGATGAGAAGAGGACCAAAAAAGAATAGCCCAAAGCAAATGTTTTTTCCAACATGGAACAGCTACTCTACATTGACAGCGTTCTTTCTCACCCTGCTTAAAGTTACAGATCTGATTCTATAGAGTAGAACTGTAAAACTCCCAGCAATGAAAACAAGTGTTTGACACAGTATTACAGCACAGTATCCAGTGCTATTTTGAGAACTCATCTTCCCCCTTGCAGAATATACAAAGGCATCTCCTCCATTTCATATGGCAAAATGCCCTAAAATTTTATTCCTATAAAAGCATTATTGCTCAATTTCACAGATACATCCGCCAAGTGCTGGTCTCCAACATGCACTTAGTTATTTCCTCAAGGCATCTGTGATGGAATAGTTAGCGTCAGTTGAACTGAACACCTTGGAAAAAGTCAGTTTTATGTATTAAAAGTTGGATTTTAAAACTTGACTGGACAAGGGCCTGCACAATCTGGGCTGAAGTCAATGTTGTCCCTGCTTAGAGCAGGAATTTGGACTAGATGACTTGTTGAGGTCCCCTCCAGTCTGGATGATTCTCTGACATGGCTTTCTTGATATTCATAGAAATTTTAAAAGAAACCAACCCAGGAATTGAATATTTTACCCAAGCTCTTGCATGTAGTTTAATTCAACATATTCTTGCACTTAGGAAAGTTAAGGAACTTGAAAAAGCCACTTTGAAGTCTATACAGTAAAACATAACACACAAATCAGGAATCCTTTACATGCCTCTTTGGTGAATTACTTCATAATACAGTGAATTCTCATTTTATTTCATATGCTATACACTAAATTTGCAATTAACAATATTTCAAAACAAACCAGTTTCCAAGTTCACTATACTTTCCATTTCAACACTTATGCATTTAAAATACATTAAAGTTAGATTAATAATAAAGTAGACCTGATTTAAAGTCAGAACTTATGAACAGCAATATCTTTGCATTATTTTGCCATGACTACTTTCCATAAGTGATAACTACACAATGATTTATGATTAAAATGCAGATCAATTTACAGCATTCACAAAAACAGACTTGCCACATGAATGTGAAAAAAGCAACAGCCTCTCATATAATTTAAAAGTGACTTTCCACATGCTTGTTTCATTTGCTGAAAACCATCTTCTCCCTCCTCCCCCCAATATTTAGTGATGAAACCAAGGATTGAGTTATTTAGATTGATCAGAAATCATTTTCAGGCTGAGTCTGAAGGGGAAGAGGGCAAAAATTATACATTTTAGTGGTTCACTTGCACATAAACAGACTTAACTCTGCTCTGCAAAATATTTAATCTAGCAGAGACTTTAAATGAAGGACATCAGTGCTAAATAGTAAACAGATGATTTTACACAGAACTCTGATCTAAAAAAAGGGAAACTCTAGAAAAAGCCAATTGTTTTTTTAAGTTTTCTGTACACTTTGAACACCACTACTACTATACACATTTGTAAGATTATTTTACTTTCATATGAAGTAGCAGTGAAACTAAACCCCGAAGTTATCAGTGGAAAGTCAACTACAAATGGCACTTACACATGCACACATCAGTTTCCAATTTGCTTTATTCACGCACCTTAGTCATTGTAAGCCTTGCAAACAAACTGCAAGACAGTCAAATTTGCATTCGGTGCAACTTTGCCCAAAATCCATTTTTCATTGTTTTCATAAAAAGCAAAAGATTCCCTAAGTCATCTTCTGCCATGCTGCAGCAAAATAAGTAGTCTATGTACCTGTAAATTATGACATTTAAGTCTACTTAAGTTACTTTTACAGTTTCTATTTAACTCGCAGTTTCATTAACGGCGACGTTGGAAACATTTTTAAAAGACAAGTAAAGCCATCAGTCCCCCACTTGGAAGTTCTTACAACCTAAGAAAATAAATTCCTTTGAACTGGCTAACAGTCCATACTAAATATCAGATGTGATGCTTATAAAGCAGATATTAACAGATATTAACAACTCATATCCATATCAGTCAGTGAACTGGTGAAAGATAAATTCTCACTGCAATCACATTTGAAATCTGATCCCCTTTTATGACTGCATATGATGTACTCAATCTGTGTCTATCACTTTTAAACAGTACTTTTTTAATTACACTTCGGAAACTATATCCCCATTTTTAAAACAAGTTGTTTTACAGTGTAAGGAGAATCCATTGAGTGGATTCTTCAAAGTTCATTTTCTAAGCCATTTTAAACAACTAGGCTAGCAAGTCAATCATGACCACTTTGCCAGATCCAGACCTGGGCAGATTAAGAAACGTTTTGAAGCACTGTTGAGTAAATAATTTTGGTAAGCTGTAAAACAGCCACATGCAAGGTATACTGTACTATAACTGCTCCAAATCCTTTATAAAAACCTTGCATTCCTTCTTCCCGTTTTATAGTATTTATGCAGTCTTTCATTCCCTCATACTGAGTATTGATTGGAAGCACTTCATAGCCAAGGTCTGTATTGTCAATTATTGTGCGTGTCCCTTGAATATGAAGGCGGTGTAAAACTGTTTCCAGTGGGTAAAGCATGACATCAGCACAAAGGCTGGCAGCAAAGCTAGCAATCAGTTCTGGGAAATACGCATCCAGCATGCTTTGCACAGAAGTGGAGCTCTCAGTTGGAAGGTTGTGGGAATTACCCCTTTTCAGAACAAACAAAACAAGCTTCTGGACGATGGAACTGATGACGTAGTGAAGAACTCCATGTACAGCAGTTGGGAAAGTCAGGACCATCAGAGGGAGGAGGCGCTTGCTATGGGGCACTCCCAGGCCTACAACTCTGCCAATTCCTTCTTTCACGCAGTCCAGGATGCCAGGATTATCTCGAATTATTTCACTCTACAAGCATAAAGAAGTAGTTACAACTCGTGCTGACCACTTCAGAACCATCCTGACATCCACTCTGATACTTCATCACTGATGAACTTTTTAAAAAAAACAGTTAAGCATTTGCATGCCACATGTCCACACAGCTGTATAAATAAAAATCCTTTGCTATAACACTCTTGAGAGCATTCAGTTAATTCATTCTTTTAAAAAAATGAACCCATCTTGAAGAGATTTTTTTTTTAATGTATACTGCAGTTGTGTTTCTATCAAAGAAACTCAACCTTCAGCTGACTGTTGAAAGCATCAGCCTGCAAAAGGTCATGAACTTGGAATGACTAGTTCTGGAGCAAAATGCAAGAAAGTATTTATCTAATTTAAAATTCCTTTACTTTAAGGACTATGAATATAATCTCTGAACTTGACTGTACATAGTAAAGACTTCTATAACTAGAGTTGAAAGGTCATTTTTAATATGAATTTAATAGGCTCAGCTTTCCATGTTTCCATTGCATTATATGCATTGAAAACAGTATTCTTTACCCACGCTGTCTGTTAGTAAAGAGATAATTATCTTGTTCATGTAGCTGAACTAAAAATCCATAATTATTTACTCTGTTACATTCCATCTATGAGCGCAGGATTAAGCTATAAACATTATTTCCCCTTCTAATGCTTATACAAACTCCAACATTTTATCATGTGGTTTACATCTGAAATTCAAGAGTTGGGTGCTCTCCTGAGTGCCCAAGTCTCTGAGTCCATGTGGGCTGTGTCCTGACCTCATGCTGGGACAGACCACCAGAATATTCCTCAGCATTCTGAGGAAGGACTAAACAGCCTGCAAAGCCTTCATGGTCACTAATGCACAAGAGAGAAACCAATTAAAAAACCTGAGAACATACTGTTGTTTCAGACTCTAAATGCAAATTAAGCATCACAACCTCTTCTGACTCTTTTTCTTCCAGACATCACTGGTCATTGCACTTCAAAACCGTTCTTGCTTTAGTCAAATAACGCCACCGTGAGGTTTGAGGTGTTAATGACAAAAGCAGTAATGTAGCAGCTCCGAATGTCCACCATTTACAGCTATTTTGATAAAATGTATTTACCTGGAGAATTGTCAAATACTGTTGAACAGTATGGTTTATCAGAATTAAGACAATCAAAGTCAATATAAACCTCTTAGTAGCAAATCCCACAATCTTTACAACTTTTCTAGTTTGTTACTGGTCATTGTCCTCATGCAGTACAGGGATATAATGTAAAACTGGTCAGCCAACTTCCTCCCCTCCACTAATTAATACAGCTTAAATAAAATCTCCACAAATGCTCTCTTTACAGAGATGGTCGCCAGTCTAAAAGGCTGGAAGAGATGCTGGTTTGCCTTTTGATTGTTTTCATACTAAGCTGCTTTCTAGCAAAGAAACTTTACACTCACTTTGCAAACAGAAGATAGGCTCTAAATCACGTTCTCTTTTATCATTTATTGGTAAATAATTACCCATGTCCAACAACACAGATAAAATAACATCCTTTCCAACAAAAATACAAGCAGTAAGATGATACACAAATGTAACATTCCATTCTGTGGCCTGCTATGAACTCAAGGGACATTGACAGTGTTCTGCCACTGTTTCTAGTTCCAGAATTATGGCATGTTCAGGGTAGAGCCATTCCCCAGTAATTAAGGGAGTCTGAGTTCCAACAGCTTTCCATTATGAGACCAGCTAAGTATGCCAAGTCTTCCACAAATGCGATCCCCTCAGGTTGTATTTTTAAAATAATTCAAGAGGAGACAGGATTTCCTAAATACAGAGTAACTTTAGAGAAAGAAAGTTTGTTGCTGGAAGTCTCTCTAAGCCTCTCTCTGCATAGACATTTTATCTCACCTGTCCTGTTAATCCATAATGTAGCCAGTTCAGACAGAAAAGCTCTCCTAGTACCTTCTGGCTCATTTAAGCTTGGATCTTCTGCACAGAGCAGAATCCTGCCCCTTAAGAGTCCAGGCCAGTAAAGTACATGCTGAAACTAAGAAACTGTAGAAGTCAGCCTTCTCCACAGAAAAAGCGCCATTTTGGAGACATACCCCAGCAAACAGTCTTGACAGTACTTACAACTTGTTCATGTCATGAATGAAAATTATTTTGATGACTGAATGACACAACAGTGACTGTCCTGCATCGTCTGCACGAGAGCTCACTTTACAGAGAGAGTTCCACTGGCTGCACAAAGATACTAGCATGTTAGTTAAGTGAAACTCATTATACAGAGATCTGTGGCAGAATTACCCTGGACCACTTGTGCACAGCTAAACCCTGCCTCTTCTCCAGAAAGAGCTGCAACACTTCCGGGAAAGGCAGTCTGCAACACACTGCTATAGGTTACTCTGTTCAGCTACAGAACAAGATAAGCTGTATCCTAACTGACAGGTCGAGATACTAATTTTCATGGCTAAGGAAGAACTAGATGAAAACTTAGAAGTGGATTAAATAAAAGCGGTCCTGAAAGAGTAGTGGTCAGTATTTCATCAAAAAATCCAACTGAATTACTAGAAAAACTTCATAGTTGTTGTAGAATGGTGGAGGGGGGTAGGAGATCACTACAACAACTTGCTTATGAAGTCTTTTCAAAACTTCACGAGAAAACTCCTAGAACATAGAGATGTAACATGTCCTTATTTCATACATAATATATGCCAACTATCTATATTAAATGTCCTTTCTAATTCTAGATTGAGAGTTAAGATAGTACCCTAATATACCCTTCACAGCAAACATTTTTTATCTCAGTTAATAAATAAGTTATAACAGCCTCAAGCAAAACAAATGCAATCACTGCAACAAACGTGAATTCAAAGTCAAAGATTTACTTCTCTGCATAATCTAATCTATAAACAGAATAACAGGATCTTGTTAATTGTTGTAAATATACGTAAATTACCTGTACAGTTTCAATCAGGCTCGCAGAATAAAAAGGCATTGCTATCACATGCGTTAAACTGTAGAAATCAACAAGATAACAATTAAGGTCATGAAAATTACTCTAATTTCAGCCAAACAAGCACATGAAAGTTGATAAAATTAGCAACCAAATTATTCCTAAGAGAAAGTTAACAAAGCATGACTCAATTACTCAATTACTAAAACACACATCAATAAGTTGAGATAAACTTCAGTCAGAAGTTCTGCTAAATTCTATTTGCATGTGATCAGACTGATTCAGTTCTAATTAGAAAGATCAGAAGAATCTAATCTTTTAAATCGGTCCAGTTCTAGACGGGCACAGGGATCTGTGAAAGTGGTGTATGCAATCTAGATTGTTCAAAAAATCAATTTGAAAATTTGTCAAGTAACCATAGCTGCAGACTAAACTAATATACATTTAGTACTTTTTTTAATGTTTAGATAATTAGACATAAGGTAGTAACACCTGCTATACTTACCCTTTGAGTAAAAGATGTCCACCTATCTGCTTGAAGTTCCATTTATGTGAAAGCTCCCTAAAAAGAAAAGTATTTACCACAATATGAATTAGAACATATAATTCTCAAGCATTTCTCCCATGGGTGTCAATATCCAGTTTTCATACTGGCGTTCTACTATTGGTTTATGTTGCAGGATTTCTCATATTGGAAAGACAGAGCAAAACATTTAATAAATCATGCTTAACTTCTAGAACTGATTCAGGCCTGTCAGACATTTGATCAAAAAAGGTTTCAGCTATTAATTAATAAGGTGTGTAGCTCTCACAGCAACTGGTTTTAGTCTTCTGCATTTATTTTGCATTCTTATACACTAACTCTTAAAGCAATTTCAGGGAATACTGGATTTTAAAATCTCAATACTTTTCCTTTATCAACACAGAATTTTTACTATGTTTTGGTTCAGCTATGCCTTTCTGTTCTTTAAGGTTATGTTTACCCTGTTGTTTCTTTCCTGAAAACTTAAATCTCATTCTGATGCAGTTAGACAGGAACAAGAGATCAAGCTAGAAGCGGCATAGTAATTCTGTACAGATGTAACTCAAGCTTTTTGACTTATGACCAGTCCATAGCATATCCTAATAAAATAAAACCTGACTAACACAAAGGTGACATGAAAACCATTCCCTTAAAGTAGTATCTTTACATACTTCAAAATACGAACAGCAAATGTTTCTATTCCACTTGACAGCAAATGTAAACCCACCTAGCTCAAGAAAACTTAAATACCACATGTACTTACCATGCATATGGTAAATAGTCCAGCTATGAGGTAAAGATACTTCTGTCTCAAGTGTTGGGCACACTAGACTTAGCATTTTTAATAACAAGGTATAAAGTGTTCATCTTCCATTCTTGTCCATGAATTGCACTTAGTCACAACAACTCCAATCCAGGAAAGGCAACTCTTTACTCTTTCTCAAGAATTTTGTGCTACAGTACCTATCACTTTCCTAAACATAGTAACAGAGGATTATCTTTGCCATTATATATTTCAGACACTTGGATCATATTCACTGACCATAATACTTAAATGATGTGGAAAATTAAACCACCCAAACTAAGCTTAACCTGTCAATCCACTCAGTACAACTGTCCCTGCAGTGGAAGAACAATTACAGAATGAGTTTGTCTAGTACAGAACCGCATTCAAATCCATTTCTCGACCTCTCTCCTTAAACAGGGGTATTCTTTTATGATACCATGATATAGAATTGGAATTGACATTTCACTTCCCTGTGTCCTTTGGATCCTGATAATGTGGTTAAATAACCTTTTAAATCAGATTACTGTAAGCAATAAACCTTTACCTCCACGTGACAGCCCAAATATGCCACCACTAAAAAGGAAGAGAGAACACTCAGTAGAAAATTAGCATGGGGTGGTGCATGAACGAGACAACCATTTTAGTCAGATCACTTCCCTAGTGCAGTTCATTTCCCGACTGTTCACATACTGTGTTGGCACAAAGATGGGAGTGGCACTGAGGAAGGAATCAGCTGGTTCCAGAAGAAAGATGTGCTTCTTTTGGTAGCAGCACCAACTGCTGAACAACAGGCCCACAAAAAGAAAATTGCTACTCTCATTTAGCAGAAATCAGAACTATGAAAATATAAACAATCGATAGAGTGTGAACTTAAGCATACCTTACAGCTGTATTTAAAAACTAGAACAAGCCACATTCAGAGGAAAGTGTATGCCTGGGAATTTCAGTTACATATGAGACAGAGCTGACCAAAAACCTTAAATACACACACCACCCAACTTAAGTAGGAAATGCTTTTATTAATGCTTTTGAGCCTGCAAAGACTTACTTTTATTAGTATGGATGTATTCATCATAAGAGTAGCTCAATTCAGCCTACCTACAGTTCTTGTCTTTAAAACCAGGTTAGTTTCCATGTCCCTTAAATGCTTGGTCTCTGTCCACATATTCAGAACAGGTACTTGTCTCTTCTGAAACCTAACATGATTCTCAAGTTCACTGCTCCATTCAAAATTAAACCACAAACCCCACTACTTGCCTGTCTCCCAATATATGTTCCAAGACAGGTCTTCATCATTCTATTGGCTTCCACTTGTTCCCTGCAACTTATGGAAAGCACCTTTTTCTAACTTTTGATGAACCCAGTCTTGCATTACCCTACTTTACTTTACTTATATTACTTTATAAAATAAACACACAACCTACTTACTCTTAATGTATCTGCAACAAAACTGATAGTAGATATTATTACAGTTGTCAGCCCTTACTGTTAGCGCTGAATCATTATAAAACAAAATAAAAAGTCTTCAAAATAAAATTCTTTATTGGTTTTGTATCTCAAAGCAGAAAGACATGACGATATTTCACCATAATTCTGGAGTTATAGTAAAGCATAAATTAGAGTCACAAATCAAACTAAAAGATATTACTAAACTTCTAGAGCAGCAGATGGACTCAGTGATGTAGAATGGTGAACACTTCTTTAAATTAAGTCAGCCCTTTTTAGTTGTAGCCCCTTCATTATGAGAACATTGAACAAAGTACATGTATTTGTTGGTAAAGGAGGACAGAAGACAAAGCTGCCAGTCACATGGGCTCTTATTTACCATGTCTTCTCATTCACTAATGCAGGCCATTCTGTTCTCTCACCTACCAAAAACAGTGCAAATGTCCAGCAAAATGCCAGTGCTGGCTTTTTAGCTGTGCAAGTTGTCTGTATTTAGATTAATGAGACCCAGCATTTCTACCTTAGGTATAGTACTTGCTAGTACCACACAATACCAACCAAAATACAACAAGAAATTTATTCTTTTATCACAGTCAAATAACACCAAAGACTTATTTGCTACAGTATTTCTATACTCAGACCAGTAAGCAGACACGCCAAACATACAAAACTCCCAGAAAGAGTCTCCCAGTATTTATGAGTTACAAAGTTGCCTTTGCCAAGACAACCAAACCGTGCTTGGAAACACTTAATCAATGTCTGACTGTTCTCATGAAGTAACATATTTCAGACATGCTTACATTTCTAAAACTTTGAATACAGGTCAACAATTGATAATAAATTTGTGAAGCAATAAAAATCCCACGCAATACCTCGGCAAAGGTGTAAATTCACTGATGATGCCTTCTGTTCCCAGGGTTATGCCCTGAACAATGAAAGTGCTGCCCATTCCTTTCCAGAGAGCTCTTGGACCCTGCATTTTGAAATACGCAATATAAAACTCAAAAAACTTACTAATTATTTTAAAATTTCAGCAAATTCGTACCATGCAAGGCTACAATTCTACTGCTCAACTTTATCACCAAATTCAGGTGATAAAATACTTTTCAACTCTAAAGAAACATTTGCTTTTCAGTAATTTCAAAGAGTTGTTAACAATTTTGGAGGTGTCTCTCTCCCTGTTAATACTCGGTACTATAAACTTAACACCATTTACTATGGACAACAATGACCTTGAGATATTAAAAATCCATAAGAAATTCAGAAAGTCTTTTCTTACTGCCTTCTCATCTGAGTTTCAGGATTGTCATTCCCATGCAGAACTGGAAATTAATTCCATATTATCATTGAAAGTAGTTGCTTAGATATTATTATTATCCACATAAAGATTAATCATCTTTTAGAATACTAATGAAAAAAAATTAAGTTTCAGGGACCTTTTGTTTTCTGCAACATCTACAAATTGTCTCCACTAAGTACTATACTTAAAAAAATGACTTACAATGATCTTGAAACATTTCTCCAAATAATAAACCCTTATAATGGCCATGTTTTTAAACAACAAATACATAAAGACTTACAGATTTCAACGTACACTGCTCAGATACAGCCTGTCACCAAATACTGACCTGTGTCTTATTGATGCAGTACATAATATTGACAATAGTAAATGGAGTGAGATGGTAATTCCGAGCATGATAATTAACCTGTTAAAAATACAAGTAGTAGCAGTTTTAGTAACACACTTGTAGATGGTACAATTCTGAAGAATAAAAGTATTTCCAATGTAAGAACTTTATCTCTGTAAAGGTCAGTTAAAAATATGAATAAATTCTCACTGAAATTTAGGGAAACAGGCAGAACTTTTAAGTATTTGTACGGTGAAAATGTAAACAATAAAGGAAGCATAAATCAGAAACTATTAAAGAAAGTATTCTGCTTGTAATTGGGGGATCTGGAAGTTGCTCTGCAGACGGCAAAACACTTGGTGTAATTCACTTTCACTGCCCAAAAAATGATTAAGGATTTCCAAGATGAGTTAAATCTCAGAATGGAAAACATGTATTCTACAAATAAAAACAAGTTAATGTAGCGGTGTCTCCCTAAAAATTGTGACGCTTATTTCTCTATTTTCATAATGGTATGGAAGTATGCAGTATAAGGAGTATACCACAGTACACAGGAGCTCTGACTGGAAGAGGTAACATAAAAGACATACCTGACACTGGCGACGTAGAACAATGCAGGGATGTGCCAACACATTTTCTGTAAATAGGCTTTCAAAGAAAATTGTATTTAATGCATGAGAAGCCACTATAAACTTCTTAGAAAGATAAGGCTTGTTATTTTTCTCTAACAACATTAGATCAATACTTGGAAAAACCACGTAATATCTAGTGAACTAATGGGGCATTTTTGATGGCTGCCTGATATCCTGCCAACATACAAAAGGAATCAGTTACAAAAAAAATCTGACACTCGCGTTCACTATGAAAAAGCCACATATATATGTAGTATGAATGTATTTTTATAGGCAAAATATCAAACCAAATTTCTTAAGCTCTCCCTCCTCAAAGCATCAGAGAACAAAATAGGCCAGAGCCACAATTACAAAAGGATTAGTTTCTAGGTTTATGTTCATTCTGCTTACCACATTATTAATCAAGACTCTCCTTAGCAGGGCTAGAGGACTGGTAATAACAGCTCACTGTTTTTTCATCAAAAACACTACTGCCCAAAACTAACTCTTCCACTGCTCCCAGAAGCTGTACTTCAATTACAACTTAATAGAAAAGTTCTCTCACTTTCAAAGTAGGATTCCTGGTTGCAGCCATGCAGAGAAACTATTCATTCCATCTCAGGTTGCCTGAGTGATCAGACTACTTACCTGTATGTCGTTCAAACCTGGGATATGGATTAGAAAAGCAAAACATCCAGGATTTTTCTAAATATCCCAAGTAACAGCTACAAGATCATCTGGGGTAAGTTTCTTAACTCCAGACAAACAAGTACTAACTGGCACAGAAAAGCACTGAAAGCACTGACCCTGCAGTTTCGTAACTATTAAGCTACTTAGTAGTTTGCTTACACCAAAAGAGGTGAAACCTTCCCTGTAATTCAGCTGGTATCTACTCAGCCTTCCCTGTAGCCAACTCAACTAACCTCACAAAAACTGCATGTTCATTTTAGTGGAATGCGGAAAACTGTCATGCTTAATTAAATCAAAACCTACAGATCACAACATATCTCTGCTCCTGAATGAGATCGTGTTCCTGCCCTATAGCTCCATTCCTGTGCTGGTAGCATCCTGAGGTCTCCTGCTAGATAAGGTTGGAAAGAAATCAAACTCCTCTTTACACGTTTTGAGAGATTAGTTCTTCCTCTTCCACTCCATTTAACAGATGAAAAGCTTATCAAGGGGCAAGCTTGAATGCGCAAGCTGAGCCACTGCAAGGAAAGCAGTGGGAGAAGAGGGATAAACAGTTCCATGGAAGGGGATGATCCAATTTGAGCAACATTACTTGACAAAAATGGTCATTCCTAGCCCTCCCTCTTTATCCCTTCCCCCTCTGGTCCCATCAACTGGTGTCTGCTGGTTTACAGAGCTAGTCAACTCCCAGGTATATCAACCTAACTGAAATAGGAAAAAATAATCCTGCTCTTTCACTGACTCTGTTTCAGTGAGTCAAACAGGTTAAAGAGGTTCTGATTGGCATCAAGGGTCATAACTAAGGGACAGAAGCAGGACAGGCTGGTGGTCAAGAGAAAAAAAAAGGTCCTCCCCTTCAAGTAAAAGTACACTGTATGAACCTGAACTGACATAGCTTCCCACGTTGGTCCAGAACTGAGTAACTGGCAGAAGTATTCTCATACTCTGAAGAGAGAAGCGCTTTTCTCTGAGAAGTATTACATTCAGGTCAACAAGGAGTTAAACTTTTTTTAATTCTAACTTTTCCAAGACAAAAAAAAAAAAACAACTCCCACCCTTTCACAAACTGCATTAGTACTTTGACCAACGGAAACCTAATCAGGGGAGTATGACTCAGAAGGCATCCTACAAAAAACCCTCAGCTTATCATCATACTTACACCTGACAATTAAACCTCTGAAAATGTTAAATATTTTAAAGTCCACCATTTTCTCAAAAACATTATCAATGATCAGTGTCACCACAATAAGGAATAAAATGGTTATCAGACCACTTGGCTAGATGAACATGATGATCCCATGGTATTCTGATAACATACTTGAAGACATTTTCATCTTGTTAGAAAATATTTGCATTACCTAAAAGTAGTAACTGAAGTGGCAGATGTGAAAAAAGTTCTCTGATGTTACTTTCAGATTGCTCAGACAGGGTACTCATGTCCTGGGCACAACTTATGAAAAACTGTTTCTTGCATTCATTGATGATTTAGTACTTTTAAGCAACAGTTAAAGAGAACAGAAAACTAAATGGATTCTGGGTAGTAGGTTTCTACAGGTACTTCAACTGCTGAAGTCTACTGGCATAAAAACACAATACAAAAGTATATGTAGGGTTTGTAAGACAAATAAGAGTTTTACTACTTCACTGTCAGTGAATACAACTCTTACCTTGCAAGGCCAATTCCAAAGCCTGCAAATCTGTTCAACTGTTCTGGAAAAAAAAAAAATTAAAAAAAAATAAAAAAAAAATGCCCTGCACAGGATCTGAAAAACTAATTTCATTCTGTACTGGCTTCAGAAAATTACAAGCACTAAACCACAACATTTATGGCAGCTCAGCAACAGAGAATATAAAAAAATTATTTCCCCAGGGATATTTGCACTTTGGACTGCATTTGAGTTTGCACATGCTTTTATACGTAAAATTATGCTTGTCTCACAGGGAAAAAAAGAGAAAGTGAGCACTAAAACAGAGAATATTTAAAAAAAATTCTAACTCAAATCAGCCACTGAAAAAGTTAACATACATGGCAGTTTACAGTAACTCTGAATTTAGATATCTGAGGTGAAAATAATGCTAAAACCAAAAAAGTAAAAAGGAGCCAATTTGCGAACAATAACACAAAAAAGCCATGGATGAAGTAACAAACATCAACACAAAGCAAATTTTCAAGCCAGTTGTTTATCTCCACAAATAATTTTGTCCTTTGCAAAAATCTAGTTACTGGAGAACTGTTAAAATTGCAACAAGAGCTCCTTGAACTCATTAGTCCAACTCTGTTGTCTGCTACCAGGCAGACATTTGCACATTGGGAATTACCACAAGAGATTTTAAAAAGAGCGTAAGAACTGTAAAGGTAACTGAAAATTGATGTTCAGCCCTACAATTTTCAGGGTGCAAGCAGTCTGAAAGCGTGGATAAAGCCAGTAACTGTGTGGAACTCCACACAGATGTGGCAGCCCTCCCAAGAGCAATGGTAAGAGTCTCCATCTGCAGCAGCTGCATTCAGTGATTACAGCCATTCCTCATCAGTCCCCCAAAATGCAGAATGAACATACTCTTCATAAAGAGATAGGAGGAAAAAAAAAGGCAGTGTCCAAGTACATCAGAATACTTAAAACAGTGCTTTAACCAGTGCTTGCATGGATGAAAAGCCCAGCTAAGGGTTGTACTCATTGTAAGACCTGAATAAAATGCACTACAGGTTAAAAAAACCCCACTTGTCTACTAATGTAACTCAGTTTCAGATAAATTAATATTTCATGAAACTTAGATACTCGAGTATCCTTTTAATTAAAGAGGACAACGTCCAGTAGCATTAATACAGTTTTTCTTAATTCATCTCCATTCCAATAAGACCTAAAACGATACTTCGGTTCTGAGGGTTTCTGCTGGAAAAGACTTGAGCGCAGTTGCTTCCTTAAATCCCGCCAGTCCCACAGTTCCTTCGCTATTAAGGGTGGAGGGTGGTTTATGTTATCAGCTCGTTCTCAGCCTAACAAGCTGCACGAACACAGCTTGAAACACCAACACTGCCTAAAAGAAACACCCGAGGCCAGGAGGCACTTCCTGCCTTCACAAAAGGCGGAGTATTCCTGCAGGATGTTGTTTACATGGGCTCAATCGGGAGCTGCGAGGGTGGCGCGTCCTGCCACTCCCAAAACCCACGGGAACTACGTGGTGCTGGGGCGCAACAACCGATCGTGGAGCAGTTCTTCTTGTAAAGGACTTTTTTTCCCTTGTGCACCGCCAGCACATAGGAGCGCACAGCCCGGGGCCGCCGCCCGCCCGCCCTCACCCGGCTCACGGGGCGCCGGAGCTCAGTCCGGCCGGGCCCCCCCGCTACGCGCCCGGGCGCCCGCCCCGAGACTGGGCTCCTCGTTGGGGCCGGCGCGCCCAGGGGGGTCCCGGCCCCGTAGGCCGAGCGTCTCTCGCCCCAGTGCAGGTTGCGGCTGCCGGGAGATGTCGGGCGGGGGTGGTCACCCAGTGGCCAGCTCCGACCTCGCGAAGGGCTGGCTGCCCCGGCCTCAGGCTCCTCGGCGCCGCCCCGGCGTAGCCCAGGCGTCGAAGCCGTCGGGGCGCTCGCGGGTGCTAGTGGCTGGGGGGTGGCTGAAGGGGCGGGAGGGACCGGGAGGGAACCGGGAAGGGACCGGGCGGGGGCCGTGCTCGGGGCCGGCACCGGACCCGGACCCGCCGCCCAGACTGGCACTTCCGGCCGCGCTGAGGCCGAGCGCGTGACCCCCAGGGGGCGGGGCCGGCGGCGCTGGGCCAGTAGCGACGCTCCGCTTGCCCGTCTCTGGGCGGGGCGTCCGGTCCGGAGTGAGGGCTGCCGAGGGCGCCCTCTGGCGGTGTGGAGGACCCTCCGACAACGTGGGGAATTCTGTGCCAACACCGTTCCCGGCCTTCCCCCTGCCGAGCGCTCTCCGTGTAGAACCCGTGCGAAAGAACAGGATGTGGCTGCAGAAGGGCGTCCGTGCCACAAGATAGGGCAGCTCTTTCTCGGGAACAAACATCCTCTTTGCCATCCCTGGGGATGCACACAACTCAGTAAGGTGGAAGCACAGGAATGAGGTGGAGAAGTTGGCATGGACTGGAGAAGGGGATAAAGACCATCATGAAGCCCTGTGACCCATTTTCAGAAAGGTCTGAAAGAGCAGTCTGCACATGATAAGTGGTTTGCATGAAAAGCAAAAAACCCATCTTCGGGGTGGGAAAACATCCATGAGAAGGTGTCCAGCAAGCAGGACCCTGGGTATCCCGTCATTCAGACCAAACCAGCTGGATTTTATCAGATACATAAGTAAACCCTTAGGCAGAAGTCAAGAAAAGACAGCCTGGGGTTTCCAGTGTCTGCTGGCAGTCTGGAATTGGATCTGTGACATTATTCTGCTGTCCATCTCCACAGCTCCCTGAATCACCCAAAGGAAGCTGGAAGGTGCCCCAGACTCCTGGATTTCTCCCTCACACTGGGAGCTGACATCCAGCATGTCTGTGCTGTCACTGACTGCTGCTTGCTCACCAATACCCATCAAGGGTGATCTGGGCAAAAGAGACAAGTTTGGAAGTTAAGTGGGTCTTTCAGGGTTTGTTTTTCCACACAGCTGACTCAAAGGTGGGGTGGCTGGATAATCCTTTGCTGCCCATGCAGTAACAGCTCCACTGCAGCCTTCTATTGTCCATGATGTGTCACTCAATCAGTCACCAAAACTCATCTATTCGTTTCATTCCTCCTGGGTAGCTGAGCGTTTATGAACGCATAGAGCTGTTTTTCCTGTGAACTGGCATGAGAAGGCAAAATACGCACCAACACTGCTCCCAAGCCCAGTAGGTAGCCTTGCAGGCTGGTCCTGTGGATTCAGGAGAGCAGCAACTGGGAGTATTTCCCTCCTCCCTGGGATCAGCTGCTCCTCAGCAAGTTCAAGGTTGTCCTTGGAACAGCCTTTGGAGACTAAGAGATGCTCATTGTCTCTGGTGTCTGAAAATCCAAGGCAGAACACCTGGAGAATTAGATATACCTCCAAATCGTGAGAATGACACCAAATTGTATCAAAATCAGGAAAAAGGGCAAAGCCAATATATGATACTATGTACACTGCATTAATGCAGTTTTAATGGTTTTGACAACAGAGTACCAAATTCTGTAATTGCTTGTTACAGGATTAATAAATGCAAAGCCATAGATAAACAAAGTTCAGAATTGGTTCTTCAGCTGAGTTGAAGAAACATGTGTGGGAAATGGGAATCAGACCTAAAGCAATGAAAAGATTCTCATTGGTTTAAGTGGTTACTGGAATAAGGCTACCTACTACTAAGTGGTATAATCCTGGGGGCTTGTGATTGTATCAGTTTGACCTGGATTTCTTGCCAAGTCCCAGCTGTTTCCTCCCCCCTCCCACTCTTTCAAGTGAGGAAAAAAAATGAACCACAGAAAAACCAAAAGAAGCCCAAACAAAACGGGATTTATCAAAAATACATATTTACAATTATCTATACAATTGGAATATATTGTACATACAACAGGGAGCTCCCGAGGGGAAGAAAGGGAAAAGGGGAGGGGGGGAAACAGGGATAAAAAAAACCCTAAAACAAATATCCTACAAATATACACCATTAATAGAGAGCTAGTGAATAAATAAAAAAAAATTAATTAAATACTTCCCTGAACGAGACAGCAGAACCATGCGAAGCACCAACCAACTCCCCACACCTCCTGGAGGGACCAGAGATAATGGCAGGTCTAAACAAACAGGCCTTGGCCCATACAAACAAAGATCGTCTGCAGAGAGACCTGTCGCCTTCAGCCACAAGAAGAGAGAGGAGAGCGAGCTCTCTTATCTGCACCTTATTTATATGTTGTGTTATGCTAAAGGATGATATGGAATACTTCCTTAGATTTCTGACCGCGTTGCTAAGGAAGGCCTAAAAAATCCAAAAGCCAATCCACTACAGTGATGAGAAAAGTGCATTAAAGGACTCAATGTCTCTGATGAAGATTTGAATTTAGATTCATTTTAATTCACCAACACAACAACAGAGATCTGCATATGTGTACATGGGGTGTGTATCCTCCCTGCTCCTCCTCGGGCATCTATGTGATCTGAGAAATGCTCATTAGGCCTGTCTGTGATGAACAGCACCTGGAGTAAGCTCCTCTTGGGATTATCAGAAACACCGCCTGCTCCCAGGGACTAGTGCTGTCTAACAAGCTCCTGCTTTTTAAGGAACAGCCTTGGAAACTTATTTTTCCTGCCTGAATAACAAACCAAACAGAATAGAATTTTTTCAAAGAAAGTTACTAACCCAAATTGCAGGCAGGATGGAAAATTATTACGTTAAAGCCCACTGTCTTGCTAGTACTTTAGATTCGTAAGATAGGCCTGCAAGTAAATTACTGTTGTGCTATAGTAAATTCTATATGAATCTTTAGTTAAATTGTTTAACTTAAGCTATCACTTCAGTGCTGTTAAGTGACCTTTAGGCCTAAACTGCTGGTCAAGTCTGGGGCACAGTTTAGCAAAGAGGTCTGAACCTTGTGACTCAACGGGAGGGTCTTCCTTATTCCTTTCTGTCCTTACCCTTCCTATCCTTCCCCCCCACCCCCTCAGCCTCCACATAGATGATTTTTTGATTGATTTTGGGTTTAGATTGATTGATTTTAGGTTTTAGTTTGCCCTTTCTCTTTGTGCTTTAACCATCTAATAGTAGAAGGAACCCTGCCGACAAACTTTGTCTTGCTCTCACTTTTATATTAAACCTGCTTTTGCTGATACCTTTGCTGTAATTTTTAAAGCAACCTTAAAACAAACACTCACTCACCATAGTACAGCAAGAAAAATGAAATCAGGGGAAAAAAATGAAGTTTTTTGGGGTAGCATAGCTGCATTTTGTCATCAACATATCAGAATTCTCCTTGTGTTTGAAGACATGCCTACACACACACACACACACACACACGTGAATCAATACATGGGCACAGCAATAGGTATCTCTTATTGCCAATATGGGCTCAGGTTCCACCTGGTCTGAGCAGCACCACCGTGTGTCACACTTATGAAACACTCTGTGGTGTCACACACCTGTGTATTAACACTGTGCTTGCCAAGAGGGGACACAGCTTCTGGGGTTTGCACTGGCCACAAGAACCGCTGACACCGACCCAAATCATTCTGTTTGCAGTTACTTCAGCATCACCCTGTTTCATTTTCACTTAATTGAAACACAAATCCAGCTGTCAATCAGCCCCAGAGCACCAGTCCAGGAAGTTGCTGGGAACTAGGCTGAAGATCTGGTCATTTTAGTTGGTTTTGGAAGTACTGCTTCTGTCATTATGGGTACCCTGCTGGTGTACGAACTCTTGTTATTGTTAAAATCTCACCAGGGGTGAGACTAATCTGTCTTCCTTGCTGAGGCTGAGGAGAAATACAGAAGGAAAGCAAACTGTCTGTGCCATCAATGAGGTAATGACACAGAGTTTTTGAAGTTTAAGGGCTGATGTCAGTTGAGACTCTGAGAAATAGATGGGAAAACTGTACATGGAAATACTGTTAGGTAGGCTTCTTACCAGACTCTCCATCTATTAAAAAAGGGGGTGTGTACACTCTCCTGCACGTCTGTCCTTTTGGAATATGCCATCAACTCTCCATAAATAGTAAATAATAGTGGTAACAGCAAGTAATGCAATGCATGACAGAAAGGAGGCTGTGGTTGATGACAGAGCAAAGGGCAAAGATCTGTGGGTTAAACTTACCTGTGACAAGGTAATGAATCTGTTTAGTTTCAATCTGAAATGCCTGATGTAATTTTCAGTTTCTTGGATTTCTACTCCTTTCAAAACAAAGCCAGCCCTCCTGTTTTATGGGCTTTTTGGCCTGATACCAGCAGCTAAGCAGGTGAAAATAAAGATGACTACTGCCATATTCCCTGGTACCATTAACTCCCCAAAACATCATGTTTTCTGTCACCACTTCCAGGGGGGCACTGTGAGACAGTGCAAATGCTCAAACATGGACATAAAGTGCTAACCATAGGTATTGTAGTGTTAAATCCTGACAATTTGGGTGCTTTGGTTGCCACAGAGCATCCTGCTGGGCCCATCAGTTCAGAATGACACAGGTACTGCTGTAGGCCTATTGTCACATCTGCTCCTGTGGGTGGTTTGTCTATGTGAAGGTGTCTGAAGTGCCACCTTGGTGTTGCTGAGATTTCCTTGCTCAGACACAGTTCTTGGGTTTTCATCATCATATATCCTTGTGTGAGATGAACAGAAGAGATCCTGGGGCAAGGAGAACACTCAGAACCTCAGAGAGATACTTGGGTGTGGAAGTTGGTACACTTCCAATAGCACTGGCAGGGATATTTCACAACATTATTTCCACTTGTTAGCATGTTCTTGTGGCAGTGCTGAGGACAGACAGAGGTTCTCTTCCAAGGAGCTCACAATCTGTGAAAACAAGTGACAGATGGACAAAAAGCATGACAATAGAGTTGCCAAGACGAATGAAGCGCCTTAGGAAATCCTCTGTTCCATGTTATTTATTCAAGTAATTTATTAATTTCTTTTATATTAATGTTTTAGTTTTCATACAATGCTTAGTGTTTTATAGCTGTTAACTAGCTATCCTTGCAGGCTGTCAAATGTGATCACCTCCCTGTTAGGAACTTGAAAGCTGTCAGAAAGGTTAAGCTTTCTCCAAGTCTCACAAGGAGACAATAAAAGATTTCCAGTAAGGTTAAAAGAAAAAAACTTCATTCCTCTCTGACCTGCTTTCAGGGTCCAAATGTGCTTAGGTTTTTGCAGTAGCCGTCTCTATTTATCTTGTGCTTTCTCTTTCTTAGGTATAGAATCAGCTACTTAAACTACACATGTGTTTCCTTTACAGACATGAGTTACCAAATCAGATTCTAATCTTGTCCAGCTACAGGTGCCCAGGATCACTCCATGCCCTGTGAGCTTTGGTGGCCATTACGCAAAATTTTGTCTGCTTCTTCTCTTCAGCATCCCACACCAGACAGCTGCTCCAGAGCTGGGATACTGGCTGCTCCTCAAAATAAGCCCTTCCCAGAGGGTTACCTTGACCTGGGGTAATTTTGCGTGCAGTCTTGACCTCTTCTTGCACACTGCATGTCCCTGGTGCAGAGTCCACATTGTTCCTGTACCACACATACCTACCACATACCCCCACTTTCTCCAACCCCACTCCCTGTATCCATTCTTCACCCTTGCCATGGAGAGGGAAACCCCTGGTCCCACCTGCCATTGTACCCTTTCACAGCACAGCCAACATCTGAGCAAAAAAAACAACAAAAAAACCCCCAAACCCAAAACCAATTTAAAGCAGTCTGGGTCATACTGTGTTAACAAGATTGGTTTCTTAGGTTTGTGCAGAAGGGATGCTGATGGCTCATAGCCATCTCATACAAAATTCCCAGTTCTCCATCTGCAATTTCTAACACAACCCTTTTCCACCTGTGCAACCCTTCTGCTCTGGTCTCTTTATTCAGGCAGTCTGAGTCTATTTAGAGAAACCCTGAAAGTAGGATACACACAAGAAGCTTATCAAACTATGTGAGTGTTTTCAGAAGAGAGTGACTATGAAGGTAAAAGGTCTCAAGGGCCAGACTTATAAGGAGCAATTGAGACCACTTTGCTTGTTCAGCTTGGAAAAGAGCAGCTTGAGAGGTGATCCAATTGTTTCCTCAAGGAGGGCGGCAGTTGGGGAAGTTCAGGTTGGACATTAGGAAAAGGTTCTTCATTGAGAGTGTGGTTGGGAACTGAAACAGGCTCACCAGGGAAGTGGTCATGGCATTGAGCCTGGCCGAGTTCAGGAAGCATCTGGGTGTTATTCTTAGTCATCTGGTTTAGATTTAGGTAATCTTGGAAGGAGGACAGAGCTGGATTTAGTGATCCTCATGGGTCCCTTCCAACTTGAGATATTCTACGATTATATGATGACAAATTACAAAGCAATTATTAATTAATATGCAGAGAATATGCAGCTTTTGTAACAAGCTTCTAGGTGAAGCATTGATATGTTCTCCACCATGAGCAGGTCTGAAATGCTCTGTGAAAACCAAACTTCTTGGGTGCAGGGGTTTGGCCTGTTGGTTAGGAGGAAGGTTTCACTGGGAAAGAGAGGTTAATGTACATGGTTGTATGTTTCATTGAAACTTGCCTTCCCCCCTCATGTGAAAGATATGTGAGACTGCCTCAGAGGGATAAAGCAACCAACATGAAATCCACTCTCCCTCTCCCGAGATCTGTGCAGTTTACTGCATCCCATGCTTTCCTGCTGCTCAGTCTACATACATGCTAGACTATTTGAAGCATCCTATCAAAAGAAATAACTCTCGTAGAGAGGACCAAGTGGAAAGTGAAAATTTGACTCTGCTGAAAGAATATGGAGAAGCTTGTCTTTATAACCACTCACTCAGAAAGTCCCTCTTCTCTGAAATTCTGTTTCCTTCAGCTGTTTACCAAGGCTCGCTCTGGCAAGTAGCAGGAGTTATGTGAGTCCTCAACAGTAGAAATATCAGCCTTTCTGAAGAGTGGTTCGGAGGAGTCAGAAAGCTTTGAACAATGTTTGTTTGTGCTAATATAGTCTGTTTTAGGGTTTAAGTGAGGAGATTATGAATTGCCTTGTTCTAAACCACAATGGAATTTGTTGCATGAGATGAGATGTCTCTGAATGAACTGTCTTTGGAAAGTTTTGTAGATGTCCTGTTACTCTTATTGTCCTGTTATTCTTTCCACATTCGAAGTCAGGCAGTGACTTCCACCACAGCTTGTTCTCTCAACAGACAGAAGCAATGAGGGCACAACATGGGTAATTTATACCAAGAATAGTTTCTCCATACTCACAACCAAAGGAGAAGAAATCTGGATAACTTATGTGACAAAGATATGCACACATCTTCTCCAGCTTGCAGTGTTTTTGTGGCAAGAAACTTTCTGAAACTGTACAATATTTCATGTTTATTTACAGTGAGGCATGTACTGATTATTATGGACTTTTCAATTCAATCAACAGGAGTGCTAAAATTGTACTCGAGAAAAATGCCTTTTGCTGAAGTTTAATAGTAGTTCTATTAGGGAAAAATCAATGCCAAACAAAGGAACTCTCAGTGTCAGCCTTATCTAAATTTGTTTGATCATGCTGTAACATATATTTGAAAAGCACTTTCAAGTTGTACAAGGACAGTAAAGGTTAAGTATCAGCAACAATGGACAAATGCAGCTGGTAACATCATAGATAGTTAACAATATTATATGGGTGTCACGCTCTTCCAAAGTCATTACTGCAGTTTTGTCTTCAAGACACTGTGGTGAATTTGTGACAGGTCTGACACAAAAGGAAAAAGAGAAACTAAAATTCTGAATGTGATGACGGAAGCTCTCGCAAACTGGTATTATTTGTCCAAATCAATAGAAGAAAGCAAAGGATAAAATTTTTGCTGGCTTTATTTCTTACTGAATTAGTCACAGCCAAGGCTGCAACTAGGAAAAAAAATTTTTAAAAAGTGCCAACACACTGAAATGAAAGGAAACAAGCAGATAGAAGCCTCAGAGATAATGGTAGAGAGGCTACTGGCCTTTTCAAAATAATCAGTCTTCCACCATAGTGGTTACCTTGCTGGAATGGTAGGTATGGACCAGCTTTTTCTGGACCCAATGAGGACATTGAAGTCAAAGTGAAATTAGTTGCTTAAAATGCCTAGTGCCTCTGTCATTGCCTCTTGTCATAACATGAATGAGATGCTTTATAAATCTATGATTCACACATGGTTTCAGATTCATTTTTATTATAAGTGCCATCCACGTTTCCACAATCCACAGCAAACCAGTACTGAATAATGAGATTTGAAAGCAGGTCTGTACGGAGTGATGAATCTATTTCGTCCCTCTCTAAGAATGGCTTCCCACACAGAGGAGTGAAGGAATGCAGCAGAACTTCTCCCAGACTGCTGGTCATCCTTTTCCTTGGGCTTTGCATAATTCTCTGGGTCACTGAAGTGGCTCCTGCTCCTACAGGCACACTATGGAAGCACATCATACCTGGTGCTTTGCAAAGGGAAAACCCACAGGAAGCAGAATATGCATGGACAGGAACGGATTCCCTGCAGATCTCCCTGCTGCCTAAGCCTTTCCAGCCCTTCCTCAATGGTTAAATGCTTCCTATATCAGTTTGCTCTCTCACCACATTTAACTGTTACCCACTTTCCCACCCACCATTTCCTGCCCACCTGGCCTCCAGTCTGCCAGCATTGCTGGTCAGCAAGACATCACAGTGAGCTTTTCTTCCGCCAGAACCTTGGCCATGGGAGCAAGCCCAATAGCTCACATGCAGGGGAAAGAGGACTCACTGTGGCTGGATGTCTGCTGTAGGCACTTGCTTCCTCGCCTTGTAGAGCTTTGGTGGAATATACTGCAGTGTGATGTAGTGTCGAACAACACAACACCTGTGCCACCAGCTTCGGTGCTGCTCACTGCTTCTGTGATTGTGTCCCAAAAGCACCAGGAGGGGAAGTCCAGACCATGACCCTCCTGCCACTCTATGCTAAGTGTGGGGAAGGACTAACTGCATCAACACAGGTGCATTTGGTATCCAAGTTTTCTCCCCTTACTGTTCCTACCTTATCCAAATGATAACTCCTAAGTCAGTCTTTGGCTACTTCCCTTTCTGTTTCTTCATAGAGGTAGAGCAGGCTTAGTTTCCCTACTTTCTCAAGCTCCTTTTGGTGGCTGCAGTTCAGCAGCAGAAGCTGATTCATGTTTGCTTCCTTCTCTGGCATCATGTTAAGACCACCTGAAACCTTAGCTTCATGTTATGCCTCTGAGCTTTGGGAGGCATTTAAGCATCATTACTTCTGCTTTTCCTACCATTAATAATCTGATTTTTCTGCTCAGTTTAGGATGGAGAATGATTTCCTTTATGCGTTAAATAGGTTTAAAATGCTATTATCATAATAAGAAACCTAAACCTAGTGATTAAGGCAAATAAATTCCTTTAGTAATTGTTTTTAATCTCACAGCCCTGACCACTGAATGCCTGCAAACACTTCCCGTGTCATGAAAAACGCTTGTGTCCAAACTGCAGATGTATTTGCACAGCGTGGGGGTGTGTATCACCCATTTTCTTCTCTTACCAACACTCACCACAGCAAGTTGTGATGTAAATGAAATAAAGACAAGACAAAAATAAAATAAAAATTTAGATATTTTAGTGTGACTTTGCAAAATTGTAGGTTGCTTAAAAGGAGGTTGCTGCCCAAATTGTGGGCAATTAAGGTAAAACTAGCTTACGTAAACAAAAGGGACTGTCAGGGAAAGCAAGAAAAACTTTCAGCACATAGCATTGCAAGTGAGATAGAAGAGGGGTGGGGGAAACCTAAGCTGTTTGAAAAGATAAAACTTTATGTAACTACTCTATAATAAGAAGAATAGGAATTAGGCAACCCAATGTCTATTTAGATAAAGTAGACTTCATAACGAGTGTATATGATGGATAATTTTTGAAACTCACTCCTTCCAAATGTGTAAAAAGCTGTTGTGTTTCTTTTCTCAGCAGAATGCATAGGGGGCCCGAAACCCCTCTGCATTCCCCGACTGTAATAAAAGTGTGCTTTACACATTGTTTAAGGATTTCTTTGAATCATAAATGGCTAATCATTTTCTCAATTAACTAGGTGGCCACCCTATGGCCGATGAACAGGCTTTTGAAGTGTGCTATTCATTGTGCAGCCTCTGGCCAACATAGGACAGCTCTGAGTCTGTGGTAACCTTACCATAATGTTCATTTGTGTGTGATAGCTAAAACCCCTGTAAGCTACTTAGGTAGCTTAAAACCTTTGAAGTGTCAAAAACTTGTATAGTGGTTATTTATGTTACTACCTTCTTCTGTTATTTCTAATTTTAAAATGGTGATGTCCATGCATTTATGGTGTCTTGACACTATGATGAGTTGCCTAGACACAGTGTACCTTTATAATTATCCATAATAAGTTGCCTTTCTAGATGTGAACAGACAGATTCTTTTGGTTCCTGAAGTTGTAGTGCAATATCATCCAAGTGCTTTAAGAATATTTCATGACGTTAAGAGACTATTGTTCGGAAAAGAACAAAGTGCATCCCAAAATCAGACTGAAAAATAGAGACTGCACTTGCAGGACAACAATGGCATTTCTCCAAACTGAAAATATGTAGCTATTGTCAAAAAAGAAGATTTGCTCTGTCACACATACATGGCTCATTATAATAATGTCTTTTCAAAAGTGTTCTTCTGCAAGAAGAACATGAATATAGCAGTATATTAGCATTTTAGATATCATTTTTGAATGGAAATTTCAGGGGGCAAGGGCAAATTTCAGAAAAATATTTCAGAGGAGGGTAATATAACTTGCTTTTTGTTTTTTAATCAACGACAGCATCAAAAGATATTGGTCCTTAAATTTTCAATGGTTTACAGAGTTGCAGTGCTCTCTAATGAAAAATATGAAAGCATAAAGAGGGGATTATGAAGGAGTATTTTGAAATTTTATTTACATAAAATTGAGAAAGGAAAGGCTAAGTAAGTTGCAGGAAATAAGTAAGTTAAAATGAATGCCTGTAAGACCATTCTATTAAGTTTGTTGAACAACACGTGTCTAAAATTTTCCTTCCAATAGACTGTTATATTCCTGCAAAGAGCTTCTCATTTAAATAATGTGCTGCCTACTAAATGTCTGTACTAGATGGTTCCTTAGGACTTGAAAATAAAAGAAATATCCGTGCTAAAAGCAAAATTGATCAATATGTAAGGGACAAAATAGGGAGATTCCCGCTGCTGTTTGCGCTCAGTAAGCTTTTTCTCCTCTACCACTTTTTAAAGAGTTTAAACAAGAGATTATAAAAGCTGTAATTAATACTAACTATGCCTGACATATTCTGTTCAATGAAATAGTAGCATAGGCTTATTTTTCTAACAGATTTGAAAAGCTAGCACATTTTATTGTTTTATTTAACATACCATGTCTGGTATTCATAACTGCTGTGTTGGAATGAGTGTATGACTGCCTCTGGATGGACATTCAGCTCTCTAAACTCTCAGACCAACAAACCACTAATAAATCTCCTGTTATCTAACTATGCTAAGTTCTACATGGCTCAAGATGATTTATATTAATCCTTCAAGACCTTCTTGAAGACCTTCAAAACCTTCAAGACCTTCAAGATTCTTCTACCTATGTCAATAGATTATTTTTCATTTGCTCAATTCTGTCATCCCAGGACACACAATATTTAGTTTCAATTTGAGCTTTTTAGTTCAGAGCCTCTCTTGCTCCAGTGAAGCTATTTTTGCAGAAATAGAAGACTTTGAGATTATCTATGCAAAGAGCCAAAAAAGTGTGTACCATTTTAGAGGGTGCAGTACTATCAGATATACAATGAAAGTCAGAGAACTAGAGGGAGCTAAGAATTCTCTGGAGAAACTCTCCAAAATCTGTCAGCTTGCTGGTCTAAATAATTTTTCTTTCTGTTAACAAAGAAAGATGGCAAAACAGAACAACAGTTTCAACATATAATTTATATTAATACAATATGATTTCTCCCCTTCCCCCCCTCAAATCATAGTATGGCTTTTCATAACAATTCTATATAAAAAAGGAACAAATTGACAGCATGGCTGCTTGGGAACATATTGACCAGACAGCAGGGTTGCTCTTGTGGCCTGTTTGCTGCCAGTGGGACAAGCGTTTCTGGCAGTTAACCCAGGAACAGAGCAGTGCAGCAAGACTTCAGAAAAAGGCCGGACCTGGGGTGACATCTATTTCACTCTCCACCTGAATTTGCCTCTGAAGCATTTTATATGGAGTCATGTCATTATGGCTCCATCTCTGTGGGAAAAATGGCCCAAAACTGAACCAAAGAACTGCAGCTGTGGCTCTCTGCAGTTAGTACTGTAAGTTGTATACAAAGCAGAAAAAAAGGAAACACTGAGACCCAGTGGGAATTTTTTTAAAATGCTTTTGTCTTTCCTAACATGAAAAATATAAAATAATTATTTGAAAGACTGATCTCAATAGAACTAGTACTGATCTTTTAAGACACTAAAATAATAATATATTTAAAGGTACTAGGTAAATTTTATTTCAGTGAACCTTCTTTGTGCCATCATATATATGTTTTCAAACAGTGATAAAATATAAAATGCAAAAACTAAACCAACCCTGTTTCTGAGAAAAGAAGCATAACTTTGTACAAGTAGTTGTTTTTGAGGCATCCAAACTGTGGACGATGGATAACCACCATGTCTAATTATTAACTCAAAAGCCTTTGGTAAAATCTCCAGTAAGATTATGTTCTGGAAACTAACTGAACACAGGATCAGAGGTGTACAACTGTCCTGGATAAGAAATTGACTAAGAGATTACAAAGTTCCTGGATTTCTGAACATTGCAGAAGCCATTGTGTGGCACACTAGAAGTGCTGTTGCCTAATATATTTATCTATCTGGAAAAAATATACGAACAGTAAGAAAACAGATTTTGCAGATAACACATTGGTTAGGCAAAATCCAAGAAAGCAGTGAAGCAACTCAGGGAGACCCAGTGGTGTTAGATGAGTAGATAAGAAATGGAGGGAAAAAAAGGCATTCTGAAAGAAGCAATCTGATATAACATTAAAATGTCTTAAAATGGTAATGGAAAAAATAAAAATAGTTTGATATATAGTTTCTGGTGCTGTCACTGCTTAGAAGAAATATCCTCATAAAATCGAACTGGAAAAATAGTTCTACTGCTGTTCACCAGTTTTGGGCATTAAGTTAATTTAATCAACCAGGAAGAGATATATAGTTAT
The DNA here is from genome assembly GCF_001715985.3 of Manacus vitellinus. Lineage (NCBI taxonomy): Eukaryota > Metazoa > Chordata > Aves > Passeriformes > Pipridae > Manacus > Manacus vitellinus. Next base: position 5,332,440 of record NW_021939718.1, on the reverse strand, counting down.
TTATGAATGTTTCACTGAAAATATGCCTTCTGTACATATCAGGATTTATAGAGTATTCCTCATCCAAAATGTTCTAATCAGTTTTGATCATTCTTCTCAAAGTGAAAATATGACAGGAATATTATATGTCAGCAAACAGAAAAGATATGTTGGCTTAGGTTAAAAAAAAGTATAAAAAGCAGTAACTATGTGTCATGGTTTGAGATCCCCAAAATTCTAATTCCCTAGTCTAAGCCCCCCTGTCACATCTCAATTCAATGTGAGATGGGTTTTTTCCAGACAAAACACACCAGACTCAAAATGGGGAAAGGGAATATATTACAATGACTGTACAAACAAATATTATAATACATTATACACACGATCACAACTATCTCTACCATGACATAAGTATTTACAATGGATCAGATCTCTTCTCCCCTCCAAATAAAAGTCCAGGAGGGAAGAAGGACAGATCCCTTCTTCAGAGCAGCAGTGTCTCTAAGGCAGCAGTCATCTGTCCCTCTTCACAATGCAGCAGCTGATAGCTGGATTTCTTCTCAATACACACAAGGGGATCTCCAAGCCCCTTGGCCCGTCGTCTCCAAACGAGGGTCTTTCAAGACACAAGGGGGTCTCCTTTCACCGCTCTTGGCTCTCCTTCGACTCCAAGTGAAGGCCTCACCTGTGGACTGCCAGCAGGGACTAAACTCGTTCACCACAGGCATATCACGAAACTCAGGGGCATCTTCGTGAAAGTCCCTTCCTCAGGGGAGTTCACCCCTGAGTCACAACATCTTGGGCAGCAACCAGAACTCCTGTGCTCTGTTTCAAGCTGCTACCTTGGCAGCAGTGGCGAGGGTGGGGGGGAAGGCCAAGGTCACCCCCCTCTGCATTCCTCTCTGTCCCAGTCCAGCTTCAGGATGCTTTTGAGCTTCTCAGCTCATCTCTCTCTCTAGTGCTGCATGTCCAAGACTCCTCTCCTTAATAGGAGTCCATCTCCCTCCTTTCTTGGAGGTCTCAAAGGAGTTTGGGGGGTCTGGTTCAGTTCTTACCCCCAAAACTCTGTAGCTCTGCTGCTGACTCTCTTTTCTTGGTTCTCCTTCCAGGAGTCCTCTCTGCGGTGCTGCATGCCTCTGTTGCTTCGTCTTATCTCTTCTGGCCCTGTGCCACCATTTCTCCGGTCAGTGTTGGTCTGTCGCTACCCCTGCCGCTGCCCACGGTGGAGAAAACATCTCCCAGCATAACTACAGACGCTTAGCTCAGTCTAACACTGTTCCAAGTGTCTGCAGTCCTCCAACTGGGGCCGGGGGGCAGACCCCCCCCAGGGGGCTCTTGCCCTCTGCTCCTCGTGGCCTCAGAACATGGCTACCACTTCTACAACCAAACTACAACTCGTCTCTTCCGGTCTGGTTGTGGTATATTTGTATTTCACAGGAGCACAGATTGGTTCAAATCTCTAGTGTTACCACCCCTGGGGGTTACCACTTTCTTAACTTCAGGGGGAAAACCTGGTTCAAACCACTACATTATGATTGCATGCTGTACACTTTTAAATTATCATTTTTCATAACAAAGAATAGGAAGAGATACAAACAGGTCAAAAGAAACTGTGTTTAATTTATGAAGTTTGAGAGGGTACAGAACATTGTTAATTCTGTGAAGTTAATAGTTGATAGATCTTCAGCTTGAGACAACATAAAACTTTGAATTAGTATAAATACATACAAGGCCCATTATACCAATCACTGCAGATTAAGAATTAGAAAATATATGCCAGTGCAAGAATCATTTCCTAATTGTCAAAATTTTTACACTTCTGAAACATTCTAGTTTGTTGTAGGGACATGATGCTGGGGCTCACATAGTGGTAGTGTACGGTAGCAGTTGCAGGGTTCAGAAGAGACTTACTAGATCAACATTAACCTAACTTGGAAAGAAGATGAAATACAAGAGGATGGGAGAAGAAAAACAAATGAAAAGGATACAGAAATAAGACTATAGTTGTTCTAACATTGGTAACCACATCATGTTTTAAACAAATTTTGTAATACAATATGTTTGATAAACCATTAATTATCATACAACTGAATCATAAACATGATGTGATTCTTAATAAATCATAATCCAAAATGAGCTATTGTAGAATTTTTTGGTACTATTCATATTCCTGTGGTTGGTCCTCATGCTAATACAAAAAGTATTTAATAATAGTTTTAAGGGACTTTTCTTGTTTTGTAGATGCTTGTTTGTGTTTTTGGCTTTGTGACTTTTCCTTTTTGTTGCAGTGCAGTGTATTGAATTCCAGTGTCTGTATTTGTGAAACTTTCCTTTTTTTTTTTAGTTATCTGCTACATATTATTGCCATTAAATATTCACTAAATTGAGTTGTGGCAGCCTGTGAGAACATCCAATTAAGCAGTTCATTTTCTAAACATAAGGCTACAAATGAGCCACTCTTCTGTCTCTTCAATAATGCATCACAGGCTGCCCTTGGTATCTGTAAAATGATTGATAAGGCAAAAGTTATTCATAAAATACATACTAGAAATACAAAAGTAGATCGGGGGGATGATTTTTCCTTGGGACTTTCCTCTGACTGTGGGAAAGTACAGCATACTTTGATTTAATTTTTACGTAGCCTATGGAAACCTGAAATGCCATATCTAATAATTCAGTATTTTCTATTTCTAACTCGTATTACGTATTACTAAACCTTAAAAATCAAAGATGGAAAACACACCATAGGCTTTATTCACCCTGAAACCATTACAGGGCGGTAAATATGGCTGGGTCACGGGAAAGGCTCCGGGATGTTTTAGATCTATCCAGTTTATCTTATTTTGTAGCTGACACATTGATACATCCATGGACTTGTTTGGAGGATGTGCCGAGGCTGCAGCTGGAAGCATGCCTGCCATTTCTGCAGAAAGAGCTGAGCTGGTTTGAGCATCAATGACAGTGGAGGTGAACTGGCTCAGGCTTCTGGGTAGCACAGAACAACTTTCTGAATGCCCAGGACCAACCCATCCTGCTGACTTCTCACTGGACACTGACTAAAGACATTAAACTGGGTTCACTGTAGGTACCATCAAACCTCATCTACAGTACAGATCTGTCTCAAACCCTACACTGGTTCTAACAGAGGGGGGAACAACCACTGATGAGGAACTGCAGGGACCCCCAGGTGTGTCCTCTGGGCAACTGGGCTGCTGTCTGGGTGCCTCAGTGCCACAGAGGAGAGACATAAACCTGGTGCCGGTTTCCTGTGTCTCCAACCCTGGGCATGTCCGGGGATTAGGCATTTGTTAAAGCCACTGTATCCCAGGTTAGATACTGCATGCCTGTTTTGTAGCAGCTATCAGCTTCCATTTTGCTTTGTATATATCTCACCTTCTGCCACTTGCTGATTATTTCTCACCTGTCTTTGCTTACTAATGTTAGAATTAATCCACCCCTTTAATTAATTTCTGATTCCAGTGCACTGCTTCAAAATGTACCTTCTTGTTAGTACCAAAGCCCTGTGTACAAGTGTGCTGGTCTAAAGGTAAACTGACAGGGGAAATGAACCCAACTCAAAAGAGATTATAAATCAGAATAACAATTTAATAAAAATAATACAATAAATACAGTTACACAGACAAACAATTGGTTTTAACCCACAAACCCCAGACGTATAACCCAGCACCCTGGGGCATGAACAGAGTGGTGTTCGTTGGGCCCCCCTCCCTGTCCTGAGCCCTACGTGGTCTCCCCAAGTCCAAAAGTAAAAGGAGAGGGAAAACCTGTTGGTGAGAGTGCTGGTTGCAGTCCGGTCGAGGGCGGTAATCGCAGTCCGGTTGGGAGTGCTGTTGCAGTCTGGTTGAGAGTGGTAGTCGCAATCCGGTTGAAAGTGGTGCTCTCAGCCTGGTTGAGAGTGGTGGTCGCAGTCCAGTCCAAGTTCTGGTCCTTCTCTGGATCCCACGAGTGGTACAGAAGTCCCAAGACCCCAAGATTATATATCCTCATGTTCAGGCAGGAATGCTCAGTACCTCCCTCAGGGTGGGGAGTTCCACAGTGGGTGTGAGGACAAGAGCACCCTCCTATCTCGCAGGCCTCTTAACACCCTATTTACAGCCTGAGGGGTCAGATGTGCTCTGGGCAGATGGTGTAAATGGTCTATTGATAACAGTTTCTGGGAAATTGCATGGAAGGGTATAGAATACACAGTTTTGGGTTACACCTGCACAGTGATGAGCTGGTCCCAGCTGTTCTAACTAGGACAACAAGCTGGTCCTAAATTCTGTGGGATGTTGGTTCAGCAGACTGAAAATTGTTTGGCCATTTCATTTACATATAAGATGTAGGATTTAATTGAATTAAATATGAAGCAAAGCACTACAAGATGTACAGTGATTTTTTCCTTTTCCTTTTTTTTTTCCCCTAGCCTGAGATAAAATTACAATTACACTTTTATTGTCTCCACGGCATAATATTTGAGGCACAAAATCTTGAATTGACCATGCGTTGATGTTAGATGAGGGGACCTATGGATGTGGCAGCTAAGAGTGACCACCTAAGCTACTTGAAGCCTTTCAAGGCAAAGGAAATAGTCTGGAAATAGTCTCAGTGCTGGGGAGGAGGGTGTGCTTTGTGATGTGACTGAGGACCAGCTGCCACTGCAAAGCTTTCTTGTGCTCTTCTTCTCTACCTCTGACCTGCAGTCTTGTCCTCCTGTCACCTTCCCTGCAGCAGTGTCAGCATCAACCCAGTGCCACAGTGATACAAATGGAGGGCCTAAATGAGCATTTCATGAAAATGTGAAGAGTTGTCTCACAGCTCATCTCCTGGGTACTCACAAGGCATGAGGGAAGGGGGCAGCGCATGTGGCTGGGACTCTGGATTCTGAGATCTGCTGACAGGCACCCAGCAAATGTTAATTATTTCTTTAGTTAGAGTATTAGGCTTCAGAGCCGATATCATATAGCAAAAAGAACTGTTCCAGGACTACCACTAGTCAGGTATCTAACTGGCTGCAGACTCAAGAAATCAGTGCTTTGAATCATATTATGGATATTATTGAAAAACTGATGCAGTCTTAACTGCCCAACAAGAATAACTCACTATGGAATGATCTTATAGGGGGAAGAGACAATTTAGAAGTTTATATATGACCACTACCATACCAAGAAAAAGGGGTGAAATCCTGGGAACAGGGAAATTTTCGATAGCTCTGGCAAAATTCCTCTCTGAGAAACAGGATTTCATATATGATAGAAGTGAGTATGCATCTAGGAACTCAGCAACAGGCTGATTTTTTATTAATTTTCAGCTTACCCTTGAAGCGGTTTACAAGAAAAACATTTTGTGAACATTCGGATTGTTTAGTACAGTATCACTATGAAAGTTACACCTCAATTAAAGTCTTATTTAAAACTAAGATAATAATAAATTTTGTGTCATAAATGTAAAGCACTGAAAATAATTAAATAAGAAATGAAAAGTAAGCTTCAGTTTTGTTTTCCTACTTTTCCCATGTTTTCTATATTTTCAGGCTATAACTTGGAAATCACAGACAAATTTACTCAGAAGTCCAATCTATCAGGAAGTCCATGCTTGTCAGATGTATGATATGTACTGAAAGAAGAAAACAACTTCTCTGCTATCCACCGTTATATATAAATAATATACATTATTATTTATTTCCCCCTGTGTTTTTTCATATATGTCAGCTCTTTCTACAGAAGGAGAAACAAAAGTTTGAAGTTTTAATAATTAAAATACTGGGATGGTAAAAGCTTGACATAAATGAAACAAAATCAAATCAGGCTGTGATCTTGCATACTGGTACATATGCAGACAGTGACACTGTTCCTTAAAAAAAAAGCATTTATAGCTTTTATTCTGCAAGGCTTGCTACTATTGTGCCTGGATATCAGAGGAAATCTTCCTACCAGGCATAATTAGAATTGCCAGCTTTAGAAGTTTATCTTAGTATTTACAGGGATCATCTAAAGCCCAGTCAAATCAATGGAAGAGCTCCTGGGATATGTCTCTGCTGCACCAAGCACAAAAATATTAGGTAATGACTGACTTGGTGCTAAGTGAGCTGCCTTGTGCAGAGCCGTGCAAGAGGCAGTAACTAGGGGCTAGAAAGAAGCATAGTGACAGAGCAGGTTAAGCCTCACACAGGTTTTGGTTCCAGAGGCTGCTCAGTCTTGGCCAGTGTTTCACCTCCTTGCAGTTACACAATGCATGGCATGAGCAAAACCCTGTTCTATTATGAAGCGATGTGTAGTTTGGCCTCAAACTGAAACAAATTCAGGCTGTGCCTGATAATCAGGTGTCTTAGGGTTTATGTGCTTTTCATCACATTATTCACCCAGAAATCTGCAGTAATATAACATCAGTGGCAAGCAGAGGGTGTTCGAAAACATAATCTACTGCTTTATTGCTAAACTGTCAGGTAAGTAATTTCTCACCCTAAGCTTGACCAAGGCACTAACAAGGACTTGTGGAGGGAGAGGAGGTGAGATTGATGGCAGCAGGGCCAGTACTTGAAGGTCACTTTTCTCCCCAAGAACCCTAAGGGTGTAGTTTCACAGCAGTTTCAGTGACCATAGGTGGTCAGTCCCACTGTACCATCTGCCATCATCCACCACTATCGTGGAACTGTGGGTTCAGACTGTCAAGGGAGCTGATCTCTCTGTTAAGTAACCTCTTTTTTCCTCCATCCCCCTTGGCAGAGTTAGCTCCCAAACACATGAGCTTCCTGAGGTGATACCATCAGATTTGATCGGCCTGGGCTCACACTACTGGGTAAGAATACACTGTCATGGTGGCTGGGCTAAACTGCTGAGAAACCACTGCTTCAGTGGGATTTTCCTAAAAGCAGAAATTTTTCAGTCTTATTGTTAGTCATCATGGAGTATGACAGGCACTCCTGGAAAGTGCAATTTAATAGTATCTTATACAAAACAGTAATGGAATCTCAAATCAGTTAATGGCTTACATATAATTGAAAGTATGATCTTGTATCTGAGGTACCAGTCCTAATGCTTCCATAATACTATAAAACTTAGCAGGAAAACATACAGATCTTTTATTAGGCTGCAGTTGTATAAATCTAAATTTGTGCGAGATATTTTTTAACAATATTATGAGGAGCAGATTAGCTGTAATATGCTTTAATTAATTTTATGTTTTCTTTTATTCTCTCCATTAAAATCTTCGCAACCATTTTGAAAGGAGAAAACAGTAAACACTGTATTCTGCAACCCAGAACAATTCCTAGTGGGCTTTTTAAGCCAAAAATAGATAATGCATAGAAATAGAGTGGTCATTCAAATTGGAAAATTTATTATGAAAGCAATCCATTCCATTTAGCATTTAGTGAGCCCCAAAGAGAAGGTTATGGTGCAAGTGTAATTTGTCCTACATTCCCAATGGAGAATGCAGGAATTATAAAACACACTGAAGGCCCTCTTTGCAAATTATGGACTTTCATTTTGGGGGTTATCCTTTATGTTGCAATTCTTGAACTTGACAGGAAAAAAAAATTGGATAAAAAGAGCTCAAACCGCTTTTAAATTGGCAACCTAGAATAGGAAACTTAGTGAGCTTTCACTGCTTTTAGGTTTGATTTTAGCAATCCATTTTTGTCCAAATTAAGCCTGGATTCGTTTCAACCCCAGAAGAATGCTTTATAGCACATTCTGTAATAAAGAAGCAGCATTTAGTGAATCAAAATGAAAAAAAACAACCTCAGCTTTTTGCATTTACTTACAACATTAATTCTGCAGTCTCCAGTCTGGAGTGGCTCACACCTTCTCAGGAGTGTAGAAAAATTAAATTTTGTTGCCTTATGGTTAAGAAAAAAGTAAGTAAACTATACTTCTTGTTTGGAAATAAGATGTGGTGCAGCTGTGAAACTGTCCCCCTCCAGCAATCACTCTAACTCTACACTGATCTCTCAGGATCATCAGAAAGAAAAGCTCCTCAGTGGTCTTGTGCAGGCAAAGTATTGGTAAGAACTTTTCTATCCCTTTTTCCAATGATTTTACCCAGGTTAGACTGCCACCAAAGACTGCTGCCTGATTTTCCTAAGCTTGCAGCTGGTCCCGTCTTTTGTGTCCAAAAATGCTACCATCTCATTAAATACAGCAATGTTGAGAGAATATATTCTCCCTTTTAGTTTCTCAATGGTGGAATTACTGGTACCTGAAACCAGGTCAACCCCCAACTCCTAGAAGGGTGGTAATAGTAGAAAGGAAAGAAGATTCTTCTGGTTTTTTAATAGGAAGTGCTGATTGTATGCAAAATGTTAAATCTACTTATTATGTATTTTCCCCATTTAATAGCCAGAATGTGCAAGTGCTTTGGCTACTAAACACTCCATGTCATTATAAAACGGTTTGTACGTGGATGTTTATTGAGAAAAAATGTTTTGATGTACAAAAATGTGAATGACAGAACTCCAAAATAGTGCAGGGTAATGCATTTTCATATTACCTAGCCATTTTATTGTTGCATTGGTTGTTGTAGTAGTATCCTTGCACTGCCTTGGCTGGAGCTACAGATTTGTTAAGAGGTGGTAAATAATTTTTTTTGTTGGAACATGTTTAAAATGGATAATAAATCTCTAATTATAGGTATGAATGCCTGTTCTTACTTGAGTTCTAACTCTAGAGCTTTGACACTGATGCCTCATAAATTCTTACTTTAGTTTTGCATTAGCAAGCTCAATTAATGCTGTCTCTAAAATACACACTTTTCTTTCAAATGAAGCTGGTTTTTGCTCATAAAAAAGATGTTCCATAAGATGGAGGAGCCAAGGTTTTTGTTTGTTTGTTTGTTTGTTTTTAACTTTTCTTTAGCCTTATACCCTTTTTCTTCCAAATAGAGAACATCAGGTCTTAGCACTTGAGATGCTAGGGAACACATGAATTTTCTGGTAGCCCGGAATGAAGCAATTAAGCTGTCTCAGTGCAAATGTGATACTCAAGAAGGTACAATTTTCTTAAATTATATTTCTGTTAATTACTTTGAGTTTTTCTAACTAAGATGTGAAAGCTAACTTGATTGCTCTCATATATGAAATTTGGAATAAAGCCAAGCTGAAAATGTCTTCTACTTCCTATTTGAAGAACAAAACTTGAGAAAAATATACTGACATTACCAATAAAATAGATACATTTTCTATCGGAACCTTCTGTTTGTCAGTTTAATTTATCAAACTGTAAAATCATTTCCATTTAAGCACCTTTCATCTAACACTTTTTTGAGTAATTTCTTTATAACCTGTCCAGAAATAACAATAACTACCATTAAAACAGAATTTAATGATCTCAAACTGAAAAGCTTTAAATAATTTCTTATTTACATTTTCCCTTAATTATTCTTATTTAAAAAAAACCACTGAACATTGAGAGTATAGAGAAAGAGGCCAGGAGGTACAGATATAAGTCCACAAACAAGGGGGCTTCCTGCTATGCCATTTGTGGAGGAACTCTCAAGTACTCTGAATCACATTTGGTAAAATCACATGAGGGAAAGCTATGTACTCACCTGTACCGTAAAGTGTCTTTACTTTCATGTAGAACTTTGGATGGAATAAAATTTATGTAACTGAAGCTTTATTAAACAATATAAAGCAGGCTTCATATATGTTATAGGGGTTTTTTGGCAGCTGAAGTGGAGACTATTAAAAGTGCAATTTACTATGGTAGAAAGGAAACAGGAATGATAGATGAATGTGTATGAAATATCTATGTACAGTCCACAAGGCTGATATATAGGGCAAAGCAAAGTCACTCAGTTTTTATTTTGTAGGAAAAATAGTGCTGCGTGTTATTTTAGTGTTGGGGCAGGGTCATTCCCCAATAAAATGGAACTTCAGAGAGCTCTGCGCTTGGGATGATGGTTTGCCATATTGTACCTTGTTCAGTAAGTACTGATGTTGACAGCTACAAATTTACATGAGGAAAATGCAAAAAATGGGCTGCCAGTTTAACAAAGTGCATATTATTGTTAAAATATCTGTTAGAATATATGTTTCTTTGGAATAAAACCTTAGAGATTCTATTTACTTAGTGTTCCACTAGAGCACTGGTAGAAATCTGTGGACATTTTCATGGTATTGAAAAATAGACTTTTGTGTAGGACAGTAGACTCACATATCTACTTTTCAAAATCCCATCGAGGAGGAAAGGAGCTTTGTGTTTTAAAAATATGGATCATGTTACCTGGCAAGGCAATGACCTCTTAAAGCAGTCCTAAAAACAAACTAAAAAGTGGGTCTTATTGTGGGCCTACTAAGTTGTATTATACATTTAAAAAATAACAGTGATGCACTGTGGTATCACTGCACAATCAACCCTTGGTTTAACCACTTGTTGACTGGGTGGGAACTGTATGAGTATCTCAGACTACATGGCTACAAAGGAACATGTAACTGTAAAATATTCTGCTCTCAAAGAATCCTCTGAAGCAGGGAATGCTGATTTGGATATGCAAGAGCTTGCTTTCATCTTGCAGTAAATAAATTAATACCCCTTTCACTGGCTGTGGAGAAGAAAAATTTAAAATTTATTTTGAAATCAAGGATGACTTTCCTCCTATACTGATATTTTGGACAGGAAAGGACCATAAGAATTTTACAGAAAATTTTAAAGAACCTCTCCAAAGAGTTAATACAATGTTCACAAACATTGTACCAGAAAAAAAGACTCTACTGAAAGTTTGCACTGTAATTCTAACTCTGAGGGTACAATTCACCTGACTATGAGTAGACTTTCATATAAAAGTCGTTCCTAAGAATTAGGTTCTATAGATCTAGAACTCCTCTGTCATGTTTATGCAGTGAGGTAAACCTGGACAACTGTGCTCTCTATAGTGATCCATCTTCATGGTGCTGTATCAAGGTACCTGTACGCATACCCAGCCATGTGAAATACATGTACTTGGACATCTGGTACTCAGCATCAGTTAATCTCTTTTACAGATCTATTCCTACCGAGCTAAATCCACTTACTAAGATAAATATAACCATGTGTAGAGGACTTAGGTGGTGAAGAGACCAAGCAATGCCAAAGGCATAAGACAGAAGGGAGCTTAAATGTGGCGACTAGGACTATACAAGAAATAAAAACTGAACTAATTGCTTCCATTCTCTCAGCTTTTCACAGTCTAAAGAGTAAGAGTAGGACAAGAAATTGAGGGTCAGCAAACTTGCAAAAGCCTCCCTCACCGTCATACCTAAGCGTATGGAAACTGTCTCATACCGCATAGTGAAAGGAGCCTCTCCCTTCCATTCTGATATTATGAAGTACAGTATCATTAAAGTGACTTACTAAAAGATCAGAGCCAATCTTGACACATTTCTGCTGGGATGATGACTGGTTTTGGACCTGACAGTGAAATCTTGTCTTACACCAGGAAATACCAACATCTCTATGCATTCCCAAGTTCTTTTTCTTCGCTTTCCTACTTTTTCAGCCCCTGAATTGGCCTTGTACCAACTGACGACACACTAGACCACAGACCAGGTTAAGTTTTGGTGCAGGTAGCACTGTGCCACTCACAACATCTGTCACCAAGTTGTCCTGCTCTAGAAAATGAGCTTCATTCCAGTTCAGATGGAGGTACTTTAGAAACTGATGAATATCTCCTCCACTTCAAAATATTGGACTTTCTCTCCATATTTCCTAGGATAGTGTGAAGAGAGGTCAATCATTCTCACATCTGTCACAAATTCTTCCAGTTCTCAAAATCTCAGCCATCAAAGGTGGATATATGATGTGTGGGAATTCAGCATATCAGTACCCAGTTTCCACAGCTCTGTTCTCAGTCTGGAAACTCTCCTAAGTCACATTTGCTGAATATTCCGGTGGTCTATAGGTTCTCAAGCAAACACTTCCCCTCTCACTCTGCTTGTGGAGCCTTGACGACTAGAGAGGAGAACAGCTGCAGAGCACCCTTTCTGCTTTGCATTTCTCAGGCCAAGTAATTAGATCAGCATGGGAAAGTCTTCCATGGAAGTGATTCAGCTTAAAGATTTGTTTATAATCTCCAGATTATAGACTAAAAATAACTAGACCATCTATCAATGTTCACCATATTGCATTCCCAGTACAGTGATCACACTAAGAAGAACTCACAGGTGGGTGAGTTTCTTTATGAAAACTCTGTATGGAGTTCTTTACTCTGTACACTCATTTCCCCAGAGTTTGTTATTTTTAGCAATCATTTTAAGAGGAGTGCTCTGGTGTACCATGTCTTCTTGTTTGAGGCAGTGTGGTCGCTCTGCAGGGAGTCAGGAACAAGCAAGGCTTTTAGAGCTGCATTGCACAAAATCAGCCCTGTTGGCAAAATTCCTATTATTAGCACATCCATGACACTGGCCCAAATAGAATCTATAAACATCAACTCTGAAGGAATTTTTGCTGCCACTGCAGGTCCTGCTGATGCTACCAGTACTACCTCTGCTTATCAGGCAACAGGAGCAAGGCATGACTGTGAAACAAAGGAAGGTAAGGACAGAAAGGAAAAGCCTTTGTCCACACTGTCCCTGAACAAGGGCTTGCAAAGAATGCATCAAAGTTCCTGGGGTGGTGCCATCTACACCATCTCCAGGAGAGGAACCATCCAGAAGAAAGCACAGCAAATGACCAATGAGATAAACAAGACAGTCATAAATTCTTAATATTTTTCCCATAAATTCTTGATTGTTTTTTCTCTTTTTCTGTTATAACTTTCATTATTTTTCTGTTTCATTCATTCTTCTGATATTACATCCAGATCACCTTTTAAGTCCATATAAAATGCTTCTCTATTTCTGTTAAACTTATCTGTTTGTGCTTTCTTTTGCTGAGAGGATTCTCATATTCCGAATCAGAGCTGGGTTAGGGCTGCAGAATGTGACAACAGTATCTTGTTGTACCTGATGAGCCACTGTAGCTCCTGTCTGGCCTTTGATGTCTGTGGTGCTGGAAAACTACTCTCTTTTGTAACCATGCATTAACCTGCTGTGCTCCAAGAACTCAATCTGGCTCCAAGGCAGGTGCTCAGCTTCCTCTCATCCTTCTATATAGTGGCTGCCCTCCCTCAGCCTTTTGGCCTGCAGAAACAGCCAATGCTACCTAAAGGTCAAGCACAAGGGTGTCCTGAAATGTTACGTCCACATGCTCTTTCTCTCCTTGCAAATATATGAAAATAATGTGTTGCTTGGAAACGTGGGGCATATTTTGGGGTGTTGCCCCCAATTTGTCTTTACTGCCTCTATATTAGTCTGTTTCTGCTCACTAGATGGGGCTTCTTTAGTTATCCTGGAGCCTGATGTGCCTCATGTGAGCCCAGTTGGGTTCACTACTAAATGGAAATTTCCTTCCCCTTTCCCCTAATACTCTCTCCTACCAAACTCTATACAATAGACTTTCCTGCTTCTCTCTTTTCTAATTGGTCTGGAGTTTCCATCATGTCCAGTAAATTTCTCTCTTTAATGTTGTTCCTTGTACTGTTGCTGAACCAGCACCAAGCCAGGTGCATGAACATGTGTAATTTAGAGATTTCTATCACCCTGGGAGGTGTCTTATTTGAGAGATGCCCACCTGGCAGGCCCTAACATTACAAACATTAGTGTTATATAAAGACCAAAAGGCTTACTGCAGCTGTAGTAAGGGAGAGCTGAGTTATGATGAGTTTCAGCCAATATTTAAATGCATAGAAGAACAGGGATATTCATGGAGAACCTATACAAAGGAAGCAGTATCTTCTCATGGACATCTCAACACTTGTATGAGAGAAGCCAGTAAAAGTGTTGCCTAATGGGAGAGAGGAGTTCAGGTGAGCAGCTTCCACAGAGCAAAAACCTTGAATCAGTCCTACCAAGTAGATTATCAATAATCTATTTTAGAGAGATAAATTGCACTCTAACTTCCTGTCTCACTTGTGATCTCTAGGTGTTACTGTGCTATGTATAATAATAGCACTTCTGACAAGTGAAGAAAGTTGAGAAATTGACTGGGAGAAAGACAGTTTTTTTCATCTTGTAACATATGGATGATCAAGATGGGGAAGAGGATGTGCTGAACTTGGAAGATTTGTGTGAGGCTGTGTTTCTACTCTTCCTTGCAGGATTTGTAAGATTTCTTTTCCTATGCAGAAATTGGCAGATAAAGCAGATACAGTGAAGATTAAAGCACAATGACAGGCAAATTTGGAGGAATTTGCATAGTAACTGCCTGGCTAAATTTTGCCTGCGAGTTCAATATATCTGTCACTTTCATGAACAGAAGATTCTCACAAATCATTAGCCAAAAACTGAGAGATCTATCACTTATTTTCACAGAAAAAAAAGAGTTGAAAGAACAATATAACTATCTTTTCAAGCATGAAAAGCCATCCTACTGTCTCTGCCATCATTTTGTATGCTTGTGTTCACTGACATAATAGAAAAAAAAGGCAGTACATCTAGTAGAGATTAGACAAACTTTTAAAAGATGACATTATCTTCAGAATAGATTTTGTTATACCTTCTCAACAAACTCCCTTATGTTAATTCAGAAAATTTTGCATAAGACTCTGTAACACCTTAGCACAAAAAGTCAATAATAATTCAATACAGCTTATCAAGGAGAGAATCTCACTTCTCAAACGGACTGTTGCTTTATCTGTTCATAATTTAGCAACTGTAATATATATAATATAATATATCTACTATAAACTCACAAGGCATTCAAGATTGAGGTTAAGGAATTAATTTTCCACATTTTTCTACTGCAGAAAACTTAGTGACCCTTATAATTTCTTTGGACTGTGCTCTCATGAATCCAGAACATATCTCTGCTTTACTTTTTAATAGGTAGAGCCTATTTTGTTTAAACTCAGCTGTGATGTAGGAGAGAAATTGCTCTTACCCTCAAGAAAACTTAAGTTAGCAAAGGTTATGCAATTTTTAAAGTTGCCAGTGATTTTCCAGTATATGTTGTAGCCACTGATTTTGAAAAACTTATACTGTTTTTATGAAAAATATGTAGATACTCTGGATTTACACCTTTATGAAGTGAGTAGAACCCAGTCAATTTACTGAAGTGCTTTCATTTCAGTACTTGAATCATTGTGTTGTCTACCCTTTTATATGGTTCCGAATCATGGGTCATCTACCACCACCACCTGCGACTCCTAGAACGCTTCCATCAACACTGTCTCCATACGATCCTAAACATCCACTGGTCAGATTATGTGACCAATACATCTGTTCTAGAACAGGCAGCAGTCACAAACATTGAGGCCTTGTTGCTGAGAACACAGCTGCGTTGGGCAGGGCACGTCTCCAGGATGAAGGACCACTGCCTCCTTAAGATCTTGCTTTATGGTGAACTTGCCACCGGCTACCACATGAAAGGAGCCCTGAAGAAAAGATACAAGGACTCCCTGAAACAACATCTCAGCCTTGGCCATATCGATCACCATAACTGGTCTACTCTGGCCTCCAGTCAGGAGGTCTGGAGACACACCATCTATAATGCTGCTGATGCCTTTGAGAAAGCACGCAGGATCACTCTCAAGGAGAAAATACAATGCAGAAAGAATCATATCCTGCTGAATATACCACCTAAGGAGTCTTCTACTGTGCCTTTTGCAATCAGACATGCTTGCCTCGTATTGGCCTTATTAGCCACCAGCGTGCTTGTAACAAATGTGGATAGAGCCTTTCCCAAATCTTCATTCGCAAAGCCTAGCCATGGTGATGACTTTATTATCTATGGAGTTAAATACTCATATTTCTGGGATTCTTAATGAATACCCCAAAAAATTTCCTCATTGATGTAGTAATTGGCAGATCAATATAAAATGCATGCCAGTGTTTATATGGATTTTATCTTGCCTTTAATGATGATGTTTCTTGATAAATTATTTGAACTATTTATTCTCACACCCGTACTATCTGTTACCAAGATACAGAACATCAGCATCCATTTTTAAAAATTCATCAGCAAGAAAACTATGCATTCAGAAGAAAGAATGGTGCTGTGCACAAATACGCATCGAAGAATACATGGGATTAATTGCAATTTCCTTCTCTAAAATTCTGAGTAAATATTATAACCAAATTTGAGACTTTCTTTATGTTTATGTCTTTTTTTTTTCTCGTGAGTCTCAGAAATATTCTTCTTTCCATTTTCTTTCTCCAAGATTCTGTTGGAAGACAAGTGCAAGACACAGAAACAACATGGTAAGGCCTCTTTTACTGGCTTATACAAACACTTAAAACCACAAAACACACTTTTTTCTTTTTTTTAATAGGGTAAAGCACTGATTAAGTTACGACGCATTAGTGGGACGGGGGAGACCTCCAGGCCTTAGGCTGCTAACCCCATTACCTGGAAGGTGAATGCCCTTCCCCCCACCCCAGCACGTGGTCCGGTGACCCCGCAAGGAGCACACACAGACCACCAGGGAGGGACGGAAGAAAGAGGAAGTTTATTGTGGGGTTGGGGTTTATAAGGCTTTTAGGAGGGTCAAAGGGGACTAATCACAAGTTCAGGGGCACAGAAAAAACCATCAGGTAAAGGGTCAACAGCCAATAGGAAGGGGTTAACAAGGACCAATGAGAAACACCTCAGGACACCTTCCCAGGACACCTTGTATGAGAGACAATAGTCCTTCACAGGGGGTGTCGGGAAGAGGGAGCAATGACACTGCAGAAAATACAAAAGGCCATTTTGAAACATGTTTAAACCACATTTAAAACTTCTGTTTCTATAACATTTGTGCTGTTTTCTTCTTTTTCTCCACTAGTCCATCTCTGACAGGACTTTTTCCATCCTGCATATGGCAAATCCATTGCCACATTAAGTCTTGCTGAACCTTCTATTTTGCTTTACCTCTTCACCTACCTAAAAAACATTTTGGCTGAAATCATTCTTATAATTGAAATGTAAGTAAGTTGTGAGATATTATAGAAAATTTAAGGAAGAGAAATTCTGCTATTTCTTATTTGTCCTGAGGAATAAAAACTTATGCTGTCTCCACTTGTCTCTGGAAGAACAATTTTCAGACCTGTCAGGTTTGAAGTTCAGACAATACTGAGTAATCTATTTTGAATAGTGTCATAGTTTGAAATTGGCCCCCCTGAGAGGCTGGGGGGGCTCAGAGGTGTTTGGGTGCCAGGACAGTGTTCCCTGGAGAGCCAATCACCACTCATGTTGTTCGCTTCTGCTCAAAATCATATATCACAGCACTGGAAGCTTTTGGCAAGTTCTGTCTTGGTTGTTTTGCTGTTGGTGTCTGCTGCGTGTAGGTGGACAAGGCCAGGGGGTGGCTGGGGTCTCTCTTTCCCCTCCGGGGGGAAGAGGGGGGCCCTGTGGCCCCCCTAACTCTGCCTAGGCCAGAGTTGGAGGCAGCATTTGGAGTGTGTGCTGTGAAGGAAGAGATTCACAGCACCTGAGGTAAGAGGAGAGAGGCAGGCTTTGCAGCCAAGCCCTCTCTCCCCCCTCCTTTTCTGCAGTGAAGCTGTAGAGGGGGGCTTTTTCTTTCCCTCTGCTGTAAGTGGAGGAGAGGCTCAACACTGAAGCTGAGCCAAGAGATGGGTCGTGGAGGTAGGCCTGGCGCTCGGGAGAAGAGTCCCAGGCGAAATTGGAGGCGAGCCATGAGCTCAGGAGTTGCCTGCCGAAGCTGACTGGGGGCAGCTGAGAACTGATGTGGAAGAACGAAGATTCCAGGATGTGGACGCTTGATAAGCTGCACTGCAGCAGCCTATGAACCGAGGTGAGACACCGAGAGGGAGAAATCACCAGCAGCAGGAGAGCAAGGACTCAAAGCTATCTTCTAGGACTTCATGAGGAGAAAAACTGCAACAAACAACTGGAACTTGGTGACAGGGGAGTGTTCAGGAGCTCAGAACACTCCCACAGCAAAGGACTGTGTTACGTATCAGCCTTGAAAAGCTGCTCCTGGACTGAAGTTAAAGGAGGGGCTTGAAAGGACTGACTGATAGAAATGTAACATATATATAGTTGCCTTTAGTTTGTATAGTATTTATTTGTGTAAACAAATGTATATACTTCCCATTTCCCCTACAGAAGCCTCTGATCTGAAAGTTTCTCTCCGGTGTTAGGATAAATTGTTGAGAAGGGGCGGGGGAAACCTGGAAATTGGATTTTGGATTTCTAAATGTGGCTCAAACTGCCACAAATAGTAAAACATGGAGAATAAAGTATATCTCTTTTTGTGTCTGTAGATAGAATGAAGTATTTGTAGCATGTGCTCATGAAGACTGAATTAATTTTACTCAAACCTTTAAAAGAACATTCACATTTCAGCATGGCTTATACACAGAAAATTTCGTCTTATAAGAAGGTTTTACATGGAAAATGAAGGCACGCAGATAAACTGTTTTGCAGTCAAAATAGTAGCCAAAGATTTATGCCATCTGGATTTATATTATTCAGAAGATGCCTCAAAATTTTCAGAATACATTGATGCTGAATTAAATGGAAAACTTAGTGTGGCAGGTGAAAAGCATGTGAAAATTCCCAGGGATCACAAGACT
This sequence comes from Manacus vitellinus, assembly GCF_001715985.3. Taxonomy (NCBI): domain Eukaryota; kingdom Metazoa; phylum Chordata; class Aves; order Passeriformes; family Pipridae; genus Manacus; species Manacus vitellinus. The sequence goes on along the minus strand of NW_021939718.1, from coordinate 5,313,929 downwards.
AGTAAACATTATAGAAAAAAAAGATCATTTCCGAACAGTGAAGAATCGTTTACTGCTTGGAGATTTTTATCCTATATAATTCTTGTTCATTTTTTTTAGATCTGAGGTTTCTCTCTATGGGGTTTAGATCAAACTTACAGGATCAACCCATATTTTAGTACATTTTTCCATCCTCCTAGCTTTTAAAAGTTCTGTGAGAGGGGCCCATCAGGGCCAAAAGTTGGTTATTTGATAAATTTTACTTCCTCTTATGAAAATTCTATATACAATAAAAGGTATCTCCCAGGGATTCTGCAAGATTTACTTTTTTAAGGTGTCTCTTCTTAGCAGTGCATATAATTCTGCAGGCCAAACCAGTCTGGAGCTCTTCAGACAGCTCTTCTTTTTTTTAAGTATTATACACAAGACAACCTCTGAAATGGAATGTACTCCTTTCTTCTTTTTAAAATATAAAAGGAAATTAATTTATTTTTTGATTTTTGTGGCACATGAATTACAAGAAAAGAGACAGGAGAACCCTCTCCTCATCATACTGACACTGATATGGCTTTCTGTCATTGCCATACACTTGAATAAAAATGAAAGTTGCAGAATCAATATCAATATCTCTGCATTATCAATATCTCCCACTGAAGGCTTGAATCTACTAAAATGTTAATTGCTGTGAATCTGAAAAAGGTGAAGAGTGGGTTTAAAAGAAAAAGAAAATAGAAATGCATAAGTGAGAGACAAATCAAGCCTCATGGGTTGATGCTATAGTCTGTGTGATTATTGCAGAAGAAGAGGAAGGCAATCGGAAGAGATGTATGCCAGTAATGATACTTTTGAAGGATTCATACTCATTGCCATCAACGCACTTGCAACAAATGTGGGTAGAGCCCTTCCCAAATCTTCATTTGCAAAGCTTAGCCATGATGACTCATTGCCATTCAAAGGTAGTAACCAAGTGAATTAGAAAATGTCAGAGATAAATGTTTGTTTAAAATACTTGTAAATATTTTATGCTCTTTTGTAATGCATAGGTTCTTTTGCTCCCATTTCTGTCTAACAGGAAGTTGATGAATGGGAAGTCAAATACTGGAACTTTTATTACAAGAACAAATTCTCTCACTTTGTCTGTGTTCACAGGCTCAGATCTGAGGCTGAAAAAACAAATCTCCCAAGATGTTTATAGTAGAAGATATCCATTATTTTTCTAGTTACAGCCAGAATTCTCTCTGTCACATACATCTGTCACAGTGAATTAGATTGTTTTTTCTACACATACTCAGAGGTCTTACATGGAATCCATGTTTTGGTTTCTTCATCATCCTCTGTATTGCATCTCCAGCTACATTCATCTGGAACATATTTATGACCTGCTGTTCCAAAAAACCAATGACTATTTTCTCAAGTCACTTGAAGGTGTCCAATTATTCTAACATTTAAAATTCTGATTGATTTCCAGATGTTTTTAAAGTCATGTTAATTTTCCTTAGAAAAGGATATAGAGAAGCAATTAGTTCCCTTGTTATTTTTGCAGGTTTTATGTCTTTTCACATAACTCCCACTTTGATCCATCTGTTAATAAAACCACCATTCAGGTACATGAGCTACCAAATACAGGAGATGCTTCTTCTTCAAAATGGGCCTGATTAAATTACACTACCATTTCACATACTTTCTGATGACATTTGGACAAGTAGGCTAATCTTTTTTTGCTAAGGTGGAGGACCTCAGCATTTCTCCCACTGGAATTTTACACAATCATATTGCCTTTTTTTTTTCTTTTCATTTATGTAAAACTTGTGGTGCTTTAAGATGTAATAACTTTGGTAAGTTTTCTTTTTCTCTTTGGCCTTGTGAAAGTCTCCCCTAAAAGCTCCAAAACATCTCTGTAACTATGCTATATGAGAACTGAGGACCCAGAGCAGAATAAATAATTTGTTTGGAATTGTACAATTTATGTAAACCGTAGTTATATTTTGGGCTTTCTTACTCTAAAGTATATTATTTCTTACTTAAAAGTCCTATTTACATACACATATCAGGTGGCTTGATGTACAACCAAAAAACTTGAGGTTTTTTTCATTTTCAGTTTGAATGGCTGTTTGAAAAGCTGGGTTTTTAAGACTCCTTGCTTTCCACCTTCCTGGTAAATCAAACCTTTATGCAGAATTAAAAGGACTGTACGTTACCAGTGCAACTGGCATGTCTTCCTGACAGGAACCACAGCTAGCACAGGAAAACAGTCAGCAGTTGATATGTGTTAAACTAAGTGCAGTAGAAAAGAAAACACAGAAGTGTAGATGAAAAAAGAAAAAAAAAAATCAAAACTACTTTACATTTACAAATTATTATCTTGAAAAATACCCTACTATAAGTAGGAAAGGTGGATATTTTTAAAAGCTTATCAAATTTAGATCCTGCTTGCAATGTGGTTGATGTTGATTACTTGTTAAGCCATTTCTGAAAGTGTTCTTACACACTACTGTGTATTTCAGGTAATGAGAGGAGCCTGGAGGGTGGGGGGGGGCAGGAAATGATGTTGCGGTATCCTTAAGCTTCTCCTGGCCTTTAAAATGATATATAGGCTAATCCTGCAAGGTGTCAGATACCTCATTCAGGAAACTGAACAGCTTGGACTACACTAGAAACAGAAATTAGGCTGTTTGGCTCCAGTGTATTTATTAAAACAGCCTTTCTGGTACAGACACCTGATGGCAGTTGTTCATATGGTAGCTGGTGGCATCCTTTGGGTACATTTCGTGCAGCACATCAGCAGGCTGCCGCTGTGGTAAGACTGCAGCGGCACTGCAGTCTTGTTACTATCATTGGTTGTCACGACCACAAGTGATATGCAATATGAGGCACAAAGATTCAGACAATTTTTAAAAATGATACCACTTTTTTCCTGATTTTTTTTTTTTAACAAGCTTTATGCATGGTTACAGAAAGCACCTGCACACACTGAAAATACTTCGCAACTTCCTGTGATGCTTAAAGAAGGAATGCCAGTACCTACATTTACATGTAACATCCAGTGACTGATTTTGCAAATCATGGCATTTCTTTTATGTATTTGCTATTGGCATGCGAGCATTAGGCTCTCAAAGATCTCCTGTGCATACAATCACATTCAGGACACTTGAGAATAAATTTCTTCAGTGAGAAACATCATTAATGACAGGTATGAAGTGATGTTTTCAATACCAGCATTCTTATATTACTGCTGAATGTGGAACTTTAAAGTCATATCAGAAATCAAAAGAAAATAAATTAAGATTAGATTTAGCTTATGAAAATTGACTTACCAGTAATTAAGAGTTATGCAAAATACACACACTCATTAAATGACTGATATGAAGGGAAATTCGTTGTTCATGAGAGTTTCTCAGGCAGCAGTTAGTCTTTGATTAATAGAAATCTGGCCATCAAGGCATATGGGCTCTATGCCAATTGCAGGTTGTATAAACTGTGTTACACATGGATGATATGTGTAATATTTTATTGCACCACAAGAGGTCACACAACATTTATAAATCTATGCAGTGGAATATTTGATAATTGTTTTGTCTGTGACATGGTGAAGTTAAATTTCATGCAAAAAGTAAAAGGCAAAGAGAACAAATTGTAAAACAATAATAAGATTTTTATTTTTTCTGTTAAAGTCCTCTCAGCTTGTGTGATCTGCTATGAGCCCTATGCAAATAGCCTCCCTCCCGTACATTTCATGCTGAAGGTAGGGAAAACCATATGCTGTACTGTGATACCTTCTGAATCATTATCAGTATATGATGTAACCTTGGAAGTAGGACAAGATCAGACTCTCTTGGCATGATGGGTAACGCAATCAGATGATATACAATGCATTGGATGGGATTAGGGTGATCAAATAAGCATGCTTGGCAGCTCAGTGAGAAGTATTAAAGCTGAGTTTAGCTGGACAAATTCCTTCTAGTTCAGCAAAATGATAGACAAACAAAGATTTCTATTTTGCCGAGATTACATCCTGAATTTGTGAAACAAGATCATTTCATAAAGATGCCATCCAGAATTTTCAACAGAAATCTGTGATACAATGATACAGTGATGTAATTCCTGATATTTTGTGTGGCAGTAATATCCCTCTGTGATTCCTGTTTGCTCTCACTAACTTTAAAGCAAGCAAAGTATGGAAGAATTGTGGTAGGTGGAGTAAGCTGGGAAATTAGTGCAGTGCCAACTTGTGACAGGGAAGGACTGGAACAGTCTTGTTGCCATGGGAAATGCATGTGAAGAATGTGGTTTTGGGAGAAAGTGTAAAGGAGCTGGTTTTTTAGTGTCTGCCCTAAGGTAGACTTGCATGACCTTGTACAGGTAGGGATGTGAACATGCTGCTGGATGCCTGCGCTTCACTTACATTGCTAACCTATCCTTCTAGAGGGCTGATACATCACATCATGTGAAGGTTATTTCTGAGTAATTTTTCTGCTTTCCAAGCTTTCTGCAGTGGGGCAGTGATAAGACCATAATTATTTGACATGCAGTAGCCTATCATTTATATAATTTAAAATTGCCTAATTATGTGCCTAGTTTACAGGCTATTACAACTTCAGTGCTGTCCTTCGGGTAAACAAGTCTTCTTTCTCTCAGGTAAACATGTAATTAGCAAGAAAGGAATAACACTGGGAATGAACTGACCAGTAGTAATTTTGGCTTCCTTCTCAGAATTTAAATAAAAATGCTATTTAATGTATTAACAATGTTTAGTTTCTGTATTTTTTTCTCCCAGGAACTCACAAAGCTTCTCAACAAAGAGTAGGTATATTTATTTCTGTTCTGTAGTCAGAAAAACAGAACTAAAATCTGAAACTGTCATGAGAAATAAACAGCCCCAAAACACAAAACCTGTTTCAAACTTATAGCCTGAAATAACTTCTTTTTTAAATGCAGTCCTCTCAATCCCAAGGAAGGTCACACATAGCTAACCTCAAATGTCCTCTCTTTTATATAGTTGGTTATGTTAGTTTTGACTTAAGTTTGTGTCTATTATAGAGCTACATAAGCTGTACCCATTGGTCTGGTTTACTCTTCAAATGAACATAAGAGAAGGATTACAATTAAATGTGGTTTTTTGTTTCTAAAGTAACTTCTCAGGACTGCAGACTCTTGAACATTTATTTCTTACAGCAGGAGAATGATTTTTCTAAGTACCTGATATTCAGGAAACTTTAGTTTACTTGAATGAACTCTCTTTATGATCTTGAACTAGTTATTTAATACCTTTACACCTTCATTTCCCACATTATCTCAATTTTTTCTCCAAAAGGCATTTTTCAATGGTGGTTGGGGGGAGGAGGATAATTGGTAGATATATGAAATAGCAAGCAGCCACAACGATAAATTAACACTCCAAAGACAATTTATTCCAAAATGTAAAGAGAAAAAAAAAGGGGACGAGAGAATTAAATTCCTGTGGAGGAGGACTGGTTTTTAGAGAAAAGCAAGGGGTTGAAACAGATGGGAAGAGGGAGAATGTGGCACATCCTACAAGCCTTATGGCAGGGCAAGGCTGTAGATGATTTTGAATATTCCTCACTGCAGAGATCTTGCAAGACCAAACAGAAAAATTTAAACTTAATCTCCCCCTTAATCTCAAATCTTCAATATGCTGAGGAGAGTGTGTCTGTAATATGATCATTATTACTTAAGCTTCCAGGTAAATGTTGTGCCTTGTTTTCAGTGGTTGTCAAGCAGTGGAAATACTTCCATGGGAATAACTGAGGTGCATGGACAGGAGGCTATGAGAAGTGTTTGTGCAAGGTTATTGAGTTAGGAAGAGAGGCACAGCACCAACAAGTTGCACGAGGAGGAAATGAATTCACTTTTTGCGTGGGAAACACTGTGGTTCCAGAGCAGATGTGAATAAAGCTGATGTCAGCAGCTTTTTGTGTCTATGCTCTACACTGCTTCAGGTGCTGAAGTAAACCAGAAGCAGTGTGACCTCAATCTGCAAGAATCTGAGGGAATTATGACCTGGCAGCAAACACTTTTCACCTCCACTGCAGACCAAATCCAACATGTGAAGAGGTTGCAAGCAAAAGTGATAAAATCATACCTTATTAGACTAATTCAATCTGAACAATTTTCCCAGTGAGTATGGAGACAAAAAAACAGTGACTGCTCTCCTAATGGTGGCTTCTATTAATTAATAAGCATGTCTTGAGTACATGGCTCATTAGAGAAAGAAATCAAGGGAGAAATGAGTGGTCTGATACCAATCCCTTCCTGACATGCTCTGAGATCCTTTCAGTTGCTGAAAATGCAGGAAATGTCTGGCATGCTGCAGTGATAGTCCATTACCAACCTTTATTGAGACATGAAACCATTTTAAAAACTAAAATAACATCAGTACCTGGCACTTGAAGAAATCACCTCTGAAATCCAGATGTGTCTAAGGATTTTGAATGCAACCAACTCTCCAGACAACGCTGCTAATAAATTATGGATGACACACACCCACACTTTCCAACAGTAGCTTCTAGCAGCAGCTTTTTCTGAGCCTACTTTTATTTTCCTTATTTTAAGGTCTACTGTTCTTTGTCAAAGTTATGAATCCTAAGTAAAAGTAGCAGAGCTGAGTATAATTTAGACTATTAGACAAGTTCAGCATAGAGAGATAAAACGTATCATGGAGGTGAATAATTATTAAAGCATAGGGGTTTTTTTATATGTTTAGAAGCACTCTGCATAATAAATTATTCCTCATGGTTTACCAGACTAAGGAGTAAGGTCTTTGGCATGCAAGAATAAGTGACTGTTGAATTACCCTGGGTAATTTAAAAACCAATTTCAATCCAAATCCAGTTCTCTGATTTTGCTGAGTCTCTGATTCATGCTTATAGTCCCTGAGAAGACTTAATACAACCTGTCAGCTGCATGAACTCATGTGCTTGCAAAGTGAGGAGCAATAGAGTTCATGGAACTGGTTTGCCATTTACAAAGCTCTTCTGTGGAGTTATTTAGAGTGGGAAGTTCAAGATGGTTAACTTTTCCTGTGAACAGACTGATCTGGCAGCAAAGGAGTTCTTTAAGAGCAAGATCCTAGAAATATTGGCAGTAAGTTACCCTGTTTGCCCATGCAGTGTGATTGCAAATGTATAGAGATTCTGAACTATTTTAGTTCAAAGCCATTTTCTCAGAAGGAATTGGACATTCTGAAGATGTAATAATTGATGATAGTTTTCTGCAGAAGATTATTCAGTTCCATGTTTCAGGGTTAGAACTAATTTTCATCTCTTTGAGGGATGAGACCAAAAGCTCGTGGAAAATTTCCACATGTAAGACATCAAAGGGCTTCAGCATGCCCCAAGGTCAGAATGATAAACGTAGTCAGGAGCAAGACATTGGGATAGCAGCACATTTTGAGCCTGGTGTGGGAGATCATCTCACAGATACCAATTACCTTAGGGAGGGTAATTACACAGCACCACCGACATGCACTTAATTAATTTTCAAATGCATTTTTCTCACATTGGTAAAGTGAAACACTAAAAAGGGGCTTGAAGCTTTGCATTTGGCCATGTAAATTGTCAGGCACTGATGAGGTTTTTTTGACACTGTTTATTTAGTTTATTTATCCTCCTCTACTTAAGTGAAGTCTTTGTGAAGTCAGCATGCCTCTCTTAAGCTGCTGCTGGTCCTTTGGAGAATAAGTGTTGTCGCGTGGGGTCTTTATATAATAAAGAAATGGAGTCTGCTCTCCGATGAGATGGTAATCAAAGAGTCTTTATTCAAACTCGGCGCCCTTTTTATCCCTTAAAAACATGTGACCTTGTGACCAATGAGGGTACATATTTCCACGCATGTCCCCTGGGCTTTCCTGCCCTAGGTGCTTCCCCCACACCCCTGGACACCCCTCTTACAAACCGTGACATAAGAAGTAATAACACTGGCATTTAAATCACATCACTGTAAATAAAAGTGCTTTGGACTGTATTCTTCAATGCCATAAATGCAATCTCACATGTTTACCATAGAGGAGAGGGATGTGAGAATGGGTATCAGACTCCAGATGCTGAGGCTCAAGTTATCTTGACAGGTGGGTCATCCTCACAACTGATACCTGAATATACCATGTGATTGCATGGAACAGCAGCAGCTCTTGTACTGCTCTCAGTAGTTAAGAATCGGTAACAACTTTTAACTAATCCAGTCTTAAAACTTTATTTTCATAAAGTTCATATCTGAGTAAAGAAAAATTCCTTACTGAGTAGACTAGTAACACATACTCTATTAAAAAAATGTGTCTGTTGAAAGGTAAAACTTCATAGTAGACACAGCAGGAAAAAAACAACCCTGAAGCAACAGAGTGGGCAGTCTTTTTTGAGATATAGCATGAAAGAAATCAAATAATTTGCAATAATTTTTTCAAAACCAAAACACTGTGCACATATAGAAAACTACAGCAATTCAAATTCAAATGAAAAGATCCTACCAAAGAGTTTAATTTTTTTTCTTTTTTTAAGTTTCCTTTGACACCTCTCAGTATCATCACAGTTTCAACAAGAAGGGTCTGAGACTGAATATTTTCTTTGGCATAGCCAAATGCAAAAAATCTCAACTCATGAAACATCTTTTGCTCTAAGGATCATACATCCAATTGACATAATTCTTATGGTAACAAATTTTCTGTTTAAAGGTTAATCACATTTATCTATCCGAAGAAAAATATTTATAATTTGAACAAGAGTAGACACACTGTAAGTACTTTGTATGTCTTCAATCTGTTAGTAAATAGTTGCTATCTTTTTTTTGCTTGAAGCACATACAAATCTCATCCCTGTCTGTTTTTATTAAATTGGATTCGTTATTGATATTGATTGTTCTGACTACTTAGCAGAAATGAAATGGGGAAATTCATAAAGTTTTAATTTTTTTTTTTGTATCTCTACTTGTGAACTAAACCAAAAACTAATCTAAAATTATTAAAATTAATTTTTTCAGTGGAATGTTTTCTAGTACACTTTCTGTTAATTTAATCATTAAAGATATGATATCAAGCTTTAAATCTGATTGTTCAGCAGAGCTACTGTATGAAAAAATATATAAAGCAATTAAAAAACTCCACTGAACTGTTGCCTAAAAAACATTCAGGAAGGAAAAAACTCTGAGACAATTAAGTTTTGAAGGTGAGATAAGGAAAGGATTTAATTTGTGCCTCTGAGGCATTAGGTTACAAGACCTGCCCTCCACACTGTTACAGATGTTACAATTTGTAATATTGCCTGTTCAATCCGAGATTTTTCTACCCCTTGGCTTTTGCCCTGGACCACCCTTGATCCACCCCTTGGGAACTGACGCTGGGGTCTTTTGAGACCACCTCTTCATCAACCTTCATCTTCTTCAGAGCACAAAGGATATACGGTCACCCAGTTTCTGACCGTGTTCTGCAGTTTAGGCTAAGATACAAGCATTCTCCAAATAGAACAGGCCTATCTTAGAGTGACACTAAACATATTCTAATGGAATCCTGGGGTAGAATTGATATGGGGAGCATAGAATGGGGTTAGAAGGTTGGTAATCTATGTAGCTTCCATGTTAAGGGTAAAGAAATGAAATACTGTTGCTTATAAATCTACTTCTGCTATATAAGTACTTATAGAACTTATAAAAATTAGAAAAATCAAAAAGCTAGATGGACCTTAAGGCATCAGAAAAAATATTATGTACATAATCCCTTATAAGAATATCTGTTTGTTGGAGATAGAAAGCATGAAAGCTATGAGGACTGGAAGAAGAACTTAGAGCATGAGGATGCCGGTGAAGACGAAACCTCTTTATGATGTTGAAATGGACTATTTGAAATATAGCACATTGGGTTGTGAATCTGTTTTCGTGGTTTATTGTATTTCTTCCCATATATTGTACCCCATTTTCCCTAAAAATCCCCTTGTTCTTCATGTCCTTGAACCCTGTTACCCTATTGGCCAGTTTCTGCTGCATTGCAGTCCTTCCCTTATGTGGTGGTTTGAGCCACCACAGAAATCCAAAATCCAATTTCCAGGCTTCCCCCACCCCTTCCCACAATTTTATCTCAACACCGAAGAGAAACTTTCAGGCAAGAGGCTTTTATAGGGGAAAAGGGGAAGTATATATACATTTATTACTATACAAATAAATACTGTACAAGCTAAAAGCATCTATATATATAATATTACACACTTTTATCAGTCCTTTTAGGCTTTTCCCTCAATTCAGTCCAGGAAAAGCTCTTTAGGCTGATAAGTAAAGCAGTCTTTCTCTCGTGGGAGTGTTCAGGGAAAAGGGTTCACTCCCTCCACCAACCTCCAGCTGTTTGTTGAAGTCTTTTCTTCTTCACAAAGTCCAAGAAGATAGCTACAGAACTGCAGAGAGGAGCTGAGAAGCGGAGGAGGGCTTCGCCCCCCGCTGCTTTGAGGCAGAGCACGGGAGCTCTGCAAGGGGGCTTGAATCCCCTGAGGATAGGGACCGTCACGAAGACTCCTGCACTTCGTGATATGACATGGTGAAGTGACCTTTGTCCCGGTGGACACAGCCCACGGAAGAGAAAGACTCTCACTTGGAATCAAAGGGCCGAGAGGAGCTTGGAGATCACCCTTGTGTGTACTGGCAGAGATCCAGCTACAGCTGCTGCATGGAGGAAGGGAGGCTTCTGTCCTAGAGAGACTGCTGCTCTGAGAGTGGAAAGGATCTCTTCCTTCTTCCCTCCTGGATTTTTATTTGGAGGAAGAAGAGATTTAATCCATTGTAAATACTGCTTTATCGTGGTAGAGATAGTTGAGATTGTGTGTGTAATGTATTATAATATTTATTTGTAAAGTCATTGTAATATGATCCCTTCCCCCCATTTTGAGTCTCGTGTGGTGTCTGGAAAACCCATCTCACACTGGGCTGAGATGTGAGAGGGGGGCTTGGACTTGGGAATTGGATTTTGGGGCTCTCAAACCATTACAGCTGCAGAAAAGGCCTTGGCTCTGTGCAAGCCCTCCTCAGCAATAACAAAAAGATCTCTGTGCTATCAACACTGTTTTCAAATAAATCCAAAACACAGTCCAATACTAGCTTCTGTGAAGAAAATCAACTCTAACCCAGCCAAAACCAGCCAAAGGTGGTAGCTGATTTTCTAGGTCATTGCCAATAAAGGAAGATAGAGAGAATGGGGACATACCTTTTTCCAATAGAGGCAAACAGTCCAACTTAGTTTCTCATTCTCAGGGATGGGGGCAGAGTAGTTACCAGTGATTCCAAAAGCCCTGCATCAGGAAGGAGCATGGTATGGTGAAGCATGTGTGGCATGTGCCTCTAACAGCATCAACTGTGTCAGAGCTCTATTGATCTGAGATGTGATGGCATGAAATTATGCCCTCTGGAAGCCGAGTGGAAGAGTAATTCTCTGATGTGCGGTTCTTAATATAAGGACAGCTGCATATTAGTGGGATGGTTTGTTTGCGGGGCTACCTGTCTCACAGTCTAAAATTCAGAGACTGAACATGACTGTGTCTGTGTGAAGATGCGTCCAAAACTTCTCCAATCATGTATATATAGCACTTCAGAGTCTCATTACACCACATCTCCTGCTCTGCAGCAATAATTTCATTCTTTTTCAGTCACTCATGCAAGTGGCACGCACTCCAATGTCAGTAAAGTAATACTTTGGTTTTACTTTGGGATGGGGTTACTTTATGATTTAATAACTATTTAAAATCTTCCCAATTACCTCCAACATTCAGTGTAACAATAGTGCTTAGGTCTGAGTGTGCCACTCCATGCTCTGCGTATGAGTTCATTTAGAGGCACTGACAACCTTGGCAATGTCCAGGGAAAAAAACTACAGGCCTGACCAAGGTTCAGACTAAGCTTTTTTCTTTTATTCTCTCAGGCCTGGGCCAACAACTGTCGTCTTTGAGCAATTTCAGATTCAGAAGTAATTCTGTCCTACTTTGACCTACCTCAGGAATGACCCAGCCCACACACCAGCAGAAAAAACTGCTATAAGCACCTTCACATGCTTTGGCTGTAAAAACTCTTTGCTGTCAAGAGCATCTGCTGCCTCTGCAGAAGTTTTTTGCATATTTTATTGCTAGGTTTGGCAAACGCACACAATGGATTAGGACACTACATTATATACCAGGGAATTGTGTAAGAATTGTGTAAAAAGAGACATATCCGAGAAGGTATAGTGCCTGCCCTATTATTAGCTTTTAGCAGTGGATGATTTGTATCTCAAGGTATAATTGATTGCTCTTGTAAAGCTAATAATTAAAATAAGCCATTTTCACTGCTTCTGAGATTGAGTCTGTTAGATACTTAATCAGGTCTTGTACACAGCCTCTGAAGGGTAAATTTATCCTCCCAAATCTTCCCTGCCACTTACTTATATTATTCATTATTTGTGTTATTTATTATTTGTATATGTTAGTGACAGTTTCATATTAGTTGTTGTCCCAACTTTGAAAGACTGATGCTCTGAGGAGTGTATTTGGACTCCGTGGAGCTCAGAGTCAAAAAAGAGACAAATTGCCAGGGCAAAATTAATAAGCAGTGGGAATTTAAAACATACATATGTATGTGTGCGTATGTGTGTATATATATGAATTGACTAGTTCAGTGAAGGCAGTAGAACAATATAAAGGATTTTGTTTAAACAGCTGAAAAATGGTTCAGAAATATAATTATTCTACTCCCAAGTAGGGCTGTTTTTCATTTTTGTTGTTCTTACCTTTGCTATTCATTCAGTCCTTAGGGAAAATTGTATCTGAGCTGCTGCATTTTCATGTGTAAAAGTGTAAAAAATTAACTATCTTGAATATGCTGCTGGAGTAAGATTTGGTTTTAAAGTGAACTTTAACATGAACAGATCTCCAGTTCTAATTATACTTTTAGAAGTTTTTAAATTTACAATAAATTAATTTAGAATTTGAAGAAACATGAAGTAAGACAATGTCCTGGATTTTTGTTCATTAACTTTGTATTAGAATACTTTTAAAAAGAGTAATCCTGCTTGCACTTTTACTCCCAAACCATGGTCTCTCACATGGTCTCTGTGCCCTTAGTAGAACTTGAATTCCATTTGCATCTAGTAACATTAAGATCAAATGAGTTTCCATATCCAAGGCATTACTTTAATCCCATGGGTTTTCTAAGTACAGTTAGTAAATACAGAAACTGTATTGCTTTTCTTTTTTCCTCAGTTGCCTGTGCTTCTTTTGTCCATGACTGTGCCTTCTTATCTGAGGAGTACTTTTCCACCTCATGCTGGCACTGTTAACAACATTATTCTGAGCCCCAGTGGTTGTCGTTTTTCTGTGTGACTACTCCTTATTCTTTTCTGCTTGTTACAAACCTTTGGTAGCAGCCTGTTCATGTCATTTGGTTTGGACATATAAGGAAGAAATAAGAAAAAAAAGTAAGATGATTTAAAAGTGCTCATTATGTTCTGTTTTGATTATTCACTACTTTATATCATGCAGGCCCAATAGTCATCTTCAAAATCTCCTTTAAAATGTGTCTTGAATGAGGCTTTTTGCAACGTAGGTCTGGCAAACCTGGCCCACGATAACTGTGTGTAGGTCTCTGTCCCTGCTTAATGGTTGTTTTATGGTAAGATCTTACTCAACCTTCCACTGACCATCAAATACATTTCAGTTTGGGTCCACCAAAGGATATTGGTCATCTGGTTAAATACAAATGAGTCAAGACAACAGGCAGTCAGAAGATGCTGAAAGTTAGGTGTCCAGAAATGCCAAGAAGAAGACAGTATTTGATACCTCATCTAAATATAGCCTTAAATTGACTGCATATATGAGATAGAGACTCACAGTCTCCAAGACTTTCACAAAATTTATTCCTAATGAAATTCTGTAACGACAACTTCAGAGTGGAGAAGCAGAAGTTTACAATTCATTAAATGAGCCAAAGATCATTTTTCCTTCTCCCACATACCCTTCTTTTTAGGGTTACTACTTTCATTGCTAATTCTATTTTTCCTGTGACATTGTTTATGATTTCTTCATAAATATAATGAAAGCATTTTCTTTTCTGGGAAGTTCATTATGTAATTGATTCTGGACAGTGTTGCTGTGACAGTAGTAGTTTGTGTGCAGCTGGGACTAAGTCATTAATTCTTTTCATCAGTGAGCAGTAGGTCACATTAATTTCTGTTGGAGACTGAGACAATAGAAAAATCATGAAATGCCTATACCCAGTCCAGTTCTTAAGGCTGACAAAATTGTATAGATCCTCTTCATTGCTCAGGGATTGATCTAATTTGTCATGACAAATGGCCCCATAACCATTTAGTGATATGTTTGCTGAGTGGAAATAACATGAAATAACCTAGAATTTGCATATATAATACTATAATGCTGTAAAATTTAAACACTGATCAGAAAGTGTTAAAACATATAATGGAAAATAAAACTTGTCTATGTTTTAAAATCAAACCTAAAATGATGTGTTGTTTTCTGTATGCTCTGGAAATATTTTTCGCAGAATATTGTCAATATGGACTCTGTTGACCTTAACATCTGCTATATACATCCTTTCATTTCATCCCACATGAAATCTATATAGACATCTCTGTAAAGACACATTTTAAGTTTGAATTTTAGAAAAAACTGCTTGCATCGTCTCTATAGACCTCAACCATACCTATTGAAAATTATAGGTGGTCCCTTCTCTTTTGTATTTATGTGAATAGTTTTTCTGTTAATTTGAAATGCAAAAGCACCTTCTCCTTATTCCTGAGGCTTTGGATGACATCAATCCAAACCTTGTGGACTTGTTACCTTACTATTTTCCCAGGTACCACAGACTCTCAGCTGTTATTCAGTCTTGGTATTATGTCAGTGCTCAAACTCCATGTGTAATTTCAAGCTCAGAACACCTACTTGCACAAAGACAGAAGTACAGCTAATAGGTAAGACCTTCCTGAGCCAGGAACACAAAGGAATCTGGCATCAGGAGTAACTGCAGCTTGGTGGTTTTCCACTTTCTCCAGCACAAACCAGTTGTTTGATACTATATTTTTTCCAAAGGCAGTGGTGACTTTTCAGCCAATTTTGTTTTGTAGGAGTGATGGAATACATTTGCCTACAAATACAAATGCTTCTGTGAGAAATTCTACCTGCAAGTGGAGATTTCTCAGCTGGTTACAGGAAAACCTCTTCAAACACGGCACATTTGGTTCAGTCCTTTTAAGCACTCATAGAATCATAAAATAATTTGGGTTGGAAAAGATCTCTAAGATCATTCAGTCTAACCATTAACTCAGTACTGCCAAGTCCACCACTAAACCATGTCCCATGTACTGTCTTTAAAATGCCTCCATAGATGATGACTACACCAACTTCAGGGCAGCCTGTGCCAATGCTTGACAACCCTTTCAGTGATGAAATTTTTCCTGATATGCAATCTGAACTTCCCTTGATGCAACTAGAGGCCATTTCTTCTTTTCCTATCACTTGTTACCTGAGAAAAGATGCCAACCCCCATCTGGCTATACCCTCCTTTCAGGTAGTTGTAGAGGGTGATGAGGTTTCCCCTGAACCTCCTTTTCCCCGGCTCCCTCAGCCTCTCCTCATAGGACTTGTGCTTCAGACCTCCCCCATTTCTGTTGCCCTTCTCTGTACATGCTCTAGCACCTCAGTGTCTTTCTCATAGTGAGGGGTCCAAAGTTGAACATGGGATTTGATGTGTGGCCTCACCGGTGCCCAACACAGGAAATGGTCACTGCCCTGGTGCTTTTTTCTTTCTGAAATCTAGGTAAGAAACACCATATTCACAAATACCGAATAACTATTGCTGTTCATTGGTGAGTTCTGTTTGTTGAATGGCTTCTTTTGACAGTGTTTTCTGGAAGAAAATACAATACTCTTCATGAAACTCTAACTGGAGCACTATCATTTTGCATTAGCCTTTTCCCACCCATAACAGGATGCAAGATACCTTTCAACTGCAGTTGTTTCTCTTCTACCACTTGAAACTTGCCCCATTAACTGTACATGGATAATTTTTTATTAATTTAAACACTATTTTTTCCAGGTTTCTGCTTATACATATTTTATTTGTATTTCACATTACAGTTTCTTCTGTATAACAGCCTTCATCTTACAAGATGAATCATTTTGCTACTCTTTTGGACATGGTGCTAATCTTCCCAATGTCTCTGTTTTATATGTCAGTCTTCACTAATGCTTGGTACATTTGTCAGTCATTAATGAAGATGTAGGTTAAAACTTGACATAATATTGATTTTTCTGAGTGATTTGCTTGCAATGTTTCCAGCCTAATTCATGGATGGTTCATGTTTTTCTTGTTTGATGAAGTCAAGAAAAGATGATCAACTATTTTTCTTCCTTTCTACTTAGCTAACTTGTGTATTACAGTAAGGCTAGTGTGCTGGCAAAGAGGTCAATAATTATCTGGTCCCAGGTTTCGGGGTGAAAACTGGAATCTTTATTGAACACGGGCTTCGCAATATAAGCATCTTGGGAGCAGGACATGTTAATGAGGAGGATGAGTTATGCTAACTAGGGGATGGATTATGTCAACTAGAGGATTACACAATTTTCTGCTACAATTACAGAGTTGGTTAATATTTTCCCTTAGCTAGGACCACATGGGGAGACAAAAGGATTTCTACATGGTCTGACAACATTATCTCCAAGTCTTTCCATATCTTACTGGAGGAGACAAGACAAGCAACAGAACTAAATATTAGCAGGTCTTGTGATGAAGGTCCTCAGAGTAAGGAGTTTTTCCCAGCTCCTGCTGTCCATGGCCTGCTACATAATCTCATCAGCTCCTTCTCTGCTGATAGCCAAGCGCCAGATTCCATGTTGGGGCCAAGAATATCTAATTCCTTTCTTTCAGAAGATCTGTATGTTTAATAACCATAAGAACAGTCCTCCCACATTAGAATAAAGTGTCATTAACTGTAAGTTGGTCTACTTCAAAATGGGGTGCAAACACCACCGGAATACTTGTCGGCAGACTCCAGATCCAAAGATATTTCCACCCCTGTCAACAATAGTTTAGCCCAAGTAATCTAAGTTTGGAAACTCTTGTTGTAATGGTCCAGTTTCCACCAACACACAAAAAAGTGTCTGAATAACCTACAGTAGTATTTCTGAGCTCTGACAGTGAAATATTTATTATTGAAGCAAACCACAAAGAATAGGATGAGTAACATGTGACTTGACAGACATACTCTGTTTTTAGCACCCTGTTATATGTTGTCTATTCCTGTAACATATCTAAAAAGAACTTTGATGAAATAGGACTTTTTCAGGGCATATATTTTGTCAGACTTTCACACTGAATACAATAAATGTCCATAAAACTTAACACAATTTCATTTACTCTCTAGACTTTGATACCAACAAATACCAGCATTTCCTGAATCTAACTGGTTTTTGTAAATTAGGAGGTTAGTTGCCTCTTAATAACAAGTAGGTGTTATATTTTAAAAATAAATTATTATTTTATATTACTTTAAAGTTTGCTCCCCCCCCAGTCTGTTCTGAAATGTCTAGGTTGAATTCAGCACAATTTCATTAGTTCTTGGAGAGGTGGCCAAAATGAACTTTTACTGCTTGAAGATTTTAATGGGTCAAATAATAGATTTTATTTCCACCTCAGTGTGTATTCAGAATGAGGTAAAAGTAGTGAAAATTCAAATATTAGAAAGGGTGTGTTTGTTAGAAATTATAAATTGAACAGAAGCAGAACATTTATTTTCTGTGCTGTATAAAATCAAAGGTCATCCTGACTTTAGCATTTTGAGATGAGGCGTAGAAGAGAGGCTAGTTATCACAATAGATTAAATATCTGGGAAATAGTTCTGCACTATAGAAGAGAGGAATGACAGAATGGTTATTTCTTATCCTAAGTTAGTTGCTCCAATTACTTTGGGGAGCTAACATGAGTAAATGTGACATTAGATTTAAGTATAGCATTCAAACCCCATTATGCAATGAAAAGAAAGCCAGTGTTTTTCTGGACTGCATTAGGAGGAGTGTAGCCAACAAGTCAAGGGAGGTGAGCCTTCTCCTCTGTTCAGTATTGCTGAGGTCCCACCTGGAGTGCTGAGTCCAGTTGTGGGCTCTCCAGTACAAGACAGAGATGGAGAGACCCCATGGCCTGGGGACTGCAAAAAAGGGCGCTAAGATTTTAAGGGGTTGGAGGATCTCCTATATGAGGAAAGGCTGAGAGAGTTCAGGCTGTTCAACCTGGAGTAGAAAAGGCTCAGGGGGATCTCACCAATGTGTATAAACACCTGAAAGGAGGGCAAAAAGAGGACAGAGACAGGCTCTTTACAGTGGTGCCCAGTGACAGGACCAAAAATGATGGGCACACACTGAAACACAGGAGGTTCCTTCTGGGAATCAGCAAGCACTTTTTCACTGTGAGGGTGATCAAGCACCGCTACAGGTTGCTCAGAGTGGTGGCAGAGTCTCAATCCTTGGAGATATTAAAAAACCATCTGGACATGGTTCTGGGCATCTGGCTCTATATGGCTCTGCTGGAGCAGCAAGGTTGGACCAGATGATTCCCAGCAGACCCTTCCAACCTTTCCATCATTCTGTACTTTTGCCAAAAATGCAATTAATAATTTTAGGTAGCTGAGATTAAAATGTCTGTAATGTGAGCCTTAATAATGTAAGATTTTCTAGATGTTTGATCAAAGCTTCACATTCCTTCTAACAGGTAGGAAAGTCCACTGAAAAAATCTGTAGTACTGATCCTGGGAAATAGGTTGTTTGCACATATCTGTACTCCAAGTGATTTGTTTAATGTTCTTACCTCAGAGCTACCCAAAAAAACCAAAAAAAACCCCAAACCAAAACAAACCAACAAAAAAACCCCACAAACAAACAAAACCCACAAAAACAAACAAATCCAAAAGAACCAACTAAACAAAAAACAAACAAAAAAGCCAAAACAAACTTTGTTCGGACTCTATGATTACACAAAATCACAAAAGTATCCTGCAGAACTAGGAGCAGCAAATTTTTGTGAGCTTTTGCAATATCGTCCAATGGAATGTAAGTATGTAATAGGTCAAAAGTCCATTTCTGCCGCTTTTGCACATATTAATGTTATAAGCAGAGTGAGAAGAAACCCAGTAACAGAAATTAGACTTGGGTGTTTAGCTTTCATTTTCCAGAACACTTAGAGGCATTTTTGTACATCATTCCCAAAATCCTGAAGCTTCCATTTAGTTTATTCACTCTAACAATTTTGATAATACTGTTTGCTTTTTAATGGCAGTTCTTTAGCCCAGTTTCTATTTTCAGATTTAATTTTGAATATGAACACTTTTCAAGCCACAGGTTGGATGATTTTTCTTTTTCAGCTTGTAATACAAGATACCCTTTGTCACACAGAAAAACAGTGGAAATAATGCATGTAATTATCTTTAGAAATGAAAGAATAATTCTGATTATTTGAAGTTAGTTATTTTTCTTATTGTCAAGAGTCCCATTTGCTGACAGTAACAATTTTTAATATAGCTATGAAAAACCAGTTAAGCCATATATTGATTTTTTTTAATTAACTGTTTTAAAATTGAAATTATCAGTCTGCTCTATTAAACTATAATTTCTGAATGGTAGTCAAAGAAAGTGAAGCATACCAGCAGCAAACATAGGGTCACTGACATATAGATTGATTTTCCACTTCCCAAGTAGCAGTCACCTTACTCCAAAAATAGTAGATGTACCTTTCAAGGGCAGGTTGAATTGTGTGAGAATAAAGCTCTTACTTCACGCACTACTCACTGCTTAGTTCAGTTGCCAAAGGAACTTCATGAACAAGAAGTCTTATTCAAAATGCAACGAAGCCAGAGAAAAGACTTGATCAATTCATTGGATTGTAGCACCACATGCAAATTGTTCCCAAATACTTAGCACTCCAGTATGCATTGGATTTACAGTGTCTACTTTGTCTCAGTAAGTTTTACAAAATCTAAGAAGAAAAAGGGAGCAGAATGTATAAAGAACCATGAATAAAATTTTTATTATGAGGCACAGTAATTACACCGTAGTTATTCGTTGTTAAGATCAAAGAGCAGCAACCTGATCACTACAGCCTATTGGCATGCTTCTTACCTTTAATTTTAGTTACCAGACTTTGATTCTAAATGTTGTTAATACAATGTTATCCTCATTGATATGGTGTACAATCTACTTGTAAAAATAATGATATATACAGGTGTGGAAGAGTACTTATCACCTAGTGATAAAGACATTTTAATTGCAGTGAGCAGATACATTCCAAGTCAGAATTAAGTGAATAAGAAATGAAAATCAGAAAAATGAAAATTCCTTTCTACACAACTTATTTTCTTCTAGTTAACTTCTTTCAAGTCTTAACTGATTTACGTTGAAAGAATGATCAAGGTTCTGAAAAATGAATTAATTCTTCCTAGAAGACTGTATTTTAGATATCGTTGGTAGAATGAGTCTAGATATATAAACTTTGAAGACTCAAGCATAGAAATTCCTGCTTATTTAACAAAGAAAATGCATATTAAAGGATATCACTTCTATAGATGTGGTTTAAGAATGTGCTGCTAATATACATGATTTTAAGCTCCAGGTCCTTAGTATTCTTAGAAAACTCTTCTTGTTGTTGAATCTGTATCTTGATTATGACCTAAGCCCACTTTTTGTTTGTTTATTTTAAACCTTGAAAACAACCAATCTCTCTCTTCCAGAGTCAACAAGCCCAATTCCTTCAGTCTTTTCCCAGAAGGCATGTTCTAGAACTCTGATTTTTTAGTTTCTGTAAACTTAACACTATGGTGTAGATTGAACAAATGATTTTTCATGTTATGTTTATGTTTGCACATGTATCTTCATATGACATTTGGCTGTTTTGCAATGATATGATGTTGATGACTCAAGCAGAACAACTGACTGTCAGAAACTACCGGCTATTTTCTGCAGAACTCACTGCTTGGCAGTGCTGCTGCCTGCCAAGTTTCACACAGTGCTACCTGTTTCACACAAGCTGCTCCCTCTTTCTCTTACCTGTCAAGGTCATTCTGTGTTTTTGTCTTGTAGAAGACATACATTCCTGTCGTGGTGTCACCTGAAAATATAGCAAATCTTTTCTGCATCAGCCAAATGACTAATGGAAATACTGAGTGGCACCAGAATCATGGTCTGTAAGATTTCACTTGAAACATATCTTCACTCTCACTCTTTGAGAAGTAAATCAACTCTAATTGCAACTGAACATTACATTGCAATCCTTGTTACTTATCCATTTGTATCTTGTTGTTTTTCCTGTTATTCTCTTTTTTACTCTGCCTAAGAATTTTGAGCTCTTCTGCTATGTCATACAGGTTGCCTTCCACCCTTGTATTTTTGGCTGCCTCAAGGTTACTCATCAGAATCAAACCTACAAGGTTCTCAAACATAATTGACAACTTCTGATAAAGTTGTGCTATGTTTGTAAAGTGTCTGACACACTAACAAGGCTCAAAGGTGCTAAAAATACCAATACCCTGCTATTGATGCAAAGTTTTAAGTTATACTCCTTCCAGCAGAGAATGATAGGCTGTTATTAACCCTTTTGAAAATTATCTGCATAACTTCTGCTACTGTAGGTTAATCCAAAAGTTTAGGACACCTTATTTGTAGAAACCAGCTTCTAACAGAATAACTGAGGAGGACAGAGCTAACATCCATCATCACCTTTTCATTAAACATAATAATTGCAGAACTCCAGTGGGTTGGTTATTAAATCATAGTCCAAAAGATGGTTATCTGAATTTACACCTGAAGTTCTACACAGGAATTTTTCAGAAGATAAAATCTCACAGTCAAAGGAAAGTGTAGTACATTTGGTAGAATGTCACATTGATTTCTGAAGGTTAAAAGAATTGTGAGTACAGCTTTTGGTATTACATATTCCTTCACTCTTTAATCCTTCAAGGAAAGCTAACATGGAGGAACAATTGTGATAAAAGCAATGCTTTTGTTTTTAACCTTTGTAACACCATGTGAGATTACATGCCAAAATTCAGCCACTCTGTTCTTCTTTTCTTGGTGCAGAAAGCAGATTGATATTCATCCTAAATCAGTTTTTGTTTTAGGATTTACAGCATAGATATCCTATTTTTGAAACAAAACAGAGCTCAACACAAGGTTTTATTTTAATAACTGAATTAATTTTTTTATAACGCTGTGAAGTACATTGCTGTCACAGAACATAACTCCACAGGCTAAGGCTAAACAAGCATACACAAAGATACTGGTTTTAATTGAAATAACATATCTCGGTGAAAATGAATTCAGAGCATAAACAAACGCAATCCAGTGAGGTAATTTTCTGTGTAACTGTTTCTGTTTTCTGCACTCACATTTCATATCTGGACCATAGAAACTTGCATGGAGGTTAGAATATGAAGAATTTTGCTTGAAAAGCAATGGTTTCAGCAATATTTTCATTTAAATTTGAGTATTAACTCTATTTTCTTCATGAAATGCAGTATTGGGGTATTTTTATTGTATCCCTTGAGATGAATAAAGCATGTTTGTGCGCAGATATAAAGAGCCTTAAGGACTTTTGCATTGGGCAGAGTCCTGCTGCCATAAGTGGTTCTACCAGGAGTCTGCAAGGGTATGTCAGGAGTCCATGCCTTACACAGACTTGCAGAGCACCCTTCGTGGAAGCACCAACATGAGAAACCTCAGCTGATTTTGGTTCACTCCCCAGCTCCAGAGCACTTGTATTCCCCCGCTGATAGGATTTTCAAACTTTCTAACTTCAGTGTGACAGCACTTCTTTTTGAAGCAATGTGCAGTTGCTGGAAGAGCAAAGTATTAATGTTATGTAAAATGCTACACAGAGCATGGAAAATCAAAGTGCTTTCATTGAGAATTTATATTCTGAAAGGACAAAGGGGTAACAGAGCAGAGTATTTACCTAATGAAGTACAGAATACATTGGGTCTATTTCATGATTTATTGATATTTTGCATGGTAGAGTGTAGATTGTAAGGCTTCTGGTTATGAAAATGAGTTACGTTTTTCAAATGTGGATACATAAAATTACACTTTTGTTTGTGACAAGTTATTTTGAAGGCCTCAGCAGTACAAAAGTGTCATGCTAGGAGCTTTTCTGTCTTTCATTTCTTCATGAGGAATTTACATATGGTGACAGCAAATTACTTGCTCGAGAGAGGCAAAAATTTATTTGTACTTACTGAGTTCCTATACTGTTTAAGTAAAAATGTGACTACAATACTTTGAATGAGGTATATATGCATTAAATTCCATCTGAAAATACTTTTCAGGACAGTTGATGAAGACAGAGAGTCAAATGCCATTTTTATCCCAGATTCAGCCCTATGTATAAGGAGAACTCATAATCTGCGGTACTACAGTTAAGATAGAAGAATGTTTCTCATTTAAAAATGACTTTATGTAGGAATTGTTTGGGCTCTCTGATATGAGGAAGTTATAAACTGAAATTAACCTCTCAGCTCCTGGGTTTGGAGCATATTAAATAAGATAAGATTTTCCTGTCTCACTTCCCCTCCTCCTCTCCCCCAGTACTACCCAGTTAAGGACTTCTGATGCTATGCTTTTTATATCTTTGCAGGGATATCACTTTCTGAGATGTTTGGGGCATATTTCCTTTCAATAAATTTAGAACATAGTTTTTGACAGCTGCTACCAGGTCACCTGCTGTGAGTCACCTGAGTGCTTTGTGATTCTGTGGGGCATCTGGGTGAGTAGTTCTGGAACAGCAGGTTTTCAAGTGAGTGTCTAGACATGGTTATTGCACTTGCAGTCCACTTTTTTATGACAAACCATCATATTGCCATCTGTCTTTATAAACAGATTGGGGGGGATGAATTAGCTGTGTGACATTTTAGTGTGATAGATTCTCTTCACAAATATTCTTCAAGAAGCCTGTAGCTGACTTTAGATAAACGAGAGGAGAGCCATATGGCTCTCTTATTGAATCATCAATGGCTTTTAAAAGGAATTGTGACTTGCTAGAACATACTTGACCGAACATTTTTGTTATTTGCAGTCACTCTAATAGATTTTCAAGCAGGTCACATCAGATTTATGGCTTTTCTATATCATTATTTACTTATACAATACTTAGGGTGTGAAAAGAGAAAGTTTGTGTGAAAAAAACTTGTTTTGTATTTTTATGAAAAACAGTACACTGGTGATCTTCACCAAGATGTTAAACTTTGCAAACCACTGAATTTAATTACATTGTGTTAATAAGTACAGTCATCATCATGGCCAGTCTTCGCGAACGAAGATTTGGGAAAGGTCTTTACCTTTTGAGCCTGTGCAGTGGATTTTTTAGGTGAGACACAGTGTGCGCTGAACTGAGCCCACCCTTTAATCCTGAGGTTCATCTGCCGGGGCCGAGCGAGCTTGGACAGTGGCAGTGAGGTCCTCAGGACGTGGATTTGTTTAGAGTGACCTTCTCTTAGATGGATGGCCTTACAGGGCTGACGAGCTCCATCTGCCTGGAGAAGTTCCCTGACCGGGAATTGAACCCCGGGCTGCGGCGGTGAGAGTGCTGCATCCTAACCACTAGACCACCAGGGAACCCCCAATAAGTACAGTGACACATGTTCAATTTTAAATCTCTTTCTTTTTAGCCATAGGTCTAACTGGCTGTATTTACTCTTCTGTCAAAGCAGCACCCCAGCTTTTTCCAAGCCAAGAAAGCAAACCCTTTCTGTGTTCATAACAGGATGTAAACAAGTTGCAGTTTATGAGAAATAAATAATCTGGTTTTATTATAAGCAAATTAATTTGGTAGAAAACAGAAGGGGGTGGGATTTTCTTTTTTCATTTAATTCCAAGGGGTTTTTTTAGGCGTATCGTGAAAGTTGTAAGGTGGAAGGTCCTTGTCTGGGCCTGGCACCAGGGAACCTTTGCTGCCAGGAATAGGGAAAAGTATAAAAATAAAAATGTACCCTCTGCTGCATGGTCACCCATTGTGTGCAGAGAGACCCCTCTGTACAATGTACAGGTGGGATACGTCACGAATCAATCAAGAGGGAGGGTAACGCCCCTTTCTGAGTCCAAGAAATTACCTTTTAAGGTAAAAAACCTGGCACTCACTGAATATGTAACAGCTTATGTAACCAAGAGAATACAAAAAGGTATGTTATACAAATGGTGGTGTGCTTCTAGGCCCATGTGGCTCAGGATTGCACCCAGCGCTGCAATAAAGAACCTCTTGCATTTTTCCTTGTCCTGCAGGTATTTTTGCCATTTTCTCAAATTGCAAGCAAGGACTTTTCCTAAAAGTTAGTAAAATAACAAAAGAAATGCATGGAGTTTCAGTATTATTAGCAAACTTCTAATGTTTGTTACTTTAGTAAGCCAAGCTCTGTGCCCCCCCCCCCTTCCTGCCCCACCTCGCAATAGCAACTTTGAAAGATGTATTTTGTCCAGTCTATCACAGTTTGTCTGAAACCTCCCTCCCCAGTTCTCACCACACTGGAACTGTTAAGTAGGGTCATCAGTTTCCATTGAGACTGAGTATCAGGTTTCCTCCTGGAATTTGAAACCTTCATGGAGTTGATTCAAACTCTTTAATAGACCATGTTACCTCCTAATCTTTGCTCTACTCCCTCCTCAGATTCTGTACTCCATGTCCTTTCTTTTCCCTCCTGAAGTATAACACTGTGGACAGACAGCCTCCTTTGCAGTTCCTGCCATCTGGAAAGAACTTCTTATGCCTCTTTGTTGCGTTTCATCAGAGGTGTCTACTTAAAAAAAAAAAAAAAAAAAAAAAAAGAAACACCTTTTTATAAATACATTTATTGTTCTCTCTGTTGCCAAAATGTGTGTGTTTTTCTGAGCAGCTCTTTTTGTCTGTTACTTTTGACATGATAATAGATTATTTAAAGCTGGAAAATGTCTTGCAGCATATTTTAGATATATAATTTTGTAGAAAGTAGAATGGATTGTGTGCAAGTCATGTCATACATTGCTCATTCTTATGCTTTTTGTGACATCTTGTTCTCAACTAATTAATCTTCCAATGACTCTTTTGTGAACCCTGCCTATGATTATCTGTCATTCTGGATTTTTTTCTCTGTTTCTTCTCTTTGCCACTCTGTTATCTGTGTATTTAGTTGAGAATTTATTGATTGAAGGAAGAAAATAACAAACTGCAAGTGTTTATACCTCTGTCAAACACTTCTAGTATTTTTAGTTGTGGCCTTATTTTTAAAGGTCTGCAGTAAAAACTAGTTAAGATTTTACTAGGCTCAATATTGTGTTTTTTATAGTTTTGTTAAAGCAGACTAGTCATCTTCAACTCTACATAATTTTCTTTAAAAATTCTAGGCAAGATTCTGCTGCTGGGACAACGGAAACGTACAACACTATCAAAATCTGAGTAATTATACTTCTGCCTATTAGCTCCAAATTTTCTTAAGTTGTCCCTCAAGCCATACATAATGACAAACAGTTGGGTAATGAAATTGTTTTTCAGAAATTAATAGATTTGAAAATTGATTTCAGTTGGAAAAAAGTACTTCTACCTTATTTGGAGCACTCTAAACAGAACTACACATACAATACTGTTCAAACTCTAAATTATTTTGAAGTTCATAAAACCAGAAATGGTGTTTTCTGGACCTAGTCAAAGTGATTCACTAATACTGCTTAGACATCTAAGTGTTTTTTCTTATGATTCAATTTCTTTTACATGGATAAATTAATTTGCTGGGCTGATATGCAAAAGATTACATATGGATATTTTATTTCCACTAGTTTTAAACTATGCATGTTTTATATTTAAACAGGATGTGTCGGTTCCAAGTTCCTCTAAATTTGAACAAGCACCAATAGCTTTCTAAATTTATATCTCTGAGTATTTCATATGCAAACACCAAAAAATATTCTAGTCCTTTTTTTTTTAATCAAACATGATTATGCAGTGGCCTCCACTACTAGCTGTCTAATCTAGTTACCCATGAGGGTCTTGTGTTCCCTCTTATAACTCACCAAGTCAGCCATGGTCAGGATGCTTTCAGTAGTAGTTAACAATGCTGAGTATCTTTCAGAAGACATTTTTGCATGGTGCAGGTTCAGGATGGTAGAGGACTAACAGCTCCATGTTCATATGTGAAACACTCTCTTTAGCAGTTTGAAGGGAACCTTATAAAACTCCATTAGTCACCGTTTTGTAAGGAAGCGTGAAAAGGTGTTTAAGGATGACTGCTCTACTATAACTTTTTAAATGCCTTTGATATAGCAGTGCTCTTAAAATTCACCTGATTTCCCTCTGTGTTTCAAATAGAGGAATGTTTGGGATTTTTCTTCCCCATAACAGCTCAAGAACACTTAAATGAGATAATTTTAAAAGAAATATTTCTGTGAGCCTAGGAACTGGAATGGAGACTAATTTCCATTAACAGCAGGCATAAGTATCATCCAACCTCCCTCTGAGCATTTTCTCCTCTGTTCCACACATGCATAACACAGTTTTCTTGGACAAACTAATTTTCAATAGATTACGCCAACAAAATTCACTAGCTGCGAGATTTGATTCTTCTGTTTCAAAATTAAATACCCTCTGTAGGAAGTCTCAAATCACTAAGCCAAAGACTTTTTCAACTCTGCCTACAAAGATCTGAAAAAAACATTTTTTCTGGTATTATAAAAAAAGTTTTCATTTAATGAAAGGTTTCTATTTCTTTGTTATTCTTTGAAATGTATTCAGTTGATAGCAAAATTGTCACATGTTTTATGCAGCAAATTGTAATTATTTGCAGGTAAGGAGCTATTCTGAGTTATTCACTGTGGACTAGTTTACAATTTAACCATGATTTTCTATGCACTCAGAGCAGATGTGAGCTGAGAAGGATTAGGACATGCAGTATGGGAAACTTTATGGGAAGAGAATCGTGTGCAAAAAGACAGCAAACTTCTCTGTGCTGTTAACAATGAGTGAGATAGGCTCAGAGCCGAGATCACCCCTTTGGAACACTGGCTGCAATTCACCTACTGAGTACAACTGCTTTAAATGAAGAGTTGTGGTAGTTTCAACTAAAGGAATGTCATCTGAGTCATGACTGGCAAGGACAGTGGTTAGTGCTATGTGTGCCATTAGCTTGTTTGATTTTTATTAAGAAATCACCATTTTATGTGATGATTGGTGTAAAATGCTTAAAGTTTAGGTGACTTATTTTATATTTGCTTTGTAGGAGACACTGCTCTGGATTGTAAATCCCCAGGTAATTCAGTTGCATTTTTAATAGAGGACCGTGTTTTGTTATTCAAAAATAACACTAAATTAATGAAGTTTGTCTTACCTGCTTACTGCCAAGCAATTAACTGCTGATGTCTTTGCGTTCTGTTGATATTCATAATGGCAGGTGGATAAAGAGGAGTAAAAAACTGTTAAGCAAATTGCTGCTCAGAAAGAAAATTCACACACATAAAGGGTTTCCTAAAATCCTGCATAACTGTCCTGGAAATCTATGTTGAACCTCTGCTGACCACAATACTGTGGGGTTGTGTATCACCTTCCCTGTAGAGTTCTTTGGAATGTCCATTCTAATCAGAGTGTCTCTGTGTTCGCAAGAGTACAAGTCCAGAGGGAGAAAACATGCATATGTGTGAGTGAGGAACATCAGGTTTATACATGCAAATTTTCCTACAGAATTCCAGTATGTACCAGTTCATTGGAAAGGGGTGTTGTGTTTCACAGCATAATAAATTCTTAAGGTTTAGCTATGTATGAAATAAGCTATTAACTGTGTATTTAGGTAATGGAAACCATAAAGGTCAGGCCCAGGAGTTATTAGCATCTTTAAAGTGGCTCTTTTTTGTAAGAAGGAGGGCTAAGTTCTTTCCTGGGATAAAAGAATAATAAATGAGCACAAGGACAGTTTTTCATCTAAATAACCCTGAAGACTGGTGCATATTACAAAGAAATTACGCATTCTCCTGGCCTTCTGCAAGTACAGTCCAAAGTTGTAAGTCTTGGGAAAAACCAGCTAAGAATCTCTGAAATACCTGCCAGTTTCATATGAGGGAAAAGAAAACTGACCTAACCAAATGAGATAATTTCCCTTTCTGCTCACACGTTTTGGGAACATTGCAAACATATTGTCTTGGTATCACAGTTTATGCTAATATCATCTTGAGGACAGTTGATGAATGCATGATTCCATTTCATTAGCTCACCATCCTTTCTTCAGTACTCCTAGGGATATTTACAGGCAAGTTCTTATTTAGCTACCGATGCAGATCACAGATACTAAAGTAGGAGTGAGTGATGGGGAAGTATTTCCATGTAACCTGTATTAGCTAGTAACACTACCTGGCATGTATTAGTAAGATTATGAGAGGCATGTAATAGTACATAATTACAAGCAGATGCTAACCTAGAGGATTTTAAAAAACCCTGAGCTGTACAGCTTTCTTTGGGAAATTTTCCCAGGCCTTAACTATATTTAGGTACTCAACAGGTAACACATAACATAATCCTTAACGCCTAATATAGATCTATCAGAAACCTAAAATAGTTATTTCTTATCATGTCCGCCATAGAGCAGGGAGAACAATTTCTTCTGTGCTTCTTCTTAAGTTGTTTTTTATCTCTGATAATTCTTTCCATTTTTCATGAAACATTTTCCAATTGGCTCAATTTTTCTTGTAGTGCAGTTGCCTGAATCTGGACACAACACTCTAACCAGGCTTTACCAGCACTGAGTAAAGAACAAGAATAATTTCATGCCCTTTCACAACAGAAGAAAGACAGAAAGAAGCCTCATATCTTATTTTACAGGTGAGGGAGCAGAGGCTCACAGAGATCAGCGATGTGAACCGAGAAGGGCACAAAGGAAAGTTTTGTGAAAATCAGAAAATTCTTGCAAGCTCTTGAGTCCCAGTTAAATGCTTAAATCACAGATCATTCATTTTCTCGAAGATTAACTAGTAAATGAAAGCTAAAAAATGCTATAGAAGTGTTTAAAAAGGAAATTCTTAATATTAAAATTAAGTTGACTAGAAGACGAGTCCCATTTTGTGGTAATCTTTGTCAACTCAAAATTCGTGTTTATTATTTGGTGGATTAAAAAAATTATTTTCTGAGTGTCTTTATGAAAATGAAATCCTACAAGGGAGCACTGTAAGACTGTCACACTTTATAGTTTGATGGTTAGGATTCTAACCTAAGATGTCAGGTTTAACTCTCTGCCTCAAGGTTTTTTACTCTGGAAAATTTCAAATTAAGCAGAGCAAGGATTTGACCTCGGGTCTACCATGTCACAGGCCAGTAATAAAAAATTGTCCTCAAAAACTTTTAACATGAACTTCTTCATTTCAGTACAAGGAAACTGCATATTTTGGAAAAATCCATGTAACAATCATCTAAAATTTTGAACAGAAACTAACAGTATATTAAAGGAAAAGGATGAGATCTGGATGGATAGAATCCACGGAGTTACAAGGATCAATCTAAGAATAAATAAGGGATAAAAAGTCCAACTATCCATGTTTTTATGGACGTAAGCAGTCCTTTATTGTTCATATGCATTTCCTCTACTGGTGCATCACACTACAGAGAAGTCGAGGGAATACTGCAACTCTGGGTATTTATGGTCCTTCCCCCACCCCACCCCCCACATACGGAAAGCAACAAAGCACAGACTAACAATGTTAAAAAGTCATCTCTCTCTCTTAAAAGATGACTTTTAAGGGAAACTATACTGCCCAGCTGGGCAACTTGTGCCACACTCACAGTGAAAATATTTTGATGGTGTTCAGATAGAGCCTCCTCTGTCTGTACAGACTATTGTGGCTTGTCCTGTCACTGGGCGCCACTGAAAAGAACATGGAGCCATCTCCTCTACACTCCCCCTTCAGGTATTTTCACACATTGATGAGGTTCCCTGTGAGCCTTCTCTTCTCCAGGCTGAACAATCCCAGCTCTCTCAGCTTGTCTTTATGGCAGAGATGCTCCAATTCCTTAATTGCTTTTGGGGCTTTTTGTCTCTCTTTAACTAGGAAGCCCATGGCTGGACACAGCACTTGTATGATCCTAATGAGGGAATTTCAAACACTTTTCTGTTACAGAAGGTTGGACTCAGCAAAATATATGAAATGAAACAACGTTCAGAATTTCTGTATCACCAACATTCTCAGCCAAACAAGTTTTCTCTTACGTGTGGGGCACAAATAATTACTGTTTGCCTTCGTCCACTTGAATTAACTGTTTTGATTCATTTAGGTGAGTAAATTGGGAATCTGATTAGGTGTAGAGGAGGAAAAACTTCCATAAATGCCTCTATGACAACACCACATTTAACTTAATGGAGATATATTTGGATATCTATCGTAGCATGGGAATAATCAAACAGAAAAAAACAATAGAGCAATAAAAAACAATAGAGTGATAACTGAAGGCTATAGGCAGATAGCTTTCTCCCTTTTTTCCACAAAATAAAATTTGAAAAAAAAAATAGGAAATTATTGCTAGAACTTATATACTTAAATTTCATTTTTTATAAATGTACTTAAAATGAATGTGCTTTTGAATGAAATGAAGAGAGATATAGTTAAGGAAAACAAACTTTTCAAAAGAAATACCAATAGAGAAGAGAGATTTTGTCTTAGATGCAGTACCCATTTCTATTACCTAGGAAATTAGATAAGCACGTCTGATGTGTTTAACCAGGAGGGAAAAAGGACAGAGAGCTTCAGCATTCAGTAAAAAAGAAAGAATTTGTCTTTTGTTTGACAACTGTTCCTAAAACTTGTCCTCAGACCATCCAGCTCATTTTCTGACAGCCTGTAACCTATAAAAGGAGACTGAGTATCTTAAAAAGAATAAGGGAAGCAGAGATATATCCTCATATATCCTTCTCTCCTAGGGCAGTTACTGGCTTAAGGACCTTTGAGTAGGCAAATGGATGATGATGTTTAGTGGAGCTTTCCTCTATAAATTTGTCTAATCTATTTTTGAATCCATTTACTCTATTGACCTCCACAACACTCCACAGAACTTAGTTCCGTAATTTATGCATTAAGTGATAAAGTATTTCCACTGAGTGTTTTAAACTTCATGATTGATTGAGTGACCCTCAGCTCTTGTATTATAAGAAATAGTGAATGATCACTTCTTATTCACCTTCTTCAAATTCTTCAAGATTTTATAGACCCTCCCTCATATATCTTGTTTCCTCCTATCTAGGTTGAAGTGTCTTAGCCCAACATGTCCCCTTATACAAAATCTTTTCCACGTGATCTGGTTTTGTCTTTTGGCTTGTTTCTTTTCTTTTCTTTCTCCTTTCCTTTCCTTTCCTTTCCTTTCCTTTCCTTTCCTTTCCTTTCCTTTCCTTTCCTTTCCTTTCCTTTCCTTTCCTTTCCTTTTCCCTTTCCTTTCCTTTCCTTTCCTTTCCTTTCCTTTCCTTTCCTTTCCTTTCCTTTCCTTTCCTTTCCTTTCCTTTCCTTTCCTTTTCCTTTCCTTTCCTTTCCTTTCCTTTCCTTTCCTTTCCTTTCCTTTCCTTTCCTTTCCTTTCCTTTCCTTTCCTTTCCTTTCCTTTCCTTTCCTTTCCTTTCCTTTCCTTTCCTTTCCTTTCCTTTCCTTTCCTTTCCTTTCCTTTCCTTTCCTTTCCTTTCCTTTCCTTTCCTTTCCTTTCCTTTCCTTTCCTTTCCTTTCCTTTCCTTTCCTTTCCTTTCCTTTCCTTTCCTTTCCTTTCCTTTCCTTTCCTTTCCTTTCCCTTCCTTTCCTTTCCTTTCCTTTCCTTTCCTTTCCTTTCCTTTCCTTTCCTTTCCTTTCCTTTCCTTTCCTTTCCTTTCCTTTTCTTTTCTTTTCTTTTCTTTTCTTTTCTTTTCTTTTCTTTTCTTTTCTTTTCTTTTCTTTTCTTTTCTTTTCTTTTCTTTTCTTTTCTTTTTCTTTTCTTTTCTTTTCTTTTCTTTTCTTTTCTTTTCTTTTCTTTTCTTTTCTTTTCTTTTCTTTTCTTTTCTTTTCTTTTCTTTTCTTTTCTTTTTTCTTTTTTAATACTTTGTAGTTTTATTATAATTTTCTGATTTTGAAACAAGGGTTACCAAAGTGACACTAAATATTCAGCATGTAGGTACATTGTATGTTTCTTGTAGCATAAAGTCACAGAATCATGGAACGGTTTGGGTTGGAAGGGACCTTAAAGATCATCTAGTTCCAACTGTCCTGCCATGTGCAGGGACATCTTCCACCACACCAGGTTGCTCAGAGCTAAATTCAACCTGGCCTTGAACAACTCTAGGGATGGGGCATCCACAACCTCTCTGGGCAGCCTGTGCCAGTCCCTCACCACACTCACAGTAAATAATTTCTTCCTAATATCTGATCTAAACCTGTTCTCTTTAATTTTGAAGCCATTCCCCTTGTCCTGTCACTACATGCTCTTGTAAAAAGTCCCTCTCCATCTTTCTTGTGGGCTCCCTTCTGCTACTGGAAGGCCACAGTTAGGTCACCCCACAGCCTTTTCCTCTCCAGGCTGAGCAATTCCAATTCTCTCAGCCTTTCCTTGTAGGAGAGGTACTTCATCCTTCTAATCAACTCAGTGATTCTCCTTTGGACTCGCTCCAACAGGTCCATGTCCTTCCTGTGCTGGGACCCCAGAGCTGGATGCAGCACTGCAGGTGGGTCTCATCGGAGTAGAGCAGAGGGGCAGAATCCCATCCCTCACCTGCTGCCCACACTGCTTTGGATGCAGCCCAGGACACACGTGGCTTTCTGGGCTGCAAGTGAATGTTGATGGCTCATGTCCAGCCTCTCACCCATCTGCTCCCCCAAATCTTCTCAGCAGGGCTGCTCTTGGTCTGTTCATCCCCCAGCCTGTGTTGATACCAGGGGTTGCCCCAACCCAGGTGCAGCTCCTTGCACTTGGTCTTGTCAAACCTCATGAGACTCCCATGGGCCCAATTTTCAAGCTTGTCCATAGTAATGCTTTCCACTTTTTTCTCTGTTGCTTTCTTAATATTTGATTCTTGGCTGCTGCTTGGCAATGAGCAGAACATTTCCAGAGAAATGTCCTCAGAGACAGAAAATTCTTTCTCAGAATGGCAATAGCTAATTTAGGAGGAGCAAGAGAAGGCTGCAAATGCTGAGACAAGGAGTAGTTCAACACTGGTGAATGATGGTCTTTCATGACTAGTAGGATCCTGGAATGATGAGAACTCTAAAGACTGTGCTTGATGCGTAATCAAGAACTATTTCACATGCATTTCAGCACCCAGAAGATGGTACTTGAGGATGCACAGTACCACTAAGCTGTAAGGAACACTGTGCAGCCTATGCATGCCCCCTGGCCCCCTACACACCTGTGGAAGCAACCACAGAGTCCTACTGCTGCACAAGGCAGGATATGTCATCTAAATCTGGGTTTATGCCCACAATGCTGGTAGCAGGAACAAAAGCTGAAGCTGGTCTCTTGCTCTTCCTGCAGCTTTTTAGACTGTAAAACAGTCATTGTTCTCAAATATATGTTAAGCCTACAATCATGCTATAGGCAAAGCTACAGATATGACTTCGCTTGCTTCCTAAAGATGAGTAACAAACACTTCTATTCATTTAATTCAGACCTAGAATCAACACCTGCTTCTCTCACCAAAATGTGTCTGCATGCAGTAGATTGAACTCATCCCAATGGAAAACAAAGGTCCACAAAGAGGGGAAAGGTGGAGAAAATAGTGGATCAATTCATATTACAGAAAAGCATCTCTCTAGATATACAATAGCAATCTCTTACTCCATTCCTTGAATCTTCCAACATTTTTTAAATGTTTCTAAAAATTTTATCCACAACTCCCATACTCTAATAAATTCTATCAGAACAGTTTTACTCTTGAAAATGCATTTTCTATAAAAATCTAAGTGATATACAGTAATATTTTGAACCTCCAAACACTGATCATTTTTTTCATAGAAAATAAAAGTAAAAGCATTATTATGCTTTATTTCAAATATATTAGAGTGAGTCTTTAAAAAAAAAGTTTGTTTTTTTTTTAGTTCAACAAGACAATACACAACATTTCCCATGTCACAATTCCTCATGAAAGGTATAACTCAGACTATCTTTCTTTTCCTATTCTTGTAAATCATGGCTTTATCTCCTATCACAGAGGAAAGGCTATATTTAATTCCCATGATTTGTGGTATTGCTTAGTGAATTGGGATACAGGGCCCAGCAAGGGAGATTAGCCCGTAGGAGAAGATGGAAATATCAGGCTCCTAAAATTACATGGTGCCTTTGGCTAGATCTCTAAACTATGACATGGGAGTGATTTGCAATCCCAGCTCTACTTCCTTGCAGCGTGACATCTTGGGAAAGCAGTGTTACTCTGCTATGCCTAAAAGGCAATGTAAATATAGGAGTAATTTTTAAGAAAACAAGTCAGAGGAGCCACTGACTGCTGCTTTTAAAATTCTGACTTTTAATGTTTTAGAAAAAATTGGTAGATTAGTGTTGGCACAAAATATTAAACAATGTTGGATTAGTGGAAAGACCATCTTGGGCTATGCTATCAAAGAGAGAACTAGACTGTCCAGCCTGCCTACAGATCAGGGCAGGGCAACAGTAAGTATTACCCTTGTTGACCTCCACTGCAGATTAATGCCTGTTTTGTTTCATGTATCTGTCTGGTGTATATTTAGGACAATTTTCCCTCCAGGCTTTGTCCCGAATGTTTGTTTTTCTACATGTCCTTAAATATTAGTAAATTCCATTCTCATAAAAATGCAGGTAGATTCTAAACCACAGAAAGTCACTGTTATACTAGATTGAAAAGAAGGCAAAGTCTGTGGGTTTTACTGTCAATAGAGTAATATCATTTGGAATTCAGAAAAACTATATTCAGAGCAACACCACCAGATGTTCCTGAACTTTGCTTCAGTTTTGAAAGATTATATGAATTGTTCCCTCTCTTTATGATAAATGCCAAGTGTAAAAAGTGTACTATTTTTCTTTGTTTGAGAATGCAATGAAACTGTTTCTGAGAATAGGTGAGTTTTCAAGACCCCGCCAGTAAGTCTCATGTAGCGTTTTTAGACACACAGGAAGGAACTGGGTTTGTTTATCATTACCTCCCCTTTCCTTCAGACTTGCAGAAAGTTCTCTGTATGGGAAAGATGTGTTTCAAGTACAGCAGGAGGAATGTACATGCACATGCCCAGCAGAATCTTATACTGTCCTGCTCTATGCCATGGGAGACTTCATTCCTGGATACTCTAAATTACTAATTTGGTCAGTAGACTGTAATGGAAAAGAAGCTCTTTGACATTGTCTGGGATGTTGTATTAAGATGCTGATTCCTATAACATTTACCAGCTATTCACCCTCAACAGAGTTTTGTATATCTTAGGATCTAAGAATTTGATCCCACAGTGCAAATGATGATAACATTGTCATTAAGGTATTTGAGCCAGGCTTGTATAGAGAAGAGAGATTGTCTCTGTTTCTACCCATCTCTACCTATATTGGTACCAAAAGATTTTTCTCTTTGGGTGTTTTTCACATAGCAACATGCTTCCTGAAAGCTGGATACAGCTCCTATAGGGATCTTGGATTCATCACCTAACTTTAAGTTTACCTTAATGGAAAGCTATTTTTTTTCTGATCTGGTTCATAGTCCATTCACTATAAGACTTCTTGATACATTCTGTAGTTTTGATACTTCTGCCCCTGGATTATTCTCTGTTCCTCCCCTGGTTCTGAACTCATTAGTGGTGTTGAAATAACTAGCTAGAGGCAGCTCATAGGCAGTATGACTAGAAGAAGTAACAAGCATTCCGCCTCTTTCTGAAGGATACATAAACCAGTTTTTGTGTGTGTGAGATAAGCACTTCTTAAGGATTATAAAAGTAATTTTTAAACCCTACCATGACAGATTTTTTTCATATCCTGAAATGTACAAGTCTTAAAAACAGTCAGGTATATAGATAGAATGAATGCATTCAGTTCATTAAGAGATCTTGACTGAAGCTATTCCCCAGGATGATAAAATGCTTTGGAGTCAATGTTGGGTTCTGTGTGACTGGCTCCCAAGGCTATCTTTCAAGGATATTGTGACTGCTGTGGAAAGCCAATGGAACCATAGATGCACCTCCGCTTTGATGGCCTGTGGATTTCTGACAACCCAAACAGATGCCCCTTAGGCTATCTAGGAGGCACACCTCTTTCTGTGAAGAGAATAATGCACACCAGTGTAATTTCTTTCTCCATAGGCTAATATATTGAATCCAATGTCTGGCACTAGTGAAATTACAAACAAACATTGCAAGCCAATATATTTGTGTTATCCTCATATATTATGGTAAGAATTTTCTTTTTTTTTTCTTTTCTTTTTCTTTTTCTTTTTCTTTTTCTTTTTCTTTTTCTTTTTCTTTTTCTTTTTCTTTTTCTTTTTCTTTTTCTTTTTCTTTTTCTTTTTCTTTTTCTTTTTCTTTTTCTTTTTCTTTTTCTTTTTCTTTTTCTTTTTCTTTTTCTTTTTCTTTTTCCTTTTTCTTTTTCTTTTTCTTTTTCCTTTTTCTTTTTCCTTTTTCTTTTTTCTCTTCCTGGAAATACTTGCTCTGCTCAATGGACAAGGCACTGAGGTTGGTCAGAAAGGCAAAGCAATTTAATGAG
Source organism: Manacus vitellinus (assembly GCF_001715985.3). Classification (NCBI taxonomy): domain Eukaryota; kingdom Metazoa; phylum Chordata; class Aves; order Passeriformes; family Pipridae; genus Manacus; species Manacus vitellinus. The sequence continues at coordinate 5,276,299 of NW_021939718.1, read as the reverse complement.
TTCATGGAAGGTGAAAGAGCTCAAATTACAGGTGCTTGACTTAGTGCACTGTCTGCATTCCCCCAGGTTCCCAAACCTGTGCTCAGCATGGAGGTTTGTAATATTTTAATGGCTCTTTTCCTCTCAGCCTGTGAAAATGTGCTTGCACATCAAACAGCTCAGAAAAGTGGATTCAGTTTTCTACTAGTCAGCAAAATTAATCCCTGACAGAAAGACAGTATTTCCAAAGCTGGAAATGAGTAGGAACTGCAAAAGGAGTTAAACCAATTAGTCAAATGAAGAAGATATTAAGCTCTGTTAACAGAGAATTCTAGCTTTCTCCTGATTAATGCAAATAGAGAATCCTTTTTCAAAGAAATCTCCAGGCTTCAGTCTTGTCTGGCTGTTTCCTTCTCCAGTCTGCCTTCTAGTTCTGGTGGTTTATTTTGTTTGGTTTGGTTTTTGGTTTTTTTGTTTGTTTGTTTGGTTGGCCGTTTTGTTTTTTTTTTGTTGTTTGTTTGGGGGGAGTGGGGTTTTGTTTGTTTGTTTGTTTTTAAAGTAAACTATTGACAGAAATAACACTCACCAATGGCAAGGAAATGGGAAGCATGAGAGAAATCTATAAAGGAAAGGAAACAAAAAATCAGGTCCTTCTCCCTATCATCTACATCAACTGTCTTTTTAAAATTCTTTCTTACCAGTAAGACTATGCAACTCTTACTGCATTGGCAAATTCTTGTTCCTCTATAGGTTCTCAAAATAGTAGCTGAAGAAAAAATGACACACAGAAGTACATGCTTTCTGTGAGCTTAAAACAATGTTTAGTTCTATCGCACTATTCAAAGCTCTTAGTCACATTGCTCAATGCAGAAGTTGTGATGTCATCAACATTCAGTCACCCCCTCAGAGGAAGTTTTAGAGTAAGATCACTGGATACAATTTTCCCCCCCTTGAATTGCTGTGCATTGTATGAAACAACCCTCTCTCACACTCAGCTTTTCCTTGCAGAAAGCATTGCTAAGGATTAAGAAATATGTTACTTGCGAGAAGGGTCTCAGAGGAATGGACCACAGAGATCCAAGGCAGCACTAAGATCATTGTATATATTATTACATAGCAATTGCATATTTCTGAGTATCACACTTGCTTTTTGCAGCAGACACGCCTGAAATGTAAACGTGACCAACAATCACTTACCCTGTAAACTTTTTTTATTGGCAGAAAATATCTGGCAGAAAGTTTCAAACCACAGTGGTAAGTAAGCACTTTTTATTGTTCAGCTGCTGCATGCAGATGCAATTTTTATGGTGAAGTATTGGGCTTGATGCAACATTTTACTGCTTTTTTTTTTCACCACCAATTCTCAGAAGGAGAGACTAAGGTAGCAGTGCAAGTGAAGTCCCAAAGGGGATGCACAGTGTGCTGGTTGCATGTACCAGAAACACAGAAGGAGTGCTGCAACGAATATTCCGCTTTGAGGAAGGAAACGAAATCGGCAATGTTGATATGGCAGTGTCCTATCCATTTCCTTACTGAAATAACAATTCTTTGCAGACACAAAACATGAGTTTTATTTAAGCATACCACAAATTTTCAGTATTTCAAGAAATAGTACTAGAGTTCTCTCCCTTATAATACTTGTTCTTGTAACAATGCATGTTCTGCTGGCCACGAGGTTCTACTCTGACACTGCCATGAGGTCCACAGACCATATGTCCTATGGATTCATATCAATCTTTTGCACAGTTGACTAGGACTTCGGGAATTAATGACCTCAGTTGTCCCTTCTATTCCTCTGCTAAGAAGACGCTGCTTCTACAGATGTGCAGTCTCTGTTGTACTGTATACAAGCAGTCTCTAGTCCTCTGGGATACATTAATTGTCTTTGATCTGGATTATGCCTTTCCTAAGACATGTGTCTTCTTGCAGGTGCAAGTCTCAGGTAAGCATAATTTGCATGCCTGTGAGTTGTTGATATAATGGTAGAAACTGCTTTAAAAGTCTAACCTGTGCCAAAGTTCACTGAGCTACAATATAGAGTCAGGCCGCTGCCTGCATGTTTTGCACTGTATCCCTCAAACTCTGAGATCATGTCAAAATAACTGCTATAGATAGGGGTTTAGCAAAAAGCCTCAAAACATTGGATAGCTATGAAATATAAGGGAAAAAAAGAATGGAGACAGAAAGAAATAGAAAAGAAGTAAGTATTCCTATTTAAAAATAAAAGGAAGAGAGAAGAACTCTAAGCACCAAGACTTTCATCTGGCATATCTGTCATCCAGACTAAATTATGGGCCTACTGTATGAAACAAAAATAGAGAATTGCCACATGCACACAGTCACATAATAAGCAAATGTTAATTGATGTGCTTTGTTTGTGATAGTTCCTGCAAGATTTGTAATGAGCAAGGCTTTTCTGTATGGGCAATTCCACAGCATATGCTAGCATGTCTAGGAAGAGTCATCATGTCTAAGTGCTTTCTACCATCTGCTATGAAAATGGAGATATTGAAAGATTTCTCTCTCTTTACCGCAGGGCATTTATGTATGTAACTGTGATCTCAGTCCTGTCTCTTTTGACCCGTGAAGCTAAATGTTACATTCTTTATGCTTTTGTGGAGTTCTCTATTGTGAGTCTTCCACAGAGAAAAATATATAAATACATGGACTGACACACAATAATACGCATGTACATGCACACATACATAGAAAATATGCTGTGTACTTTCCTATGCGTTAAAGGAGAAATAATTTCTGATTACGTCACCTTCCCAGTTCTTTGGTCTGTGTGTTCACATTCACACTGTGCAGTTCAAGGACTGCATTTTTTTTACTGACATGGATTCATCAATTACCCCAGCTTTTAGCCTACCTGTCTCCCTGTCTCAACCCTTGAAAACAGACACTTCAGTTTTCACTTGCCTCTGTCCTGTAGTATTTGTGGTCTAAAATGGAATCTTGAATCCAGGTATTGATTCAAGGTTCTCAGAGCTGCTTCTTGCTGTCTCTGGCGACGATGGCACATCCATTAAAAGAGGAGGATGGGCATTCCCTGTTCCTCAAGAGATCTGTAGCCATACATGGAATGACTGCTGGTGGATAAGCAAAATTACATACTGTCCTAATGTAAGAGTTTCAAGGTTCAGATATAAGATAATAATACAAAAAAAGAGTAGGACTGCTGCCAGATTTCCTTCTGATATAATTTACATCTGTTTTGACCATTGTAAAATGCTTTAAGAAGACTTGGCTAGGGTCTCAACTCAAAAACAGTGTGTCATGGAAATTTTCACAGAGACCCAAACTCAGACAAGGAGAAGCTCGGTATGCTAACCCTAAACCAAACATAAGGGAATTTCTCAGCATGTTGAATGTTTCAAGAGGAACTATTTTCATGTCATGTAGAAATTATCTTTGTGGAAATGTTGCATTTGGGCTCAAAGAAGTCAGCATGACACTTACCTCTTCTGTTTAGTCTCAGTGTAGGATTTAGTCGTTGCAGTGCTGAAGCCTGAAGCTCTTATTTTCATCCAGCCCCAATAATGGAATCCAAAATTTACAGCTGGGCTTCCAGGACCCTACACAGTGGACAAACAGCACAACCATAGAGTTAAAGACCAATCTATGCACTAGAAAGGAAGCTTTCATTATTTTCTTTGATTGGGTCTAAAGTGGAGTGAGGGGTGCAAACTCATCTCTCTCAAGCTTAGGAACTTGGCCCTGTGCTCCACCTACCTGAGCTGGAGTTTTACAGCGGTATAAGCCACTCTCTTTATGTGCCTACTATGGAAGCTGGTGATACTCTCAACCTTTGATTTAGTGACCTCATGCTTGAAGTAGCCAGCTGAAATAAGAGACCAATCCTTTTCAACCAGAAACAGCAAACCCCACATCTTTTATCAGTAATTATGGTATTGATAATTCCTGCCTTAGGTGCGTAAGTCCTTTCACAAATTTATTTCAGGTCCCCTATGTGAAGGTAAAGAAATAAAAGGGAGGGCACTTATGGTAATAACAGATTTCCAATTAATTGCAGAGAGTAACTTCTTGTGTATTTGATTTGTGTCTAGAGTTATCTTGTTAAATGCAGGAAGAACTCTATAAAATATTAAAAATAGAAAAGTAAACATTTAACTGTACTTCTCACCTTGACTGCATAAGAAAAGGGGCACATAAATGCACACACACAAACTCTTCTTTCTAAAAAACAGGTGAGAACTTAAATGCAAATCCTCTACACAGAAGGAATTATTTACAGCTGATATAAATGCTGGGAAAAAAAAGGAATATAACAGAAGTCCTGACACTGCTGTAATGATACAGTGGTGCTAGGAGAAAGCTTTCCTGAAAGAAACAAAAATGTTTGATACCTGAAGGAAATTGTAGAAATAAGTTGTGCACTCATTAATTTTCTTAATTGAGTTGATGTACATGCAAAACAATATTAATAAACCCATCACAAAAATAAACAGGTCTGAATGATGCTAAGAATGATTGACATGCAAACATACAGAAGCATGCTTTCTTCCATCTGCTTATCATTTCAAGGATTGATAGGTAAATAAAATTAATTCTGACTGACTGGTAATGGCCTACATAAAGATTTATAATATTCAGTAAATAATTTGTCATTGCTATTTGAAAGTAAAATTGACAGGATACGACATTCTATTTACTTCCCAGAAAGAGTAATTATATTACGTACAGAAAAAGTGACTGATTATAACATTACATGACATTTTGAAGCTAACAGCTTGAATTACTATTTCTAAATTATGGCCAAGAAAAATATGCCTTATGGGCATCTCACTTGATGTTTTAAACTTAGAGGAGAAACATAATTAAAAAATAGGCAAGGACATCCTCACTAACTTGTCATGAACAAGAAGGGAAACATGATGCTAGAGGGCTTGCTTTTTGTTATGAAAAAGTACACTTGAATAAATGGGAAAAGATCCTTCTCTCTCTCTCTCTGAAACATAGAGAGAGTTTGTAATCTGTCTCCTTTATGAAGCCACCATGTTCCTGAAATGAGGCATGATTTAAGTCCTCTGGAGATAGGACATGCCACATGTGTTACAAATTTTTGCATGTTGTTTGCTTATATAAATTCAGCATTATCAGTTATGCATATGATCAGTCAGTATGGGCCAATCATGTACTCAAAAGATCTGTTTTACCCAGTTGTGCACAAAATGGCCTATTTTCATAGTCCCTCGACTGGATAAGCCTACCTGCTTACACACACCATTACCAACCAGCAAGTCTTTAAATATCCTTGCCAGAGACTAGGCACTCAGAGTACTTTACAGAGACCTTTTCAGATTAGAGAAAGATAACATTTAGTATCTTCGTTTAGAAGCAGTGTTCCTAATTATGAGACAACATCCAAAAGCACAGCACTGTAAATTATTATGTTCTTGAGGTAATATTTATATGTGGTGTTATTGATAAATAAGAATGCATTTTTTAACCATATTGACAGAAACACATTGCACTGACAGAGAAGCCAGCTATGGAAAGCTGGAATTAAACCCTATGTGATTTATTTATAGCATTCTGTAGACGGATTGTGGCCCAGATTGTTTTTGCCATGATCTCATTTCAAGCAGCTTATTACGATACATCTGACTTCAGGGATGTTTTTTCTTTCTTTCTTTCTTCTTTTGCTTTTTGTTCACCCGGTGAGGCAGTTCAAATTCAAAACCCCTACTACATGGGCTGGAGATTTTTCAGTATGCCCTCCAGCTTATTTACCACCCACTGCTCCCAGAATGCCTGGACAGACACACCACGCAATGCAGCAGAGCAGAGGGGTAAAAGCTGTACACTTCTGTCTGAAAAGGTGTTGTTCCTACCCATCCATACAGTGTGCTCTCCTGGTGTTCTCAAGGACGTATAGAGATCATCTCATGGTGGTGACACTTACATTTAATAACACTATAAAGTACCTTGATCCTGTGAATTCACTGCCTGAAAATGTTCAGTAAAAATACGTTCATCAGAAAATTAATCTGTCTGAATCATAGCAAATCTTTCTGATTAAACACTTACATGCTTTGTATTTAGACAGCCTTGGCTCTGTGTTTTCTCAGTCCGGTGCGCGACCAAGTTAAGAGTAAGCTTTTAAATAAGGAAATGTCTTTCTTGAGATTAAAGTGCATTCTGAATATAATTTGAATCAGGTGCTCCAGGAGTTTTTATCCTAGGAGGATAACCAGCAATTAAAATAAAATGAGATCATTTGATACTGTACAACGTGTTTAAATAAAGATTTTATAGGCCAAGTATGTAGTCCCTCCACATACAAAGGTAACTTCAAGGATTCCAGCAATATTAGCAGACATTTTGTCCCAGAAGGACCAGTAATAATGTTGCCATTTCAGACACACAATAAAAAAGTTCTGTACCCAAAATATTAGTCATATTATTTTCCCAGAGTGAATACAAGTGAGTTACAATCCCATGTGCATGGTCAAAATCTCTGGTGCTACTTTGTTATGCAAAAACATTTTAGAATTGACCATAAAAATGTCAGAAAAACCTTTTGCATCCAAAAAAACTTTCTCCTTCTCAATACAATCAGAGCTCAGTCACAAAGACAATATGTGCACATTCTATTTGTTGGCATTCTATTTGTTGGGTAGACCAGTATGGTAGACCATACTGGGTCTCTGTGAATAACACCATGATTATACAAACTTGAGATGATATATGCATAAAATATATCAAGGTTGAAAATACAGTTAACACACGATTCTGTATGGCTGTTTTGTTCATAAAGGGGAAAAGATTATTCACTAAAGTCATAATGATCTTAGTGAAAATGCAATTTTCAGTCATGAGGATTAGCTACTGCATATGTTTTATTCACTTTCCTGTGTTGCAATGATTTTCTTGTGTCTTGCAGCATTCAAGGTACACCAAGTTAGTTCATATTTCTAGTCTCTTAAAGATGAAAGGCATTAAGAAATTAATAGTATAGTTAAGAAATCACTTTAATTTCGTAGATGTTCTCTCACTCTCAATTTAAATAGGGGCCAAGAGATGTGCCCACTGCTCCTTCTCCATCTTTTGATAGCCAATACCAAATATGACTTCTTGACCTGAAACAATAGCTATTCAAACGACTTCTCATCAAACTAGCATAGTAAAAGTCACACTACAGTATGAATAGAGATTTTTTCTTTCCTTAGGTGCAACTAATCCTAAAATCTGAAATGTTTTCAGGGGTGGTAAAATACCGTGTGAAGAGATAGCAACATATAAATATATTAAAGTTTTTGACAATAGATAAGACTGCATTTTTGCTTCATGTGCAACAAAACCATGATTTGTCATATTGGATATGAGGCATGAGTACAGTCTGCTGCATAAATAAGGGAAATGGAACCCACAAACTCTCTCCGTACTCTCTGGAACGTGGTATGAAACTGCCTTGAGATCCAAAAATTAATGGCTTCTAACCATAGGAACAACCTGTGTTCTGAAGAACACAGATTCAGCAGCTTGCTAACCTGGCAAGCCTTTTCGTAAGACAGATTCGCAGCCCCAGATGAAATTAGCATGAGTCAATGAACAGATGTGAATTTCAAATTCAGAAACATTCCACATATAGTCTAATCGTGGGTAATTGAAATTAGGACTGCAAGCCATAGCTTTCATCGCTCTCCCATTTCTCAATAATTTAATTAGACTGGAACTACCAGTCATCACAGCTGAACTCTAGCCTTATTTTGTCTAGGTCTGACAGCCAAAGCCCCCTAGAAGTGTTTGCAGCATCTAAGGATCACTTTAACACATCAGCAGTCAAAGTGTCCCCCTTTCTCCTGACATACTCTGACACAACACCTGCAGCTGAAACTCTAGCACTTGGACAGCCACATGGCAATACCCCTTTCACACTGCCAGCCTTGTCAGAGCAGTGTTGAGAAGTGGAAGAGGTGAGGAAAGGAGCACAAGCCAAGGAGACTGTGATATTTTAAGTTATCTGACCATCCAGTGCAAAATCTGCAGACAATGCAGGTATGCTACAGACAGCATGGATTTAGGAGGGGTAGGTCCTGTCTGACCAACCTGATTTCCTTTTAGGATCAGGTCACCCACCTGGCAGATGATAGGAAGGTTGTGGATGTGTCTACCTGGACTTCAGTAAAGTCTTTGGCATCGTTTCCCACATCATTCTCCTGAAAAAGCTGGCAGCCCGTGGCTTGGACAGGTGCCCTCTCTGCTGGGTTAAGAACTGGCAGATGGCCAGGTCCAGAGAGTGGTGGGGAATGCTGCTGCATCCAGGTGCCATCCAGTCACTGCTGGTGTCCCCCAGGGATCAGTGTTGACCCCATCCTGTTTAATATCTTTACTGATGATCTGCATGAGGGGATTGAGTCCACCATCAGCAACTTTGCAGATGACACAATGTTTAGGGGCAGTGTTGATCTGCTGGAAGGCAGGAGGGCTCTTCAGAGGGACCTGGACAGGTTGGATCCATAGGCCAAATCCAGTGGTATGAAGTTCAACAAGGCCAAGTGCTGGGTCCTGCACTTTGGCCACAACAACTCCTTGGAGCTCTACAGGTTGACAACAGAGTGGCTGGAGAGCAACCAGGCAGAAAGGAACCTGGGCGTTCTGACTGACAGCAGCTGAACATGAGCCAGCAGTGTGTGCCCAGGTGACCAAGGGCATCCTGGTCTGTATCAGGAATAGGATGGCCAGCAGGATCAGGGAAGTGATTGTTCCTCTGTACTCGGCACTTGAGTGCTGTGTCCAGCTCTGGGCCCCTCAATTTACAAAGGATGTTGAGGTGTTGGAGAGTGTCCAAAGAATGGCAAGAGGCTGGTGAAGGGTCTGGAGCACAAATTCTATGAGGAGCGGTTGAGGGAGGTGGGGGTGTTTAACCTGGAGAAGAGGAGGCTCAGGGGAGCCCTCAGGTGGGGGTTGGTCTCTTCTCCCCGACAATCAGCCATAGGACAAGAGGGCACAGTCTTAAGCTGCACCAGAGGAGGTTTAGGTTTAACATTAGGAAGAAATTCTTCACAGAAAGGGTGATTGGGCATTGGAATGGGACGCCCAGGAGGCAGCAGTGTCACCGTCTCTGGAGGTGTTTAAGAAAAAAATGGACGTGGCACTTAGTGCTGTGGTCTAGTTGACAAGGTGGTGTTTGGTCATACGATTTTAGACGTCTTTTCAAACCTAGTTGATTCTATGATTCTGTGAAATACATCACCCCTTGCTATCCTTCCTTTCTGAACTCCAATCTTCCTTTTCTGTGATTGGGAAGTGAGATACTGGGAGGTATATGAAATTTGAATTATTTTTTTTATTTGTCTTCAGGAAATTCTCTATTCTATTAATGCTCTTTGAACTTCATCTTGCGATAATGTTGCATCAACTAAGTAGGGAATCTGGCTCTCATTGGCTGCACATTAAGAGGTTGGTATAAGCATGAAGGCAGTTTTATTAGGTTCAACTTTGTAATATATTGCAGTTTTGTGACAGCTTCAGCATCATAGCTCTTGCCTATCCCAAAGGGTAAAATGCAGCTGTTCTTCCTTGTTGCAGTGCTACTCAAGGTTAGATTTCTGCTATACACATGTTCTTAGAACAATCCTCATGGAGAACTTGACTTTAAGCTAGGGCATGTAAGCACAGCAAAAATTACAAACCTAGGACAAATACCTTCCATTACTCAGTCAGGGCAGTTACAGGATCAGTCCTAAACTACCTTTTTTATACAACATATAAACAACACACTACTGGTGGATCTGCCCTGGGATTTTGTGCAGTCTAGTCATGGAGCAAGTTCTTGCTCAGTCTATATCCTGACAGCCCAACACTGATTGCATTTGCCAGGCTGTGAGCACAGTACATGTTATTTGTTTGGGAATACTTTCCATTGAATTTCATTGAATTTTGTGGTAAGAAATATGTCTTGCTTATCAATAAATAAGGACTCTGCTGTACTCTGTTGAGTTATAGATTTTTCTTATTGATGTATATGCACTATTAATTTCTGAACAAACAAATACACTGAACATCTGCTTTAAGACAAAATTTAAGTCAAAAGCAGTTTATTTAATTCTCTTTACAGGATACAGTGCAATCATACTTTATTTTTCAAAGAAGAGATATCTAGAGCCTGATATTCTCTTAGGTATTGTCCAACAGCTGAACAGCAGCTTCATCTGTTCTTTTCTTACCCAGTCCTCCCTAGATCTGTGACCTCTTCTGCCATTTAGTTGGAGGATTCTCATTTCTGGAGTACTTCCATCTCTATCTCTAAGCTCCCCTAGTACCTGTGAGAGACTTGCCCCACTGTCTGCTATTGTTTCTGGAAGCAGCTGGTGGCTACTCACTGCGCCTCCAGCACCACCTGAGAAGTACTAACAATGCTGGCTGGGATGTACTCATTGTTATAAGGCACTTTGTTCGGAATAATGAAGTCGAGAACTGGAATTAGAAAAAAAAAAAAAGAAGAAAAAAGAAAAGAAAGAAAAAGTCCCTTTTGGTAATATGTTAAATAATATTTGCATTTTTAAAAAATCTTGAATAAATAAAATCTTGGAGCCAGATGGGTATTGCATTTTCTTCTCCTACATATATATCTATTTCTGTGCTGACTGATGTGCACGTGTATCCGGTAGAGATTCTGATGACACTATAATACGGAGGGATTTGTCACCTTTCTTTTCCCTCAAAAAAAGGGTAAAGTTAAGAGGACAGTAATTTTGACAGAGTACCTCAGTGTGCTACTGAAAAAATGAAAAAAAAAAAAAAAACAAACTCAGGAGAAAAAGATAGTTTGCTAAAATAATTTTACTTCCTAGCCAAACAAAAACCTGCTTGGCTTATTTTGATTCTCTTCTGCAGTATGTTGTTTTGACCTTTAAAATATTCTGTATGCGTGAGAAAAACCAAACCAAAGCAAAAAACCCCACAACCTTTTAGCTTGATTGATCCTGATGTCACAAGGAAGAAAAAGTTGCCGCCTGTTCCTTTTAAGCCATGAGTTAAGTATCTGCAGAGCACAGCTAATCTGCACATCCAGCAGCTCCCTCAGACAGGGCCCATTACCCTGTCCTGTCTCCCAACACAGAAAGGAGCAAAAGCAGTGCTTTCTTTCCAGACTTTCAACATCTCACTGGTTGGCAGCAGATTATAACCAAGCCTGTATCTAGGTCAACATACAGTAGAAATACAGACTAAAAGCTAATTTTCTACAATTACTTTCGGGTCTGAAAAACTGAACAAGTAGGGGGAAAGGATGAAGTGCTGAGATCCACTTCTTTATATGACACATCTTTCTAAGTGACACGCCTTTAGTGAGCTTCCCGCAATTTTCTGACATCTAAGTGACTAAGAGGTAATCTGTTTAATTAGATGACTGTGCTTAGAATGTTTTTCTTCGACAGACATAATATGCACATAGTTCTGCCTGGCAGATACTACAACAGGGTCTTTGATCCTGGTTTTTTTGAAATCACTAGTAAAATTTTTGTTGACTTCTGGGCAGAGGATCTGGTCCCATGAAGCTTTTCTCATTCTGCTTTACTTCAACAGCTTTTCCTCCTCACTTTTTGCCTAACTGCCTTCCTCCCCTGTCCCGCCTGTTAAGTTAAGCTGTGTAAAGCAACACAATACCTGCCTCTAAACTGTGATCTCACTCAGATGCATTTGGAGCCCTTCCTCAGTGGAACTACGTTGTAATTTGCAATTCCCCTCCATTATACCACTCAGAAATTGTACTTTCTGCTTTTTGAAGTTCTTTCCCTACGCTTTTTCAAGCTCACCTCCCCTTCACCTACAATTCCTCCTTAAAAGCACGGAACTGATTCAAGTGAAAACAATATATTTTTAATTAACTGCCATATTAACTTATCTTTCGAGTAGCTTCCTCTTTCGTCTCCAGCTGCACTACTGCAATTTAAAGATTAGTAATTGTAAAACATCCATCACATGCAAAGTGAACTGTCCCTAACTGTTAACAAGAGCACAGTGGCCACAGCATGTCATTTTCTCTGAGTGAAGAAGCAAAGCCATTATGCTGACATATGGAAACAGAAAGTGAGATTTCTCTCCCTCGTAGTTTCAGTGGCCTAGGTAGCAACATGCTGTTTATAGTCTAATTTTCACACTGGGGTAGGCAGGGCAGGTCCTCTCCACACAGGACCTGTACCACCTCCTCCTGCCCTAGGGAGACTCCACTTCCTCTGAAGCATCTGGCTCGCACTGTGCACTGATAGTATCCAAACTGACATTTTTGCTTGCTCTTTCTTCAGTTTCATGTATAACACTCTAAGCTCATTCATCCAGTTAAATAGATTGTCCATTGGGCATTTTTACATCAAGGATACAAAAGCAGAGTCAGCAAAGACATGTCACAGGGCAAAGTATGTCACTGGAGGAATTAAATCTTATCCTTCCTTTTGTCCCTCTTCTGTATTTTCTTTGGCTTTTGTAATTCAAAATCATTTTTATTCTAGATAAATCACAGTGGAAACTACTAGAGAAGCAGCATTACTTTAATGTTGTCGGAGCCAGAGGGAAACTGTAATATACTTTTCCTTTTTTCACACGCCATTAAGTCCTTCTTAGATGTGTGATTCCATTTAGTAGTCTGTACACTGTACCCACCTGAGTCCGGGATCTTGTCTGCTAATCAGTTGGTGATGAGGAATCAAGACACTTCACTAAAATGACTCAGCCAGCAAAAGCTGAAGTTCATTAAGTCAAAGAGGCATAAGGGACCATTTCAAGACCCATGTCTGAGTGTGTAATTAAAGTAACATACAATGAACAAGGAGCCTTTCTGTGCAACTGCTCTATTGTTTAATCATTACACACGATTTCTTATTTTTAACCCTTAGCCAGAACATGGTAGTGGAAGTTTTACAATATTGCAGGTAATGGCTATACTACGCACACCTCAGGATGGCAGAAACTCTGCACTGTCACTCAGGCAGAGAAGTTTCTCTTTCAGCTTTCTGATTTTGAGTATGCAGGTGCAACCTTGCCTTGGCACACATCCTTCCCGTTGTAAGATACCACTGAGGTACCTTGTCTTGCAAGGGAGGCACAGACATAAAAAACCACCTTTTACACTTCCTAATTATTTTAATTTAGTTATCAAGAAACTAGATTATGAAGTTCTTCACCATGAGTCTTTCTGTAAAACCATAGCCAGTGTTTGTTAATTCTCAGTGGCTACTCAGCCTTACTGCAGGTTGCAAAGCCTGGACTTATACCTATTTGCGGGGTACCAAAGCCACATTTGTTTGGGAATGTTGTTGAAGCGGGAAGCCTTGCTAGAGCAGAGCTAGTCAAGAAAGAGTTTAAGTACTGCCATTGCTACTTCAGACTCTAAAAGGTTATCCTTCCCTTTGGTCCAGCATTATAACTAATTATTCTAATCAGCAGACTATTCATTTTACTTAAAGCTGTAATACTTTAACAGAGTATTTTAATCAGTGAGGGAGAGCTATCTTAAAGCATACAATGTAAAAAGAAATGCCATTATAAATGTAAAGAGCAGTTAGTAAAGAGCAACAGCATAGGAGATACAGATGAAGAAAAACCAGCCCATACACAGAAAGAACAAATAATGCAAACTGTGCCAAGGTTCAAGATTTGTCCTCATTTTCATAACTGTAATGTGGTAGCTTAGTGGGCGGAAGGAGCCTTTTGTGGTTCCTGCTCTAGATCGTAAAAATTAGATTACATTTTTCTGCTAGTGTTTGATAGTTGCAGTACAGAATAAAGTGTCATGGTAAACTTTGAGGTTAAATTTCTTATATTTGTTTTGATGAATGCATATTTATTATTATTACATAGTTGGTTGTACCACAATTATGACAATAAGAGCATAGTAACAGACATTTCTTTTTGCTTCAAGCCAGGTACACATCTGCTACATTCTTTAATGTTTTCTTTTCTATTTATGTTCACCTCTTGTGTGGCAAAAACATAGTAGAGAGCATAAGGCCAAAAAAAAAAGCATTTTCTTCTCAGGAGAACTCTTGAGCATTTAGATGCTAAACAAAGGCATTGCCAAAGACATATTTTGCTATTCCACAGGGTTGTGTTTTCTGTTAAGGCAATTTTTGGGACTGCAGTTGATGAGAGAAAAGTGACAAAAGGTGTAGCACTGCTGAGTCAGGAAGGATAACTCTTCTCAAGAAGCTATTACTGAATCATAGCAGCTCCCAGAGCCAATATACCACCTTTTATATACAATGGTTTCGGGGCATCTTGCCCACTGAAGTCATTAAGCTCCTGTAGCACATTTCATAGGAGACCGATCATCATTCCCACTGTCTTGATCCAAATCCAGAATGCAATGTAAGGACTCAGGGCAGGCTGGTAAGGGTGATGCTATTGTGGGTGTTTGCTCCATGCTGCCTGATCAGAAGGAGGAAGTGGATGAGACCTTCTACAGGCAGCTTAAAGCATCCTCAAAGTCACAGTCATTGGTTCTTGTGGGGGCCTTTAACTACCCTGAGATCTACTGGAGAAGCAACACAGCAAAGCACAAACAGTTCAGGAAAACACTGATGGACAACTTCCTGACACAGGATGCAGAGGATCCTTATGCTAACAAACAGGGAAGGCCTTGCTGGAGATGTGAAGGTTGGTGGTAGACTTGTCTATAGTGACCATCAGATTTTGGAGCTCAGTTTCAGGTGAGGAGGACACAGGGCAGTGAGCAAGAATGCAGCCCACCTTCAGCAGAGCTAAAAGGGGATCCTCTTGCAAGAATCCCATGGGAGCAGACCCTGCACGGAAGAGGGGTCCAAGAGAGCTGGTTGATATTCAAGGATCACTTCCTCCAGGTTCAAGAATGATGCATCTTGATGAACAAGAAATTGGGCAAACAGAGCAAGAGACCTAATTGGATGAACAAGGAAGTCCTGTCATTACTCAAGCATAAGCAGGAAACACATAGGAGATGGAAGCTACAAGGCAAGTAACACAATTTGTGACACCAATCGTAAAGGAGTCCCAATGATAAATCACGAGATTCTGGATTGCTTCAAGCTCTGTAACATCCAGCG
The DNA here is from genome assembly GCF_001715985.3 of Manacus vitellinus. NCBI lineage: Eukaryota > Metazoa > Chordata > Aves > Passeriformes > Pipridae > Manacus > Manacus vitellinus. Next base: position 5,261,273 of record NW_021939718.1, on the reverse strand, counting down.
ACCAAGAACACTGGCTCTTCTGTCTTTCAAGTTGAACTTCTCTAAAACAACACCACAAAAGAGAAAAAACGAAAACAAAAAACAAGCAACAAAACCCCCCAAACCAAGCACCCAAAAACACAACAAGCAAGCAAACAAACAGACAAACCACAAACAAAAAGAAACCAAACCCAGAAACCTCAGAAGCTCTCAGTCACACAGTGCTACGATCTGATCCACCTGCAGGCATCAGAGCTGTCTCAAAACCCTTCCTACATTCACAATCTCTTAGAAGTATTTCCTTTCTGAGGGAAAGGGTAAAGCCACATGCCTCGGCAGCATTAGCTACCTCGTGGATGTCTCTTCACAAACTTGACAGTGCTTGGGGGTTAACAGGCTGTACACAACAGCTGCTATCTGACTCTTCCCATTTGTCTTAATGATTCCCTACCCTAGACCTATCAGGACCCAACTGCACAGCATCTGTTGTGGGTTCCCAAAAAGGAGCAAGTAGAACCCTCTTCCAGTTGGCCTTCCTAAAGAACATCACCAGGCATTTCTGTTATTTCTTTGTTTTCCTTCATGGCACTGATAGTTTCAAATTTAATAAAAAACAAAGATTTCTTTTATCACATGGGGCTTTCACACAGTGATTATGATACACATTGGCACTGTCACACATGTAACTTCCAGAAGACCCTACCCAGGGGTGGGCGTGCAGCATGAGGTGCTTTGTGGAGAATGAATGAAATGGGGATGAAAGGATCTTTGTTGTTAAAACTCTGCCCTCCACCTTGCATGTAATTGTGGTGTTCTCTGGGAGCTCTCCTCCCAGTTGGAAACCCAAAGTTTTTCCACCTGGGAAAACCACAGTCCTCCTCCCCTCCAGACTCATAAAACTCTTCTCAACTTGTTCATCTTCAAAAAGGCCTGAACAGCAGTAAGTTGTTTCTCAAGGACCATGAAGACCAAAGCTAGACTCTTCTTCTAGGCAGCATTTTCCTCCACATGGCATAGACCTAATATACGTAACACTAACATATATATTCATCATAAAGTCTGGCAGCTATGTTTATTTCTGAGCTGTGCGAGCAACCCCTCTAATAAAATCAGCAGCAATTTTTGAAGTCCCAGGTGAACAATCACACACACCTCTTTTACTCCAAAAAAATTTAAAAAAAATCCTACTGGAAGAAGGGATTTGTTGATTTTTAAGGTTATATGATTTACAGGCAGGAAGTCTATCCCTCTTGTCTCTTCAGCACACTGTCTTAAAGACAAAAGCAATATTGTACGACACTTAAAGATTTTATAGGTTTGTTGGGAAAGCAGTGCCTACAGCCTCCTTGGTTACTGTGAAACAATTTCACTTAGCAGAATAAATTTTGCTCTTCTTACATCTTTTATAATTTATGTATAAGTGAAACCACTGTCGTGGTTTGAGCCCTCTAAAAATCCAGTTTCCAAGCCTCCCCCCAATTTACCTCAACACCAAAGAGAAATTTTCAGACAGGCACACCTCAGTATGGAGGAAGGGAATTATATACAATTTATTGCTACCCAATAAATATTATACAACTAAAAAGCAATTATATACAATATTAACACAATTCCTACCACCCCTTGAACTCTCCCACATCAGTTCAGGAGAAGTCTTCAGGACAATAGTGAAAAAGTCTCTCTCTCACTGGGGTATAAGGGAAAAGGGATTCTCATGCACCCCCACCAGCCCTCAGCTCCATTCTGAGGTCTCATCCTGAGCTGCAAGGGAAACAACTTGAGTCATCAGGATCTTCATCACGAAAGGTCCAGGGAGTCAGCTCTGAGTCCTTTCTCTCTGATTTCGTGAAGGTTTCCTCCCAGGGAGTAAGATGTTCCATTCTCACTCTCTAGGTTGCAGGTTCTGGGTCTCCTTTACCCCAAATAGTTTTCATCAGAAGTCCTTACCCAGAAAAACCTGCTGGTTTGGCTCTCTTTCTTAGCTGCTGCAGCTTTCAGTTTTGGTAGCCTACATCCAAACCCAACGTCAGCACCTCCGAGCCCTCTGGCCTGTCTCCCACTCCTGCCTGGGGTTCTCCCATCTTTTGCAATGAATTGCAACTGCTTTCTCTGGGCAATGGAGCCTCCTGGCCCGTCTCTTGACTTGGCTCCAATGCCTCACCTGCCTTGAGTCCACACCATCGCCTCCCCGGGCACTGGGGGAAAAAAAAGAGCCCCCTCGCTTTGGCCACAGGGTACTCAGTCCAGTTATAAACTGTCCCAATTCCCGCAGTCTAGCTGGGGTGGGGGAAGAGGGCCTGGCCCCCTGTAAGGGGCCGGATACCTACCTCCCCTCACCTCATGGTTGTGAGTCTCTCCCTCACAACACACACACACACTCCTACACGCTGCCTCCAGCCCTGGCCGAGCCAGGGCCACAGGGGCACAGAGGGCCCCCCAGGGTTCGGGGGGCCCCCGTCCGCCCCTCAGCTTCTCTCTCGCACACATAATCTCACTCACACTCTCTGCCAACAAGTTCCGGCCCCTGTGAATATCTAATTTCACAGGAGCGAAAAAGAACAGCTGCGATTGATCTCTCAGGGGAAACTCTCCTGGGACCAACCACCTCTAGCTCCCAGCTCCGGGGGAGCAGCTCAAACTACGACAGTGGGGACAGATCCGTGGGATTGGCTTGTGCCACTCTCAAAGGTCGTTGTTATTAAGGCAGTTGGCAAATAACATTTTCCAGTGGTACTAAAGTAATTTTTAAGACAACAGAAATCTAATGACAGATGCAAGAGGCTATATAAGTCTAAGAACAGTCTTTGTTTCTTCTGTCCAGAAAATGTAGGACCTGATTTTTTAAAACTTTAAGCCTTTATGCCAAAAAGCAAAAGCAAGTATTTGAACATGAAATTCTATCTGGTTTTTAATATTTATACTAGAAATTATAAAGAACTAGAAAACAGTCATGACAAGGAGACTGATTTAAAACAGTAAAAGCAATTTAATCTAGAAAACCCATTACTATATTGGGTATTTATGTAATTAATATTATGAATCTGCATTTGAATCTTCATCTAGGATTATTTCCTTTTGGCTGAAATACGTGTATCTTCAGAAGATATCACACCTTTGCAATTTTATCTGAAAGAACAGGCTATTACTGTTAAAAAACCACTGTATTTACTGCAAAGATCATTCTCCTTTCCTCCCAGCAATCGAATTTGCACCACTAGATGGCCACCTAAAGCAATCATCTATAAAAATGACGTTGTGCATGATGTCTGCTTGGAAATTACTTCTAAATACTTCTGTTAAACCCGTGCTATGAATCTATTTTTGAAATTATAACGTCAATATCTGAAAATATTGATACAACCTGTCAACAATACAGTTATTTCTAAAATCCTTAACATAACAGTTGAATTATTTTGATATAGAAGTACCCCCAACATTGTATGAATACAAATAAATTATTTAGGAAAGTAAAACCAAGAAAATGCTGGTATGGTAGAACATCTCTTTTTTTAAAAGCAGCAAGAGTGTTTGTAATTGAAATATCCAGGGAGATTTGCCTCAAAATGTGTGCGACTTGAATTCTTCAGGGAACATTTGCAGTTTCCTAGCAATTAACTTAGCAGCTATTGTTTTACATGATTCAGAGCTAATGTAAATCTCCTAATAATGCAACGAATCTGATATTTTGCCCATGTGTAGTTTTTCACCACTTCAGACTTATTTTAATTTCCATAAGAGAATTATAAATAGTTATATACACTGGAAGCTCTAACACATGATCCATTTCAGTAGTGAAATGGAGTTAAGGTATGTAAGCTGTTTCAGTGCTTACATATATCTTTATCTCAATAGGAAATTTCGATCACTACATGATTATTGCAGTTCAAATGAGTGGTTCATGCAGGGAAGCATCCAGTTAACTGTCTAACAGCAAAAGAATTGAGATTGTTCTCGAAATAGTACATCTGAGAGCAGCTGCATGTGTTATTTGATTCAGGCCAACAAATACACCTATAACATGTACAGGTGAAGTGAAGCACCAAGAACAATTCTTAGGACTGGACATTCAGTAATTGGGAAAGGGTGAATATACACATGATTATTAAATTTCTAGATTCACTATACCTGTGATGGTACACTTCATGCCCATTCAAACATATATTTGCAAATAATCAGACAACAGAATTACACAGAGATATAATGAACTGTATGCAACCATTAGGAAACAGATCACAAGTGACTGATATGGAGCCTGCAATAGCTATGAATATTTTCAGCAGATGTTAGACAGTAAGAAGTCTACTCAGTGAAGGAAGAATATCAGAAGTCTTGCCATCTTTACAGTGAGTTTTATGCACTAAGAACTAAACCACAGAATTTCAAACGGGGAATGCTCAAAAAAACATGCTGCAGTACAACATGAACACAGCAATCTTAATGACAAATTAAATAAAATAATCTAGAAAATCCCCCATATTTATTAGCAGAACGTCTTCCTGAATAGAGAGAGAAGGAAAGAGAACAGAAAAAAACCCACTTGTTTATTCAAACAAGTTATTTCCTACAAGAAATTTACTCAGCAAAATCAGTTCACTTTATAATAGTTCTAAGTAAATATTTTGTAAATGAGAAAGTATATAGAGTCAAGCTGATAACAGACCAGAGAGCAGAACTCAGAAATCTCCACGCCTCTCTCTACAGCAGTAACATCACATATTTTATTTATTTTGCTCTCATTTTAGTCTGTAGTATTCATTGATCATGAACCATTATATATTTTTACAAGATAAGAAATTACTTTAAGCATAAAATATTTTAGAGCCAAATTACCATTGCAAAATGTACACACATTGTAACTTACTTTAAATAAGAGGATAGATTTTAAAGAACTTTATTTCATTTACCTTGTTACTTTCCTGCAGTATTCCTTGAGGCATATGACAGCTGAGGAAGGACAAAGTCACCCAGGCTTCCCCACTTATTACTTAGTGTTTTCCCACCAGACTGATTCAGAACCTTGCAACTAATCAGCTACAACCCCTCCTGCCTATCTTATTCAAAGTAATGTGGTTTGATGAAATATTGAAGATGAGTACATGAGAATACATAAGGAACATATTTTAGGGGAGTTAGGCAATCTCCCCATCCCCTCAAAAGTCAGCAAAATAATGCAAATTTGGGACTACCAAATATCCAGCATGCATTAGCTTGGAAAGAGGTGGCAAATAGGATATTCTATACATAGGATGCAACAAGAGCTTATCCAAGTGCTCTTGCAGGGTGAAAGTTCTGTTGCTGCAGTCAGTGGGCATTGGGCCCTGAGACAAAGGCTACGTCATTGAGACAGGCATGATCTGAGCTAAATTACTACAGAAAGACCAGGGGTAGCCTCTCTGCCTGTTATGGATTTCAGGACTGAAGCACAAATGAAAGACAGCTGATGAAAGGACAGCTGAAGCTCGCCTCAGCATGCCCCAAAGAGGGATGTGGAACTAAGGAGACGGAATGACCACATCACTCCCCTTTCTACACACCAACCAGTGCAAGTGTGAAGCTTGTTAGCACAGCAGGTATACAAACTTGATAATGAACATCCCCTCCCCAAATTCTTGTCACTAGGCAGAGTGCCTCTCTAGCTTCCCTGCCAAAATCCTCTGGTAATGCAGATTAGAGCTCTAGAAGAAAGAAAACTTGTGAATACATATAGAATTTTCAAGCTGGTTTTATACATTTAGGTGGAGGTGACTGTAAGATCTAAGAGCTGAATATACTTATTGAAGTCCTGCCCTATAGTATCTGATGTACAAAATGAAATCAACTGCTTTATGAAACAATAAGGCATCAATCATTGCAGGATAACAGATTGTAAAAGCATATTAAAGAACTGTCAAAAAGAAACCATATGGGAATAGTCAATATAAAATGTGTTAGATTTGACAATGAATGGGCATTTGTAGAGAAAAAAATTGGTTAAAAAATTGTAACATTTTCTGTTTTCTGTAGGCCACTGTAAAAAGGACTGCATATTTCTTTTTTCTTGTCTTTTCCTTCCTTCTTTATAAAACCATAAGGACTCTGAAGGTACTGAGTGGTGTCTGGCTTCGTAGGCATGTATATCTTTCTCTCCCTCTCTCTATATGCATGTATGTATACCATTACAAGTATTAAATTAAATACTTAAGCATGCAATTATAAATTATGTGCAGTTATATAAATAAGCATCACAGCCTGCATATTGCAAAAGCAATTTTAGTTGGTTCAGGTTTGGGAATGTGAAACAACTGCGAAGCAGGATGGTTTTCAAGCTGGAGTTGTTATGTTGAAATTTCCTAGTCACTGTTGAAAATACAGATGTTTTTAGTTCATAGTGAGCACTACCCGAGCAATTTGCTACAGCATCAGAGTTTTAGCAAGTATTTTTTTGCAGGAATTTTCAGCAGTAATTCGAAGAAGAGGAAATTGTTTATGACAAAAGCGGAAGTGTAGGCTTATACAGCATAGACTTCAGTTTCTCTTGTCTTAGTTCCTTGGATTAGGAGATTATTTGTATACATCCATTAGCTTTTGAAGTCCAGATTTACCTGAAAACATCCCTCCCTCCTCATCCAAAAATCTTAATACCTAAGACACCCAACAACTCTACTGCTGAAATTGTACCATCCCAGAGGTATGTTGAACTTAAACACTGTAAGTTGCTAATTTTTCCCCATGCTTAGCATGGTGCATGACCTCTTTATTCTCACATCACCTGCTATAAAACAGGAAGATATGTACATTTTTGACTGTTTTGAACTTATGCATTCTTACCATCCTGAAAAGGGAGGGCAAAATTTAACATTTTCTTCTGCTATCAAGACTTTTAAAAATATGCCAGTGAGGGAATTTTCCTTGAAGAGTGAGAGAAGGGAGCTTGCACTCATAGAGACTTTTCTAAAATATGGATTGTGAATTTCACTTGACTAAAGTAAAATAAGATGTATGGCTGCATAAACCTGTGTACGACAGTCAGATACAAGTGAATATTTATGGTGCTGATCTTGATGGCCTATACGGTTGTGTACCTGTCCTCTGTAACCTAATATTTTTCAGAAAATAACTGCAGAGTAAGCTTATATTGCTCCTTCAGAAAGTGCTTTAAAATTCTCCTTTGTTGCAGTGCCTACAAGAAGCTTCACAACAGTTGTTAGGATGCTGGTGATCTAAGACTACCAACTGCCAGGCTGACTGGCATTGTCAGAGTGTTTCTTGTTCCATCAGTTTGTCTTTTTCCATCTGTCCCATCTCACTTCCTATAGCACTCTTATGAGTAGGGACAGAGTCTGTGTTTTCTGATATACAGCACTGAGGACAATGAGAGCTACTAACATAAAACAAGAAAAGAAGGGGGAAAAAGATATTGTGCTTAGATAAAATCCAAGAAATCTTTCTGGGATGTTGAAAAAAAATAAAAATTCCACAACATGTTAGCAGAGATACAAGGACACTTTCATTCTTCATATAACAAAGAAAAAAACCACCTCCCTAACTTTTTGTGAGACATTTAGTTCACTTACATGAAGAGAATCCTCTTTTTGTGTCACCTATTTGAGGGTGTTTTAGGGCAGTATGACCCTTCGCTTTGTTATCCATCAACAGAGAAGGACTACCAAGCCACTGAACTGGGATAAGTGACTATTAACCTGCTAGGAAGAAAACCCTAACAGGCAAAGTGCTGCAGCCTTAACTGCCTTGTTTGCCATCCCTGGTAGGGTAGGGGGAGGTTGAAGCTGACAGTCCGGTGCAGAAATCATGTTTGTCTTTGCAATGCAGAAACTCATTTCATGTGATGCTGAAGGATTCACCGTTATTAGATTTTTCTTCTCATTGAGAGGAAATGGATAAGTTAATTGTCATTGAGATAATATTGCTTCTGCAAATAGCTTTGCAACTGACTTCAGTGAAAACATTTTACCTCCTCCTATTCAAGTTCACACTGCAAGCAACTCAGTTCAGAGCCTGGCACTACTGAAGCTGAATAAATCAAAATGTGTGGAAATCTGAAATTTTTCCTACTGACTTTTCTGCAAAACAAAAAGCATCCTAGCACTGTACCTTGACTGTTAAATCAGTTGTGATCTCCAGCAGTTACTTATTAAATCTATCAAATATAGCTGGAAATGAGGAATACATTTGCATAACACATCATACTCTATTAATGTGAACTCTATTCAAAATTAAGTCAATGACAATTTGTTGAAGCTTCAGTTAAGAGTTAACCCCTACCTTCAAAGATTTGATTTTTAAATTCTACTTATCTGAAACCATTTTATTCATGGGAGTATGAAATTGACTTTATAGCTTATTTCAGTGCTATCAACACTATACGGAACCTTTTTGGCTTAGTGTTCTTTTAGATGTCAACTCACATTTTTTTCTAGAAGATTAGGGATGCTTTTTATTGCTAGACATGAGAGTTAATTGTTTGTTGCAAAACAGCTGATGTAAAGTAATTGTGTTCTGGTTGGCTAATGGATGAGACTGGATATTTTGTCTATGAATCACTAAGGCAGAAATAGAAGAATTTTGCTTAGCAGCAAAGCAACACGTGTGTGTTTCTGCTATAATATTCAGATATGAGGTGCAGACTTGGTTCAGACAAAACACCAGCTTTCTGGGAGGGATGTGCCTTGCATCACCTGCAACCTCCATCTTGCTACCTTTAAGAAATGAGAAAAGTTATAAAAAAGTTTATGAACAGCATGGTAGGCAAAAACCTGGCATAACTGTATATTGTTAGACCATACACAGGTCTTCAAAAAGCCATCTATATAGTAAAATTTCACAGATTGAATTAATATAAGATTTGAAACAAAAAGGCCATTAAACCTAGCAGTATTCGCAGCTGAGCATTTGAGCATATAAATGTATTTTAATATTTTCAGCATTCCTTTTTGATTTCTATAGTTTAAAATTTTTTAATATGTTGGAAGATCTTAGTTATATATCTAGTTCTGTCAGTACAAACCAGAAGATTTAGCCTCAGAATGAAATTTTTGGTTCCGCCAGAAAAGCTTCTCACATGTAAATGTAAGTTGAACTAAAATAAACTATTATTAAAATAACTATCCAACAGTGAATCTACATTGTCAGAAATGTGAGTCATCACCAACCTCCGTAAAACAAGACACAGAAACCTTAGTCAACAACTCCCCAGGAGCTCCAATTTCCCCTATAAAACTCCAGGATGTCACTTACAGAATTTACTAGCGAAGATGAACTACCCCCCTCAGTATATCACACTTCCACTTTTTCCTGCTGTAGTTTCAGTTTTAGAGGTGGCAGTCTGGGTATGGGTTACAGCCACATTATAAATCATGGGGTATAAAAGAAAGTCCTTCCAAAGAAAGGGTTTCATATTACCCACTAAAACTTTCAGATGCAGGGTAGTTACTACTACCCTAGGTGAGAAGAAAAACTAGTTAACTGACTACAAAAAACTAGACAAACCAGGTTATATACTAGAGGAAAAGAACTATCTTTTTTGGCATCTAAATGCTTTAGAATATGAACCATATTTCATATTTAATAACTATTTTACAGACATGACAATTTAATGCAAGGCTACTTATGGGTAGCCTTGCCTAGGGAAGGTCCACAGTGATAACAGTGCACATTGGCAGCTGAACTGATGATTTTGGTTTGTGCAAATGTGGTTGGTTGATATTTCCCCCCTGCCCCTCACAACTCGACCCAGCAATGGTTTCCAAATGATCAGAAGCCGTTGCTGCTGCTCTCAGGGGGAGTGTGCTAACCCAGACAGAACCCCCCAGGAAGGACACAACTGTTCAGGTCAGGGGCTGCATCGACTGTCTGAGCCTGGCATTAGTACCAGAGGACAGTTTCCCATAGGAAACTTACTGCTAGACTGAATTTTTACAACTACCTTTTTAGTGAGAAAATGAGTCTCATTATCTATAAATAAGTTATCTGAATCTGACCAAATGGCCAAGTGAAATACATGCAATGCTTCTGTTGTATATCTGCTTTCAGATCAACTAATATAGCTGGCATATAGTCAAGGTTTTTTCCTTTGGCGGACAAATAGTTCAAACAAATTGCGAGTTAGTAGAAAGGCACTCAAAGGCTTTAGCATTCATCATCTTTCTATGAACTGAGTGTGGTGATGTCAGTATAAAACACTTTCACCATTCAATAAATTTAGTATCTGATTTTTGTATGGAAAGCTACCTGTTGAGGAACAGAGGGGAAATGGGATCTAAAAGTTAAGTACTGAAGAGAGTTACTGCTGGAACAATCCCTATTTAACATCAGTAAGCATTTCAAATCTGTCACAAAGTTCACTATCATGCTTAACTTCTATGACTTCGTGAAGATGATCTAGTCAAAGACGAGGATTCAAGAGAAAAGAACTCTCCATTGCCTGGAAAATTTCTGACTGTCTAGATTGAAGTTTTTATGGCAACTCTGAAAGCCAAGAAAAAAGCTTTCTTTATTTCAGGCATTTTTCTTTCAGCTGTCTTAAAGCAAAAACTATGTTAATAGCTGATCTACCACCATTGACTGTCTGGATACACGCATTCTGCAAGAGTTTGCAATCTCTTGTGGGTAATATATACGGGAGGCTTACCAGAAATCCTCACGACTATCTTCTTTATATTTACATCATTATGAGTTATTATTCCTATATCTTTGCTCCCTCTAGCAGTCAAGAAATACACCATACAGTTTAAGCACCACCTGTTTTTCTAGGTTCAGTGTTCTTTATTTCCTGCAGGCTTCTAAAGTACAAAGCAAAGTAGGCATAATTACAGAAAAATATCTATTAAATGTCAAACTTCTTTGACGGATACAATAAAAAATAAGATAAAGGTATTTAGGTTGTGAGGGAAAGAGAATAAAGAATTTTTTTTACATAAGAAAAGTTGAAACAGTGGAAATAAGAGGGTCAGTGTTCTTACTTACCACCTTCCTTCTCCTTCTGTGTTTTTTACCCTTCTTTTTTCACTTGATCAGCTGCTCAAATTTGTGTAACTGTGTATAATCACACTATATACCTTCAAATGCTATTGTAACACACATTTGTATGGGGACAAACACAAAGGAATCATAATCCTGAGATTACAAGGTAAAAATAGATGTAATAAGATCTCATTTTTTATTCTCTTTATGTGAATGCCCTTCTTTATCTCATTGGGGTACTGTGAGGGTTAAAATTGATCATCTGAAATCTCTGAGTGCAAAATACAACATTAATTTGATTTTTCATTATAAGATGACAGCATTCTTTAAATTTCAGGAAGTTTCTTATTTTATTTAGCTTTTACCCCTTTGATCTGCAGCATGCAACTCAGACACTCTCATGTGACATCATGTCCTCCCACCCTACCCTTGATGGCAGCAGGATTTTATCCTCTTTTGAATATCTGACTTTCTAAGTGTTTACCAAGATTGAACTCTGTTGCTGCAATCTGCTCCTAGTGTGGTTTCCAAGGGTGTAATAACTATGAACAGCATATGATGTTTAAGAAATTTTACTCACAGAGGTAATATTGCTTACAGGATGCCTGTGCTACAGCTGTCAATGTTGCTACCAGGGATGCCCCTACCCTGGCACTGGATTACAACAATGGGGATTGCTAGTGGTGCAGAATTATTTTATTCCTGAAAACTACTGTCTTGCTTCTGTGATAAGTGTCAAAATTTAACTCAGGCAGCTGGGTTGTGTGGAAATGTAGCTTCCTCTCTCAACCTAGCTTTAAAAAGAAAAAATGAAGATAGTCAATGATCTAGCAGGAAGTTTGCTTTTTAAATCTAATATGTTGTTAGCACAGGCATGAAGGCAATGTAAAAAGACTTTTGTGAGCCCCATCTTCCCACTGTATCCAGAAAGTATCTAATGACAATAGCACAAAGGAAGATCTTAGAACAGGAGACAGGAAAGTCCTTTTTGGTAAGGATGATAGAGAATGAACCATTCCTACTCAGCTTTCTTCAGCAACAGAGATGGCAAAGAAAAGCCAATTATTTCTGCCCTAAAAAATCCTTCCTTCTATTTTCAAACTTAAAAAAACATAGTTGTCCTCTAATTTGAACAAGGAGCTACCTTGCCAGTTTACAAACAAGAGTTATAGAATAATTTACTCTCTTCAATGACGTATCCTCTCTATCGTCACAAGAAGGAAAACCTATGCAAGCTACCTAATGTTATTTCATACCAAAATGTGCATACCAAAATTCTTCCTAGTGCAGGATTCAACAGGTCTTTTTTTATCCTAAACCTGAGATTTTCATTAGTTGGGGCACAGGTCAAATTCGGTGAAGTGAAGAAAAAATATTGCATATGAAGGACCTGAAAACTTCTAAAGTGACTTAGTTTTTCCTTGTCTGTTCACTGTTTTATCCCCTTTGCTATATTGAAGTCCTTTCATCTCCGGTCATATACACCAACTATCCATTTTTTAATATGGTGGGTTTAATCTTTCTACCATTCTGAGCAGGCACAAATGCCAGTATTTTATCTAAAATTCTCATATCAAGAGTTGTCAGTAATGCAAAATCCAGTATTTTCTTATTCTAACTGCTTTACTTTATGGACACTAGTCCTTGGATAAAAGAATTAATAGATCAATAATCTCAGTAACATCAGTTCACATACCAATCCATAGAGCTCCTACTATTTGCCTAATCATGAAGTCAGGCAGCCAGAATATTTGAGCTATACTTAACACCTGATGCTGTGTAATAGCTGTCAATGACAGTATTAGAAAGGTAGAGCAGGTCTAGATATTTCATTCAAAATAACTTGAAATCTCCTCATATCAGTGCTGCCACCGTTAACCCAGCTAATCTACACAGGCACTGGTTCTGGATTTCCCAAGAGAAAATCTGTCATAGATACAACAATAGAAAGTTAACTGAGATTTAAGAATGCGGATGGATTTTATTTTTATTGAATCCCCAAAAAGCAACCAATCCCTGCTACAGTTTGGGAGAAAGCAGCGTGATAAAAGTTATCTCTCTCTTTACTCGACAAATGAAGTAGAAAGCACAGTATATTTGAATCTATCCAGGTAGCATTGCCCAGATCAGCATGGCACTGGAACAGGTTATATAGAATCCTTTGTTTTCCAGTCTTGTTTTGCCTTTAGCAAACAACTTTCATAGTTTCAGTTCTATAGATCTCTGTTGGCTGCAGTGAGGAAACCTGAAATATATGTTTTAATATACATTGAAATACTATCAGAACATTAGCCATTTGAAAATGTCATCCTTTTTCGCTTTACCACAACTGCACACAGATTGCCTTGTTAAGTTATCCTAGTCATCCTCTATTAGCAGTATTTTCTTCTGTCACAAATTTGATTTCTAAGCAGAGAGCCCTGATTTCTTCTGATGTGTATTCCCAATGGTTAAACTTAAATCCTATGAGTTTTCTGGTGACCATTCTTCACCCTTGACAAATCAAAAAGATTTTTAATTACTTTGTTCTTAGTAGAATTTAAATTGGCTGTAGAGACAGAGGGCCAGTCCGCTAAATTAATGCATTAATCCACTACAGTGCATTCAGGCAGCAATTCCTGTTTCTAAAAATATGCCCATACATTTGGGATTATATTGTTAGTTTGGTTTCTTTTTTAATAATTTATTTTGAAAGACCCTTTTGACTTGACCTTGAACTTCAGTGGCCAGGATGTCAGTATTACAGAGATAACTTTTACTGTGTCTTACCTTGATGGGGAGACCAATTCTAGCTAGGGATAAGAAGTTGTCAATATATTTTGATAATAGCGCATACACTCAGACATGACTGTCTATTGTATTAGTAATCTGCATAATACCATTTAGCTGTATCTAATTGTTATGTTGTTTCTCTTTATTTAAACATGCTTTGAAAATTGTTCATCTCACACCAAGAAGTAACCCCTCCTATTTAATTCCACATTACAACATTAAGTATAATTTATAACACAACACCATTCTAAGCAAACTAGTACTTGCTTAACAAAAGCAGTAGAACTCAGCAAATGGTAAATTCTAGTAATTAGATCCTTTCACCATCAAGGCAAACCAGGAGTATCCAGTGATTTCAATAGCATCAAGGACCCTCTGAAGTCATTTATGTGCTAATGCATTTGTAAATTCCCAGTTCAGAGATTACTTTTTTCTTTGTTAAAAAAATTGATGGCAAATCGAAATTCTGCACTGATCTGCATTCTGCATTTCATTTGGATCACACAAGTATAAACAAGACCAAAGTTTGACTTAATTTTATCGACCTCATATTTTTTCCATGCCCACAGTTAAGGTGTATGTGGGAGATGTTGGTGTTACATGCACATATAATTTCAATAACTATAACACCGATCAAACTCAAGTTCAATCCTGATTACTCCCAGAGAGATAACTTGTGACTCCTAGGCTCAGAAACATTAGGTTGAGAATACCCTGAGCCATCAAGGTACAGTCTTCTCGTAGTGTTGGCACCATAATACTCCATTGTTTTCATAAACCACCCTTAAACTCAAAGGCAGTAGTTTCAGAGTGGAGTTTTGCTTACATTACTCTATTTTGAGAGCCAACCTTAAACCTCACTTCAGTAATATTTTAGGATTCCTTAATGTTTTGAAATCTACAATTATTCAAAGGTAGTTCCACCTTCAAGTTCTTAAAATAAATGAGTTCTAGCTTAATTAACAATTCTCCCTTCTTGCCGTTTTAGAACCCCAGAAGAAAAGAGACTAATATATATGTTTTGTATGTCTCAAATAACGATAGCCATGGAGAAAATCAAGAACTATTGGTAAAGAACTCACTGTGCAAACAAGAAAGAAAGAATAGGATATGGCTCCCTCCATCCCTTTAATCTCTTTAATCTCTCTTCTCTTTCACCTCTTGTTTAAAATTCACTCCTGTGTGTTTATACTACAAGACTTATACCAATCTCCATGCCATATGTGCAATTTACTGTTTGTGGAGCCTCTGACCTTTGTCATTCCCTTTCCACCACGGGCATCTACTCACCTGTGTGCTTCCTTCCCTTTTGGGGTGGGATGCCACACTCTTTCACACCTGTTTACACAGTCCTTCTCAATCTTCTGCTCACTAAACTGGCCAAGCTCCAGTCTTTTCCATTACTGCATTTATTCTATTTTCAGTCACTCTTTCTTGAGCTTCCCTGACAAGAATCATTTACGGATTGCACATAAACTACTTTCTTCTGCTAAGTTTTTTCTCTTTTAGCTGTAAATACCTTTCCCATATCTACTAGGAACTTGTCATGTAGAGAAGCACTGCAGAGACATCATCTTCCTTGCCTGTTTCCGAGTGGTGGACTTTAATGCATACCAGATATTTTTATAAATTCATGACTCCATCTTTTCTATTATTTAATCCCATCTGATTTTCATTATTAAGTCTTTACCTTTCCTGTCAAGATATCCCAGCTATGGCTGACATAGTATTTCTGCAGAGAAATCCTTGAGCAGTAATTTGTGAAGTAGTAATGCTAAAGACTAAGGAACCCATTATAGAAATCACCATCATTTTGGAAGTTTTGAAAAGCAAGCATTGCTTACATGTCTTCTGCTAAGGTTATTTTGTCTTTAAGAAATAGCTGTGGTTCTGTTTTGACAACTTTGTCTCATGAATGGATTTCAGTCCCACATTTTTCTGGATATTGCCAAATCATGACAGAAGGCAAAGAAGAGTTTTGCTGTGAAACTCTTAGGGTTCCCCAGAAGACACAGTGGTATCACAGGACTAAGTTAAACCTTTGAAAGAGGCAGAGTGGGTCTTTACCACAGAATCAAGTACTCTAAAACCAGAAGAGTTTTTATAGTAATAGATCATGTTTTATTTCAACATTATAAAAGGTGTTTTTTTAGACTAGAGAAGATAGTATAAAGATAAAAAAGGATTTAAATGTGTCTTACTCTTACCACTATGTATTTGCAAAGCACCTCCTTTTTCCCAGATTTTTTCTCAGTCCCTGCTCATTGACTTTAAGTTGTAACTCAGGTTACTGCCAATTTTAAACAGTTTCTCCAGGTCCCTAGGAAAGATCTCTCTTTTAACACTAGAGAATATTCACACTGGGTCATACCCGAAGCCCATTCTATCTTTGACACTTTCCTAAAGCAGATAGGCTGAGGAAAAAATACAAGAATAGGGAAAGCATGTGGTGGTATTTACCCTATAAACATACCAAGCTCTAGTCACACATCGTACTGGGACTCCCAGAAATAGCTGCTCTATATTCAGCAACTCTCAATGTTTTTTTCTTCTATGCTTTTGAACTCGAACCCTTTTGTAAACTGCCAGCATTTACACCTTACTGTAACAAAGTTCTTCAGGTTAACTGTAAGTGCGAAGATCTGTCCCCTCTGTTTTGATTCCTGTAAACTCCAAGCTCTATTTAATATCTTCTATGAGAATGGAATATTGGAAGAGGAAGTGAAAACTTGATTGTATCCTATTCTTCCTCTCTTGCCTTTTTCAAAGTTGATAGTTCTAGCATACTTTGTTGTTCCTCATGAAGACATTATTCCAAATCTGTGCTCATTCTTGCTAATCTTTGCTGACTTTTTTCCCAATTCTGTTACACACTTTCGAAGGATATATAACACACAAGATGGAGTGAATCATAGATTTTCAATGTAACTTACATTCTGTCCTAGTTTCTTTCTTTTCTCAAGTAATTTATGACATTGTTTTTGCTTTTTTTTCCAGTTGTTAAGCATTAAGCAGAGTTTAAAATAGTTCCACGAAAATATCAAGGTCTCACCGAGGCTGTAGTGGTTTCCTCATACAGTGTTACATATTGAAAAGGTCGAAAAACTAGATGATCCCAGATTTGGGGGAAGAAATTGGAATCTTTATTGAACACGCAAAACGCTATTTAAGGGTCTCAGGGGCAGGACATGCTAATGAGAAGGCCAGGTTATGCCAACTGGGGGATTCCACAATTGATTAGCGTTTCCAGTAACAAGGATGACATATGGGGGAAAAATGGTTTAACATTTCCCATAACCCGAATTACATGATGGGGAAGAGAACAAAGGGGTTTCAACATGGTCTGATAGCATTATCATAAAGTCTTTCCATATCCTGCTGCAGTAGACAGGCCAATCAACACGGATGAATATCAATGGATCTTGTCTGGTCCTTAGATGATGGAATTTCCCTCAGCCTCTGTGGCCCATGGCCTGCTACACAATCCTATTCTGCTGATACCAGAGTTTCAGATTGCCACAGCATATGAAATTCAGATTGTTTTTATTTGCATGCATCATTTCACAATTACCTAAGCTAAATTTTTTCTGTTTTATTGCCTTCTAAAACGTACACATTTTTCTCCTGAGTTTGTCTTCAAGTATCATTACAAATTAGTTTGTCGTTCTTTTGCTTTTCTAGGTCACTTGCGTCTGAAGTAGACAGCACAGAAAACCTGTTGAACTCTGTTAGAGATATTTAGCCACATTCTTTGATCTTTTGTACATTTAAAGACCTCCTCTTTAGCCTGGGGCTGCTTACAGGCCTTAAGAGTCTTTGTTGAACTAACTTAGGAAAACCTTTTATATACCTAGATTGGCTTCATTAACCAGACACCCTTTCTTCATTTCTTAATTAGGCTCCCAAGGACAAAGAATCAAACTAAACAAAACCTTTCCATAGATTCACATGACAGAATTTCTTGATCCAAAGCCATGTCAGCTCTTTCCCTATATGTTTGACCTCGTGCATTAGTTCTATTCGTCACCCAATATGGATATCAGAGAGTCTACATCTCAACTGGTCAGTGCTTCCTTCGATCTGTCCCATAACTCTTTCATAAACTGCCAGCACTTCAGCCTCCTTCCCTTCCTTTAGTACGAAAGTAATTTAGCATAAGACTACATTCTACAATCATTTACTTCCTCTTAGCCCAACTCCCACTTCGAGTGCCTTTAGATCTATTGAGCAAATAACATGTTCTGCAGTTGAAAATTGTTAGCATTTACCTAAGCCACATACTGTTCCAGATCAGTCATGCGCCATCAGATTGTCCAAGCAACATCCATCTTTCTCTGGTTGTTAGGAGCACCTTGCCCTCTGGAAGCTTCTCGTCCCTCCAGGCATACTCAGGTACTCACTGGAAATGAGCAATCATCTCCTTGGCCAGGAACCTGCTCTAATGACACTCAGCTTGGCCTTGTAAACTGTTTACATAAAATAAATCAAAAGCAAAATGTTTGCTGCCCAATGACAGGTAATGTTTGGTGTTAACCATTCAAGACAACTCTTTGGAAAGAAACACAACAGAACATGTGAGTCATGTGAGGCTAACATGATTTCTTTTTATATCTGTCTAACAATCTGAACAAAGAGAAATAAGAACAGTATCCAGCTCCTTCTAAGTTGAAGCATTTCTCTTTTTGGTTTTTTTAAGGTTGTCTTGCCCACTCTTCAAGTACAGCTCCAAAGTAGAGCAGACTCCTATTGGCTTTGTGTTTTATCTTCCAGGTGTTTGGAAATAATTTTAGGTATTCAAAGGCACTAGATGGTTCTAGTTTCAGCATGTTTCAGCACATGGCTGAATCAAAATGACAGGTATTAAGCAGAGGTGTCTGGTTTTGCTGCCATCCAAAACAACCATTACTGATTAGGACAACAAAACAGAAATGCACTTAATAAATTTACAGATAATATTTATCCCTCGTTTTAGTGGAAGGATTAATTGTTTTCTGGAGGACAGACTAGAGTTCAGGATGCTACCTAAAGACATCACTTCAGTCTAAAGATGAAGCGAGGAAAAAAATAGATCTTTCTTCCATAGAGAAAAGTGAAATCCATCAGAAATGTTTAGCTGCCCCAATACAGAATATCAAATATTTTAGGCAACTGCTTGTAAGAATGAGCCATTATAGCTGCTGTGTGATACATGGTGAAGGAATTTTCAAGAGATATGTCATGAGATACATGGTGAAGGGATTACTGGGGAAATGATTGCCTATTGCTGGAGTGACAGGTAGAGGGTGGATGACCTTTATTGTTGCAATAAGCTAGGTGGTAGGGGGCATGATACTTGTAGGTCATGATTCTTTTCCACTCTTGTACAAAACCCTAAAGCATATTTATTACTGTTTTACTTAGGCTTGGATTTTTCTGTGTGCATTAATCTGTACCTGCAGGACCTTCAATATAGCAGAAATAACACTACTGAAGGAAAATAGGAGATCACAGACTTCTACTTCTTCAATGCAGCATTTTGCCTTTTCAGTTTTCCATGCCAGTGACTTTAAATTTAACATTCCCTGTAAAGACTGAAAAAAGTGAATACCTTTCATACATAGTTTTGTTGGTTCATTGGCACACAAAATGTAAGCAAGACTAACAGTATGATATCTAATTTAGACCTCAGCAGGAATGGAAAGGTGTTCTACAACAGCTACACATGCTGCCTCCCAGGTTCATGTGTTTCTTTTCTATATGAACAGCATGAAAGAAACCTCTGACTGTCAATTTATAACAGTCTTCTATTAACATGCTAAAATATTATCTCTAAACACTACAAATACCAGAATAACATCTCTGAAAAGAAACTTTTTTGTGTGTGTTGTTGGATCTATTTCTATATAATTTCTGTAGTATTATTTTAGAATTGAAAAATAAGTTATTTCTTGAACAGTGTAGGAAGAGCTTTAGATAGGACGTAATGAAGTGGACAAACTCCTAGAAGAAAAGAGGAAGAGCACTTCTGAAAAACTATAAAAAGATGAGAAAAAAAATTCTGCAGGGAAACAAAACTGTGTGAGTTGCCTTTCAGAAATAAAGATGAGGATCCTACAAATCAGAAAGAGTCAACCATTAATATTTTAATAACCAGTAGAAATTATCATTCTAATGCCTAAGTTCAATTTAATTCTGATGTTTTCAGCATATGTGAAAAATAGCAATTCTTAACAGTGTCTGGTTGTGCTTTTTTTTTTTTAATCTATAGTGAGAGATTTACAGTGTAAGACCACTGGCCTTGAGGAGGCCCTTTGCTCGAGGGCTGGAGTGACAGAAGGTGTTGCTAAGTTGCTGATACAGCTGTCAGTCATTTCTTCTCGTAGTCCAAATCACAGATCCTTTCAAAGCAAAGAAATGTGTCTGCAGTGCCATAGCCCTCCAGGAATCCCCACTCCAAAATAACACTCCAAAATTATGAGCAGTCCCAACAACTGTGAAATAACCTAGCGATTTCTGTAATCTTCCTCTGAGAGTCCTGAGGAATTTATTGTCATGGCACTGTGGAAAGGGTAAATGACCCCTCAGTCGTACTCCAGATCTTGGCTGTAAGGCTCTTGTTCAATTCGTCTTGACACATTTAGGAAGACAGTTCTTAGTTCTTGTGAAACTTGGAACTTCCAGTTCCAGGATCCTCAAATAGCAAATAAAAGCCCCCATATACTACCTGGCTTTTACTCCAACACCATAGAAATTGGCAAGATTTTTCTCATCTGCTCTCAGAACCATGAACCAAGACAATTCATGTATCTTCTGTGTTTATTTTGGACTTGTTAATGTTTGTGTACCTAAGTCACACTTGGATTCTAGACTAAGTTTGGCAAGAGAGTTCATTGAGTGATCTAGAGCAGCAGTTATTATCTACTCACAAAAAATGTTGATGAAATCCCCACTTTTTTGCCACTCTTTTTAGAATAGTCAATATAGCAACTACAGCAAGGGATCCTACTAGAGTGCATTTTTACCCTGTTTCTCTGTACTATAATTAGAGTTTCTTTCAATTAACTTTTGAATTACGATCACACAGTGTATTCCATTTCATCATTTGTAAATAGAAGTGGTTGTTATTCATTACCAAACAATTAAATATGAATTAGTTGTAAATCTTTTATGAGAAGCATTCAAGAGATACCTCATACAAAGAGTAGAAGTGTCAGTTAAATCTTGTCTTTATCATAAGGAATCTAAGAATGAAGCTGAATATGACATATGTCAAAAATTTTAGAAATTAATTCAAATATTAACAATTCTTGAAAGGTTGACAATTTTAAGGGATCTGTTATAGTGAACTACAGATGTAGGATTTTTCAAATCTGTTCATTTTCTCATTGACAGCAATTGGCCTCATTTCCTGGAGCTGAATGCCTAGCTGCTGCATTGCAAATTTTTTATGTGATCCCATATTTCAATTACTTGATGATCTACGTCATCCAGCATGAGGACTCTGAGATAAATTAAGTGGTTCTTACTTTCCTAAGCACACATGTTCCACACAACCCAACATATCTTGAAGAGATTCATATTCTATAGTTGGAGAATTATTTTCACAGGCCTGTGCAACCTAAGGTGTGAGAAAGGCCTAGGAATGCCCATAAACCAGGGAACAACTTCACTGCAGCAACTTCACTGCATTCCCTGTGTTCCTGCCACCATCTGATTCCCTTTTTTGCAACACAGCCTGACTCTGGCAGAAGTCAGTCCATGTCATACACAAGTCTAGCAGCTGTCCTGAGCTTTGTCTTGAGGTACGGGGGAAAGATCCTCTGTGGTCAGCACAAACACAAAGGACTTCATGCTAACTGGTTCAATTATTATAACACCAATCCTTGTGTGAAAATCCCAGCAGGGTACATTTGTAGTTCTATGAAACACAGTTAACACATTCACCTTGTCCTTTCCAATCATGCAATTCCTCTTCCTCACAACCCTGGTCACCAGAAGAGATAATAAAGCATTGTCTGTGGGGTGAGAGAAGGAAAAGTTTTTCACCACAGTGCCATGGACAGTGACATTTGTTCTGGTACAAGAGGAAAACTCAAGTCCTCTCATGGAGGTTCTTCTTGTTAATATTAAACAGAATTACATCAAAACAATCAACCCTTTAAAAAAGTCTCCCAACCATCAGCAATTCTCCTTCTATTATGCATAGCAGGAGTGGCTCTTGATAGAGCTTTGAGTGCTTCACCTCTGTGCTGTTGCTGCACTGATACACCCTATCACCTCTGCTCTCAGGGACGAAAGGGAAGTATTTGTTTGCCAGATTCTGAATCTCAATGCTGAGAAGTTGGGTTTTTTTATTTCCCTGTGGATTTAAGTCTGATTCACTCTGTAAATCATAGACTGAGTACCTGAGGTTTAAAACACTTTTGAAAACTCAGTATTATAATGTTAGTGGTTTTAAGTTCTGGCATAGTACTCACTTTTGCACTCTTGTTTATTAACATCAAAGCTAACTTTGAAATGTCAAATTCCCTACTAGAAATTCAAGATATTCTTTGAGTTTTACAGATGCCACTGGTGATTCTTTTACTTTTGAGCAGCCTGCAATTTTCTTAGTGAAGTGTCAGATTTGAAGGATCATTTAGCTTCAGTATTATTTACGAGCACTTACAAAGCCCCTAGCTAAGGACAAATTTCCATATTACCTGCTGCTGTACTGCTTCCCTATTTCCTCTCATTATTTGGGAAAACAAGTAAAACTATTTTAACTCTCTCAGTTAAAAGGGGGGTAAATATGTTCTGAGGTAGCTGTTATGCTCTGTTTGTTTTTCTTGATTACACGTACAGAGATATTTACAACTCTGGACCTTACCCTTCATGATGAATGTCTACTGATTTACTGCTCTACTGTTCTTGCAACTGTCCCAGCAGACCTCATAATTTCAGTAACACTCCTTTGGCAATACGAAGAAGCCACAAAATCCAAATTTTGCTTCTGTACGGTTAGAACCAAAGACCTTTTATTTTTCAGATATTTATCAGAAGCCAGTTGTTTCTCCTGTTTTTTTCACCTCTAACATATCTGAAGCGACTAATCTGCTCCTGTTTCAGACTGAAATGAGAACTGACCCAAAATCACACATACAGCCATTTTGTTGCAACACTTGCAGGGGAAACAGGGCATTAAAATTAAGTCTCCTGAAAGGACTACCGAACTTTAATCCCTGGCACCTTAATCTCCACTTTAATCCTGGCTCTAACCACCATGCTACTGATGGTTCAGAAGTCTCTCCATGTTTCTCCAGTTTTGACTAAAAATTATATCCCAGGTCCAAGAAAGTTATCAAGCAAGTGTTTTTCACAAACATAATCTGTGGAAAGTTGAGGACCTAGCAGCCTGTTTTTCAGTGACAAAAAATCCACTCAGGAAAAACTTGCAACCATCGAGAGAATTCATGTATTCCTAGCAGATCACACAGAAACAATTGTATGCTACAGATCAAAACTGCTTCCCTGCCACCCTTGTTAGCTAAATTGCTCTGGACGTGCTGGAGAAGACTGCTGTAGCGTAATCTGTTATTGGTAGTGATTATATGAATTTAACAATCGACAGGAATCACTTGCTCACTGCGGTTCGGATTCATATTACAGCTCCTGAAGAAGGCAATGGTGTCCGCAGACTCATAGCCCCAAATGTGTGGAGTGAGGCAATGTACTTGGAAATGGACCATATTAATAACTTGCAGTGGTAAATTGAAGCTAAATCAAAAACCAGCAAACAGTAACAACATCAAAAGAACAGACACAAGTTCAGCATTTCTATTCTCAAGACTTTCTGTTCCATGGAAAAGACACAGTGTCATCTGATGGTACCACATTGGAGATTATCTGCTGTGAAATACCATATATTTTTGTGTGCTCTCTGGCATTTCTCCTTCACTTGCAATACGACATAGTGACTCAAATCCATCTGTTTTTGCTATCCTTGCTTCAGCAACTTTAGTGCCAGTCAGTATCTATCTCTTTATTGGCCCCTAACACAAACACGAACTTGCTGTACCACAGTTATCCACGTTCATACTTTTTCCCAATAAACTTCATACAGGTTTCAAAATTTTGTTTGAAATACTGCATTTTGGGAAATAAGCCACACAATATTTTATCCAGTGAACCTGCAATCACTTATACAAAAAGTGTACCAGGCTCGTATCAACCTCCAACCTAATTTTAAGCCAGCTTCTGTGGTACCTTCGGTGTTTTAAGCCTGTAAGTCCTCCTTGCTCTGCAGCAAAGCCTATTTCTGCAGCGGCCACTAAGGAAAATAAAGGTTTTGCTGAAATCTGACTAAAGAATGTAGTCCCTAAAGTACTTTCCTTTATAAAGTAGAAATTGTCTTATATCATATAGCTTAATGAAATGCTCTGTGTGGACTACAGCATTGACTTGTAGAGCTGTTCACAAAAAAGCCCAATATTATTCTGAGGAATAGTTTGAAGATTTAATGAAATACCTAACACTTCTTTGTTTTCAAGCTTGCTCCAGAAAGTCTTGATTTTCTTTTTGTTTTTAGAAAAATCAGTTAATTCCATGAAAAGATTTTTAGTAAAAAAAAGTAATTTCCTTTGAAAATGTTTTCGGGAAAAGATACTTGGTTTTACACGGTGCCCATCATCTAGTCTTTTTGTTGATATGTATAATTTGTGTTCCCAACTGCAGACAAACATCTGCTGCAATTTCAAGCTAGCCATTTGCATGTATAACTGCAAAATTACCCATCTTCCACCTTAAAATGTGGATTTGATATCTATAAATTTGTATAATTATTTAAATGCATTTTACATATATTGTATGTTGTATATAAGATATATGATATGAATATACATAAAAGTAACAAGTCTAAAATATATTTATATTTAAAATACAAATTTATTTTAATATATATTAAACATATATACTATATATACAATGTATATATTTATATAAAATATGTTACATTGTTGTTTTGTTGCCAGTTGAAATACTGATCTAAGACTGTCTAAGATCATGCTTTCAAACATTTAATCCATATAAAGGCTGACTGCATAGTCATTTTGGTACTGGTACTCATTTGGTACTCATTGCTTTTTTAAACGCTTCAGAATGTCTTCGGTCTGACAGGCTCAATATAAAACCTAATACAGTTCAATTTAATTTTTAATATATCTGTATAAATCCCTGTGAGGTCTTATTATAATTCTTGCCTCCAGCAAAAATTCTTCCCCCTCCTTAATAAAGTTTACAGCTGTGTTACATAGTCACAGATTCTAAATACTGTCTCATGGTTTCGTTTTAAAATCTCTTGGATGACTGATTGCTCCTCTCTCCCAGTTGCAACACTGACATTATAAACGCTGACATTTCAGTGATAGATGAATCTACAGAGATCAAAACACAAATATGGGACATTTCCAGTTAGCCTGTTAAATCCCAATAAAAGAGATTTTCTGTGTCTGGAGGGATAGTTATGGATTAGTAGGCTTTTAGCTCACAAAGTAGTGTAAAAGGGGGAATTTCACACAGAGGAAGACTTAAAGATTGCTGAAAACTTAGGTCTATTCCCATTTCCTATGCTTTGAACAATTTCCCTGTCTCTCTGTTTACTAATTATCAAATAAATATTCTGTTTAAGTGTAAGTTCTCTTCAGCAAGGTTTTTTGTGTTAGATAAGTAGCATTTTATCTGCTAAGTAGTCTTTACTCCACTGCAGTGAGAACTCAAAGTAGAGAGAGTTAGCATCTTCTTTCTGGGAATGCTGTTAATCTATCTTGGTACATAAATATAAACATTCACTTTAAAAGCTCAGTGCTTTAAGGTCTTTCAAATTAAAAGTGTCAATCATTATGGCATGCCATTAGAAGCATTTTTCTTTTATTTACAGCATACTTTGAAACAAATCATCTGCAGGTGTAAATATGTCAGTGCAGTCAATGGAGTTGTACAGATTTACAGTCTCTTATGATCTGTCCCTGTGACTTGAAATCACTATGAGGAAACAATAACTGGAGTGTCTGCGTTGAAAGGAAAGTAGATGGATTTCGTAATATTGACAACTGGTTGATACTTGGTCAAACTCAGATGGACTTTACAAACTCTAAGAGCACCAATACATAGCAAATGATTCTGTTGAAACAAACAGCAAAGACCATTTGACTTTATACAGGATGTAAGAGGGAAGGATCTTATTCTTGTTTAGGTTTTTTTTTCTATTTTTAATCCTATTTGGATAACATTGCAAAAAGACTGTTAAAAGCCCAAAGCAGAGATCTCACTCTATTTTACTTTATATATATATTTATTTATATATATTCCACTTTATATAGTGGAAATGCTGAGTAGGTCGTGAGGGTTCACAGCAGCTTTTTAAGAAGTCAAATTATTCTGATAAGAAATAGACTGCTGAATTATTTTCCGATTTTCTTTTCAATATTGAGTCTTTTCAGAAACAGTTCATGCTTGTTTTACTCTTGTTTTTAACTGATAAGAAAAATCTCTCTTTAGAATTGTGCCATAAACATAGGAATAATTTCATGATTTTATCTGCAACATACAAATTCATAAAGTGTATTGCCTGGAGTAGAAGACTAACAAAAGGTACTTTTCATGAAGTTTAAAAAGTTCTAATCAGTCTCTGAGCTTGAGAAGATCTCTGTTTCATGTGACAGTTTTAAATAGTTTTCAAGACAATACTTGAAATACTTTGGTCTCTCCCACTTCAGCTTCAAAAAAGATTAAGCAACAGAGTGGTTCAGTCTTACTAGAAGTACAACAGCATTATAAATATAAAAAGAAATATTTATATACAAGTAAAATATTATCTGTCAGGTACATCAGATCCTGTATCATTCACGCACAGTAAGTTGGGGAAAAATAGCCACCATCTAAGTGGTTTTTTTGCTTATTCCAGTTAGGTAGTTACATCCAGTCCAGCAGAGAGTTTATCTTTCAATTTTAAGGGGTAACATTTCCAGAGAGCTTGCTTCAGTAAACAGACTAAGCATTCAAAGCAGAAATGGCAAAGCTAATGTAATTTGTCTGAATCTAGACTACTGTATTTGAGAGAAAATTGCTGATAATCAGCCCTATAGATTTTAATATATAATCAATATTTATGACATGCTAAAAATTAAAAAGAAATTATGATTAGATAATAAAATAGGGAAAGAGGAGCAAGAAGGGATATATTCATCGTGAAATTGTCAGAGGAGAGCAAATGCTTAAGAAGGCATTTTTTTTCTGGGGGGCATAATCATGATTATAACTCCTAGCTAATCTGTCATCATTTTTCAACTTTTGAATCATTTGTCAACTTTTTATTTCTATTACTAATGGGATAAATGCACCAAAAATTTTTATCATAATATCAGTGTTATGCTACAAATCTCATTTATCCATTTTAATTTGGTTATTCTTTTCTAGTACCACTGGCTGAATAATAAAATACTATTTCTCCCACTGAGCAGGGCAGTAGGAGTCAGTAAGAAAGGAAAGAAGCTGAGATCTTCCTTCACAAGACACTACTAAGAGTACCACCGTGCATAAAAGGAGTTGCAGAGTGATACAGCCTAAAATTAAGGGGTATTTTTACGTGTTTCAATTTAAGGTACTATGTGTTGCTATTTGATGTGCAATCCTTTAACTGTGGCATCTATGATGCTATGATTCTATGATCACTTGCAATCCTGCCTCCAATGCTTTAGTACAAAGTGGAACTCAGATAAGCACATGAAAGACATCAATGTTTACATTTAGAGTTAAGTTACAGACACTTTGGAGGCACATTTACAGAACAGTGGTTATATTTACACCCAATAGCAAGAAAACCATTAGACACCTTTTTTCTCCCAGTATACAAAGTACAGTGCAGTGGTGTGTGCACCCCCCCACAATGCACTACAAATCAATGGGGATCAGAAAACAGAAGTGATGGTATAATCAGTCCCCAGGGTGTTGTCCATCAGCAGCTTTGTGTCAATAGACGTGAATTACCTGAATTCTGCGCTATATGGTGTCTTGAAAAGCCAGTTCCTGGAAGACATTTTTTGGGAAAGAAATGTTAGAAATTTAATTCAATTTCAGATCCCAAAAGTAGTCTTAGTACACTGTAGATGACTTTATCTATTGGAGATGCACCCTGTAACAAATTGGTATGGCCATTAGTATTTGGTGTCCAGATTTATGGGTTATTTCATGTTCATCTATTGTACTGCACAAGAGACATTGAAAACAGTGCTATAAATACTATATAACACCAAAATACTCACAGCTAAAACAATTCTAACCCTTTTTTTTTTCAAGTATCTTTAAAAATAGGGATTCCTAAATTTCTCTTCTACTTCTCCAAAAACCAGAAGATACTTGGAAATAATGAAGGTACAGAGCGATGTTCCTTTGGGGTTTTTTTTGCTTTGGGGGTTTTGTTTTTGCAAACAAAACACAGGCTAGTGTGTGTTCTCCTAAACCTTCTCTTCTTTACAAATAAACCAGATTACTTCAATGACATATAGAATAACAACCAATCCAGGTACAAAGTATTTCATGCCTTAAAATTTACATCTTACAACAAAAAAGTAGGTGCTGGAGCATGTTCAGAGAAGGACAAATGAGCTGGTGAGGGGTCACAAATCTGAAGGAGTCACAAATCTCAAATTTGTGAAGGAGCACAAATCTGATGAGGAGCAAGTGAGGGAGCTGAAGGTGTTTAGCCTGGATAAAATTAGACTCAAAGACTGACCTTATTTCTCTCTACAACAACCTGAAAGGAGGTTGTGGCCAGGTGGGGGGTGATCTCTTCTCCCAAGTAACAAACAACAGGACAAGAGCAAATCACCTCAAGTTGAACCGGGACAGGTTTTCACTGGGTATTAGGGAAAATTGCTTCATGGAAAGGTGTAATGGAACAGGCTGGAACAGGCTACTCATGGAAGTGGAAGAGTCACTGTCCCTGGAGGTATTTAAAATATGCGTAGATCTGGTGCTCAGGGAACCAGTTTAGTGGTGGAATTGGCATTGTTAGATTTATGGTTGGATGCAATAGCCCTAGAGGTCTTTTCCAACATAAATGGTCTTATGATTCTTTGTTTTGATGATTTTAACTTAATACCTAAAAATAGGAAAATACTGAATTACCAAGACAGTTTTGGATAAATTAATGGCAAATATAATCTTCATACAGCCCCTATATCTCTACTTAGAATTTTGACCACAGGGAAGTTATGGTATTTATAAATCTCAGTCCTACATGCTTCAGACTGAGGATCTAGTGGCTTATTTCATTGAATATTAGTTTATTTTTCCTTATCATAAATATTGACTTTGTCTTCCCCTTGTTCCACATTAATGTATTCCATCAATAAATAATGATACACATCTCAACAGAAGTCAACATCTACTTATTACTATAGTTTTCCTAGTACCATAATAATAAGAAAGACTTTTTAATCAGGATGAAAACAAGATGATTATGTCTCTTCATAGGGCAATAAAAGGTTCCTTTTATTTTCTGCTCTATTTTACAATGAGTGCTGGTTGAAGCTTTTCTGGTATAAGGTATGCAATAAAAAAGGACAAATCCTTGTCATAATCCTTTGTTCAAAACTTCTCAGAGCTGCTTTGGGGCACCATATAAATATTAGCTGTACAAAGATGAAGTCAGCGGAAAAGATGAGGAAAAGACTGGTATCAGTTGCTTTCAACGTATAGAGCTGAGAATATATTTATTTATTTATAAAACACAGTATATAGTTTCCATCACTTTCATACCATAATATATATATATGAATATCTATCTATCTATCTATCTACCTACCTACATACCTACCTACCTACCTACCTGGAGGTAGGAAGAAAGCCACTCTGAAATAAATAAAATTTAGTTGTATAATTCAGTGATCTTGTGTAACATGGATGAGGAGGAAGCAACAGCCTGCAGAAAGCTCAAACTGATATTTCAAGTTCTTATTAATTAACAATAGACTCAGTCTGGTTACACTATTTTTAGGCTATAATCTGAGCTTTAAGCTATACATGCCACCAACACTGGAAAATAAACCGTAATGAAAAAAGTCACCTCACAGAAGAGAGGTGGAATGGGATACAAAAGACACAGGCAGTTAGCTGGCATGCTTAAATAATTTTATTTGCTGCAGCATATAATTTAAAAGAACAGTTCCTCTGCAAAATATACAGTGTAATGCTACTGGTATGGAAAACCAAATACTGTAGCCCATATCAAAGGACCTAATAAAAAAATATAATAAATTAGTTAAAGATCATCTTTTCACACTGAATCAGAGAGAGATAAAAAAAATTATAATTTGAAATAGTGATTCTCTTTCTTTAAAAGGCATTCGGGAATTGTACTTAAATTTTATCTTCTTTTACTTTTTCAGTATTCTGAAATGGATCCTTTGTCTGTGTTCAGTATTTTACCACAGCCAGCTCATTGCTTTCTGTAGCACTGGGGACACTTCTGGCCCTCCAGATCAGACCCTCTTTTAAAGAAGATAATTTCAGATCAGATTTTTAGGACACAAAAGTTTCTATCTCTAGTGCGACAGTGCTGTTTCAATTGAAATCTGACCAGGTTGTTTAGGCTCACATACAGTCTAGTTGCAAGACGGTTTTAGTCATCGTGGATGTTTTATTCCAGCAATGTCTTCCAATTGCAACAAGCAGCAATCCAGGCACTACAGAAAACTTTATGCTGTATTTCTGTTGCTGGGAAGTTTACATGTATCACTGTCACTTTGGTATCTTAAAAACAAACAAACAAAACAAAACAAAAAAAACAAACAAACAAAAAAAGAAAAACTCAACAGCAACAACAAAAAAAACCTCAGTAATGATAATTTTTAATTTAACAGAGAAAAAAGGGACACAAAGAGAACAATGCTTATTCATCCAAAGGGTTCGTTTAACACACACTGAACAAATTGATGCATAAATTGGCTATGATAAATGCTTGTGCTATGTATGGTTATTTATTATGTGTTCCATTACATAAATTGGTTGAAGAATTATAACAAATGCTCTTCATTAATCTTACCTTCCCTGTGGCTGGAGAGTGACTTCAGGCAATTATCTTCAGTGTAGAACTCAATTCCATTACTGTAGACAGGCAGAAGAGGCCGGGCAGCCTCCTAATCCTGCACAGACAGCTCAAATCCTCCTGCTTCTGCTTTTTAGCATCCTGAATCTCATCTTTCCATTCTGTGCTGGCATGGTGAGCCACAGAATCTCTTTCTTATTCTACTGCCTCTAGTTCAGCAACTTTTGAGAATGCAGATTCAAGATAAAAGAAATCAGAAGTGAAAAAACTCAATAACCCTCCTTTTTAGTACATCTAAATTATAAGATAAAGGAAATTTGGTTTCAGCAGTTTCACCACATACTGAGTGTGGCTGCACTTCGAGTTGTATTTTATATCACTGTTTCTCTTTGAATTTCCCTGTGACAATCCTGTACTAGAAAAAATCTGGACCGAAGGAGTGGAGTGCTTGAAAAATAAACCCCTCAAAACTTCTATTCCTATTTACATTGGTTAGATAAGAACTAACATAAGACCAAAATACTATTCTAGATTATTAGAATGTGTAAATCGTGTGGTTGAAGATTTAATGGCCCTGCTTCTAACCTGGACCAGGTTCACAAAGTGCAATTCCGCTGACACAAATAGAAGAATTTCTGATTTGTGCATTATGAGAAGAAAATATGGTACTGCGACTTCAGCTTACCCTAGAAGGGTGAGGCTATCCCAAATTCTCATACACAATCCTCAATTCACAAGCATAATGTAGATGAGAGTCCTTCTGGGGAGCTCCTCCCCTTTTTCTCTGAAGAGTTTATCATAACAAGTTACATGAGCACTGTTGTCAGGTCACAAGAAGGACCACTTAGCTGGTTTTCTCTTCCCTGTTAATCTTTTCAGATTTTTCTGATGAGAATAACTATGAAAGCAAATTAGTTGTGCATTTGCAAGAGGGGAGAAGAAGAAACAGCTTACAAAGATCTATTAAAAGAAGAAAAATGTGATTAAAACTAGCACACCTCTGATACAATTTTTAAAATGCTATTTCTAGTACTATTATTGTTGTCTTTGAGCTGTGTAGCTTTCCAGTATGATTCCAAGCATCATATAACCTCTGTGTTGCCTAAGGTAGTGGGGTTCTGCTACTACCTGCTTCCAGATGCCAGTCTAAGAGACATAACATATGGATACTCCAAGGTATTGCTCATACCTGTGCTGAAAACACAGCTAAGGGCTCCATGGCAAAATTCTAGTAGTTGGAGACGTAGGGTCTGTGCAGTTGGAATACCAGCTGTGTTGCTGCTTCAGTGGAAGTAACAAGGCAAGTTTCATTGCAGTAAGGATGCAAGAACAGTGCTTGGCACTTTAACCAGCTTGCCAACTGGCTTGATTGACTGAATCTAAAAGCCAAATATCCTTTGATGCAGAAATAATGTGGAAAAAGCAATTAAAGCCACACATCATCTTAGAGCTGAGTAAAATTTCACTTTCAGGGGATACAAAATCCCAATATACGACTATAGAACTCAACAGATATCTCATACTTGCTTTTGCTTGTATGTATTTTTCTTTATGTTAGAATATTGTACTTAATGGTACTTTTTCTACTTAGTCTAGTGGAAGGTGTCCCTACTCATTGCAGGAGGGTTGGAACTGGATGATCTTTAAGGTCTCTTCCTATCCAAACCACCTTATGATTCTGTGATTTATATTACAGGAAGTTAAGAAAAGAGGAAACTTAAGAGACCTGAATGCTACAGAGTTTGATCTTTTAGTAGACTACACTGTGTACTCCTCTCTGATTCACTTTCTAATGTTTTCCTCATAAGTGCAATTGAAAATTCGAAATTAAACATACCAGCAGTGCATTGTTTTGAAATGAATTAGTTCTTGTTCAGAAGCATAATGTCACATGGCTCTTGACCTCCTGGCTTAAAGTATGGCCAGAGATATGTGGTAGCAGCCCTCAAATACTCTGGTTAACAGTTGGTAGTGTCACTGCGTTCTCACACTTTGGTTGCAATGAGATAATACAGGAACTTCAGTGGCAAAGTAACCATGAATATCTCCAAACATTCTACAGTATGAGCAAATCTGCCTGTACAAGATGTCTGAAATTAATATCCTGAAATACTGAGTAAATTACCCGAGTTACCTGATGGTTGCTTCTCCAGACATACAGAAAGACATTTATATTTTAGGTAGTTGTAAAGCTGCAGCACTTGGTAAAAGATCAATAAGTGCATAAAGAGAAGGAACTGAGGAGACATCAGAAGTTTTTTACAGATTCAAAACCACAAGACATTTGTATGAAACTTTTACCTAAGATGTAGAAGAGACTGAAATGGAAGTGGTTAAAATACATGTGAAGTACCTCTGGAAAGAAACAGGACCTTTCAGTAGCCACCAGTTATAAGTCCTTGCTATGCATTCTCCTCCTCCTGCCTCTCCTAGTCTCATTTCAGGTACATTTTTTTGAACTACAAATGTTTCCTCAAGGCTCTTCCTTTGGACCATCCCCATTCAACAAAACAATTACCATTGCCTTTTCATTGCACATGGTAGCAAAGGAAAAGTTAATAGTAGGAAGGCTAAAGAAGTGAAATGGCAGGAAAAAAGCACATAATTTCATGTAACCATCTGCCATAGTTAATACTTCAAAATTCACTACCTGGAAAACAAAGTATCAGCAAAAGAGCAATGCTGGACTACACTAGAGTCAACTTTACAGAACAATGGCCTAAAGACCAAAAAATATTCATTCTAGGTAAGGTAGGTCTGAGAAACTATTAATTTAATCAGATATAGAGATGGTAAAATAGGTGGTTTTACTAAAAAATGAGCTTTCAGTTTGTCTGTTCTTCATTCCATTATTATAACTAACAACACTGCAAACTTGATACATTTCTCGATAAATTTCAGAGGGAAAACCAAAAGATAAAATAAATTCTATAAAAACAAATTCAAAAGTCCTGTCCACAACCACATGACAATGTTACCGTGAGGCATTGCTGGTGTTTGCATTTAGAGCATATCGTCTACTTCACAAAGATCACTTAGACACAGATTCACCATGTGGCAGGTAAAAGGCAGATTAGAACACTCAGGGAAACAAAATCTACCCAGATGAGCTTACTGCCAGGTTCAGGCCAATGGTGATGATTGGCTGAATGCTTTGATATGTTAGGTTGCTGCATTTAGCTTAAAATGATCAGATTTTAATATTCATGATACATCGAGGAGAGAAAATCAAAGTCTAGCAGCTGTTAGATGTCTAACACATGCAGATGGACCCATTGTGGTATTGAAGACAGGTGCAGAGCCATGTGTACATACTCTAACCCCTCCGTGGAGTTCCTTCTGCACCGATTTCCACAAGGCTTTGAAAGGTAGTGTGAGTTCCAATTTATAATAAAACTCAGGAATTCTGAAAAGTGGTAGATGACCATAGGGGTTTAGAGGCAATCAGTGAGCAACAAAAATTTGCCAAGAATTCCTCTAAAACACTGCCCCCAGGCAGCAGACTATTATGAGACCTGCTTTTCTACATAAGAGATACAAACCAGAAATTTGTATTGTCAGAAATGAAAAGCAAGAAATTAGAGCCATGTTTGGCAAATGTGAGATCTGGAGGATGATAAGGTGTACACCTGTGCTTAAATGGATACATCTGTCATGTTTGTTTAAGCAACTTATCGCTGATGGTTCACCTTTCAACAAGTATCTCTGTTTTTTACCCAATGCATGTAATTTTCCCTTACTTTTATGTTGTTATGTTTAAAAAAGAGGGTCTCATTTTTTTTTGTGTAGTAATAAAGGTGGATTCAACAGGTATATACTCACATTGACTTTTCTCTCACATGGGTTTAACTCCACTAATGGTCTTCAGGCAGAGGAAGGTGGGTGCATGCATGAGGAAGCTGTTACCCTCAAGACAAATTAACAAGAACTTTGAGGAACCCTGTAGTGGTTTACCATTGGACTATATTTTTTAAATGCAACATATTTTTCAAAATACTACAGCTGAATCTCTCTTTCTAGTGAAGAGTACTCCAACATTCATTCTACCATTGTGCTCCCTTCTGAGATTTCTTACCTCAAAAGAAAAGGATAATTCATCTACTGCCTACTCTGTGAAGATGAAAGTGACCACAGCTCAGGGCACTCCAGCCCTTTGTGTCCTCTCTTCATGCAGGTAGTCCTCCTAATCTGGAGGCTGGAGGTTGAATGCTGGCACAGGTTACTCGAGTCTCAGTGAGCAGGAAAACCCTGTTGGAAAGAGAGCATTTCCAGTGAAGAATTGTCCATTTAATACTCTCCACAGTGCAAGAAAATACATCTGGGAAGCCAATTTCTTTCTCAGTTCTGCACCGTTATTCTCAGTATTTTATGACTTGCTTTTTATAAAATGCACTTAGAGACCTTGTTACGTGCAAATAATGAATTCTTTGATACGCACAATTTCTGCCATGAGGGAAACAGGTACCGTTCTTAGGATTACTGGTATATCTTTCTAGAATGAGGTTTTAGTTCATAATAACTCCACTTTGTCAATAATACCCTGGAGCCCAGACTTGTACTTTAAATAGAAGACTTTATTCTGCAGTGAAATCATATTTTACTCATACCCAGACAATTTCAGGGATATTTGGTTAGCCATATTCCATGCTTTTAGTGGAATCACATAAAAGGATAAGTCTACTGTATAAACCTTTGCTGCATACTCCTCAGTGTTGCTCTATATATTATATTCCTGAAGTGCTCTTAGAAAAGAGAAAACACATTTAGGCTTTAGGGAAAGTGCCCTTGTTCTTTTCTAAACAATCAATTTGGTAGCAAGTTTTAAGAGAAATTCAGCTTTAGCATCGGTGTAAAAATTTAAAATCAACTTTACAGAGGATTGCACCAGTCTTTTTTTCCAAGCTGTGTTTCAAGGATTGATTTTTCTATGATGTCAAACTACAGAGGAAGCATTGAGAAGATACAGAGAGCAAAAATTTATGCCATACAGGATCTGAGGAAGACATACTTACTTATGTTGCAGACAACAAAACATAAGGAGAAAAAAGAAAAATAAACCCAGGATTTTCAAAATTCTTGAACAGAATCCCTTCATGTTACCATTTCTGTAAAAAAATATTATGTTTCATTAGGAAAACTTTCTGGTTGGTAATTTTTGATCAGCTCTATTTAAACACACAAATGTGACAGGAAAGAAGCCATATAAATATATATTTTTGGTCTCAGTCTAATATATTAATAAATTTTACTGAGGTATCACTCAAAAACAAAAGTACATTACCTCTGAAGCTGTATTCTTTTTCATCCACTGTTTTAAGCATTAGGTCTTTCCAATTTACTTGAGGTATTTCCAAGTTATCTATTGCTGTGGTGTTTAAGTGCCAATATCTGATGTTTCCTTTTGCTGTAAATTGATTCTTTGTACCTAGTCAGATGTGTGAACCTTCCTACTGTGCATCTAAATACACTGAGAATTTGTGTGAGGACTCATGACTATCACAAGCAGCAAAAATTATCCTTATTAAGTCTCAATCACTCTCAAAATGTAGGGGGTTAGAAAGCAAATTGGTGACTCCCTTCTTCAGTCTCTAAGTGAAAATTAGATGGAGACTTGTGCTCAGCCCTGAAAAAAAGCCATGCTGCCTGGATCAAACAAGAAAAGGCATGTTTTTCTCAGTTTTACTGAGAAAAAATGGTGCTCATTTTTTCCCCCATTTTTTCCCATTCTATATTCTTTTTATAAAGGCATTTTTTTATTGCATCTTGAAAAATGCAGGGTCTTGGGAGGATATTACTTATTTGTGTTCACACTTGAAGGAGGGTGTTCCTTACTTTCAATAGCTATTATTAGGACTGATTTTGAAATATTACAAGTATGTGATACTTTTCCTACATAAAGCTAAGACAACTTTCTGAAATCTTCTGTCTTGAACAATCATTTCCTCTTCTCAATGATGGCAACATTTTAGATTAATATGAAATTATAATCTCTGAGTATTAAACTCAAGATTAATTCTGCTATACACTGTTAATATCTCAAGCATGGTGGTAATTCTTACTTTTCAGGACCCGTAGGCAGTTTTTATGTTTGTTTGTTTGCTACTGAATAGAGGGTTATGTGGTATATGTGGCTGATTTATTTTGCTCGGTGGCCTTTGAACATCTGGTTAATACAAAACATCTTTGTTTATAGTTTTACTAAGCAATGATTTAGACATGAGGAAATGTTAAAATAGGTTGTTGCTAAACAAACTCTGATAGGGCTCAGACACAACAAGGAAGAATATTCTTTATACAATAAAAACAGTGTTATGGTCACAATGAATATGTTTGACATGACAAACAGTCTAAGTTTTCCCAGTAAAAATTACATATCTATATATAAAAACTTGTACTAAGTCTTTTTCAGGAAAAAAAAATCTAAAATGAAAATACAACTTATTTTTCCTGCACTGAAACTTTAGGAACCAGACTGTTTCTCAGGTTTCATTCCTAGTAATTCAACATTTGGGCCTCCGTGCTGCAAACTCACATCTCTTAAGACTCAATAGCAACAATTATTTCGGCTGGTCCTTGACTCCCTGTGTAAGCCAAAAAAGGGAGAGACCAGGCAACAGGGTGTTGAAAACTGAATTGAAGAGAATTTAACACTGTTTAGTGCAAATGGAACAGTTAAGGCAGCAAAAGCTGTCTGAGTCTAAAAACCTGCTCATTTTTGTGGGAGGTTCTACCTGACACAAAATCTTATGCTGAAATGGATACAGTGGGCTAAAGAAATAAGCTTTGCTCATGAGGAAACTCTTCAATTTTGAAAATTATGAAACTGAGAATAAAAACTGAGGTGCAAAAATCCGTGTCCCTTCACGAAAACCAGCCTTCTGTGAAACTGAATAGAATGGATGGAACATCACTTTTGTTTTTAACTTTGTTAGGTATAATATTTTTCCTTTGTTTTCGGAGCCAGTAGTGAGGTGAATTTGAAATCTTGCCTGAATATTCATGACTGTTAGACAATGGAGAAAACAATATAGTAGATTTCAGAAGCTTTTGACCATTCAAGGTATTAAATGTCCAGAGAGTGAACTAGAACACAGCATGAAGGTTAAAAGAAACAATGAGGGAAGGTGTCAATGATGTTCTTTGGGATTCAGTTCTACTGGGAGGCAGCACAGTGATTTATAGCCAGCTCAGGTTTCTTCTCTTGTGTTGTCACAGCAAGAAGTCATGAATTAGGATTCATTTGATGCATAAACAGAAAAGAACCACATGCTGACCCCCAAAGGTTTACAGCTTTAATCCTAGTGAGTCTGTATATTACAGAACTTTCCATGGTTATAGCTAGTATCATCAGTGACTCCAGTAAAAATATGTATGTTTCTGAATGCATAATCCTTTTCTTATTGCATCGTAAACCTGATAATGAGTTTTGAATTCATTTTCTGATCTCAGCTGTACTTCTGGACATGTGAATGTCTGCATAAGAATGCATATTTCTGGAAAAATCCATCAACTGTTCTGAGTTTGCGTTTTGACACATCTCTGATTAAAAACATTTTCCTCACAGAAGCTTAAAAAAAAAATTACACCACACTATTATAATTTACCCTAACTAATATCTATCCTCTCTGAAGAAAATAATTTGACCAGCTTTTCCTTCTCTAATTTCTCTAAATATGTAAATTGTTAGATGCAGCAACTTGGAAAAAAAAAACATTTTGAATCATAAGTTATTTTAAACTCACTAGAATATATACCTGGGAAAACAGAAGGACAGGTTTCTGACTTTTCATCTGCATGGAGGGTGTTAGATATGCAGTCAGCTTTAAGTAGATATTAATTCAAATTTTCCATCCTAAAGAAATATTGCCAAACAGATGCCATATCTCTGAGGAAGGGAATTGCTCATTTACATGGTAACATCAAAATTGAAAGAAAAAAGTAGTAATTTTCATATGCAATATTCAATATCAGCTTTGATTAAAATTGATCATCATTTTAATTATTTAAATAAGGTAATGTTACTTTTATCATGAGCACTTATTTCCAGAGTAAAGACTTCGTTCCAGTCTTGATACCCTAATTAAAGATGATGGCCTGAATTAGCATTCAGCTACTTACTATATTTGTCACATCTTAACCAAAAATATATCACACCTCAAACCACCCTGACCTCTCAACTCCTAGAGCTGGGAAGTCTCACAGGAGTTCAGAGAGTTCAACAGTTCAGCTAGAGCTTATTTGTGCTGAAAGTCTGCAATATTTGTACGAAAAGCATCAGCAATACAAGAACAGGGATCACAGTATTTAATTTTAAAACTTTAAGTGCAAATACACACAAACTTCTACAGCAGAACTAACTGAGTTTAATGACTGTCTGTTCAGTATGCAAAGCTGGCAGTCAGTTTTCCTGGAAAACTACTTCAAGAGTCCAGCTAGAACTTGGCTGTTACATTGCCACTGAATCCTGAGTGGTTGACACCAGACACTTAGTGCTTACTGAGTAATACCTGGCCCCAGAAATAAAATGAGAATATGGAACATTCTCTGTAATGGTACAGAGAAAAGTCTCACTCAAGGAACTCAGCAGACAAGCAAAAGATCTTAGGAGAAAACCCAACTGAGATTACAAAGAGCCACAAAATGGGACTTATTTCTGAAAACATCTGATTTTGAGATAAGTGAAATAAAATAATTTTCATTTAATGCAGTAGATTATCAACATATGACAAATAAATAAATAACATGGAAAGCAACTGCACTGTCCACAGAAATATCACTTATAAACAATATGCTGAAATATTATTTAAGCCTTTCTAGTGATCGATTTCTGAATTTGTCATACCGACAAAGGCGTTCAGAGAAATATGTTATCTCACAGTGAATGCAGAGTTAGCATGACTGCCTTGGCAGAACAAGATGTTCCCACTGTTAGCACTTGTGCTCTGACTGTTGTGTGTCAGACTGCTTTCTCCAATAACTTCAATTAAGCATGTCTGAAAAAGCAAACTTTGCAAATGAAAATATGAAATTTGAATAGTTTTAAAGTCCCAAATGTGAAAACTGAGGAAGAAGGGGAATATTTGTCCTGCTGACAACTCATGAAAAAGAAGGTTGTAGGAGTATACTTATGCCTGATCTTGAACCACTTGCTCAGATAATGGGTATTCTTTAATTCCATGAGCTAAGGAGAATTCTGTTTTCTGAAGGAAAACTAGAAGGGTGTTAAACATCTTTTCCCAGCAGTGAGTGTGAAGGAATTACTGTCATGTTGCGAAAAATTTGTTGGGTTTTTTTTCACAGAGAAATGAAGCACTCTATAGCTAATATCTAAAAAATATTAAAGTTATTAATTTATGTTTGTTATAGAAAATCTCATCATAAGGAATGAATTGTCAGCTTTTTATTTTTAATAACCACCATTATGAGATTCTTCTCCTTTCAAAATCACTCAGAATAAAGTATTGAAAGTATTTATGGTTTTTAGCTTTACGTGAAACACTAGGATGAAATACTTTAAATACTATAAATATAAACTTTTATATACTTAAATACTGTATGTACTATATACTTTTATATACTTTAAATACTATAAATATAAACTTTTATATACTTTTAAATATAAACCTTAGCTTCAATGTATCTGAAAAGTAAATACAAAATATAACATTATTCTACAAATATTACCCCTGACTGTATGAGAAGAGTCCAAAGATAGAGCTACTAGTTCCACAGGTCAAAGCTGAGTGTACATCCTGCCTGAACTCAGAACACTTTGGACTATGAAACTCTAAATTCTGTTTAATCTCTTTTATAGACAGCAGACCAATGCTAGTGATACCACAGGCATCAAAATGTTAATTCAGATATCCAGGAAAAATACCATGCGAGAAACAAAGAACACAGAACATTATTGTCAGTAAAGAAACATCCAAGATCTGCCACAGTTCCAATTCTACTCCATCTCTGAATAAAATTGGATAATGCTGCACAACATGTGAATCTTGTCAGAATTTGGATTTGCAGAAGTGGAAGAAGAGGAGAATGGAAACATTTCTGCAGCTACTTTTTCGGTGTAAGTCTGGGAGAGGCTAATAGTAGCATGCATTCCTGATAGGAAATTCTTTACGTTATGCCAACAATATTTCGTACCACTATACTAATGGTAGTCTTAACAATCAAATTGCCAAGCTGACTTCAATTGGCAGTTGTTTTAGCAATTATTCATCATCTCTCATTAGCATTAGATATGAAAGCTACTGATGTAGCAAGACTTTAAAAATGTATTAGCAAAGAAAGTGATTTTACTATGTTGTCATGAAAGTTTGATAATTTAATGCAGTAGGCTTATCCTGAAGAAATTTGGCAGAGGATACAGGAATTTTCCCAGCCTTGATACCATACAGAAATTCATGAAACCTTACAGCAAAAAAAGATACAGTACCTAATTAGAAGTTATTACAGAAGACAGATTGTGTATGAATTGTATGTCATCTTTGATGTTTTTAAGCCTGGATGTGCTCTACCATGGCTATATTTATAGATTTCATTTACTTCCCTGGCATTCACCCGGTAAGAGCAGTACTCAGTTTAAGAGATTTCTTACAGACAAGAACAGCTTTTTCTAGAAAGTTAGACTGGAGAACCTACCCATAAAAAACACCTGATTCATCCAGTTGGGCAATGTATCCTTCTCAACCAGCGCTGCTCTGTTCTGGAGTTTGTGACCTGAAGAAACATAGACCCAAGAAAGGCTATGTCACAACAACTTTACACCACAGTCACCATCCTATAGTTGATTCTGATATCTAGATGTTATCACCACCCAGATGAAATCAAACACTATCTGCATGGTAATGATTCTGAGTGCTGAAGTTAATTTTTTATTTGTTCATTCAAGATGAATTTTGGTTTACACCTGAAGTAAACCATTAATGTTTTCCAATTCTATTTCATTCCATTTTGTACTTTGATTAAAATTACACATTAAGGATATTTTGCTTTTCTGAGTTTGTTTTTTTTTCTTTAGAATATAGAAAATGGTTGTTTGATTATCATCTTTTTTTTCTCTCTGTAGGCTTTCTACAGGACTTCTAAAAATTAGAGGACTTTTGTTCCCTTTATTTGCTGCAAACTTGAAAGCTGAAATACTGAGCATGTAAGCATATTTGGAGCATCTAGAGGTCTGAATATTTTGTCTACTGAGATTTGAAGGGGGAAAAAGATTTTGAATCACACTCATTTGTTAGAAGAATTAAGAAAACACATAAAAATTCATGAAGGATTGGCAGAAACTAGAAGGTAATCTGTCAGAAGGATTGTCAAGAGGATTAAAAAGAAGAAACTACTACCTAATCTGTTAGGTTTAGGAACAGAGATAAAATTGGTGTAATAGCAGTTTAATATCTCCAGATAGGAACCATTGTTTCTCTACAAAATATGTTTTATATTTACAGTGTAATTCTCAGAGAAGAAAGTCAGGATCAGTAATGATGGAATCTATTTCATAAAAGGTTGTCTTCTGGAAATACAGTAGTTCCCAAACTATTTCTTGAAGCATAGTCTTTGGAAATATGGTATTAGGAGTTCTTATGACATGTGTGGAAAACTGAAATGACAGCCCCACTTCTTAGGCACAGTGGCAACTTCTGCTAGAGTAGTAAAACTCGACTGTGAAGGTTTTTCTTAAGGCCACTACTGTGCAACAAGCTTCCAGGGAAATTAAACATCACCATGAATTAGATCACCCTCTGTTCACAGAGCAAAGCTCTTTTCCTGTGCTAGCATAAAAAAAATCCAGCTTTGTGCAAACAAATTTTGACAGAACCAGGAGCAAAAAGCCATAATACTATGAGTTCCAAAGAGTACAACTCTGAAGTTTACTAAGAGAGATGGAGAAGAATAAGTCACAAACTGCAGAACTGGGAATTCTGATGTAAGTTTGGTAATGAGGAGAATTGGGTGGAGTGGGGTAGCGTAGGATAGGTGGTATGCAGTAAGATGAGTTGAGTAGGTTTTGGCTGGACTAGGCTGGGAGATGAGAGAAGAGGGAGAGGAGAGGGGAGCAAATCCCTCTCAAAAGATACATGCAAGTACACTTGCATATGTTTGCACTACTTAAAATCCTAGAGCATTAATACTTCGGTACATCATTAAAAGGCACCAGCTCTTCTCCAATTTTAATCCCTACCTAGATAGAAAGACTCCCTGAAACAACATCTCAGCCTTGGCCACATTGATCACCATAACTGCTCTACTCTGGCCTCCAATCGGGAGGCCTGGAG
Organism: Manacus vitellinus; assembly: GCF_001715985.3. Lineage (NCBI taxonomy): Eukaryota > Metazoa > Chordata > Aves > Passeriformes > Pipridae > Manacus > Manacus vitellinus. The sequence goes on along the minus strand of NW_021939718.1, from coordinate 5,218,220 downwards.
ACACACCATCTGTAACGCTGCTGTTTCCTTTGAGAACACACGCAGGATCACTCTTGAGGAGAAAAGACAACGCAGAAAGAATTGTGCCCTGCAGAATATTCACCTAAGGAGTCCTTCTGCTCTGCCTTTTGCAACCGGACTTGTTTATCTCATATTGGCCTTCTTAGCCACCAGCATGCCTATAACAATTGTGGGTGGAGCCCTTCCCAAATCTTCATTCACGAAGCCTAGCCATGATGATGTATATATTTGGCTGTTAATCCTTTATTAATTTTTCTGCATCATAATTAAATGAAGAAGGTGAAAGTCATTTTCCCTTCTCCCTTCTATGGCCATGTTTAGCTGTGAGAAAATGGAAAAATAGGATGACTTTTTGTAATTCATTGTCCTAACTTCAATACACTACTGGTGAGAGTGCCAAGCAATCTTCCTTGACATTAAGGCATAAAATGCCAATGGAGAGTTTACAAGATTTCTCCACAAATTCAGTTTCCATTGGCTGTTCAGTTTCTGATATCTTTTTACACTATCAGAAAGAAAGTCAATGGACAATAAAGTTGTCCAGAAACACACAAGCAAACTTGTGAACAGCACTGAGAAGTGAAGAGCATTATTCATTACATGAATATCATGTAATTTCACTGTGACTCTAATTTAATTTCAAACATGAACTCTTCATCTGAAAATGGATCTTTGGTGTGAATTTGGAATTAGCCTGTTTAAGGATCTAGTCTTTTACTGAACATCACTGTGTCTCAGTATTTTTCAAAGAGAAACTATAACAATTTAAGTAAGAGTATTTCTTTTTCCTGGGACAATGGTCCTTAACTGAATTCAGAGGTAAAAATGAAATCATAACATCAAAGGTATATACCAACAGAAATGCGTAGTTTTACCGCAAGAATTGGTGAATGTGGAAATTGATGGCTGGATTATACCTGGTTTTATCACTAGTCAATGTGGTTTCAGTGGGGAGAAGAAGATTCATACACTTCTTGTAAAAAAGACTGTTAGTATTCCCATTAAAACTCCTCTAGCATTCATTGGGCAATAAAACACAGAAGCAGGGTAGGTTTATAAAGGGGGCCATCCCTTCTCTCCAGCAGTCAGAAGAGTTGCCTGTGAGTTGAAAGTGAAACATATGGTACAGTATTGCTCTGCACATTACATAGTGGCAGGACTTTTTAGTACACCAAGAGGGCTTATAAGAAAGATAGGGACAAACTCTTTAGCAGGATCTGTCATGTTAGGACAAAGAGTAAAGGTTTTAAGATAAAAGTGAGTAGATTCAGATTAGGTGTAAGGAAGACATTTTTTTACCATGAGGGACAGATTGCCCAGAAAGATAGCAAGAGAGCAGTGTACAAATGACACCAAGTTTGCAGGTACAATCCCCTTGTGGGCCATTCAATTTAGGGTTAGACTCAGTGATCCTTGTGGGTCCCTTGCAACTCAGAATATTCTGTGAAAATCAACTGTGAAACTAACTGTGAAATGTCTGGAAACATTCAGGGTCAGATTGGACAGGACTCTGAGCAATCTGATCTAGTTGAAGATGTCATTGCTCATGGCAGGGGGGTTGGACTAGGTGAACTTCAAAGGTCTCTTCAACCTAAACCTCTCTACAATTCTACAACATTCAGATACCTAACAAGACATAGTATTTCCCTGAAATGGCTCGGTGCAGTGAGGTATCATATTGCCCTTTGCTACTAAAGATTACTCAGTCTGCCTCTAAACTTGGGTATTTGGGAGACAACATATTATTTCTTCATGAATTGATAATAGGAAAACAATCATATTTTAAAATATGTCTATGTATTTTATATGGCAAAATGTGAACTTTGTGTGTGGCAGCATGTAACTATGTTAGTGTGAAATTTGTCATGAAATTGCCAATAAGATTCTATGCAGAGATGATTGATTTGGGATATCCTCGGGCAGGAGGTGCTTGAAAATAAGCAGGAATGCACGTGGAGGCCATTTCAATTCAGAATTTAGGCAGCAAATGATTGAGCTTCACATCGCTGAAATTCCTGGTAATTTTGAAGGTGCTACTCATCAACAGATATCTGTCCATAGGATGTTAAAAAATAATAATAGGACCAGAGAGCAGAGCATAAAAAGCAGATATAAAAGCGGTGTTAAAGTTGACTATTATTTTCTCTGGCACAATAATGACAGGCTCAGCCTTTACCTTAGCAAACCTAAAATTTTGAAAAAAAATTATCCCATATGATGATACATATTTTATAACAGCAATATAATTTAATTTAAATGTCATGATATGACTATTCAGACTATTCATAAAGGTTGGGAGAAATGCAGGTGTAGCCCAAATTTTCCATTCATCATTACTCCTCATTTTAGTGTAGCTTGAAAAACCAGTAACTACAAAATGTCTAAACACCAAAATGAAAATGTGTAAATATAAAATAGAAACAAATAGTAAATATGCCAAAATTTAGGAGTCATAACCACATGGCAAATAAAAATTCACCTAATGGTCAATATTGCTTGTTGCTATAAAGTTTTTATCTATATACTATCTAACAAGTGAGCAAAACGATCAAGTGTTTCTTGCCTACACTTGGAAATTTCTCTTTAAAATGTAAATATTCACTAGAACCGCATTGGATTTTTAGATGTGCAGTGCTCAGACATTCTTTCCTCTGTCAGATAATTGTGCAGTGTGATGTTTGAATGCTTTCATGACTCACCAGACCAAAGCAGTGTGTAAGAAGTCCTCAATGGGGCAAAATAATTAGCTACAAAGTTTACATTAAACAGATGTTTTAATTTCTGTAGCCAACAGGCAAGTGTTGTTTAATTAGCTCAGATGTGAACCTGACTTCTGCCAACAAATGAAACCACAGTGGAACTGCCCCAGCTTACATGTTGTGATTGATCTTGAACTCTGATAAAAATCTGATAGTTTCCATGAAAGCAGGCTAAGCTTGTTCATCATTTGTAGAAAGAATGTGTACTTTTTATCAATTAAACCCAGAGGAAGTAACTTTATTGATCTGAGAGAGTTTACCTTTCAGAACAATGACCCTCACTACCTGTGACCTCAGTTCTACAAATGAACCAACTGCTCAGGGAACTATTACCATATTTACCCTCCAGCAGAATAATGTCATCCAGTTCAAGGAGGGCTTCCTGACTTTCCTGGAGAAAATAGTATCCTTTAGGAATGATCTGCCTGCAAATTTCATAACAGCAAACATCAAAGTTGGCTAATCCTTGTGCTTAGCCTTGCTATTCAGGATTGTGCTGCTGTAGCCATATTCACTAAAATCCAGATACACTGAAGGACATAAGGCTTTATTGTTGCTCCACTCCAACTGATCATTGAAGATAAGTGATCTTTAATATCCCTTCCAACCCAAACCGTTCCAAGATTTAATGAATCTCTGATTAATGAATTTAGTTTTATAAAGAACAATGAGACTCAGAGTGAAAGACACCATTGTTTCTTCTATACTGTCTCCATGCCCTTACTCCAGAAGGTCAGTTAGACATCTCATGTTATCCTGTTAACATTTTTTGATAATAGTATCAAACATTCTTGGTTAGTACATATGTGCTTCAAGAGGGAGACACTTGTACTGGAAGGACTGAGGTTGTCTACTTCCAAATTTGAAAGATACTCTAGTTCTTAAAAAATATCTCAATAATACTTTGATACGAGAACTTCAAAACAGATTGTTGATAGTTTTGTTTGTTTGTTCCACCTGGGAAGGAACAACTCCAGACATCTGTACACACTGGGGACCAACCAGGTAGAAAATAGCTTTGCAGAAAGGGACAACCACTTTGAGCATGAGCCAGAAACACACCCTTGCAGAGAAGAAAGCCAACAGTGTTATGGGCTGCACTAGAGTGAGTGTTGCCTCACTCAGTACTGGTGAGACCACACCTGTAGCACTGGTGATTAAACACTGGTACAGAGATCCCAAAGTAATTGTGGAGCCTCCATCCCTGGAGATATTGAAAAACCATCTGAACATGGTCCTTGGAAATCTGCTCTAGGTGACCCTGCTTGAGCAGGGAAGGTTGGACAAGATGAGATCCAAAGGTCACTTTCAACCATTTTTTCATCTGTGATATCATTTGAATCATTTGTCCAAAAATTAATTGAGCTAGATTCTTGAATTCACTTGATTTAGCTGAAAGTAGTGGATTTTGTGTTTCCAGTGGCATCATAAACTATTCCCACATATTTTTCTAGAACATTACTGTTTAGAAGTTACAATCTGGGTGTAAGATGGTGCTATTATGCAACTTTAAGTTGATTCTGCTTGTATGAAAAGAAATTGAAGTTGCAAAGGTCAGATAAAATGTCTGTAGACATTAACTTTGTATCCTTAACTATTTACCATTCAATTTTTAAAATTCTGTCTTTGCATCTAGTCCTCATCTGAGTTTTATAAATAATTTACTTTTGTATTTCTGCACTATATTTATTCCACAGACATCCAAGATTTTGTCTTCTCAGACACTGGTTTGTTTTCTTTCTTCCTGTTTTAGGATCTTCTTTTCTCTATTTTTCTTGGGATAATTATTGAATACAATGGCATTTGTAGTATTTTTCCAATTACATTTTTCTCTATGAGAGGTGTAGACTGGGTATTATGGAAAATTTCTTCACTGAAAGGGTTGCCAGACATTGAGACAGGCTGCCCAGGGAAGTGGTCGAGCCACCAATCTTGGAAGGGTGGATGTGTTTGGAGAGTTCCTTGTTCAGCTCTGCACTAGCTACTAGTTTTAAAATCTCTTTAGGTTTTGGCAAAGCTACTGTGGGCTGAATGTTCACCCAGTTTCCCAGTCACTTACATACCATACATTAGTTTGCTGCAAAGATTGAAAAACTTCAGGTCAATCACTCTGTGTAGTTTGGCAATGTATACTAGTTGATTATTTCACCAGACTCTTCATTAAACTATGCTTTTGAAGCTTTCAAAGTGATACACATATTACAAAAATCTGCATGTCAAAATACTGCTGGAATCTGTAGTAACTGTTATGCATTTTCACTAATAATATGACCACTCTCAGTTTAAAGTTGTCTTTTTTGTCCAGACCTTTTGAAATTATTTTAGTTCACCATGAGAAAACTAGAAATGTTTAACTTCTAATTTGTGTCTTAAATTCATATGTGCTAAGACAGGAAGCTGACGGATAGTCCATAGGCTATTACTTGGGTCTGAATTGGGTTTTTTGTTTAGGTTTCACAAGCTGGCAGAAAATAACTCATGTCTGACTCCTTATTCAGTGCTAAAGCATAAAAAAGAATGAATAAAAAAACTATAATGTTCCTTTTTGGTCTCTCTGCTATACAAAATAATTTCTGGTCATTAATAAGATCTTCTCTCTTCCTCCAAGAAAGGTGTTCATACCCCAGGTGGTCTTTCAGAGGATGAGTTCCTGTCCGGACCTTTCCAATTTTGTCATTTTATATTTTCTCTCCCCCTTTTGCTGTTCTACAAAATAGGGCTGGGAGTTGAAGCAGCAACATCCAGTGAGCACATGCTTAAGTTAGCAGAAAGTTAAGTCATGGACAGCAGTACATGCTCCAGAAGGCTGCAGTATGGAGAATCCGGAGCTGTGCCTGTACAGGAAGGCAGCTGAGGGTACAATCTCCAGCTTATCCCCAGCTTACCTGTGAGCACACCAAATTCATTCTCACACTTGAGGTGCACGCATCTGTTAAAATCAGCTCATGCTACTGCAGCCAGGCACCAGCATCAGAAGTCAGTAGCTGCAGCTGGGTGGTAGTGGTTTCTTAAACTGTCTCTCAGCTGACTCCAGTTGTGAGTGCTTCTCCTTCTGCTTCTCTCCCTTTCAGTGCAAATTCAGACGTTAACTTAAAATGAGCAGTATTCTGTGCTATACTGGAGCACACAGCTTTGCTGCTGTTAATCACTGCCTCTTAGCAGCAAACAGGACTGAATTCTTCTCTCTACCTCAGATCAAAACACTATGACTTTAAACTGAGTTGTTCATCTCTTCATAGAGACCAAAAGGAAGAAGGAGGATCACTCATATACCACCAGGTCTGAGGGGCGGCATCTTCTGTGCTTCTCTTTCCTAGCAGGAGAGACATGGAGGCACTGCCCTCACCTATGATGTAGCAGGTAAGAAGCCTCATTTGACAGCTGCAGCAAGTGCTTGAATGATGACCTTGGTGTCCACTGGATGGCCTTATGCCAGTGGCTAAAACAGTTTTTTCAAAACAAAAGGGGAATAGAGGAGGAGCACTCATACAGTCAGGTCATTAGTCTTTGGTGGGAGCTGGCTGATCTTGCTTCTCACATTGAAGATACCAGTATTGTCAAGTTAATCTGAAGAGTAGAAATACTCACACCAGCTGTTATTAACCCATTTGGAGATTTACATCTACAAGACAAGAATTCTTGCATTATTTCCTTTACCTTGAAATGGCAGGAATGAGAAGATTGGTCTTGGCCATACACACAGCCTTGATAACTATCAAACATAGCATTACTCTGCTTCTGAGTGTTCTCTAATGCTGGGGTGTTGAACTTCAAATCCAGTCTGATGTGGCCTAACGAGGCCAGGCAGACATGCTCCGGAAAATGTTTGTATTGGAATATTTTCCACTTTTTTTTGTCAAAATAATATTAGAATCACAGTGTAACATCAGAATATTTTCTCATTCCGTTTTCTCTGATCTTGACACCACAGTTTCCTCCTAAATCTTGCCTCCTATGGCCAGATGAAGATCGGAGTAACTGATTTAATGTCTCTGTGCATCTCTTTACCTTTGTATGTGATAAATTTCCAGGGCTGAAGAGGGCATGACCAGTGGCTGCAAGCTGAATTAAACACAAATCTACACTTTCCCCACAGAACCAAGAGAAGCACTATAGTGAAAGAGCAAAAATATGGAAAGAACATTAGTTTCAACTTTCATAACTGTCATGGAGATATTATCTTGACATTCTTACAATTTCTCCCTCCTAGAACATGAAGATACTTGGATGCAAGGCTTACTGCTACTAGAAATACTTAAGAACAGTATTTGCAACTGCATGAAACCAAACAATAGAAACTTCTGTAATCATATTTTTCTAGTGCGTGAAATTACTGTGATGGCAAAATCCAGTCACAGCTGGGGGGCCTGCTGCACATGTTAGTTGATGGAATCATGATGAATAAGCAAATAAAAGATTAATATATATATCTGTTCTGCTACTTAAATGCTAGGCTGGTAGTGTCTACTAACAAGAGAATGTACACTCTGGGCTGACTGAACCAATTACTGCAGTCCCACATGCTGTGTCTGCACTTGCTGCGTGACAATCACAGCTTCAGAGAAGAAACACAAATTGGGGTCCCCATGGGCTGCAAGAGCTATTAGGAGCTGCACTAGGTTTTTCTCAGCAAGACTCAGTCTCACACAGGAGAGTTTTCATAGCTGAAGCTTTTAATCAGCCTTTTATCCTGAGTGGGTTCTAGCTAAATGATCATTATGGCTTTAGATTGTAAATAATAATAATAAAAAAATTTATTTTGTTGGAAAATGCAGGCTCATACATTTTCTTCCTTTCTGTCAAACCATTAAACATTCATTTATGCAAAGTGGGGGAAAATAATAGACCCAATGGAATCATAAAGTCTATCTGCTGGATCTTTCCTCTCCCTTGCACCTTGAACATGTAGAAATAGTCCTATGAAATGTCTGGAAAAAGCCACGGAGACCTTAGAATTTTTTAGTAATGCATTTTGCAGAGTGCACTGTTAATGTCTAATATTCTTTCCCTTAATTACAGTGTATATTATATTGGTCATTTTCCAGCAAAAATAACCATGCACACAGAATGAGAATTCACTCTGAACTTCTGTAGGCAAATTTTAAACTTCTCTTAAACTGCCCAGTCATCTTGCAGTAACTGATAAATGTACAATCTCTAGCTCAAATCATGTGACAAAATACAACAAACTCAGCCTAATACTTCTTAATTAAGGATGTTAAATTACTGGCATGCTTTCTTCTTCTGGTGTAATCATTTGAATGGAGCGGAAGAATTAGCTTATCAAAGTACCAAAATAACAAATAATGTAAAATGTGAATTCCTAAAAATATATGAGTAGTATTTTCATATTTTTCTTGCAGCTGTATTGTCAGAAATTTAGCTTCAGGAACAGACTACACCCCATATTAGTGGATTTTCAGGTTTTAATACATAACAAAATCACTTCACTAATACATAAATAGCTAATTCCCTGATGAGTTCTATGCATAATAGCTAGTTAGATGGTTTCCCTGACAGATCCAAATGAGGTGTTAATAGCCTAGAAGTTATCTCTTCTAGCCTTACAGAAAACAAAGGGCAAACCCTGCAGCAGAATTAGCACATGGCCCAAGCTCTAAGGGAACTGCATGATTTAAAAAAGGATTATCATTAAGAAGGAGGAGTTAACGAAATCCAAAGTGTATCCCAATCTGAGTAAAGAGATATTAAAAGCGATAGTCAGAGATATTTTGAAAGAACTTCAGTCTATCACTGTTCTAATTATTTTCTCATACCTAGAGATAACTAAGGATTTCTGAACTGCTGCAAAAGAGCTAAAAACTAGCCTTACACGTTTCTTCGGATTTTAGTCATCAGATAGCATGAACTAGAGCATGTCTCAGAGATGACACAGGTTTAAATGGGTGCTCGGGTTACTGCCAATGCCTCAGCCTCAATACCGTGACTACTGAGCCACTAATTACTCAGTCAAGGAACTGGAGAAAGTTGCACCACATCCCTGCAGGATGAATCACCACTGTTAACTACAGTGCTTCAGGATCTGCACAAGCAGCTCAGTTGTCTGACCTTGCAGGTGGAGAAATCGGGTGGAGGCAATATTTTCAGAGTAGTACCAAGCTATGTTATTCTTACTTTAGAATAAGTGGCATGAGTAAGATGGATTCCTCCCTTTCTGATATCGTAATATGGTATTGTGTGCACATGTGAATACAATGCTTATTTATTATCAAAAAATAATTATTAAATTCTTATGATGACAATTTACATCTATTTACCTATATAACTAACTTCTACTTCATTAAAAATTGAAGATTCCAATTACTGAGCTAGTCAGATACACACTTAGACAAATGATTACAGGGGGCACAACTATTCCTTGATAAAATATTAATCATAGCCAGCACATCATAGAAAACCAAAATCGATAGGAATTCATAATATGGGATTATGAAGAGATGAGATCTTCATAATCTCATGATTATGAGATCATGAGAGAGATGGTCATGAGAGAGATGAGATCCCTCCTTATGATAAGATATTAGTCAAAATTACTGGTCTATGACCCAAAAGAAAAAGCAATAATATTTGTATTTCCATAAAGCTGAAGGAGCCACACAGCTATAAAGGCTCCTTCACATTTAATGTGGGGGAATTACCAAGTGCTTCTTCTGGCCCTTTTAAATCACCCACTTCACTTGATTATCTCCCCTTCATGCCTTGAGGACATTCCCTGCTGTTAAAATTAGAAACTGAAGTGTTCTGAGGAGCCAATGCCTTGCAATTGCATCTTGAAGGATTGTTTGTTTGCTTATTTTTTGAAATACAAGTTGGTTATAAGCAATGCTTCATGCACTTCAGTTAATGGCTTTTATGAGTCCTAAATGACCTCTCCAAGTCTTCTCTGGCTTGTTTCTGTAGCTTCTAGGGAACACCACTACTTATCAGGGGGAAAAATACAGTTCAGAAAATTATGCTGTTTCAGATGATCTGTATCAACTTTCTGATCACATATCAAAAAAGCAGAGCATTTTCCCCTCAGATCCTAGTGACCTTTGTGTTGTCTAGGTAGACTAACACAGATCCCATAAAGGAGAACATGGCTCACATAAGCAGCATGAACAGATTGGGCTGAGTGGCTGCGATGACAAAGAGATGAACAACATAAATATCTTGGCTTTGATGCCAATTGCTTTTATTTCCATGAATCTGTTTAATGTGATTTTTCACACATACGACTTATTTTTACCCTATTCCATCAGCTTCTGGCATTAAAGGATTTACCTACAGATATCATTTATATTTACAGTAAAGGGGATAGAATCTTAATTAATTCTTTCATTGATAATGATGAGAAACACAAGAGAACCAAGACAACTGCTGAGCCAACTTCTAGTTACATTTAGAAAGTATGCATGAGCTACTACTAAAATAAATACATGGAAATCCAGCCATCCAAAAAGTCATATTTCCAAGATAAGGGTTTTGAATGTCATCTAGTCAGGCTCAGCCACATGAAAACAAAACAATTAAAACACATCTTCATTCATTCATTGTGTTCAACGATTAGCTTTGTCATTCTCTTTGAAACTGACACTATTGAACTCAATAAAGGCAATGGCAGGTGGCTGTACAGGGTAGTTAAGTCACTTGCATACCTTGTCCTTTATTAGTCTGAAAGAGACCTAAAGGGAATCATTGCTGCTACAAGAAGCTTGCTGTAAGTGGTATCACTCCTCACACTGTAGCTGGTCAGCTGTTTCCTTTTTCCACATCACGGGAATCTGCAATTGCAGGCCATGTCTTTTTCATACAAACCATAAATTCTGGAAGGGGAGAGGAGCAGGATAAAGTGTGCTTATCAACTTTAGGAAAAAATAATAATGAAGGTTTTTGAGTCATGCTAATTGGCATAGAGTCAGAAAAACCCAAACTTCTTCCCTTTCAGTCAAAAAATACATGAAACATTGTACCCCTAGTGAGATACAAGAGATCCTAAAAACCGAGGAAGAAAGCAAACCTAGAAGTTTCATAATAACGAGTGGGCTACAGTTCAAGTGCCTCCCTGAAGTTATAAAACCTGATGGTACTGGAGAGACAACACACCAGAACAGCCTCATCAGAGCATACAGCAGCAAAATGATGCTGTGCCCACTAATATTCCTAACATTCCCAATATAGCAAACATATTCATTGTGCTGGTTTAAAGGTAAACTGTAGGAGAAATGAACCCAACTCAAAAGAGATTACAAGTCAGAGTTACAATTTAATAAAAATAATAAAATAAATACAATTATATGGACAAACCATTGGTTTTAACCCACAAAACCCAGATGTATAACCCAGCACCCTGGGGCATAAACAGCATGGTGTTTGTTGGCTCCCATGCTGAGCCCCACGTGGTCCCCCTGAGTCCAAAGCAAAAGGAAAGGAAAACCTGTTGGTGCGAGTGCTGGCCGCAGTCTGGTCGAGAACGGTGATCGCAGTCTGGTCGAAGTTCTGGTGCTCCTCTGGATCCAATGAGTGGGGCCAGAAGTCCCAAGACCCCAAGATTATATACACTCAGCTTTGAGTGGGAATGCCCAGTACCTCCCCCGGGGCAGGGAGTTCCACAATGGGTGATTGTGAGTCATGAGATATTTTTGGAATCCTTGGTGGCCCATTAGCAGACATAACCCCTCAGGCTGGGTGTGAAGGTGCTAATGATTTTGATGCCTTAAGCCCCTAATGTTTTTTTATTTTTCTAATATTTTTAAGACTTGTAAGTTTTATAAGTAGTGGAAGTAGATTTTAAAAGCAGCAATCTTTCCCCCCCCTTTTGTCCCTTGCTCCTTTCCCTTTCTCTTGTTTATACATTCCTTAACCCTCTTACCCCATTCTATCCTCCCTATATCACTCATAGCCCCAAATCCAATAGAAATGTTTAGTCTTTTGTCAAGGCAAGGCCTAGATTGTTGGCAGAACAGCATATCAAGGCCTAAACCACAGAATACAGTCAAGAATTAGGTAACTATGTACCCTTTGTGCTCTGATGATGGTGAAGATGGGATGAATGGGGGGTCTCAAAATACACCCCAGATTCATTTTAAGGGGGCGGACCCGGGGCGGACCAGAGTAAAGGCCACAGGGTGGACACATCTGGGATTGGATGGATGGTATTATAAAATGTAACCTCTCAGGCACGGCCTGCGCACGCGTCCTGTAACATCTTGCCTTGGCAGAATAAACCCTTTCTTATCTCCTGGAGATAACTGCTCCTGGAGGTTTTTTCAGCACCAAAATACAGCGGAAAAAATTTCCAGTAAGGGAGTCATCATACCTGATTTATTGGTGTGAGGATAGGAACATCCTCCTATCTCCCATGCCTCTAAACACCCAGCTTATAGCCTGAGGGGTCAGGTATGCTCTGGGCAGCTGCTGCAAATGGTCTGTTGTCAACAGTTCCTGGGAATGACATAGAGGGTATAGAATACACAGTTTGGGATACGCACATACAGTGAAGAACTGATCCTGGCTGCTCTAACTAGGACACCTATGTTACCTTTGTCACAGTAGCACAAGGAGCACAAACTTCAGGCTGTTCTGTGAAAGGAAATGACTACAAGGCATGAAATCCAGTTGCCCTTGAGACCTTTGCCATGCTTCGTGGCCTTTGGCTGGGGATACCCTGTCAAATCGTCTTCTGTGGCGACCATATTATTTGTTGGTTTGCCTCCTTGTCCTCAAAAATCTCCTGTCTTTTGAAAGCTACTATCAGGAAAAAGAGCCCCAAACACATTTGGTGTTTTTCCAGACAAGGGTGCCAAAGGACTGTGATCGACTAAATTAATCTCTATTTATTTCAGGCAAAGGAAAAACATCCACTTCCATTGAAAGCCAGATCTCATAACTAGAAAGCTTATTTTAGTATCAGTGGATACAATCTGAGGTGTTCAAGATTAAGTACCAGCACATGGTAGGTTTGCTTTTTTCCCTTCTCCTTCCTAGTTGCAATTTTAGTATAATTACTGGAGGCAATAGGTGAAAAGCAAAAGCACAAAATTATCCAAATGCTTTGAATTAGATACAGGGAGCAAAGGAGGGGCAAGATTGAATTCCACCTGCCTCATCACAAGTACAGACATTGTAACTCCACCTGCACAGAACTGATGCTACCTGTGCTCTCTCATCTTTGTGGTGGTAATGGAAGATGGCCATGTGAAGAACATGTTATGTCAAAGAACACGGTGCACTAAGTACCACTGCTCATCCTCTTCTTCTCAGTTGGGACCCGCTGAGTACCTGTGGGTTTATTCCTGTTACTCTCACGAGAAGTAGATGAATATCTTTACAAATAAATTTCCTCAGAACTGAGAGACACTAGTACCCAAGAGTATGCACAACACCTTCTTTAAAAGGCTCATTTTGAGAAAATTACTGCAAATTATTTGAAAAAGAAGTAGATTATTTAAATAGATGGGATTTTCTCTGCTTGTCTTTGTAGTTAGAATTGAAACAATAAAAAATGAAAATTCTTATAAGAATACTATTTCTGTGCAAATATGTTCAAAAACCAGTTCCTAGGAAAGAGAATTACTTTATAAACACATCTACAGATTCATATGGAATGGTAATTAAGTTCTTAAAGAATCCTAAAGAGATACCTGCTCATCCCTAGGGTTATACTGTTGCAAAAAAAAAAAATTAAATTCAGAAAAAAAAGTCCCCTCCAACTATCTACTGGGCACAGTCTTGTGGCTTGCATGAAGACAAAATTCCTAAAGAAACATGAAAAATTAGAGTTGGAATAGTTGTGTTTCTCATGATGGAAAAATGCTTACCCTGAAGCACTGCTTCAGCTGCACAAAACCTTCCATGGGGACAGCCAGCTAGTAGGCATTATTCTGCTGTGCATTCAGAATAAAACATGATCATCCGAACAACTATTGTTTGTCTTAGTATGTAAGAAGTAGCACATCCACACCTCAGTATAACATAAAGTTTATTCTTTGATCTTTTTCAGCTACTTCACCTCAAATAGCAAACCAGATTTTGGTTATCAGAGCTCTGATCTGTATAAAACCACTGATCAGAGTTGTCTAACCAAACTTATGTCTCAATGACAGATACATCAAATATATTGCATTCTATGATATGACTTCTGGCCCTTGAGGAGGCTGATGTGATTTGCAGATAGCATAAAGAGAACCCACCATCTATAACGCCGCTGCTTCCTTTGAGAACGCACGCAGGATCACTCTCGAGGAGAAAAGACAACACAGAAAGAATCGTGTCTTGCTGATACCACCTAAGGAGTCTTTCTGCTGTGCCTTTTGCAACCAGACTTATCTATCTCATATTGGCCTTTTTAGCCACCAGCGCGCTTGTAACAATTGTGGGTAGAGTCCTTCCCAAATCTTCATTCACAAAGCCTAGCCATGATGATGATGATGGAAGGAGAACCATGAAAACAGACATCATCACAATAAAAATGTTTCTAGCTTTGCACTGAGCAGTCGTTTTTGTGATTCTAAAACTGATTGATAACGTTTCATTAAATAAGATCATCAAAACAGAAATGTGAGGTTTCTGAATGTCGTTGTGAATATTTTACAAATACAGTAATCTATTCAGCATGTAAATCGAGACAGGTCAGACGCAATTATATCTTCTTCTAACAGTGAAATGGATAAGCTGGTAAGACAGTTGTCTGCTGAAGAAGCTCCATTTTGAAAGATGCTTTAAGGTTTTCCTTGACTGCAGCACTGCATTTGTTCCTCCTTTGTTCTTCTTCAAGAAAATCTCTTTTATGGGCATCTTGTGTGATGCCCTTTCATTCTCATTGGAATTCTCATTTCTAGGAGAGATTATGAAACCTGAAGCAGTTGTATACTTTTTCATAACATGAGTGTATGGGAGCACAGTTATTTACAAGAACAGTAAATGCTTTCTCTTTTCTATGTTGACAATGCCTGTCACAGAAGCTTGTATACATCTTTATTTTATTGATATTTCACACCTCAAAAGTAAAATGTTTCAGTGTCAAAACCACAGCAGACACCAGTGGTGGTTTCTGCAAAGAAATGTAGTTTTTCAGCACAAAGTGTGGCATAACTCTATCAGAGCTTAAGAACTGAAGGAACAGAGCAGTTAAGGTTAAGGATTTTGGACATGCAACAATGAAATGTGATGGAATCTCTTTTTATTTAGACTAGGCACGAGTCAAACACGATATCTCTTGCTCAATTGATCGAGACACATGGAATATACCCCGCATTTAAATTATTATTTTAAGATGGTAAACATCTTGACAAACCACTGGGAATGCCTTTCCAGCACAAGGCCAGCTGTTCCTCACAAGGTTTTTGTTCCTCACTTGCATGAAGTAAGTGTTGTGTTCTAAATATTAGATCCCCAGAGAAGAAAGGAAATTTCTTTCCGGAAATTTCAATAAAATTTGTTAATACATCGATCCACACTTTTGGAGAGTTTATGCTGATCAGCATGGAAGTCACTTGAAAGGTAGAAAGAGATGAAGAAATAGGAGTTCAGGGCATTTCTCTATGTTTGTGTGTATAAACATGTACAGAAGGTATATTAGAATCATGATTTAAAGCATTATGATCTGGAATCAGATTTGAAGCAAATCAGGTGCAAAGCATCCATTGACATGAACCCAAATTAATACAAGTTGTGGTAGTTTTACACACAGAGATGTGTATTCCTAAGTCACAAAAATTTCCACATTTAATAACTTTTTCTAGCTAGGGAAGATTCATACTAAAAAGTTATTCTAAAATTGAGATATTTTAAAAATTAAACTATTCTATATATGAAAGTTCAATACAGATAGACCACTACCTCCTATATGTAGAAAAACCCCTTCAGTTCCAAAGGAAATATTTATATCTCCATAATGCTCATTTACAGAAGAGATAGTACAGTCTAGTGATGATATCATGTATCTGGAAAGCAGGACTCTAAAGTCAATGATGCAGATGGGAAAACAGCTTTGCCTGATACCTTCAGTCAATGATTAAATTCACTGGATTACCTACACCAGAGAGGTTTTCAAATTATCTCATAGTTATTCAAACAGTATTGGAGCTTATCTGTGGCAGGCTTTTACAAAACAGTAAGCAAAAGAGATGACTGTGCATACTTTCTTCAGTCTCTGATTCTGCAGGTGGCAAGGAAGAAACTGATGTACAATCATCAAAGACCACCATAAGCTGAGCCAGAAGTCAGGTTGGTGCACTGGACTCAGTGAAACTGAGATCTGGAGCAATCAAAGCTAATGAAGAGCTTTTCCAGCTGCAAAGATCCTGCTGGATTAACTGAGTTAAGCTTTCCAAGGCTGAAGCCTTATACAGAGAAGACAATGGAGAATCTTATCGCCACAAATATTAGCTACTGGATTTTACCCTAACAAATATTCCAATTGCATACCATAGTTATTGCAAAAGAGGAGAGGGTGTAGGGGCACTTTATAAGACTGGGATACATTATGTTGGAAAGAAATTTGACTGCTCAAGGCCCTGGCTCTTACTGCACTTCGTGTCTTGGTGAACTAGATGCATGCGTCTGAAATACACTCTCAAGGAATTAAATCGTTATTTTCCCCGTGATGTTGCATTTGCACATTTACCTGTTAATGGCCATGTATGTATAAACTTACAGAATAACATCTAAGAATTTCAACCATATAGGCAGTAAACACACTACATTTTGAACTTCTACTGCACGCATAAGAATGTGACACTTCAGTCATGACTTTTGCTTATGTGTAATCAAAATCTCACATCTCCCTAATCAGCAACAGAGCAGCTTCTTTCCGCTTATGCATAATATATTGCCACTGTACTATCTTTCACATCTTTAGGAAGGCTACCAATTCTATATTTTTCATAGTTTAGGACTGCAAAATGTTAGAATGCATGTATGAACAATGAAGAAATTAATTTAAGACCTAAAGCTTCATTATCTTGCCCAAATACGTATGACAAAATTATTGTGACAGAGAAATGTTAATAGTTAACTTTTAAAGTAAAACTAAACATTCAATTCCTGAAGACAGTAACTAAAGATGAAAATGGATTTGAGCATTTTTCTAACAAACTTCATTATATACTACACCACAAATTGTAACTTCTGTTACACAAAAATTCAATGCGCTTGCTATTACACTGTTCCTTCCATGTACTGACTGCATCTGATAAAGAAATCAAGAGACAGGAATATATTTTTTATCATCAGATGTATGTCTCCAATCAGACCTTGCTTTCTCACTTCAAGCAAGAGGCCTGACAGGGTCAGAGGATGATGTACATGAGTATAGTGTGAGCATAGTCAATATTCCAGGAAGTAGAGAAAGATAAGAGAAGATTGCAAAGGTCATAAATCTAAGAAAAATAAATCCAAGAATGACTACATTGTGTTTCTCCTGAATTATCACAACAATGCCACTATGTAACAACATATAGGTAGAGAATAAATAATAACTACATTCAGTTATTTATGGCATTATAAATATTAAATAATTTTCTGACTGTACCAGTCGTACTTAAGATGAATACTGATGAGAGTGAGGGCAAACTTTGGTTTATAGAGATGTCTATCACTACAGCTAGAGAGTCATTGTCATGGCAAATCAAGGAAAACATGTTTCTGATTAAAAAACCTGAAAGGTTAAACCATGTATATTATATCAGATCTGTTTCCCTCTTCTTCTTTAGTTAGTTTCACCTTTGTCAATCCTGGAGTCTGCAGATAAACTAAAACTGAGGTGCTGTGGGTGAGAAGAAACAGGCATCTAGCATCCACTACAAAAATTGAAGAGAAAGGGAGGAGAAGCCTGATAGAAATAAATAGGAGTCAGGAATTATAAAATAATTCTGAAATTTGGAGAAAGGAAAGTACACACACATACACACAAAGGGAATATATCTTTCTAAAAACCCTGCCCAAAATCATGGCACTCAAAATATTTAAATTTAGCAATTTGGACTTACACAGTTAAAGCTTTTAGACATACTGGAGCAAAAGGGAAAATGTAAGCATCATCATCTTAATAACTGATGCCAGGCATACCTTGCTGCCTGCCTAAACAGGGATGATTTTCAAGACACTGTAATGGAAGTTTTAAACAAAACACGAAGTTGTTAAAAAATATAAATTCTTTCATTTACCTCTGGACAGATAGTGCACACTTTATAAAAAAAACCACAAGTAAACAAGGGACAAGAATAAAGTCATCTGAAACATATAGTCAGAACCTATGTTTTTAAAAATGGTCTTTTATTTTAGGGATGTTCTACTATGAAGATGATGTAAGGTGTTCGATTTTTACCAAAGTCAATGGCTGGGTTTTCATTCTGCCACTGACATGAGAATTCAAGTGACAAAGTGAAGCGCAAAAAACTTTGATCAGAATAGAAATGCTACCTTTAAACACAGAGTTTGAGTGCTGCAGTGGCCATGGTTATTGTATACAGCAAGGGAGAAGTGGAGACTTTCCGAGAATGTCAAGTCCTGTAGAAGAAAACACAAAGCTGGTTACAGCAGCCATGAACTGCAGTCCAAGGTATTGGGAGTCCAGTTCCCAGCAGCTCTCAAAGTGTTACATTGTGTGTTGATATAACGCTGATGGAAGACAGAGGTTACTGATTCTTCTGTTATAAATTTGTACACTGGATGCATGCTGCCCCTCTAAAGGGAGTGCTAAATAATGTCGATTTTCTGGTCTTTTTTCTTTTCACTGACCTGGTGAGTTTGAAAAGCTTATTTTGCTCAAATTCTCACATGCTACTTTTGTGGAACTTCATTTTTTAGCAGCCTTCCCAAATGACACCACAGAAATTCTCTCCCCTCCAACACTATCTTGCTCTCTCTGCTGAATATTCCATAGGCAGTCAGTTTTCTGCAGCTTGCTTTCTCATGAGGCAAAAATCTGACCAAAAAAAAAAAAAGGTAACTGTTTTGTCATGATTCTATGTTTAAGGAAGATTATTATCGAACAAAAGAGCAAAACAGGAAGGAAACTGTCTACCTTACACTAATTTAGCCTTTTTTCAAGTTTCTAACTGAATAGCCCGCATAATGCAGTCATATTGAATAGCAAGACTCAGTTCCATTGGTTTCCATTACTACAAACCATGCTTGCAGGCCAGAAATTATGAACTGCATAAAGAGAGGGTATGGAAATTTAAAAGCACAAACAGATTCCAGTAAATGGCCTCTGCTTACCAGTGAAACAATTTGATGTACTCTTTCAATACATTTCCCAGTGAATTACACATTCTGAAAATAGCCTCTGGTGAGTGCCCCAGGTGAAGGTAGCTGGCAATACATATTTTCAGGATTGGTTCCTCCAGATGGGAAAGGCTTACCTGAGGTACTAAATTGAAACTTACATATTTTCACACCAATTTGGGGTGAATTTGAATGCAGCATTGCAGTTTTTGTCTCAGTATCAGAGAATATAATTTCAGTTCTTCCCTGGGCAGATGCAGACAAAGATATTCATGCTGAATTCCTCTTTTCTCACACAGGCCAGTCCACCAGATTGCTTAGAGAAAGAAAACAGGGATAACACAGTGAGCTGCTGAGATTGTCATTTTGTATGTAGTTCAGATTTCTACTACTTAGTTTTTTCTTCTTTAAATAACACATTAGCCAATAATCAAGGCTCCTCTCTTAGAATATACACTCTTAATTCCTTCCCCACAGGGTAATGCTTTCTTACTTTCTAAATAGCAACCATGATTGCTTAATTTCCAGGCCAGAGCTTCCAGCAATAGAGATAATGTCTTTGAAGAATTTCAGGTACCTGTAGAACAGAGACCAAGAAGAGAAACCTTGGCATCCAGCTACTAGTCCTTTCTGAAAGAATATAACAGAAAGCAAACCATGACATTTAAAAGACAGCAAACTACCAGTTGCTGAAGGATGGGCATCCTGTGGAACACCACATAGTAATAAACCTTTGTAAAAGGTTTAACTTTTCGTATGTTTCATTGAATGTAGTGGCTTTTCCTAAACCTACTGATGAACTTAATTTTTGCCAAAGTACACCTTATTTTGACACTGTTACCCTTACTGTAAAATTGTATGAGATTCATCAATTGATATAAAAAATATTTCCATATCCAAAGTTATTTTCCTATTCCAACATTTTTATTTCTCCGGGGATAAAATAAATGGCTTACACAAGTGAAACAGTTTTGTCAGGTAGCCATGGTTGCACTGCAGGGTCATAACTAACCCTGCAGGCGGCTGCTTGACTTGCAGTGCCTGTCCCAGCTTTGAATCTCTGTTGCAGAAGAAACCATCAATCCCATCTTGAAGTGGCAGCAGCAATTACAGGCAGCAACAGAGCTTTCCATATCTCATCCTTTGCTACTTCAAACATTGAGAAATATTTGTGAGGAGTATATCTACAAAGATTTGGGTATTTGGCTTTACTATCGAAATTTATCTTCACAAACCTTACTTGCAACAGAGGCTCTAACCTTAGGAAAAATACCTCTCTGGAACTTGGGCAGGCCACAGAGCCTGAAAAAGAAAGAGAGAAATGCTGGAGAATGGTTTTTAGATTTGAGATATATGTGGACCAGTAGCTAATGGAAAAGAGTATTAATTAGGTATTAGCAATGAAATTCTCTGTTGGTTGTGAGAAAAGATGGAATTCTGCTGACAGTGCAGCAGAAAGGGCCTCTGCAGAACGTTTATTGTGTTATTCATCGTTGTCATTAGAGTCTTGTAAAGGTTCCCACCCTGCAAAACAACATCAGGAGTAGTTCCTCTTCACACATATGCAACCTACCACAGCAAATTATATGCTTATACATCATTTGCTTACAACCTGTGGTAGCAAATCAGTCTAGATGTTTCAATTACACCCATTACCACAGCGCCTCAAAATGCTTTCTTGTTTTTAATCCACTAGAGGATTTTTGGGAGATTGCAACAACATCTGAAATTCTATCCATATATTTTCAAACACAATACATATCATTGTGAGGAGCAAAAGACAAGAAGTAAATATGAGCTATATCAAAATATGTTTCAAATTTTTGCTTGACCTCAGTCCATGTGAATTTTATAACAAGGTGTGGCAGTTTGAGCCACATTAGAAATCTAAAATCCAATTTCCAGGCTTCCCCCACCCCTTCCCACAATTATCTTAACACCGGAGAGAAACTTTCAGGCCAGAGGCTTCTGTAGGGGAAGGGGGAAGTATATACATTTATTTACACAAATAAATACTATACAAACTAAAGGCAATTATATATATATTACATTTCTACAGTCAGAACTTTCAAGCCCCTCCCTTTAACTACTTTAGTCCAGGAGCAGCCTTTAAGGCTGATATGTAGCACAGTCTTTTGCTGTGGGAGTGTTCTGGGCTCCTGAACACTCCCCCCTCACCAAGTTCCAGTTGTTTGTTGCAGTCTCTCCTCCTCATGAAGTCCAAGAAGATAGCTTTGAGTCCTTCTTGTTCTGCTGCTTTGCAATCGATCTCTCTCCCTCTGCTTCATACCTCGGTTGTAGGTTGCTGCAGTGTAGTTCAGCTTATCAAGCCTCTGTGTCCTGGAATGTTAATTTCTCCTCAGGTTTTCAGTTGTCCTGCATTTTAGTTCATGGCAGAGACATCCTCCGGGCCCCTCTCTCTCTCTTGGGGGGTCTGTCTCCAGTTCTTGCCTGGAAATTTTCTCCCTAGCAATAGAGCCTCCTCCGGCCTGTCCACTTGGCTCTGCTCCAATGTTGAGCCTCACATCCACTCTCACTAAACAGCGAGAGGGAAAAACAGCCCTCCTCTACAGCTTGGCTGCAAAGGTGAGGGGGAAGAAGCGGGCCTGGCTGCAGGGCCTGCCCCTGTCTCTCCCACTTACCAGTTGTTTGTGAGTCGCATCCCTCACAAACATGCACTCATTCCAACGCTGTCTCCAACTCTGGCCTAGGCAGAGTTAGGGGGGCCGCAGGGCTCCTCTCTTCCCCCCGCAGGGAAGAGAGGGAGCCCAGCCACCCCCTGGCCTTGTCCACCTACACACAGCAGACACCAACAGCAAAACAACCAAGACAGAGTTGCCAACTGTCTCCGGTGCTGTGATATATGATTTTGAGCAGAAGCGAACAGCATGAGTGGTGGTTGGCTCTCCAGAGAACACTGTCCTGGGACCCAAACACCTCTGAGCCCCCCCAGCCTCTCAGGGGGGCCAATTTCAAACTATGACACAAGGAAAAGTACTTTACATCCTAACAACTATGAATAGCCAAGGAATATGACAAAAGCCATGGTTAATCTCTGATGAATTCATACTGAAAAGCTCACAGTATCTTCTTTTCAACATGGAAGAAATTTACACTGCAGGTAACAGTGGCAGTGAGTTTCTTCTAGATGGTTTTTTTGTATTTGTCTTTTTTATGGTTTTTATCACAGAAATAAAATTTAAAAATCTACTAGAGATTTTGGACAGCAGTTGTTTAAAACAACAATTAAATGAGCTGGCATATTTATGAGGCTCTCAGTGCCATCTTGTTGAATATAAGCTAACATTAGCATTCGTACATAAAAAAAACCTATAGAGGATAACATTAGACTTTCAAATAATGCAGTGATTTTTATATCTAATGTCAAGCTTGAATGGGTATTTCTTTTAACTGTCTCAATTGCATTAATAATGTGAGTTGCAATCTAACTGTATTTTTTGTTAGAACAGGACTATATTGTTTATATAAAAATAAGTTATTTGCAACCTCTATATTCAAAATCTCACTGACTTTCCACATTACTTAGTAGGGTGTAAATGTTGTCAGTTATTTAAAAATATTTGCTTGCATAGATACCTAATGTGTAGAGGATTGGTTAGAAATGCGAGGACATATGAACATGGCTAAGGCTATGGATGAGCTGCTAAAGTATAAGACTACTGCTAAAGTATAAGATGCAGTTTCCCTAGGCCCATGAGAAAGTTAGAGATAGCAGGGCCGTGAGAAAGCGGCAGTGTCCTTGGGTATCCTAAATTGAGCTGAGAAACAGGAGCTAAGCATTACCAAAACAAAGGCACTTAATGAGCCACCTGCGTAAACAATGGAAAGCAGTTAAGATGATATCACCACCTAACCGAGTACCAATAATGAGCCTAATTTCTGTAATATTCATGAACCTATTATAGAGTGTATATTAAGCTACTATCAATCTACAATAAACGAAGTTCCTGGATTCTCATATTGAGGTATCTAGAGCTTTCCGTCGCGACGTTACTAATGTCCCTTTAACTTGAGGAAATAGGTTATATGTCATTTAAACTACCCTTATAACATCAAAACCTGTTTTTTAAAGCCCAGGGTCACTTCTCAACAAAGATTTCACTACCCCTCCATAGAAATGAAAAATCTATGAAACACTGACTTCTATATGCTTAGTTTAATAGTGGAATGCCTATCACATTAATCTAAAGAGAAAGCAGAAAATCCAGGCTGCAATATGCAAGTCCGTTTTATGGTACCAAAGGTGAGTTAAATAATTTCAGCTGCGTCTTCTGATGTTCTGATGCAATCCTCTATCCCTACTTTCTTAATGTTTTGGGTGTTCCTGACAACAGGGCTGCTAACATTGTCAGGTTTTTTCATGTTTTACTTCAGACTTCCACAAATAAGCTTGCCTCTGTGCTGGTTTTTGCTGAGGTAGAGTTAATTTTCTTTACAGTGGCTAGTCTGGGACTATCACTGTCTGAAAGTTTCTTCCTGAATTTAGTTAGAGTAGTAACAGTGTGTTTACATGAGTGCTAAAGGTGTATTCTTAAGAGTGTAATGAAGCCTAACACAGAGAATCCTTAGCAATTCGCTAAAAAACAGGGCAATCAGTCCCAAAGTAAGCATGTTTAGGCCAGCTTGGGAATCTTAGCCATTCACATCACTGATCAGGGCTAGCACATCATGAGGCCACCAACTCATTTTTCATACAAGTGTTGGACTTCAGGTGACGGCAGAGATTCTGAGTCACCTTCTTATTAAACCTAAACTAAAAACCCGTAAAAGGTGGCATTTGCAATTAAAATCTATATTGTGGCAGGTTTTACGTATTTATCATTTACAGAACTGGAGAGAGGCTCTACAGCTTCTGGAAGGGTCAGGTGTAGAGTCCAATTATCAGTGTGTTTGAGCAGGATTAGGAACAGATTGAAAAATGAATCAATAAAACAAAGTCTTTAATAGTTTGACATGCATTTTCCACCCTGGAAATGTGGCCTGAAAAACTGTAGACCAGAAATATGTAAATGCAAACACATATTACAAAAAAGAACATGCAGTGGCATAAACTGAAGGCTTACTGCTCTTATTTCTGCAGACATCATATAAGAGTTCTGAAACTTGGCCAAGAATTATCTCTAATGTAATACAATCTGCCAATTGAGTCAAGCTAGATTTTAAGAAAAGATCAGGAGCAAACTAAATCTTTTGTCTTGAGGATCACACTTTACACCACAAGCCCTCATGTCAGATCTCCTAGGGTAATAGCAAGCTTTCTATAGGGATCTGAATTTAAATTTTTAAATTTTTTTTTTTGTTGAACCCTCTAAAGCCAACAACAACATAAGGTAGGAGCACTATCAGATAAAAATAGGCATCTTTTATTAGCAGAAAAAACATACAGTGAACGTAATACTATTTATTTGACTAGATGTTCCATGGAAAATTTCTGTCATAATCTATATGGCCATTAATTGCAGACTCAGATATGCCTGCACATTTTTAAAACATCTGCATGCATCAAACCCACAGTTAGTGAGCAGTAAAAAAAAAAGGCTTCTGGCTAAGGAACAGTATGGAGATTACATTGTAAGGACTTACATTCTTTTCCTTACAATAGAATCAGATGCGTTAAAGCTGACTTAATATGCATGGATCTCACCTAGTTGTTTCCATTTCACATTTCATTGCAGCAGCATCTTTGGTTCTTGTATTCTTTTCACAGCAGGGCAGCCTCTGTCTCTACTAGAACCCAACAGAGTAGAGAAAGTGAGTCAAAGGACCACAGATCCTTCAGCCATATGAGTCTGGTACACAGGGAGTCCGGACAGGAGGGCAGCTATGACACCATACTGCATCCAGCTGTGTATATTTTTCCCTGGAGTGGATGCCCAAAGAAGCTCTAATGGACCTGCATCTGACGTCATATGTGCAGTGAATATGAGGCTACATCTTTAATATGAGGCTCACATATGTGTGCCTACCACACAGAAATTTATTAACATTACAGAATCCAGCCCATGGGAGAAACATTAAGATACTGATCAATTTATAGATTTTGTCTTTTCCTACCTAGAAAGCTTACTCAGCTTAAAAACTTAGAAACTTTCATTTATTAGTATTCTTTACTCATATATACAGCTTTCAATGAAAGACAATAACCTCTGGAATCTCTACAGTGCTTGGTCCCTATTATTAAAAAAAATGAAGGATTCTATTATAATAGAAGTAAACAAGAATTGAGACTCATTCATAAGACGCTTTATCATTAAGAAATGTCATTTATTTGTATAGATACACTTACTATGATTTTAAAATGTAGTAATAGAATTTTACTTTTTAAACAAATCCTCAATATTGCAACAACATAGCAATTTATGACAGAGCAACATAGAATCATATTACTGATAATAAAATTTTATTCATTACTTTTAATGTCATATGTAGGAGGAATAATAAACTGCATGACTGTCCTGGGTTAAAAAGGGTTTTCCCCTGGAGTTGGAAAGTTGTTAACTCCAGGGGGGTGGTGTTCTTGGTGTTGACCCAATCAGTGCCCCTGCAAAATTAAAACATACCACACCAGACTGGAAAAGAAGGGAGAAGATGATGCAGCTGGAAGAGAAGTAGCCATGTTTTAGGCCATGAGGAGAGAGAGGCCAGGAGCCCCAGCGGGGGCCAAGGCCCCCCAGCCCCAGCTGGGGGCTGCAGAAACTTGGAACAGTGTTAAACTGGGCCGAGTACTGTGGCTAAAACCTGAGGGAGTTTCCTCGCTGGGAGCGGAGAACCAGAGACAATGAAAGCAGCGGCGGAGCAGCACTAAACAGAGAACTGTGGCCAAGAGCCAAAAGAGATAACAAGCAGCAGAGATGGCATGGAACCAAGCTGAGAGATGCAGAGCTGTCCAACGGCGAGAGAGAGGATCAAGTTCAGCAGAGGCTGTTTGGGGGTGAGACTTGGCTTTACTTTCCCCAAACCTTTGGAAATCCCTTCTTGGAAGGAGGGGGTGGACTTCCACTTGAACGGAGACTTGAAATGCAGCAGCACCAGAGAGAGAAGCTGAGAAATTCAGAGATGTCCTGGAGCTGGACCAGGATGGCCAGGAGAAATGCAGGGGGGGAAGAGGCTTTCCTTTCCCCCTTTCGCCATACTGGCAGTTTGAGATGGAGCAAAGGAGCTCTGATAGAGCGCTTGGGGCAAAGACTGAACTGAGAGCTGCCCTAAATGTTCTGACTCAGGAGGAGCTTGAATCCTCTGAGGAAGGGACTTTCACGAACATGCCCTGCACTTCATGATATGACGTGGTGAGGTGAGCCTGTCCCTGCTATCGCAGTTCACGGGAGAGAGATCTTCGGCTGGAGCCGAAGGGCCAAGGGGTGAAGAACCCCTGCATTGTAATGAAGAGAGAGAGAGATTTTCCAGCTAGGACAGAGTAAACCTGCTGCTTGGAATAGAAAAGATTGTGTTGCCTTGAAAGTGATTCTTTTCCTTTCTTTCTGAACTTTTATTGGAGGAAAAGGAGGGACTTGATTTAATGTAAATATGTTGCTTTACCATAGCAGAGATAATTAGAATTGTTGTATGTAATGTATTATAGTATTTATTTGTGTAAGTAGTAAATTGTAATATAATTCCCTTCCCCCCATACTGAGTTGTGTTATGTCTGGAAAACCCTCTCACACTGAAGCAAATTGGTGGAGGGGGGCTTGGAAATTAGAAATTGGATTTTTGGGGGTCTCAAACTGCGACAATGACATACATTAAAAATATTTTAAAAATTAAAATCTAGGCAATCCCAGGTTGCTACTAATGGCAGCTCTAATTTTATCCACTTACTTAAATATATTACCATAACAACATGTCAGTGATACAAGATAGGATAACGCTGTGACATCGTGCTAACACAGACCAGCACACTCATGCTGATACATACCAACTTAAAACTGACATTTCCCAGGGAAATGCAAATCTTCTCTCTACCACATGCCTTCAAAACAGCCCCCTCTCCTGTCTGCACCATTACTCAATGCCTGCCTACCAAACTCTATGTCCTGGGACAATGAAATACACTATTCAGACATCGGCTTAGATAACATTGCCCTCAACAGAAAAATACGTCAGAAAAACAGTAATGTACTTAAAGAGTGAGAGAGAAACCTTATGTCCTAGCACTGCGAGGTATAAAAGGCACAGGCAGCTCAAAGAGCTAGTACATGTCATTTAGGAGCCATCTCCCCACTTCCTCAGGACAGCATCATGGGATGAATGACTCCTTTGACTCCCTATGCCACTGATAGCAACAAGAAGGGTGTGTATTTAACCTGCTTGCATGACAGAGAAGGATTAGACTGACTACTAGGAAAAATTTCTTCACCAAAAGGGTTGTCAGGTGCTGGAACAGGCTGTTCAGGCGAGTGGTTGAGTTAGTGTCCCTGGGGGTATTTAAAAGATCCATAGATGTGGTGCTGAGGGACATGGTGTAGTAGTGGACTTGGCAGTGCTGGGTTAATAATGGGACTTGGTGATCTTAAGAGTCTTTTCCAACCGAAGTGACTCTATTATTCTGTGACGACTATAAGCAGCAACTATCATGACTCAACAAAACCTGTTATCACTTTCAAGTCCTTCGAAGAGGAACAAAGATGAGGTTGTGTGATACAGCATCTGACCCTGAATTTTTTAATCAGTTGGAAAAAAGTACTGTGAAAGTCAGACAATACTTCTATAAGGCCTGGACATGTTACCCGTATCATTCAAAGCCAGGTAAACAATGGCAGCACGTGCCAGCCCACAAGTAATTTCTCTCATTGTGCAAGAATCTTCTAAATAATAACAATAACAGCAACAATAATAACTATGGTTTGGTAATTAAATACCTTGTATTTTCTGTTTATGAAAAAGTATAAGCACCCTAATTTGGAAAAATTGCCTCAGTACCCGTTTGTCAGTTAAAACATGTGTGACAACCTCAAACTATTGTTTCATACCATGTGCAGTTCTCCATTTTCATATAATTATAGCAAAAGCAAGTTACCTTATGAATCTTTGAAGTATCAAAGACAAAGTGAAATTGGACTTAAATCCCCTGCCATTACATCTAGTGACAGTTATAATGACAGTAGTGTTAAAAGTTGTAGTAAGGTCACATTAATAAAATTTTCACAAAGACAAAAGAACTAAGAAGCAGGGTGGTGGTTCAACAACTCCTTCCAATACAATCAGTAATTGAAAGACTGGATATTACAATTAAATTAAATATTGTTCAAATAGACTGAAATTAAATTTTATTCAAATAAAAACAATTACATATATTAAAAACACAAAATGGAATTGTCAACTATTGGGATAAAAATATCATCAACTGTGTATGAAACAAAAGCTTTGTTAACTCTACCAACTGTGAACCATGTTCGTACAGTAATAGGGAAATCCTAACACATTACTAACTTAAAGGAGAGAAATTTCAAAAGTTTGTATTTCAGATCTTCAAATTCAAGTAATTTTTAAAAGACTTTATCTTCTAAAGTGCTCAGTGAATTGTCTCTATACTTTTTAATAAAAAGGAAACTCCTTTTATAACAGAAAAAATACAGTGATTTTGAGGTTACGCTTCTTACATGTAAGAGGAAGATCAGAGCAAGACTGTCTCAGATATTGCTAGCTATTTCGCTTCTTTCTGTTCTGTACACTCCAGTCCAATTCTAATGTCCTTTTCAGATTACTTAGGGATCACAGATACACTATTTGATGCTTTTCTTCAAGTGTGTGTTATCTGCAACACTCTGGGAACTCCCAAAATGCTCCTGAAACACCACGCTAAGCATTTTTTTAGGAAAATCCTTTCTTCTTAAGAACTGAGACATGACTTTCTGTTCAAAGAAGTTCACAGTGCTGTGGGAAATCAGAAGTCATGGTTCTAAGCAGTATGACTTCGACTGCTGCTGTCTTTCTTCATGTTGTGCAAATTTCTCTATTGTGGCTGTGTGTTTCTTTCAATAGAGCCTATGGAACCTACAGTAACTGAAGTAACCATAAACACTACTGATATTCACTACCTAATGGCATTGAGAAGCATGGGAGTTTGGCACATCTCCATCTACCAAAACACGTAAAATGCACCGGTCCATTGAAAGCAAGAAATTTGCCAAAGCAGAAGAGCAAGTAAATATAAAGTGAATAGTGGTTAGGTTGCAGCACTCTCACCACTGCAGCCCGGGTTCGATTCCTGGTCAGGGAAGAACTCCCCCAGGCAGATGGAGCTCGTCAGCCCTGTAAGGCCATCCATCTAAGAGAAGGTCACTCTAAACAAACCTACGTCCTGAGGACCTCACTGCCACTGTCCAAGCTTACTTGGCCCCGGCAGATGAACCTCAGGATTAAAGGGTGGGCTCAGTTCAGCGCACACTGTGTCTCACCTAAAAAAAAATCCACTGCACAGGCTCAAAGGGTTGATGACCTTTCCCAAA
Source organism: Manacus vitellinus (assembly GCF_001715985.3). Lineage (NCBI taxonomy): Eukaryota > Metazoa > Chordata > Aves > Passeriformes > Pipridae > Manacus > Manacus vitellinus. The sequence goes on along the minus strand of NW_021939718.1, from coordinate 5,188,741 downwards.
TCTTCGCTCGTGAAGACTGGTCGTACAATATTTTTCTTTGACATAGAAAAAACTTTGCAGTTTCTATTCCTCTCATTTTCTCTATATGTGACATTTTTGCATTTTGCCTTCCTTCTTTCCATAAGCAACTCTTTCAAAGTGCAAACAAAGAAAACAAATAAAATTCCCAAGACCTGTGACAAAGCCTTAAAAATTATCTTTTAGCCTGCAAAATTTTATTTGTAGCTTATAGAGGGACCTCAGAACCTGAGCAGAATGAGGCATTTTATCTTGTCAGGGAATATCATCCAAGTTTTCTGATATTAAAACAAGCTCTAGCACTTTAAAACAATTTAACCAAGTCTCTGATTTTGTTTTCTTCCTACTACAAAATTAAAGAAATGACTAGCATATCCTTAAACTATTATTTACAAGGAGATTCAAGCACAGTTTTCAAGATGATAAGCAATTGAGAAGTGATAAGCAATTGAGAAGTGATAACCAATCCTTTGCATCCTTTGTTCTTCAATAGAGAAAAGATACCCTTTGTAATGAGTCTTTTCCCTCCTACCAGCCCTCAGTGGTATCCAGGGAAAACAGTAAATTAAAGGTTGTTCCTGTGAATTACAGAGCACTTCCAACCTGGCTGAGGCAAAAGAGATTTATGCTGTGAAACCATGGCTCTTTGCAGCTTGTCTTTACTGTGTATATTGTCTGACACAATAAGATATGTCTCTCAAGCTTTCTCTCTGTTATATAGCCTATAAAGGTCAGAAAAGCTAAATCCAAACATAATGGCATGGAGGAATGTCTCTATTGCTGAGTGACTACTAGCTGACTGTAATAGCTTCAGTTTAATAACACAAAATAAAATTACTCAGGCCATATAGCCAGCTTACTATGTTTCAACATGAAGCAAAGAAATGAGCTTCAAATTAGATTCTGTTTACTCTATGAGATAAACTAGTTTCATTTTGGACTGAGGTAAAGCACTCAGCCTTTGTTTATCTCTTGCCATTTAGTTGTACAAGGAAAATGTTTGGTTCCAAAGTAATTCCAATAAAAAACCCTTCTCTATCAAACCAAGCATTTAATCCTGACATGAATCGTATCATTGCGCTATATCATGTGGCATAAGCAGAGTAATTAAACTATGAGATTACTCATGCCTTAGTACATAGTAATTAAGCACTCCCTTGAAATCTATTTTGAGAAGGACTTTTGTCTTTCCAGGAATTCTGAGGGACTATTTTTTCTTTTTTAATAGTATAAATTTAGAATAATGTTACTGAAGTCAGAAGAGATTGTATCAGACAGGTTGATATGTGCCGGGAGAGGGCCTTGGGACTGGCTCTCCCCTTTCTGTGTGCCTTACAGTTCAGCCATGGAATCACAGAATCATAGAATTGCCTGGATTGGAAGGGACTGAAAGATCTGATTTCAACATCCTTGCTGGGGATAGGGACACCTTTCACTTGACCTTATTGCTCAGAGCTCCACCCAGCCTGGCCTTGAACACTTCTAGGATGGGGTAGTGTCATGGTTTGAGAGCTCCAGAAATCCAATTCCCTAGTCCAAGCCCCCTCCCACATCTCAACCCAGTGTGAGACGGTTTCCAGACACCACACAAGACTCAAAATGGGGGAAAGGGAATAAATTACAATGACTGTACAAATAAATACTACAATACATTATATACAATCTTAATTATCTCTACCATGACATAAGTATTTAAAATGGATCAAGTCTCTTCTCCCCTCCAAATAAAAGTCCAGGAGGGAAGAAGGAAAAGATCTCTTTCCAATCTCAGAGCAGCAGTTTCTCTAGGGCAGCAGTCTCTTTGTTTCGCTCTTCTTCCATGCAGCATCTGTAGCTGGATCTCTGCCCGTACACACAAGGGGGTCTTCTTTCACTCCTCTCGTCCTTCGACTCCAAGCGAAGGTCTCACCCGTGGACTGCCAGCAGGGACAAAACTCGCTTCACCACGGTCATATCATGGGGTGTAAGACCCCCATGAAGGTCCCTTCCTCAGGGGATTCACCCCTGAGTCAGAACATCTCGGGCAGCTTTCAGTTGAAGGCCTTTGCCTCAAGAGTTCTACCAGAGCTCCTGTGCTCTGTCTCAAGCAGTGGGGGGGCCAAGGTCACCCTCCCCACATTCCTTTGGCTGTCCTGGTCCAGCTTTCCAGGACACTTTGAGCTTCTCAGCAGTGCATGTTGCACTCTACGACTCCTCTCAAGCCAGAGTCCATCTCCCTCCTCCTAGGAGGGGTCTCAAAGGGGTATGGGGTTTTATTTCAGTTCTTACCCCAGCTTCCTCTCTCTCTTCTGCTGGCTCTCTCTCTCGGCTCTCTCAGACAACTCTGTGTCTTCTTTGGTTGCATGCTGTTTGCTTCTGCTTCTCTGGTTCAGTTTTTATCTGTTGGCTTTAAGCCATAGCCTCTGTTCACTGCTGTCTCTGCTGCTGCTTTTCAGTATCTCTTGTTGTGGCTCACAGGGGAGAAACATCCCCCAGCTCATAGCTACAGACACATAGTCCAGCTTAACACTGTTCCAAGTCTCTGTAGCCCCCCTGCCGGGGGCTGGGGGGCCCAGCCCCCAGTGGGGGCTCCTGCTGTTTCTCCTCGTGGCTTCACAACATGGCTGCTACTTCTACAACAACTACAACTACCTTCTCTTCCGTTTGCTTGTGATATGTTTATATTTTGCAGAAGCGCTCATTGGGTAAAACCTCAAAACTTCAAGGGTCACCACCCCCGGGGTTTTACCATTTTATAACTTCAGGGGGAAAACTGTTTCCCCCCACCACAACTGTCCACCCCCTCGCTTTTGAGAAATATCAACATATCACAATAATTTGAAAAACTCTAATCAACATGCAATCTTCAATAAACTAAAATATAATCAAAATCTCTCTACTACACATCAATATAGCATTATCACAAACTTTACTCTTAATACTTAACTTACATTACTATAGCCTTACTTTCTCTACAATGGTACAGTCTGTGTTTTGTCCGGAAAACTCTTTCTGTTACCATAAGCATCATGGCTCTTATCTCTTTATTTAGATGGATCGCAACCATCCTCTGCTACCAAAAATGTCATGGAAAAATCAATCTGCGGGAAATCAATTCCAGGGCCTCACCACCCTCACAGTAGAGAATTTTTTTCTAATATCTGATCTAAACCTACTCTCAGTTTGAAGCCATTCCTTCTTGTCCTGTCACTACATGCCCCCATAAATTGTCTCTCCATTTTTCTCGTGGACTCCCTTCAGGTACTGAAAGGCCACAATTAAGTCACCCTACAGCGTTCTGTTCTCCAGGCTGAATAATTCCAGTTATCTCAACCTTTTCTCATAAAAGAGGTGCTCCATCCCTCTAATCAACTTGGTGGCCTCCTCTGGACCCTAAAGTTGGATGCAGCGCTGCAGGTGGGTCTCACCAGAGCAGAGCAGAGGGGTAGAATCCTCTCCCCTCGCCTGCTGCCCACACTGCTTTGGATGCAGCCCAGGACACATTTGGCTTTCTGGGCTGTGAGTGCACATTGATGGCTCATGTCCAGTCTCTCACCCACCTGCTCCCCCAGTTCCTTCTCAGCAGGGCTGCTCTCGATCTGTTCATCCCCCAGCCTGTGTTGATACCAGGGATTACCCTGACCCAGGTGCAGCTCCTTGCACCTGGGTTTGTTAAACCTCATAAAGTTCCCAAGGGCCATTTCTCAAGTTTGTCCAGGTCCCTTTGGATGGTCCTGTTCTCCAGATGTGTCAACAGCACCACTCAGCTTGGAGTCATCTACAAATTTGTGAATTGGTGAAACTGTACATCAATATGTTGCAATGGCAACATGCACTTTCCTCACATGTGAATGATGATACAAGGTCTGAGGATATCAGAATTACAACTCAACTTTATCATAGGCTGTGTCAAAGGAACTGATTTCCTGTTTAAAGAACCTGAAATTTGTTAGCTGAAATGTGCTAGAAGATTAATAAATGATGTACTGAAGCTGTTGGAGTTCTCTTAGCTAATCTCAGATGTGCTAACTAAAATAGAAGAAATGCATAAGACATTTCAAAAGGATTTGCTATCTTTGGCACAGGATAGAGATAATAAGGCTGGAATCCTTCTGGTATCCAAGCTGGTATCTTAGGGTTGAAATTGATCATGTCAGTAGACAATCTGTCTCATTCACAAGCAGCACAGGTGAATGTAATCAAAACTGAAGTAACCAAAACTGAAGTTCAACTGTGTTTGGGGAGAGAAATGCTACCCACATTTTCTACTTTTTTCTCCTAGAAACAATTTTCAATATCAACACTAAACCAGGATGTGAGGTGTTAAACTCCCATGGATGTTTTAATAGCACACAAAAGATCTTCTCTTGTTTTGTTGCTTGCTACTGCTCACAGTCTACATGCACACCTGATTTAATGGTACTGTAAAGGTTGAATAGTTACATGTTTCACAAATAGCACATTAAGCTACAGTTCTGGGGGAGAAATAGCCAAAACCAAACAATACTTTTTAGAATAAATCTTCAATCCCTATAGTAAAAAAAAATATAAAATGGAGACAAAGATAGATTTTGTGTCCTAAAAATATATGTACCATGTTAAATACTTAGAGTAGGAATTGTACCACAAAGCCTACCCAAATTAGAGCACCTACTCTGATTTTGCTGAACGTCTTTGGCTACATGTTCAGGCTCCCAAAGAAGAAATAACAATAACATACTGTGATGAGGATGTCATATGTGGAAATAAAAAGCCCTTCAGACACAAGTGAGATAATATTACAGTTTTGAACTTGTCTCATAAACTGAATAGTTGTGTTCTTTTGGGGGTTTTTGTGGGGTTTTTTTGGTTGGTTGGTTGATGGGGTTTTAATTTTAATTTTTTTTATGATACACATATAACAAGGAAAATGTTATTTGGTGCCTCTTCTTTTATTAATAATTTGTGAAGACTGTCAGAGGTGGCTTTTTAAATTATTTTTGTGTTGCACAGCGACTTGCTAATTGTCCACCATAGACGCCTGCAGAATGTGGGTACATGAGCCATTATTGAAACATCCTTACAAGGGAGGAAAAAGGAAAACACTGGAAAACCATTTTTGTTTCTCATGGAACTGCAGACATCTGACAAGAGTTATCTGGCTCTTTATTGCATATAATTGATACTTTTTACACTATAAAAGGGTTTTCAGAAACCAGTATCAGCTACTCAGTCTCTTGTCTACTGTGTAAGAACAAAAGCTTGAATTAGAATGAGCAAGCAGAGAAGCCACAAAAAACCAGCTTCAGTTATTATCCATACCTTAACTAACAATTTAGCTTGCAGTTCTGATTCCATTTTGGCTCATGCTGGGTGAGTTCCAGTGACTTTGTACTGACATCTGATTGATACTGGCAACAGTGATAGCACCAGCAGGAACAAAGTTTTTCTATATAATTTTACAGTAACTTTGACCAAATGATTTTTTTGAGAATATTGCACAGATACCACAGCTTCTTTCTGCTTGTAGATGTATGTTTGGGTTTATTTCAGCAGAAAATAAGAGTCATAGAAGTCAAAACCAGAAAGGACACTGGATTGTACTTCTATGCTTGTTTTCCATATGTTACACATGCATTTGCAGCATGCCCCAAAAATTATCTGCATTTTATTCCCGAGTAAAAATAAATCTGAAATGCATTCCAGGATGAGAACAGGAGAAACCAAGATGCCATTTATCCCCCGGGCCTCTGTAAAAGTAGAAACCTAATTAGGCGACACAGACTTAGAAGATCTCAAGAGGAAAACCAGATCTATTTTATTGTGGAGGCAAAAAGAAATCTTCAAGTCCCTATCAGTCATCAGGCAGCAAATCTCAGACTCTTCTACACTTTTCTAGGAGCCTTCAAAATATTCAAATTTCCTAATGATGTAGCAGTGGAGCAGACATATTCTTGCCACTTGATAAGTACATCGAGGAGCTGCAATACAGGTTTAATCTTTCCTATCTCCCATTTATTTTGTCTTTTTCAAAGCAAGGTATAACTTCTATCTTCCAACATAACATTTTCTCAACAAGCATTGAGGTCTCTGGACTCCATTCAATACCTGACATTTCTTATGAAGAAACTGTTATGTACAGAGAGGATTACTGAGCTCTATTACCATTTTGAGAGTTTACCTACATTGGATATGTTTTTGTGTGAATACGCTAGTGATGGCTGCTTTAGAAATGTATGAAAAAATAAAATAAAAAAATTCTGGTAGGGCCTTTGGGGGAAACTTAATTTCAAAGCTTGTGTGATGATATAAGGTGCAAAGTTGAAAGACTAGTGATTGTCATCACTGGAAAAGCATAGAGAAAATGATCTAATGAAGTATTTTTCACCTTTAATTTCTATTGTCTTGTATAAAAGTATATTTGTTTCCCTAAGGAAAGCAAATGTTTTCCACACGTGAAAGTAATTTTACAGCATAAACATATATTCAGTGCTTCCATACATACACATTCCCTGAATACACATTTTCCACAACTTATTTTCAACCGACAACCTTTAAAATTTCTCTGATTCTTAGACATCTACAAGACTTGTAAGTAACTTTGTTAAAGGCAACTACATTTCCAGATTCAAAAACATTTAGTGGGCCCATTTTTTTGCCTTTCCTTTCAGAGTTGCTCAGACTGAGACAGGTTTTCAAAATCTTTCCTCAGGGCAGTTTCCCCCTAGATGACTCTTCCATTCTCTTTCAAGCTCTAAGCAATGTATATTGCTCTAAGTAATCTCTTCAAGCAAATCACAAAAGCAAGGCACAAACATTTCCTGGATAAGCACAGATTACTCTGTTGCATGGTATTACCTATTTTGTTTATGCTTTAAAAAAATTAGTTTAAATAAAATATATTAATTCCCCAAATATTTACCTTTTATGGAAGCAATAAAAAAATTTTGCACTTTTCTGTGTTTAAACCTCAGAAGTGTGTTCTACTAAAATCCTGTTTGGTATAAAAAGAAGAATTAATTTTTGCTGCAGGTGTTTTCATGGCTAGTAGACTACGTATTAACCAAAAAATAAAGACATTCCCATTCTTTCACATATCTGAATCAAAAATAAAGTGTACTGTGGGAGGTGGAGGCACTGCTATATATGTTTTGACCTGCAGCTGGATTGCTCAGCTAGGGTTAATACTAGAAGAAATCTTCATTTGAGGGTAGCAAAAATTGAAAATATAATGAATGGAAAGCCCTGTTTGTAACACTGATACTGAAATATTGATAAGCCATGATTTTGTTCCCAGTAGAGAACCTTTCTTGTAACTCAGACCTTTCGAGTAACTGAGGCCTGAAGGTACCTTTCTCTAGTACCAATTCAACTGTACTAATTGTGCTTATGGCAATGTTGCCTACATCAGTTTGAGGTCTCCCTTTTCTTTTGTCTGGGATGCTTGAAAATGCCTCCTGGCACTGCTCTTTGACATACCTTTGCTGAAGCTGAGTTCTTCTTTTGTCTTCTCGAATGGACTACTGCTGAGCAAACAGACAGCTCTTTCTCTCTCTCACTTGCTTTCATGTGTGACAGGAAAGCAGTCACCCAGATGACAGATTTAGTTTTATCTTCTGCTGAGTGACAATATCAGATTTATAATTAACTTTAATTTTTTCCACAGGGAAAGAAATAATTTGATATCTTGTTTTCCTTATAGGGCAAAACCAATTAGCTTTCTTATAAAATTACAATTGGAAAAGAAAATGTTTTTCCCTTCAATAGTGATGAAGTCAAAGCAAGCATGCAGTGGATAATGCAGCTCGAGTGGTTATGCATTTTGTTGAATATTTTAAGAATGTCTTCCCCTGTTCCCAGTGTAGCAGGAAAACCTGAGTGAAAGTTAACTTTCTTCAATAGCAAGTGGCTTTAAAGGGGAAAAAGGCAGAAATAGTACTATGCACATATTTTTAAAGACATCCATACAATTCATCTACATCCTCTAGACTTGCTTCATTTAATATCTGACCTTTGTTTCAAACTCTATTTCTGCTCTTTGTCCATTCATGTAGTCTTTCTACCCATTATTTAATTCATAAGAATTTGAGTGTCTATGCATTGCTGGATAACTGAATAGCTATTGAAACATTTCAAAGCACAACACCCAGCAGAAGGACATAGTTTTCTCAAAACAATTTGTGGACAAAACAAAAATAGCAGGAAAAGAGAAAAATACCTTTGAGTTAAAGCAAAAAACAAAGAATACACAAACACTTGAACAGATGAGACACAGCTTAGGAATGTTAAACTTTGACTTTTTGAAATAATAATCTTTCTAGGCTGATGTCATGACAAGGTGAAATAGTGTTGAGACAGTTGGTTCCTAAGTGTCAGCATCAGCTCAGATACACTTAAGAAGCTGTGCAAACAAGGATATTCACCTTCAATATGATGCTGTATTCATATTCTCACCATATATCATGTGAATAGGAGTTCGAGCACATAATGGGGATGTATTTTTCACAGATTTTCTACGGGATATTTCCCCAATATATATAGAAAAAAAGCAGTATGGTCTCAAAAATATCCTGAAGATCTCCTGAAGAGCCTCTGGTGATTAAGAACCATATTTCATTTACCTTGATTTGTTACTTCATTTAGATTACCTGTGGAGTAGCCCATTATCCTCAGTCTATATAAAAAAATCACAAAATTGCTGTTGTGGGTCGAAAGCATTTGAATACATTTGAAGAGGCTTCAGACAAGTACTCAAGTGTTTTACCAAAATTCAAAGGAAGTTAGGAAGAATTTTCAATTTGCATATCATTGGTGACTGGTTTTTATTTTATAACCCACACATCCACCTCTTGTTTCAAAGCTGCAGATGCTCCACATTTAGCTCAAAACATTTTGTATGACATTTTCTAGATGATATGCCAAAAGAAGAATCAAGGCCTACAATAGGTACTCATAAAAGCATATTTCCCTCTGAGATTGAAAGTGGCAATTTGCATTTCACATAAAGTGAAAATATGTCCAAGGTCAAAAGGGACTTCTTATACACTTCAGGCAGCCTGAAGTAAAGAATGTTGGAGGCTAAGCAGAAGAGAGAATGACACAATGTCAATTACAAAGACAACAACAGAAAGTAGAAAATACTTTAGAATTTGTTTTACCCCAACAATATCAATGTTCCTGGGAATATTTGAAGACAAAATCAATAAGCTTTGGCATTAGTTCTAAACTAGCACTGTTTTCTGGTAGAGGAATCTATTTCATTATAAGCTAAAGTAGGGAGTTCTTGCTCTTATAAAAGGTATCATTCATGAAAAAGCCTTATTTGTACTTTACATAATACATGGAACCTGTGTAATACAACTGTCAAAGTATTCTTCAAAGATCCATTATTAATGATCCATGCCTGGAAAAAGAAAACTATGAGGAGACAAATCTTGGCTTACATATTCAGAAATTAAGGCTAGTTGTGGGTTCCTACAGAGTTTGTTCAGCCAGAAGTCCTGCACCTTCTGCTCAGAACACTTTTACTTGCTCTACCTTTACTACTGGGTTTGCTGATTTTAGGCTGAAAATTACCACATTGTATTTCAAATCCACCTCTTTACATTTGCTGTCAGTGCAGAAAAATGGTCCAATTCCTTCCATAGTCCTTGGCGGACAAGGACATGATTCCTGATTCCTTTGATCTCTTGCCTCAGGATCCTGCACAAGACATTTAGGCGAAGACAGCACTGAGGCTGTACCACAGCATTATGTCCTGGCTCTGATTTGAGGCTGAAGTTCACCATGACTCCTCAAAATGTTGTATTCATCCAGACTGGATATTAGCCTTGTGGATTTAAAAAAAAAACACAAAACAAACAAAACAAAACAAAACAAAACAAACAAAACAAACAAACAAAACCAAACCAAACCAAAACAAAAAAACCACAAAACTAAAAACCAACAGAATCACTGTAACATGGTCCTCTCTGTCATGGAGCCAATATCTTCCTTCCTGCCCTGAAAGAACTAAATGAGAAATGCTCTTCAGCAGGTCAGGAAACCCTGATGAAACTGTCAGTGGCCACTATGGTGGCACTGTCAGCTTTTGAAAGTTTCTTTCATTTAAACTGTTTGTAACATGTAAAGAAAACCATTGACACAATTGATTCCTATTCACTATTTTCTCCCCACTTTTTTCTCCAAATCCAAACAGAGTTTCTGTAGATTGCATGGCATGACATGCTCATCACATGCTTTTATATTATCCATATGGGCAAGTTCTTCCTTGCTTCAGAAAGGAGTCACAATTTATTTAATCAGACAAATTTTGAAATCTGACAAGGCTGTATAAAACCAGTATACTCTGACTTCTTCAGGTAACTTCTTACAAACTGTTGCCCTTGTAGAGATTTAAAAAACCCCCCACAAACTAGCACAAAATCTTTCAAAATCAGGTACTAGGTTCCCTGTTACTACACCGCACCATTTTAATAGAGATGACATCAGTCCAGTGGTGATTTCTGTGCCTCCTAATGATGATGCTATCACAAAGCCATAAAATATGTGAAATATTTTTGCAGAAAAGCACATGAAGATGCTAAACATTACCATTACTCCTATCAAACCCTAGGGCATTAACAGAGCATTTTAAATTACATCGTCATAAACAATACTCTAATGATAGAAACCAATCTCTTCACAGCTTCCTGGAACAGTGAGAGCAAGACCTCCTTTGTTGATTTAAACTATCGCAATATTAATTTTCAAAGCGAAACTATCATAATATTAATTTTCAAAAGAAAAAATCCAGCCCAGTAACACTAAAGACTTTATATTATTAACTCTATGTACAGATTTTCTTTGAAATTATGGTCTTTCAAATGTGGTTGTTAGAAGACAGTTCAAGTGTTCAGTGCAAATCTTTGAGCTCTGCAAAACTGCTTTAACCTACTTGGCAGGTTAGGCAGGTTCACTCATAGGAACACGATTTGCCAGAAAGTACTTTTTTCAAAACAAGTCTCAGCTCCTGCATCTGACAGTTTCTTTCTCCTTCTCGCATTCTAGCCTGCCACTGTTGAACTTTCTTTTTATTGTTTCTCTGTTATAATTTGTTTCTTTACACGCTCATCCCAAATATACTTCCGCTCTAAAAACATGATCTCCAGTGACAATTTCATACACTTTGCTTTACAATCTTAGGGTTTCTATACCCAGAAATTCATTAGATAGGTAACATTTATGAAAGTGTTGTGTGTAACTGATGTTCATGGAAGGTAGTTCAAGCTGTCATGGAAAATTATGCAAAAGGTTAACATTTGTTATATTTGAAGAAAAGTTCTGGGAAAGAAAACCAAGGGGATTAAAAATATTTTCCTTTTGGAAGCATCTAAAAGTTTTAATTTGGAATTTTCAAACTGGAAGAACTTTTCAAGTGTCTCATATCTATTGTTATTATCATTGCTAAACAAGATGCAGATGTTATTTATCTGCCAAAAATATAGCTGACTTTTTTTTATTTCCTGATTTTCTATCTCAGCGGACTTAACTAGAACAGTGGCTGAAATCTAGAAAACTTAGAAGGTTTCTACCAGGTTTCCTCCCAGTGGCTCTAAAATACATTTCTTTTCTGTGATCTTATTGACAGGAAAGCAAATGTCAATACAACTCAGTTAAAATGAAAATCTTTCCTGTTCAAATAAGTATGAGAGACCATTCAAGACAAGTCTCTCTATAACATCAACTAGTGAACATAAGTGGATCTTTCTCTTTCTTAATAAGGATGAAAAATTTTAGCTGCTTATATTTAGGTAACTAAGTGGATAGATTTTCAAAATTCCTAAGCATTCAGTTTTCACAAGGATGAAAATGGTAAGGAACTGGATATTTTATATCCCTCCTCTAAAAATCTTGTATTTTTGATTTTTAAAGTTGCAAATTTCACTTCTAAAAAATTCACAGGTAAGGAGAATCAAAAAATGTCTCTCATTTTACAAGCAGGTAATTAGCTAAAAAATATTGGGAGTGTGTATCCCAGCTATGCATTTATCAATGCTAGATTACAGTTGGTCTGGCTGAGCACCTGGCATCATGTGAAGATAAACAGGTTAGTTAAGAACAAATCTCTCTGCACACCAGAAGTGTTATAAGGTCACACTCGTTCAGCACTTTACTGTGGCTTCTGTAAAGTTAATTCAACACAGGAGAATGTTCCCCTAATGGACTTTGTTTGGAGTAAAGCTAGATGACTTTACCAGCAACCAGCTACAGGTGGGTAGGTGTACTTCTCTGTAAACTTCTACAAGTAAGTGAGAAGACCTCCAGTCTGGCCTCTAGAGAGAACTTTAGGCATGGGGTGAAGCAAATGAGAACGAACTGTTAGTCAGACATGAATTCTTGTGTCTTTTGGCTAGTCTTGTGTGAACAAGAGAAAATATTTTGTACCTTCAATGGCTATTCATAAATTCAGTAGAAGCCATGGGAGAAGAGTGAGCATTAAATCAAGGAAAAATAATGAGGAGAAATAGGAAACACATGGGCAAACATACACACACAGACACTCTATGAAGCACCTAGGTTAAAAAGTTCTATATATCTCTGTATGAGTGTTTTGCTTTTGGCATGAATATTTTCAAAAGTTTTACACAGTCCAGACTCTATCCGTATGTAATATTTGTGTGGCATTATTAGTCAACTAAAAATACTTTCATTTTTTTTAGCGTAGTTGAGCCTATACTTTTCAAAACTATGTTTTGTAAAAATCAGCCTACAGAAACACTTTGTAGTTATGAATTTTCAGAGGAACCCATCACTGCACAAAAGACATTGACAAATACAAATAAGCCCTTTATAATGGTGCAGAATGCAGTATGATGCAGTGGAGCAATCCTTTCCAGTATCTGGGGAGAATTCTGACACATAAAAAGCAGTATGTTTTTTGTTTTTCTTCTTGCTTAGAGTCATCCCTCTAATGAATTGTCTACTGAGGAAAAGGCACTGCTGCTGTCTTCCCTTCTCGAAGGCTCTACTGAGAAAAGAGCAGCTTCAGAGTAAATTGAGCTCTTGCAGGAGCCTGACCACCAGGGGCTGCTGAAGACAGCACTAGTCAGCCCAGGATATATTTCACTACCAAGGTAAATGCTGTTTTTAGGACACTGGACCTTGCATCCAATATATTTCCATACATTTTTTTTAGCTGTAGCTTGAATTCAATGCATATTATGCATATGAGTCATGTTGTGCATAAGAGCTGAGATCAGGGTGTGCACTGATCAACTGGCCTCATGCCTTCCTGATCTCACCTACGTCTAAATCATGGGAACTGGAGACCCTGTACCTGCTCAGTACCTGCTGACATTTAGCTTCTCTGGAGACTGGGCTAAGTTTGGCCTGGTCTTTATACAGAGATTGTGAGAGTGATCAGAGCTACGTGTTGCAGAGAAGAAAGGCAGTCTCCTAACCCCTTCCCCTTAGTCTGTCTGCTGATATCCAGGTGTGCCCAGCCCCACAGCATGTTCAACATTTCTAGGAATTTCTGTCACGATGCCCATGCCACCATTTCATGGACTTGTGGTGGAACTTGGGTTGGTTACTCTGCCAGCCATAATGCCTTTAACAGTCAGGTCATTTCCTTTCAGCCCTGAAATATGTTACAATATGTAGGTCAAATGACACCAAGAGATTTAACTCAGATAACACTTTACTTATATACTATTGATTGGAACTTAGCCCTGTTTTAAATCAGTGCAGACTCTGTATAGCAATATATTTTCTAAACATAGATAATGCAGAAGATTTTAGGAAAAAATTGTCACACCTCTCCTTACAGGAGCAACTACTCTACATTTCCTGTTACACATAGGTGCCGCATAGGTGACACACAATCCATGTGAACCCCTACATGCATTCAACCCTTTTGTTTAACAACTCACCTATTGCTGTATATCATACAGATTATTTTATAGCCCTCAAGGCATGAAGCAAATAAATTACTGAGTGACTGCAGTACTACTTGCTGAGACACGATTGCTGGCTGACTGTAACTGTGTCAGACAGACAACACTGTTTCCTCTGAATTCCTTTAGGGGGTTCTCCCAACAAAGGAAAATGATTTTGAAGTTTTGTTTTTACCTGTTTGCTGCCAAGAAAGCTTGTAATAAAACCCATGCTGTTAACCCCTGTTAGAGCTGGAGCCCGCAAGCTTTGAGCCAACCCAGTTTATAAGCTAGATGAACTCTGCTGAATAAACTAAATATGCTCGAGTATATGCACACCTGCAATAGATTAGCCATTTTATGGTAATTACTCTATCAACTACTCTAAATCTTTTCCAAGCAAGACACCTTAAAGTTATTTCTCCTTCAAAATTGATGTAATTAGTGTGCACAGATTCAAAACTTGAGCTTTTAAGTAGAAAACTTACCTAACCACTAATTTTCAGATAGAAGTGTCTGCCCAGATACCCAGATTTCTCTTTTTTTTTTATTTTTTCTGAGCGTCTGTGACTCCTACCATGTGGTTGAGAAAGTATTCAGGCCATCTGAATACTGCCCATGTTTTCAAAGAAAGTTCTACCATAAATCCCCAAAGGCATTATATAGCTGGTTCTCCAAGCAGCCCTCTAACAATGTTTTCCATTATGCTCTTCATACTCATGCTTCTACTTCTATACATAAACATCTGATTGCAATTGGGTATTGTTTTGGAAATACATTTTCCTCTAAACCATTTTTTTTAAAAAGCAAAAATAGCAAATGATATTCCGTAAATTTGTGCTATCCAGCCCAAAATCTTGCCTGACCAAAAAAAAAAAAAATCACAAAATTAGCTGTGATCTATAATATCACTCATGCTGCTTTTCTGCCTTGCAACCATGAGCTATGATTTAGAGTTGCATGTCTGAAAATACAAAAGAGAACATAAACTACAACAGTAAAAAAAAAAAAACCAAACAAAGAAAAACATGGAAAACATTATTTGAATTCTTTGTTCAGCTGTTCTCCCATCAGCAGTTTTCCTTTCCCCATTTCAGCCCTATGATCCATTGTCATTTCTCATAGTATGTGTCTAATTCACCCAAACTACAGCCTCCAGAAAAAGCTGGTCAAGAAATTTCCAAGTGAACAGTTTTTCACTGAAAAATATAGAAACACTGGACCCAGAAGGTTTCACAGAGTCACTTCATTTTCAACAAACTTCCAAAAGATGCCTGTCTGCTTTCCACCATCTCAACGTTTGGGTCATTAGGGCTGCAGAGAAGCCTGGCCGTGCAGATGAGCTCGCAGCTGGGGTCTCCAGGGAATTCAAGCTCCCAAAGTCAAGAGCCCCAGGATCCTCCATCTCTACCTGAGGTGTTTATTTCAGATGACTGATTTTGCAGGAGGGAGAAAACAGTCCGAAAGCTGGAATTTGAGATGTCTTGTCAGGGCTTTCCACCACCCCACCCCACACTCTGACGTCAATTTTATACTCGTAGAGTCCCTGGGGGACATGTTCAATCAAGGGTCTACTAACTATTGAGACTGTATTTTTTATGTGTTGCTCAGTCCTGTTTTCTGAAAAGTCAAGCCAGAATAGTTTCTTTCTGTGGAAAAGTTCAATTTGTCTTTTTTTTTTTCTGAGTCTTTCTTGTGGCATCAGAACTTCCCTGGAGAAGGAAATCCTATGCTTTGAAATGCCATCCTCCAGAGATATCGGGAAAAGCCCTTCCAGAAGTCTGGCATTCAGAGAATAAGATGTTACACCATGACAGGTACAGGCAGACTTCCTCATCTGAGTTATAGCAAAAGTGTTCTAAGTCGCAACCATTCCCATCGCTTTAAAAAGGGATGAATATATTTCTCCAAATGGTCTTTCTCTGTTAATACTTTCCCTAGGCACTCACATCACAGAGTCAACTGTGTGACTGCCTTAATCATTCAAGAGACATATATGAGTAGATTCAATCACAAGACAAATGTCTTTCTGCTGTACCGCAAAGCTGCATGCAAATATATTAAATCCATGAATCTGGCAGAGTAGATATTGGTGTCCGTGGCCAAATGTCTGTACACTCAGATTAGGAACCTGGATGTACAAAGAGATCAGATAACAAATAATTCTTCAGTTTGTTCATACAAATGCCATTTCCATAAAACAAATATGGGGAACTTAATTATGTTGCAGGGTCCACTATATCCCAAGAAAATGGTCCTGTAATGCCGATAAGCTATAAATCTTGCTTTTAACGCTTTTAATGTTGTTCAGAATCAGGAAAACATAAGTTTCCGTTAATTATCTTGAAATCAGATGCACACAGACGCGGACACACACACAGACACACACACAGGTATTTGACAGGTACAGACACACACATTTGACAGGTATGCTGATTTTAGCAAAACTAGGCCATGTCCTTCCTAACTGGTTCACATTTTTCTCCATTACGAATTCTTATTCTGTTGTTATAGAAGAATTGGCACTGACTGAATGAATGCTTGTTCACAGGAAATAAGCAGTAAGCAGTGACGTTCAAAAACACGGCAGTGAAAATTTTTAGAGCTAAAAATGCCACTCAGTCCATTTTTATTTTAATATTTATTATTAAAATAATAACAAAAATTTTTTTCTCAGTTTTGAGGAAAATCTCCAAATACTTGTGTCAATAAATTGTAAATATCAGAAAGTTTTTCTTTTAAAAAAGTGAAGAGGAGTTATAGTCTATTTTCCTACCAGAACTAACTATAAATTTGCAAGTGGTAACTGAGTAATCCAAATGTTCATTAAGAAGCTATTTTTGCGTGTGACCAAACAGCAACTTATTTCAGATTTAAAACAATATTTAATATTTTTAACATATAATTATATGATAATGATTCCATTCATACCTATCATGTACAGTGAATAGTATGCTTCCAGTATTTATGCATAGGTAATCAGTGCTCTGGGTAAGATGCAAATATGGAGCTACAGTCAGATGGTAATTCATCAGACCCTTCTGACAAGTAATCTAATCTTGTATGACAGCTATTGTTTGCATGGATAACTATGATGACTGGGCCAGACTCCTCTCTCAGCAGTCCCAGTGGATGTCTAATGTGTTCCATTTATAATTTTTAGGTAGATTAATCGCAAATTACATAGCACCATGCCTTTAGGAATTGAATAGACAGCATGGAAGCAAGCTGCACTGCTAGTGCTGCTCTTTCCTGGCTTTCTGGCAGCTGGGAAGCTTCTTGTCCTCTAAGCTCCCCTAACTGGTTTTTGTTTGGTTTGATTTGGTTTGCTTTTTTTCTGTTTACATGATAAACTCTATTAATGTCTTTTAAAGGCTTCACCTGGGTCTTGTACTACTTCTCTTCCCAAACTTCAAAGGGAATTTCCCTGCAATGTCTATTGTTTTACTGAGAGACTAATTTTACCAAAACACTAATTAACCATCACAGTAAACTTAATCAACTGGTTCCTCTATTTTTAAACAATATGATAAGCAAAAAGGGAGAAATTCCTCAAGTATGACCTTCTTGAATATGTTAGATGTCTTGTCATAAAATATTTCCAAAAGAGAGTAAATCAGTTGTCCTCCCTATTGTATTTGAAACTGTATTGTTCAGCTACTCTCCAGAATCAAGGAATCTAACAAATTTGAGAGCAACATATACCACTCTAGTTCAGGATGTTGTTGTGTCCAAAAAAATTGCAGTTAGGTAATTCATGAATAAATAGGATGTCCCTCTATTAATAATGAATTAATAATTTCTGTTTGACAAACTTTTCCAGTTTTCCCTTGAGTCAAACATGTGCATCTCCACAGATTAACTATGTACTCTGAGGAGAACCACCTCTTCCTAATTGTTTTAGATCTAGTGCATGATAAAATCACCGATTTTGGCAGGTTCTTGTACAAAAAATAAGCCAAAGAAACTCCCAAATCATAATGCATCAATGTTAGCCACCATTCCACTTATGATTTGATGTATTTGTTTTAAAATATTCTTAGTTACCCTTTTTGTTCCTCTTCCAAAGGAAGATCCTTCCACAATTCTTATCACTTCCCTTACAGAAGCAATTCCACACCTTTGGGTCTTCTGTAGATTCTTTGTATAGTTATTTTCATTTATTTTCCCACTTCTTAGACGGGGGAACAAATACCATGGAGAGTTTTCAAGGCACAGATGTGCTACAGCTTTATAAACTCATGTGACAATGATCTGCCCTTTTTTTCCTAATAATTCCCTACATACTGTTTGTCCTCCTCTGTTTGTCATTTGGAAACATAATTTGCCATTTTATTACCTGTTCCCTGCACAGATCTTCACTGTCAGCCTTTGTATTTACTTCATTACTATCGACAGTAACTTTGTCCCCTTCCCGTTCATCCATTTTCCCTGACCATTTATGGACAAAGTTGATCCAGTGCACATACTGTGAGACTCTACTGCCAACCTTATCCCCTTGAGAATACTGACCATTTATTCCAACTCTCTGCTTTCCATCTTCTGAGTCAGTTATTTAAAAATGTGATGGCCTTCCCCTTTATGCTACAACAGCTGAATTGCTCTAAGATCCTTTGAGAAGGAACTTTGTCAAACAACTTTCAGAAATCCAAGCAGAGCATATCAACTTGGCATGCCCATCCCTTGTGCATGTGCTTACAGTCTTCTTCAAAGAACTACAGTAGGTTTTTAAACAAATCTGCTTAACTCTTCCTTAATGTCTACTATTTATTCATATGAATAATAGGGGGTTTTTTTCAGAAGAGTGCCCAGCAATGTTTTTCATACAATTAGTCTGTCCTTATCGTGACATCTTCTGGAACCTTCCTCAAAAACTGACATTGCACTAATCATCTTCTAATTCTGTGACACTAATGCAGCTTTAATCGTGAGACTACATATTAGAGCTTACGAGCTCAGCTATTTGGGTTTTGAGCTTCCTTCAACTCTTACCAGATTTGAATGATTTTTTACTACACATTTTCATGACTTATTTGATGCTGGTTTTTATATCAATTCAGTTTGAAACCATTTGATACCCCAATACATCTGCACAAAACAAACAAACAAATAAACAAAACCAAAACCACAAACAAACAAACAAAACAAAACAAAACAAAAAGAAAAAGAAAAAAAAGGGTTCTAGAGCAGAAACCAAGGTCTTTCAAGATGAAACAGGGGTGTAAAGAATTCTTTTCACTTTTCTGCTATCCTGGTCTTTTGCTGTTATATTTCCTCTGCCTTTGGCTATACAGAGTGTCTGGTCTATTTCCTACTCCCAAGGTGTAAGAAAAAAAAAAAATCTTTTTTATTAGTTTTTTTTGCCTTTTTTTGTCACATTGGACCCCCTAAACCTTTTTTTCATTTTTCTTTCTTTTTTTTTTTTTAATAAAGGAATCAGACATCACTGTGATGGCTTCACTGCCTGCGTGCAGCTTCTAATAAAATCCCCTTGAGTTTAAGTGTTTTCAAAGCTGTGCTACTAAAAACTTCTTGCCATTGGAAATACATAAAACCACCAAAAAAAAGAACTCTCAAGACACAAGAACTTATCTTGATCAAGTGTCACTCTGGATTACATTTTGAAAGGATATCAAGTGATGCCTCTGAATTTTTAGGATTTTTAGCTTTTTGTAAATTTTAGAAGTGGTAAATGTAGATTTTAGCGTAGCTGTATAATTTGTCACACTTTAGAACAGTAGTTAGCACATGCTAAATCCTTTCTCCCTCTTTCATGTGGAATTTTCTAAATTCTTTAGCTTGTTTAGACTTCTCTCAAGGAAGGTCTTCATTCTGTTTAAGAACATTTGCACCCTAGGCTGAACAACAAGATCCACCATAGACAAAGCAACCTTCAAACCCTTAACCTTGGAGGAGCTCCAAAGTACTTGTCAGAGACTGAAATGTTTGATGATTTATGAATTCTAGGAGACTTTTGCAGGCTTTTGACTTGCATTATACCTCTGATGAGCAATCCGGCCCCTCCCTCCCTCCAGTGCTGAAGGTGTGAAGCCCTGAAAAGGCAAGAGCTGAGCTTGCAGGCTTTTGACTGTTGTGTTGTACCTCTGATGGCCCACAGAAGCCCATCCCCCCACCTCTGCCAGTCGGGAAAAGGGCGGGAACCAGGCCAGACACAGAAAACCCTTGTGCAGAGCCCAGGGAGAGTTTGGAGGCTCGAGGCATGGCCCATAACACTGACCATGGATATAATAACTCATAACTTCTTGGAGTGTGAGGGCTTCCCTCCTTCACCCCCAGCAGATCAAGGCCACCACTTCAACTGACTGACATGGAAGCTGCAACTACCAAGTTTCATTGCTGGACCCCGTGGGCTTGACTATATACATCTGTCCACTCTCAGCTTTTCTCTCCCTTACTCTTATCCTGCCTTTCTCTCCCCTATGCATTTTCTCTCCCCCCAAAGGTTATCTCTATGTCACATTGTTATATGACAGCACCTAAAATTCTAGCATACCTGTTGATGCAAAATTGTCCCCTATGCATTTTCTATCTCTATGCTACATTGTTATATAACAACACAGAAATGCTAGCATACCTGTTGATACAGAATTGTTAAAATAAACCTTGCCAGTACATGTTTTCAGACATCGATTATTCAGTGTCATTTCACTCTAATGCACCCCAAGGGAATTATTGATAAAAACCTGAGTTACCCCCCCTCTCCCCTTTTCCTGGGACGGGTCGTAACAGTACTGTACATGCCATGAAGAAGAGAAAGATGAGGGAGGACAAAGGTCTTGAGGTCCCCAACTCAGTTTTGAGGGGCGTGTTGGGGGAGGATCTGGGGAGTGGATAATTCTGGGATTGGATGGACAATACCATAAATTGTGGAACCCCTGGACTCTTGTGCATGTACCATGCTATACTCCCATGATTGAAGGCCTTCAAATTAAAGGACTGCTCTCTATCTTATCTCTATACTAAATTTGCCTGGTGAGTCTTTTTTTGGCTCTTGATCTAAGGCATCACAAGCCAGTCCCACTTTGTCAACACATAAGATTGCACATACACTTTCTTGGCAGTATCATTTGCATGTGATAGGTTTTGTGTGGACAAAGTTAAACTGCACTGGCCTGCCAGTATCACTGCTCAAGAAAAGTGAGTGCAGGCAGCTTAGTAAACATCAAGGAGCTACTTTTCAAAGTTTTGGCCTAAAATTTCCTTTACTATCTTTTGTCAGATTAGGGGCATAAGCATGGGTTAAGTATTTAATTTTTCCCCAGTCTGAAAGTCCTAGACAACAGTTTGGGTAAAAATTTGCCAACTTATTAGTTATATGTAAAGTGAGAGCTTCTGTGGTAATGCACCAGTTATCAATAAGAAACTGCATCGGCCACCTGAACCATTCAGTCTTCTCTGTATTGCCAGCTGCACACACTTTGAAAAATTCTCAACAATATTTTGTGGTGGACAGAAAATGAAAGGTCTGCTTCACCAACTTACCTTATATGAGTTCACACTTCAGCTGCTTTACAACATATGGGTTGGATTCCAAATGTATGACAGTAATTTTCAAATGGCAATAAAAGAACGAGAAGATCTATCCAATGTTATAGGTTTGTCAAGCTGCTCAGACCAAACATGAAATGCATCTTAGGGGCTAAACATGTCAGCTGCAATCAGTATGAGATGCTCACCAAGTCTGTCAAAATCTTGTCTTTCCCCTTCTGACAGTCCTGTGTGCCTCTGAATGCATACAGATACCTGTCTGTCAAATCCTTCAGTGTTCACTGGTTTCTCTAAAGAAGACAGCTATTTGCAGTCCTTACATGTGAAGTGTTTATTGCTGCTCAGTGTTCAAATCAGTCTCAGAAAGCATTATTTATCTCTACCGATGCCTGTTACTGTGCAGGTTTTCAATAGCCACGGTATCAATCTACATGACTCAGTCTGTGCATCCGGTGAAAAAAATAACACTTCACTCTTACCATTTGTGTTCCCAGCTTGCAGAAGTGATGAAATAATTCATTTCTAATTGTTGTCCATGAGTACTTCTGTAGGCCCCACACTGCCACTGAGCACAGAATTCAGATGCCAAATCCTCCAAATCCTTCCAACTTGCTACATCAGCGCAGAGAATAAAGGTGGAGTAAAAGATTTTAGAAACTATTCTTATATTTGCTCAGAGAGAGAAACAAAAATGGACAGGAAATAATTTCTAAGCAGAGATCTATTACATAAGATTTTACCCAAGATTTAAGGTTTCTCTTTGATTTGTCCACCACGAGAAATGAGTGATTACCTTCTCCTTTAGATAAGACACTGCAAAAATTTTAATTGCTCACTGTTGTGCCATTCACCCATTAACTATCTACTGACTGTTCAAAGCAGTACAAAGGGTTACCAAGCACAGTACATAACAGATAAACAAATCAGCTGTTCTCCTCATTCAAAATTGTAAACTATAATCAAAGATGACAAAGTAGTCCTTATTACCACTGAGGCCCTGATATGGGAAACTCTCCAGGCACAGAAGTTGTCATAGATAGGGCAAATTCCTGTGGGCAACTTTCAGGGCATATCATGTAAAAAGCATCAGGAAAATTATATAGCTACATCGTAATGCTTCCAGTAGGGTTGTTACATGGTAGAAATCTCCTGTCAGTACTGAGATGCAAAAATTCTCATGTCCCAGTTCTTAACTGCAAAAAATTATTTTTTCACCTGTGTATTTTTTGTACACCCACCATCTCCTTACAACATCTTCATTTTTTCTAGTTGTAGAAGATTAAGCATAAGGTTAGATAACTTAATTTAATCTACACACAAAACCCATTAAAATATACCTTCTTTCTGGATTGCAGAGTGTCCTCATCTTATACTACCGGTGACTGTAAGTCCCCTGTTAAGTTTCTCAGGAAACTGTATTATGTGTTAGCAGGGTGACAAGTGAAAACACACAGAAAAGGAGACTTTTTTGTACTATCACCAAAAAATCTCCGTATGTCTGTTTTGCATGATGTAAATTTGTAACAATAACGTGTTGTAAGATTATAAGATTATAGGGTATAACATCAAACAGCAATCCCTCTAAAAAATCATGTGAAAGTATTATATATGAACAATGATGTGAAATCATCAACAACTAAGCTTACACAATACAGATTTCTCAAAAAAAAAAAACAAAAAACAAAAGAAACATCTCAATATCATATAAGGAAGAAAAATTCAGGTAATCTTTCTCAGAAGTGAGAACTTTGCTAGGGTCAGAGAACACAGGTTGAAGGAAAGAGGTAGTCTTATAAAATAAAATCATCATTACTTTTCATGATGAATGTCCATAACTTGCAAAGCTTTACTGTTGCAGGGAGCGCATATGTTTTTGAATAATCCCATTACAGTCAGTAGATTTTCATAGCAATATTTGGAAGAGCAGGCCCTAAATTAATTAAAATAAGACTATTCAGCTCACAGCAAGCTGTATGGAAAATTGCCTTTAAAATGCCTCAAAAATAATCCCCATTTTATCTGTAGTGAATTTCCCATCCACTGTGGTTACCACCAAATTTCTAGTCAATTAGTGAATGCTCTATCCATCATTCATTGATATTTGACACTCAATAAATGTTTAATTGTGTTTAACTAACATGCTTCTATGAGATGTTTAACTATTTAACATTAATAGGCTTGCCAACAATTGATTTTGCTCAAGTTGTCAACTATCAAGTCCTTCAACAAACAAATTACCTGTATTGAAATGAGAGGAATTAGCCAACTTCCCAGCACAGTTTCATCCCATTACATGACTCCATGAAGACGATGTACATCTGTAGGGCAATGTCATGGCTGAAAGAAATCCATTTATCAATTCTGCTGTCACTTTCAGAAACAAAAACACTAGAGAACGTTTAACCACAGGGGTCTCTCACTTTTCACAGTGACAGCTCTGTGGCCCTTACTGAAGCAGTCTCTGCAGAGGTACAGAAGAAATTTCTAAAGGTTCAGCTACTGTGCAGGACATTAAACCTCTGAGGCACCGAGGAAAACACAAAAGGATTGTCAGTGTCAGGTCTGAGATAGGAAAAAAGCTTTGAAATCTAAGAGGGAATAAAAAGAAAAGCCTTGCACAGGTATGTCATCCCTGGTCAGATAAAAATACCAACAGAACAGGTGATAAAGCAAGATTCAAAAAGCTTCGGTCTCTAGGAGAAACGCAACTCGTTTGTTTTTGCTGGGAACCTCACACGTTAGTTTGTTGCAACTCAAAATCTTAAAAGCCCACTGTGGCTACAAGCACAGCAACGTTCAGAGAAGTTATAGTCTTAACAAGTTCTCTAGCTGCTGGTTTTATGCACATTTCACCTATTGTATATCAAAGAGAAGACACATTTCACCCAAGCTGCTGGTCAAAAGATGACAAATTTTAATTTGTCCTAAAGGTGCCATAGAGAATATATAGCTACAAATAATGTCAATGATGAGATGGTTTGATAGTCATTAGATGGTTAAAGTTGTTCCCGAGGAATATTTATAAAAGAAATGTACTTTTTAAATGAGAAAATGTGACATCTTTGCCAAAGGAAAAAGTGTATCCAGGCAGACCCTGAATTCAGCTAGGTTCCCCCCACAAAAATGCGTCAGTTGCACCCTTGTTATGAAAGATGTGAAGATGTAAAGCTTTTAGTTCTGTGGACTTTTGGAATATCTGGGACAATTGTGTATAAATATCCAGGGTTCCACATCCTCAATAAGAACAGACTTTTCCAGTTTATAGAATTACATATTTTGAGCTGTCAGTGTCTGTACAGTTAAGATTTATGTTTTAAGAATTAAATGAGAGCAAAGCAAAACAAAAATTATGGTGAAAGACTTTTTCTTACTTAGCAGCAGTTCTAAGTCCAACCAAAATAATTATAGATCACACTCCCTAGGAGAGATACAAAATTTTGCACACTTGACAGGCAAGACAAACGCAACTAAAAGTTATAGATTGAATATCGTTCTGCTTGAAGCATTATAGGTGGAGTTTGGTGGTAATTGAAGTGTGATTAAAGGAGTCTCTCTGCTCTGAAATCAGACCAAGAACAGAATACAGTGGTTTTTAGGGTACCCTGCATTACGATAATTCTTAATCTGTATAAAAGCCATTGCAACAAAAGCCATTGAAAGTCATTCTGAAGTTCCTGAAAGGGCATGGGATGTGAAATTTTTGGTCCTGGTGGAGAACATTTAAAGAATATTTTGTCTGTGATATTAAATTATGGAGAAAATTTTTTCAATTAATGTTATTCTCAGGCACTTAGATATCTGTAGAATCCAAATGAAATACACCAAGTTATTCTTGCACATATGTGTTAAATGAGTCCTTTTTGAAGTTCACTACTCTTCATCAGCGAATTTATATTTGTACACCACTAATGTGAGAACAACCACAAGAGGATTTAAAAAAACCCCTCTGTAAGTCCAAGGTGTTAATTGCAGGAATATGACAAGAGCAACACACATGATCCACAGTGGATTGACATCAAAAACATAAAATATTATCCACAGCCAGAGACTCCTAGCTAAAAGAAAGAGTAAAGCGAGAGATTTGTGAAGTGGAAACTCCTGGATTCCTTATAGGCAAAGTATAAACATAATAAATATGCTAGTAAGAGGTGCAAGATGCCTGAAGAACACTGTTGCTAAATTATTTATAAAAATTAAAAATGCCAGCAATGCTTTATTAAACTGGCTGTCTGTAACTGGGTAAAAATCATATGCTCATTGGAAAAAAACCCTCTTCTTGGATGTGGATAGAATAGAATGGAATGAAACAGACTAGATTAGACTAGATTAGAATATTTCAGTTTAAAGGGACTTAAAACAATCGTCTGTTACAATTGCCTGACCAATTCAGGGCTCACCAACAGTTAAAGTATGTTATTAAAGTCATTGACCAAATGCCACTTAAACAATGACAGACATTGACCACCTCTCTAGGAAGCTTGTTCCAGTGCTTGACCACCTTGTGGGTAAAGAAATGCTTCCCAATGTCAAGTTTGAACCTTCCTTAGTACAGCTTTGAGCTGTTTCGGCATATCCCATCATTGGATCCCAGGGAGAAGAAATCAGTATATCCCTCTCCGCATCCCCTCCTCAGGAAGCTGCAGAGAGCAATGAGGTCACCCTTCAGCCTCGTCTCCATAACTTTTCTGAGTTTATACTCCAAAGGTCTTCCCTCACACCTTTTTTGTAAACTGGAATAATGTTGTCTAGCTTTCAGTTAGCAGTAGGACTAGGACTTTAGCCTGGCTTTCTTAGTTTTAAGGCTTTAACAACCTCCTCCTTATCCTTGTTTTCCTTATTTATTCTGCTTTGAAAATATTTGACACACCATGCTCTCTTTTTCAGATAGGACCTGGTAAAGTATGGGGTCAGCAATTGCTGGTGGTGTTTGCTTACTTCTGGCCTGCTTAATAAGGATGGTCAAATAGTATTCATGGCAGTGGTCTTTGTGTTAAACAATATTAAAAATGTCACATACTATGTTCAGAGTTTCCATTTTGTTTAATCACAATTTCTCTAGCCACAAGGTTTTTTTCACATCCAGCTGCAGTGGCATATGATATTCTAACACTGTCATAGAATGAATCATAGAAAGGTTTGGGTTGGAAGGGCCCTTAAAGATCATCCAGTTCCAACCCCCTGGCTGTTGGTAGGGACACCTCTTGTACTTCTTACAGCTCTTCTAAAGGTTACTGTCCAAAAACTTCTGTCGGCAAAGTAGTTGGTGCAAGGTGGTGCATGTCAGTACTTCTTTTTTTTTTAATCCTTTGCACTTACTTAGGTACCTAGCAAAACTTTCAGAGGCAAAAAGAGAAAGAAATGCCTGCTTGAAAAATGTAAATGACAAAATAAACCTCCACAATAATGTTAGTTTCTCTTATTTAACTCAGTTCCCAATATACCAGTGCAAAAATATAGCCCAGAAATATTTGGTTTCTGTTGACAGCAAAATCTCAAGTGTCTCAGGACCAATCTTGAATTCATTAAAAAGTCCTACACATTTTTTGGGGGCTGTATTAGTTGTTCTAAATGTCATCTTAGAAGATGTATGAACACAGTGACCTTTGCCTACCTTTTTTTAGCTTTGTTATTTTTCTTTACACCCTCAGTATGGAGTGTCCTGTGGATCATGTCCTGTTGGAAAATTCTTGATCACAAGTTGTTTGACAGAGGTAAAGGCAGCATGAGAAAGATCATGGAACAGAATCCTTACAGTAAGGGCTGTATTCTTGGTTAAATTCTGAAAATCCTCCTTACCTTCCCTCAGGCAGATAGGATTTTGCATTCAGTTGTGGTAACTTCCAAAATTGTGCTGGAGGGGAAAAAGCAAAATAATTTCCCTTTGCTAGCCACACTGACGACAAAACAGAAGTCATGTCAGAAGTCACATAAGGCAAATGTACCTCCACACGAGGTCTTCTGCATGTGCACTCTAAATATATAGATGAAGCAGGTAAACTCCCTCAGTCCAAGCTGCAGGACGTGGTATTGAACCATCCTGAGCATGCACACCGGGTGGTGAGCTTGCCAAGCCACACTGGCGCTTCATTTTACCCTCCACAACCTAATTTCTTTGCACAGAATTGAGTCATGGAAAGAGGACTTGTAAGACAGATTCAAAGCAAACCCTGCATGCACATGTGAGCTTAGGAGCTGAAGTGACCTTGTCTTCTCATTGGAAATTTGGCATGAGTGGCCATTCTTTTCTCTGTTCTCAAATTAGTAGAGTCTCCTTACTTTCTACACCTTTAGTCCCATGGATTAAAAATAAACCTGTCAAGATTTTTCTGAACAGTAATAGATCTTAGAGTAAAATGATTTGATTTGTTTAGTCATGTTACTCTTTATTTGTGAAAATCTAGACAACAATGGAAGTATCTGAATCCTAGCACAATAAGTATTTCTCTGAATACCCACATCATCTGTCTGTTGTGGTCTTGTTTGTAAAAGTTTCAGTCTACCAAAGGAAAACCAGTGTGATTTAGATGACTTGTAATGCAAGGTGAACCACTGATACTTATTCTGCTATATGCTAAACAGTACAGGGATTACTTTGGAAAAGTATTAACTGAGGGTTGTTTATTGTCCAGTAGCTGTTACATTCACAGTAGCTGTGACTGATATGTGTAGAATCTTGTCTCTAAGAATGGGGTAACAGTGAATGAGTTTTATTTCAAATAAAGAATTCAACGAATTTCATTTTACTATTCAGTCAACAAAACACCAGTTCATGACAATGGTCCCATAACAATGCCATTATTTTTATCCAAATCGGAAATGATTTTCAGAATAGGAATTCTGGATATTTCAATTAAGGTAAGGACCTGTTCTTCGGGTAGACTGCAAAATACATATCTTTGTTGTCCAAAGACATATTTCATCAGAAGAGGGAGACAAACTCATATTGGCAGATGCGAATCTGGATTTCCTTTATCATGTTTTCCTTTATCATTTATACACAACCTCAAGGAAGTACCAAAAACTTTAGTACACAACTCTTCTTGCTAAATGTCTACTTACAGGGCATACTGAAAACACAGTTTATAGAGGAGATAAAAAATGAAGCCAGATTTAGAGGTGGCATCAGTAAGAATAATGTGGTAAAAATGCTCTCATACAGGCACACATTTATAATTATTTGTTTACTCAAGTAGTCTCTGCAAATTCTTTTGAAAATCTGTTACAAAGTCAGGCTTTCAGCAGACCAGAAAAAGTAGACCCAGAAATATCTTTCAACTCTTGACATTGACCCATTATTCAAAAGTACCTGGAACTGCTTGAAATAAATGTTCCAATGGGCATAATCTTCAAGTTCAGATTCTGTATTTCCACTGACTAGGGACTTCTGATGCAACTTGATGTCTATGAACACATTTTTTGCTGCACACTGTTGTAATGTATGTTCTTTTTTTGGTCACTGTGAGTTAAGGCTGCTAGGTGTGTTTAAAAACATACATTGCAGCTGAGGTAAACAAAAAATGTCATTGCTGAATAGTCATAACAATTTCTTTTCCACAGTAAATATATCAAGTAAAGAATGTCAAGACAAAAGTATCTCTGGGGATAGTATCTTGAAGCCTCTAGTAAAGTAATCCAGAGTTCTACCTTCTTGAGTGACCTCAAGTCATTTAATAAGCATTCTCCTGCTTGAAGCAGGAGTAGTAATCTTAAGGTTTTGGCTCTACTGGGGAAGAGTGCTCAGTTTGTCTGTCCCTCTTCTGGTTTTGGCAATAGTTTTGGTAATATTTGCTGCTGAGAGAGGAGCTGTGGCCTGTAGAAAATGCCAGAGTACCTTTTCCTAAAAGACAGTGTTCTCCCTAGTTAACTCATTATATTAAACAAGCATTTAGTCTGGCTTCTCTAGCAATCCTTGTTGACTAAAGTGTATGTTTGACAAGCAAGCTTTCAGACTGCAACAGTCTTAGCCCTTTTTCTACTTATTCTGCAATTATTATTAGCAATTTGCTAATAATTAGACTAGTAAGGGAAGAAGTGGGATTTTAACCAGGAGTGGGGGAGGAATAGATACTCAAACTTTGCACGTCCCAGTTTAGTACAGATGAAAAAGGAACAACTCATATCATAGAATCATAGAATGGTTTGGGTTGGAAGGGTTTCAAGGATGACCTCGAAAGTCATCCAGTTACAACCCCTTTGCCATGGGCAAGGACCCCTTCCGCTAGACCAGGTTGATAGAACCCCATCCAACATAGCCTTGGACACCTCCAGGGATGGGCAATCCATGACTTCTCTTGGCAACCTCTTCCAGTGCCTCACCACACTCACAGTAAAGAATTTTTTTCCTATTATCTAGTCTAAACCTACTTTCTTTCAATTTGAAGTCATTCCCACTCATCCGTGTAGTAACATGCTCTTATAAAAAGTCCCTCTCTGTCTTTTTGCATGTTCTCTTCAGGTACTGGAATGTAAAATTAGGTCACTCCTAAGTCTTCTCCAGGCTGAAAATCCCAATTCTCTCAGCCTATACTGTCCCTTACAGCAAAATACATGCAATATGGTAGTCACTATATCAAATTATCACACAAAACCACAAGTCTAAGTGTTTATAGATTCATATAGATATTCAGATAAGAGATTATAGACAGCAATACCATTTGACTCAACAGTGTATTTGAGCTATTCCCTGGCAGCCAGGAAGACCAACCGTGTACTGGGGGGCATCAGGTAAAGCATCACCAGCTGGGCGAGTGAGGGGATTGTCCCACTCTGCTCTGCACTGGGGCGACCTCACCTTGAATATTGTGGCAGTTTTGGGCACTACAATATAAAAAGACATTAAGCCATTAGAGAGGGTCCAAAGGAGGACAATGAGGGTGGTGAAGGAACCAGAGGGGAAGCTTTATGAGGAACAGCAGAGGTCACTTGGTCTGTTCAGCCTGGAGAAGAGGAAGGAGACTGAGGGGAGACCTCATCGCAATTACGACTTCTCATGAGGGGAAGAGGAGGGACAGGCACTGACGTCTTCAATCTTGTGACCAGTGACAGGACTCAAGGAAATGGCCTGAAGTTGTGTCAGGGGAGGTTTATGCTGCATATCAGGAATGGGTTTTTCACCCAGAGGGTGGTTGGGTGCTGGAACAGGGAAGTGGTGACAGCCTGACAGAATTCGAGAAACAGTTGGACAATGCTCTCATGCATACAGTGTGATTTTCAGGGTGTCCTGTGCAGGGCAAGAAGTTGAACTCAATGATCCTGATGGGTCCCTTCCAACTCAGCCAATTCTATGATTCTGTGATTCAGATAGCCATAAAATATTTTTCACTGTAAGAGAGAAGAAGTTAGATCTGAAGATCTCTGGTTCTCCCTATCATCTGCAATTATCTTTTTACATTTATGTCAGTGGACTTTACAAATGCTTGTAGCTTGGATTACCCTAGAAATGGTGGTTTCCAAGACATAAAGCAGATAGTAACTCAGAAATGCAGGATTTAAAATTATAATTGCCTGTGAAAGTTTTTACACTGATATTGTGCGTTTTATTTTCTTTTTAAAAAGAAATAAAAGTAAGTGTGAAGTAGTGTTGATTTTTATCAACAATTAAGAAGATAACTGTTCCTCTCATCATCCTAGATGTGAATGCTGATCAAACAATTAAAAAAAAATCAAAGGTATCAATTTTTTCATAAAATATGCAATTTTTTTTTAAAGAAAGAGAAAAATCAATTTTAGTTTGAAAGGCTCATTAAAAATGTAAGCTCAAGAGTATGGAATACAAGATTACAACTCTTAATTTTTTTTTCTCATATATCAGAAGTAATCAAATAAAACCAGTTTGCCTCCAGGGTTTTAAACATCAGTATAATTCAACTCAATAATGAAGTTAAAATTAACAGAAAAAAGACAAAATTAAAAACAAAAGAAAAACAGTCACCAATCCTCAACCAAAAACCTTTTCCCCTGCCACCACATAAATTTATTTAAGAAAAATGGATAAAAGTATGTCTGCTGGATATATATCAAAAGCATAGGCATCACTGGATTCAGGAAGTACAAATGTATGTTTTCTAAACAAGACACAAAGACTACAAAATATAAGAACTAAGGTATGAATATATGCTATGATTATGTTAATAGCAATACTCACACTGAAAATATCTGGCTCCAATGAAGCCTCTTTATTTATTCATCTACAGAGGAATGAAAGCATAGTGCAGAGGTCAGTAAGGGTATCTAATCTACCCAGGCCCCCCATAAATGCTTTAATGAGTTTACTTGCATTCATTGACCTTGATAATAAACCATGCTGAGAGCTTTCGACTCCTGCAGTGTGTGAAAAGCACCATACAATATTAAGTCTGCTGCCTCCCATTCCCTTCAAATGTGCACTAAGCTTATGAGGAATGTTTTAGATCACGAATTAAGTCTTTTAGGAGAAAAAGGTTGCCATATCCCAGCTATGACAATGATGCTGACAATAATGGATAGTGCTGTAAAGTGGAACAAAACCAGAGTGTGCTGGTGGTTTCCACGGCTGTCAGGAAAGATCCCCATCTTACTGTCTTTTTACCTTGACTAACTTCAAGCACCAAATCATTGTGTAGCTATTTTAAATATTCTGCATGCTTTAAACAGACGTGGAAAAAACCACATGTACACTCCTACGGCGGGTTAGTCCTCACACGGGGCACCATTTATGGCGTATTAGTTGGAGGGGGAACCTTCAGGCTCTAGGTGCCAGCCCATTACCTGGAAAGTGAATGCTCTTTCCCCCTGCCCCTGCCACGTGGTCTGGCAACCCCGTAAGGAGTTCACACAGACCACCAGGGAGGGATGGACAAAAGAGGAAGTTTATTGTGGGATAGGGGTTTATAAGGCTTTTAGGAGGGTCAAAAGGGGACCAATTAAAGGTTCAGGGTCATACAGAAAAAACTATTCATGTAAGGAGTTAACAGCCAATAGGAAGGGGTTAACAAAGACCAATGAGAAACAGCTCAGGACATCTTCCCAGGACACTCCTGTATAGGAGACAATAGTCCTTCACAGGGGGTGTCAGGAAGAAGGGGCAATGACTTTGCAGAAAAGCAAAAGCCATTTTAAAACCTGTTTAAGCCACCTTAAAAACTTCTGTTTCTATAACATTTGAGCTGTTTTCTTCTTTTTTTTCACTAGTCCATCTCTGACAGGACTTTTTCCATCCTACATATGGCAAATCCATTGCCACACACTCCTGCTTGATGAAGAGTGTAAAGAGAAAGGAGTCTGACCGTAGGAGGTATTTCCACTTGCCCTGTTGCCCTTTATGCCTAGAAGAATTTTTTTCAGCTACAGCAAAAACAGCATGGGCGACAGAAGTAAAAGGGGCACCAGGGTCAGTCACTGGAACTGCAGTACTCTTCCTACACCTCCTCCTCATTTTGTAGCAATGCCATATATATAAAGAAGCAACAAAAAATCCTTGAGTTTAACCCCGTTGGTAGAATATAAAGATGTAGAAAGCTCAGCAGATAGTCAATGCAAGTGCTTGTTTTGCTACCACCTCCTCACAGTGTGATTGATCCTGGAAACTGTTATGCCATTAAAGACTGTGGCCAGTCTTCCCCACTTGTTTGCCTACTTCACACCTCTCTTCCAACACGTCTTTACTCCCTTTCAAGTCTTCTTGTGACAACAGTTCCTTTCACTATACAGGATAGATAGCACCTATGTGAAATTCCTTGCTTCCGAACAGTTTGGCAAAAAAGTAACCTGAGAAATTTATGAGAGAATAAACCCCCCCAGTCTATTAACACCGCGACACCACATCAAGAAGTTAAGTTGCTGAAGACCAGAAGAGTACTTTGGGGAAGTATTTCTATTACTGCTCCTTATACTCTTCCCCGTTCATAAGTTACTGGCTACTCTCTGAAACAGGATACCTTGCTGGATGGGGCCTTGGTTTGACTGGGGCCAGCTGCTTTTCTTTTCACTTGTGATACTTTCAATTGTTGTTTATCGTTACTGATAAAAACATAATTAAGATGAGTGAAAACTTTAGCTGCAAACCATGCCCATAACTAATTGCTGTTCCATTTGTCTTCCCTTGCTAGTAGTTTATGCATAATACCGTCATGACTTTTGCTGAGATATTAAGTGCTTTACAACTCTAAGGTTTGCTTTAGTGATACATATGCCCAGCAGCTACAAGGAATCCCAATCTGATTCTCACATCTAGGTGCCAATAAAGTAGAAACAAAATAATCCAGCTGTAAAATGCTTTTTTGTTGTTGTTGTTCAGATAGGTGAATGTTTAATTCTTCTGAGTCCTCCTTGAAATTGAAAATAAAACTGCAAGAAAAACAGATCACTGGTTTAGCCAGTTTCCCTCTTGAGATGGTGGAAAGGCTGTAACCGTCCTCTTTGAAACACCTTCTGTCCTTTTAGGTATTCTACTTGTTCACTGTACTTCTAACATCGTTATGGTTTGTTTCACAGAATGAATGCTTGGAAAAGATCTACAAATCAATGAAATGTCTAGGAGTATAAAAAAATGTTGCATTTCAAAAAGCCCTTATCCGCCTTTTTTTTTTTTAATTAAAACTCAATTTTTCCTCTCCTTTTTTTAAATTCACAAAAATAAACTGGAAATGTTTTTCTCTAATTAGCTTTTTCAAAGTCTTTTTCTTTTTATTCCAATCCACACTACCTACAGCAAAATACTACCTTGAAGATCTGAAGAGGCATAGCAGAGACCAAATCATTGACCATCTCAATAGATTAAGAGGCTAGGCTTTGATGGAACTGATAATGAATAGGTACGTCCCTACAGTACTCATTTGCAATATGCAATATTCAATGTATTGGTGAGGTCCTGGCAACTGTTTTGCAAGAGCAGGATCTCTCAGTAAAGAAAGAAAAGAATGGCACGCCTGGAACACTATGTTACTAGTGCTCATGCTAACAGTAAAAAAAAAAAAAAAAATTCTTCTTCATATTTGCCAATCCTTGCTAAGTGGGTCAGTGTGGTTCTGTCATAATTTCCCACTAACTTCGTACTTCCCTTTTAAGTAGTGCGAAAGGAGGAAGAGTGGGTGCACCCTCTGAGTGCAGAGAATCATAATTTCAAACAAAAGGAGCACTTAATAATTTCATTAACCTTTTCCCAGGCAGTTATGCATGACAAAGTGACAGGAATGTGTGGACTTCTTTCATGATAACTAGTTTATTGCAGTTACCAATTTTGAAATGTTGGAATGGACCTTCTAAAATTATTATCAGAACAATTACGTACATAAATAAAACTAATGAGATGTGATGCTGTTCTGGACTGATAATGATCTTTTAGAATCATCAAATCAAGTAGGCTGGAAAAGACCTAGGACCAAATATCTTGCCAACTAGACCATGGCACATCCAGTCTTTCCTCAAACACCTCCAGGGATAGTGACTCCACCACCTCTCTTGGCAGTCTATTCCAATATCTAATTACACTTTCTGTGCAGAAATTCCTCCTAATGTCTGACCTAAACTTCCCCTGGCCCAGCTTGATATTATGTCCTCTTACCCTGTCACTGGTTGCCTAGGAATAGAGACTGACCCTCACCTGGCTACAATCTCCTTTCAGGGAGTTATCGAGAGTGATGAGGTCACTCCTGAGCCTCTTTTTCTCCAGGCTGAACAACCCCAGCTCCCTCAACCGCTCCTCATAGAACTTGTGGTTCAGACCCTTCACCAGCCTTGTTGCCCTTCTCTTATCTCACTCCAGGACCACAATGTCCTTCCTGAATCGAGGGGACCAGAACCAGGCACAGCACTGAAGATTTGGCCTCACCAGTGCTGAGCACAAGGGAAGAATCTCTTCCCTAGTCCTGCTGGCCATCCTATTTCTAATGCAAGCCAGGATGCCCTTGGCCTTCTTGGTCACCTGGACAATGCTGGCTCATGTTCAGTCACTGTCAATCAGTACCCCCTGGGCCACTACCCAGCCTCTCTGTCCCCAGTCTGTAGTACTGCATGGCATTGCAGTGACAGGACCCAGCTCTTGTTCTTGTTGAGCGTCACCCAGTTGTCCTCAGCCCATGGATCCAGCCTGTCCAGACTCTTTTGAAGAACACTCCTTCCCTCCAGCACATCATCACTCCCCCCACAGCTTGGTGTCATCCCCAAACTTACTAAGACAAGACTCAATCCCCCCAACCAGATCATCAATAAAGATACTGAAAGGACTGGGCCACTATCCTCAATTCTATACCGCCAAAACACTCTCTTAATGAACAGAGAAAGCTCACCACCTCTCCTTCCTTGCCTGTACCTTTTGAAGAGTTTATGACTGTCCATTGCAGCACTTCAGTCATGCCAGTCATCCCATCCTGTTTAATGATGGCAACTACGTCATAGCTTTCCAGCTGCACAGTGACCTCCAGCTTCTCCTGTTTCTTACACATGCTGTGTGCATTGGTGTACATGCATTACAGCTGGGCTGCTGATTTTTCCACTATCTCAGGCATGCCACCTCTAGGTTCATCTCTACCAAACCTGGTCTCATCCCCTTCCCCCTTGCTTCAAATCTAGTTTAAAGCAATCAACCCTGCCAACTCATGGGCTAACATCTTTTCCCCTTCTACATAGGTGAATCTCATCTATCTCCAGCAGACTTGGTGCCATATAAAATGCCCCACGATCAAAAACCACCAAAATTCCACTGACAGCACCAGTCTTTAAGCCACTTATTGATTGCATCTTTCTGTGTATTCCTTTTCATATTCATCCCTGCTATGGTAGGAATTGATAACACTACCTGTTAGCACCTGAAGTGCTCCTGTCACTTCAACTGGGTGACTCAGTGCCTTGAAGTCTTTTTTGATTACCCTGGTACTTCTCTTATTGACCTTGTCACTGTTGACCTACACAACCAGCAGTGGGAAGTAGTCAGAGGGCCAAATTAGCCCAGGGAGTCTCCTGGTAATATCCCTTTTTCAGGCTCCTACTGAATCCAAAAAATCGGTCTGACAAACTGCTCAGAGACTTTTGGTCTTTTGAGCAGCAAAGGTATTTATTAGCAGCACTGGGAGCAAGCCAGCTATTGCTGAGTTTTCCTTCCTGTGGTGGGATTTTCCCACTTGAAGGCAAATATCCTTTGACTTTCCTGTGTTAAGGGAAGGCAGAAAAAGGCATCTCTTAAGTCTAATACTGTGAACCAAATTACACTTTCTTTTAATATTGTTAATAAGGTATATAGGTTTGCAACATCTGCATGTATGTTTTATTTACTGCTCTTAAATCCTGAGCCAACCTATGTGTTCCATTTGTCTTTTTGACTGGTAAAATTGGGGTGTTGCAATCTGATTCACACTCTACAAAATCTTAATTTCAAAAAATTTTCTATTATTGGCTCAATTCCTCTTCTATCTTCCAGCTTCAGTGCATATTGCTTCCTAACTACTGGGTTTGTTCCTGTCTGTAATTCTATTTCAATGGAAGCTGCTCTTTTTGACTTTCCTGGTGTTTCAGTAGCCCAAACTCCTGGGTATACCTGATCTAAAATTTGATTGACATTTGAATTACCCTGGCTTGGCTCCACATAGCTCATTGCTAAACTCAGAGCTGCTATTAATTGTTCTTCCTTTACCTTAAGTTCAGTTTTACCTTGTTTGAATTCTATTACAGCTCCCAGATTTTCTAGTAGGTCTCTGCCCAATACAAGTTTGGATAAATTTGGTAAATACAAAAACTGATGCACTCCCATTTGTTTTCCAATTTTGAACTTCAGGGGTTTCAAAAGAAAGCTTTTCTGATTGGCCAGTGGCACCCACGACTTAAACATATTTATCACTTTTAGGTATTAATTCAAAACAGAAAATGTAGCCCTGGTATCAATTAGAAAATCTAATCTTCTTTTTCTTCCCCTAGCTTAATTTTTATCAGTAGGTCCCCCAGCACTGGCCTGCCACGCCCCCCCCTTCACTCAGTACTCTGTAAGCAACAACAGCCCCTCCTGTGCCTGTATTTCCACCTGTTAATTCAGGGCATTCTTGCTTCCAGTGTCCCTCTTTTCTGCAATATGCACACTGGTTCTACCCAGCCTTGTCTGTCGGGGAGGTAAACCTTACATCTGTTACACAAGGCTCATACATATAACCAACACTTGTAAAATTGACAAATCTTAATTCTAGGTCTTATCAAAAGTGATGTGCTTATAGTTAACTCTTCAGTACTACCTCTCATATAGCAACTCTTAGCATGATACTACCTTTAACTATGTGCTCCTGGATGTTTCAAGGTAAGCAAGATATATCAGGTACACAATAACAATACTTGGCCAAATACAAACAAAACCAGACCAGAAGACCAGACCAGACCAGAGGGGATATTCCCCTGGGAGAGCGTCCTCTCCCATGTCCCCTGCGAGACAGTGTCCCGCCTCGACTCAAGGGTACCCAGAACCAGAATAAACAAAACCAGAAACCAGATACAAATACCTTTTATCAGTAGGCAGTGTTCTTGTCCAGCCCCTGCAAGAAGCCACCGAAGAAGGGAGCCCCTTCGGGTAAAAAGACTTACCCGAGGGCGCCCAAGGGGGTCCCGTCCTCTGGGAGATTCTGTAGCCGGGTGGAGAAGGTGTCCTGCCGTGGTTGCCAGATGAATCCGAAAAATCGGTCTGACAAACTGCTCAGAGACTTTTGATCTTTTGAGCAGCAAAGGTATTTATTAGCAGCACTGGGAGCAAGCCAGCTATTGCTGGAAAAACTTGCTCGTCGGCTCCTCAGAAAATCAGCACTTTTATACAATTTTCAGATATGATTAAATGCATATTCAAACAATTACAACATCTATCAATACATATTAAAAATAGGCGGAGTATAGGCGGAGCTTGGGGCGGTGCTTCTCTTGGTAACCCATTTTGAGGGGTCGTTCCCATCTTCATCCATAGGGCAGGGGTCTCTAACTCATGTTCCTCAGCTTGACCCTTCTTCCTTTCCATTGTTCTTGACCCGCTCCCTGAAGCTTGGAAAAGGCCCTGGTTCCAGGTTTGTTTCTTCTATTCAAATGTCTACCTGATCCTGTTATACTTCTAATTTATTGTTTCTAAGTCTATTACATGTTCTTGTACTATTCTCTTAAGCTTTGGTCCAGTAAGTAGAACAGAACGGGTACAGATCGTTTTGGATGTTGGTAACTTGTTTGCAGGCCCAAATCAACTTGTTTGCAGGCCCAAATCTCTTAGTTAACTCTTTGGGGCCTAGCCTCCTATATCACTACCCGGGGAGGGAGCAGACTTCCCTGTGGGATGGGTCTGGTTGGCATATAGGGTCTTCAATTCCCCTCAGAAGGGAGTCACACACTACAACTACCCTTTCAGCTGTGTGTGAATCATTGCTGGTACTACCAGGTGTTACACTTGCATGGCAAAGTGACATAATCAAATCTTCCAGGAAAGCTGCATCCAGTATTATTCTTCTTCAATCTGTACAGTTCAATAAACAGAATAGAATAAAACCAAGTCATCGACCTACCAATATTTTCACTCCAATGGGCTTTGGATTTCCTTCAGACTACTAAAAGCAAGGAAGATGCTGATGCAGGAAGGAAGTCATTCCCATATTATTAATGAAATTTGGACTCTGTATGAACCAATGTTATCTTAGAATATCTAGTTGTTGAATGTCTAAGCTTAGGAGAGCAGGGTGTTCTGTTTGACTGGTAGCTGTTTCAGCATGACAACAATTCTGATTTGAGCACATAATAGTTATCATAATATAAACATTCAATAAAAATTATATTAAAAAATATTTAGATTTGATTGTTTATTGTGTTGCCTGTGTGTAAAATGACCAGTGTTCTTTCTTCAACTTCCTACTAAAAAAATTGTTAATGCATAACAATAACTAAGGACCTGCTTAACAAAAAGGCATGATTATTCAGTGAAAATTGACTTTTCTTATTAACAAACCCAAATAAGTACAAGCTCTGCTTTGTAAAACAGTCACTTAGCGGTAAGGTAAAAGAAGGCAAAGAAAGATAGCAAGAATGGGTCCCCATCTATGTGTTATTTGGAGTAATAGAGATAATATATATAGGTGTGTATATATTCATGTACATGTATAAAAATATATGGGACTTAACTCCTGAAATCTTGGAGCCTGTGGGCATGAATGGGAAAACAGAAATCATAATGGTTAGTGGGACCAAGTAATTGAATCCAGTGAAGTAGGAGAGATTTTAATGCTGAGGCTTTCCACTGCTCACTGATATATTTCTGATATTATAAACCACCAGAAACTAAGAAAAACTTTTACTGCACCATGTAGTGATTGGTCATATAGAGAGAATTTTCTATATTTTCTATTTTTCAGAGGGTAAAACTTACATTAAAATCAACAAATCTGTATTCTATTCTTTAATCCTTTGAATTATATTTAGAAAATAAAATAATATATCAGTCCCAGAAAGGAGTAATAATGGTGTTTAGTTTGCTACACATGAATGATTTCTGCACATGTACAAGATTCTGATGTGCTTTTGATTTTTCATTTATCTGTAGAAATTTTAGAGCTTTCATTCCACCACTGGTTTAAATCTCAGCAGAAACACAGAAATAGATTATCTGCCTCTAAAGTTTGAGATATTTGTTATATTACTTGTGATTAAGTTGCCTTGAATAAAAATTTAGGGGTTTCTTCTCTGAATAAATTAAGGTATGTGATTAGTATGTAAGTTAGAGAAAAATATTCAAATAAGCACAGGAACAAGAAGAAAAATTCCAAAAGTCCCCAGAGCGTGATATGGACAATATTAATTTTTGTGTTATTTGTGCCTTTAAAATAATATTCTGAAAAGAAAACCCCAAGCAATGTTACTTTCAGCAAATGCTTGTTTTACTTGCTAAACTGGTAACAGGAGTTTGTGAGGTAATTGGCTTATTTTTCCTGCAGGCGTATAAATACTTATTGCTTTTTGTACTTTATATGCTTGCAAATCGATAATGTAACTTCAAGGATAGGAGTTATTTACTGATTTGGATTCAGATTATCTTGTAACTTACATTTCTATATTTTTAAATAAGTTAACAATTTGTTTAACTTAAACAGACCAAAATTTTGGAAAATTAACTTATATGTATATATGTTTTGAACAACTATATGAATTACTTTATGCTGTAAGCAAAGTTTCTGTGTGGAAAATAATTATTTTTCATTGATCTAAATACAGCTCTTAAACCATATGTATCAAGCATTATTCTTCCATTTAACATACATTCTAGAGTTACATTCGTTTTTTTTAATTTAGCTGTTGATTTCCACTATCAGAAATAGTAATTGGTGGTATTAAATTCTGTAGAAGATGGGATTTTAAAAATTTGATATTGATTATCAAATTACATTGGTTTGAATGTGTTATAAATATTATACTTAGGCATATTCTTAAACTTTCATTTGAATTTACTTACCATATGCAAGAGGAATATACACGCAGAATATATTCCTGGATGAAAGCCTGAAGTGTTATTCTTTTGTCATTTGTTTTGCTTTGTTTTAAACTTATAACAATAAAACAAGTTCAATACCTGAAGCTACCCTTCACAGTTCATTTTTCTTAAAATAAAGGCCACAAATAATGAGTATACTTCGTCTCGAATTTTAGACAGGGGAGGAGGGGTTTTCTTTCTACTTTTGTGTTGGATTATGTCCTCAGGTATGTTGTTGAATGTTAAATAATACATTGAAAGATGAAGAGCACTAAATAATGCAGGTTTTCAGGATATATGTTTTTTCACACTAAGCAAGAGAGAATTCTTTGAAGAGAAAATTTTAACTGGAAGAAAATAGAAAAATTCTCTGCATTAGAGAATTTTTTTATTTTAGTCAATAAAAACAATTCATTAAGATTTCATATTAGCTATCATACATACGTACTAGATCAAAAATGCAGACAACTGTTTGAAAATGCATTATGTATGCACTATGTATTATATATCAACATGTGAACAAACACAGAAAAAGATAATAATTTATTTTGTGCCCTAGTTGAGTTACAAAATGCTCGTGGGAGAATTTACCTTCTTTATAATTTGATTTGGTAGCTTTGATAGCTTAAACATCCTTTGTTCAAGACATTTGAACTTTTCTGCACTTTCTTATGAATTTGATATCATATCTATTTCATAAGTCAGATAAAATATTTAGAGAGTTAACTGCAGTAGTAATGTCTGTATTTTTATTTCTGAATAAAAAAATATTCAATATGGTATCTAAAATATTTTTCTTTTTTTTTTTTAATCCTATTAGA
Organism: Manacus vitellinus; assembly: GCF_001715985.3. Classification (NCBI taxonomy): domain Eukaryota; kingdom Metazoa; phylum Chordata; class Aves; order Passeriformes; family Pipridae; genus Manacus; species Manacus vitellinus. The sequence goes on along the minus strand of NW_021939718.1, from coordinate 5,147,078 downwards.
AACACAGGAACTAACAGTGGTAGTTTGCTGAATCATTACGTTACTCCTTGGAACACAACACCTAGGAGCTCATCAGAGTGGATTTTCCAGACCTGAGACTAGAGTCTCTGCCTCTGTTTTGAGAGATGCACTTCAGAGTCCCAGTCTGTGTGTGTGTGTCTTGGCTACCTCATGTCTGTAGAGCAAATCTGCTCCAAGAGGACTTCCTGGAGGACACGATGGTTGAAAAATGGGGAACAGCACTCAACCAGCTCTTGTCCTGATAGGCCACAAGGATGTGTCCTAGGATAGCACAAAGGGATCAAGGCTGCTGAGCACACTTGTTTTGAAGTGGTACAACACCTTCCTTGACACCAAGACTAAAAAATGATGAAGGTGAATTGTGAGACAACATTAGCCCACATTGTAGACAGAATCTCAGGGAAAACATTTCTTTTCTACTAAACAGGATTTAAAACTCCAATTCTGATTTTATTTAGTTTTAATAAAGTGGTAACACCTTTTTAATAGAGATGATATTAAAATCCAGGAGTTAGAGCTGAAATCCAAGAGGTGCTCTGCAGCATTTATGACATTTATACCAGTAAATAAACCATGGCCAGGGGTCCAAAGTGCTGAGCTCTGTTTACTTACACTGTTAAGCCTTTAGGACCACCCATAGCAGAGTTTGGACGTGTGTCAACTATCAGACAGTTCCAGGGCAAAGTTGAGGGACTAGGACATACCAGGGATCATTCCAACACATTTTGGTGTAAGCAGTGTTTTGCAGCCTGATTTTTTGATCAGACAGTGATCACTGCTTTTTGGTCTTTAGTAGCCCTTGAGTGTAATGCATCAATTCAGCAGTGAGGTCCAGTCATTTGGAGACCAGAACCATGATTCTGCAGCATTTTTCTTAAATGCCAGTGTCACATGCTGAGCCATGCAGTCCATGTTGCCACATCCCAGTTAACTACCAATAACAATATAATCTGAAGTTCAACATTACAGAAATATTGACTAACTTTCTGCAAATATTTGATTAACCTTTAAGATGTCTCACAGATATTCACAGCTGGGCTTCAGATTCTGTGTTTAACCTTCTGAGGATGCTGATGTCTCTTCCAAGTTCTGTATTTTGTTTATACTTTAGCCTTCCCTTAATTTTTTCAGGGTAGCACCTGAATTTCAGTCATTTTCTCCTCTATATTTGCATTCATCTGACAAAAATAATATTAAATATTTCACTCCCATACGTTTTGCTTTATTTCTAGGAGACAAAGTTTTTTTAAATATGTTTACCCAAAACAAGTGTCATAACTTCTAATCCAATACACAAAAATTTTCCAATTAGTAATGCAGCAAGCACACATTTCTGTATGGTATTGTTTGATAAGACAGCAGGAAAGAAGCTATTTTCTGATTTGAAGATAGTTTATCTTCTTTGACAGTTTTCTAGCCAGTTTAAAAAATGTCTCGGAAATACTATCTTCTCAAATACAGCACAGATTGTGGTAGGCAGATAAGTACCTAAATATTATTGATCTCATAATTTTTTCTGTGTTCATCAGGGTCAATTAGCAGAAATCAATTCACATGGTAACACACACATTCACAAAGGTAAGCTTTTAATTTAAAATATTGCTTCTATGGTACTGACAAACTATAGATAACTCTTGCCTATGCCAATGATGAATCTTCAAAGTGTCAAAATACTTTCATCAAAGAGATGATTGCCAAAAATCAATATAATCTACTTGTCATGGCATGATGACTATTTCAAGCAGCGTCCCGCTGCACAAATGAGATCATTTGTGCAAGCGTCCTCGTAGGGATTCATATTACGGGAAGAGTGCTGCAAAGCATTCTGGGACTTGTAGTTCCAAGTACTCCACATGTACAGTGGAGTGCCTTGGTGTGATTGGTTGAGAGGTCACACGTCACAATTTAAACATTGCATCTAAGCTGCTGTTCTTTTGTAATAAAGCTGGTTCAGACCGCACCTCGTGTAGTTTGGGTTCATGCAAAGCAAGCACCACACATCCTTTCCAGTCTTCTTCCCCTTCCCCACCCTCCCCCCTGACTCTCCCCTGGACAGAGTCAAATTAAGAATGACACAGAACTTCAGGTATGGTGCATTTCTTGGGGCACTAAAAGTACCTGGTGACTATTAATACAATTGAATAATTATACCCAGATGAATGGTTGTGTTTTTTTCTGAGAAATGTTCTATTTTTAACACATTAACTATCCCAGATCAGATTAAAAGAGCAAATAACAGCCACATAACCATTATTTTTTGCTTGTTTCAAATCATGAAGACACTGAGTTTACATTGATATATTTGCAGTAAGTATTTGCAGTATATATTATTATGTTTTTCATATGCTGGCTTGTATGTACTAACCTGTGTTTCAGAATAATCTTTAAATTATTCTGTGCATGTCTTTTCTAAAAGTGGTAATCCTTGACATTTAGCTACTGTATAATTTAAGGAAGGTGGGAGCTCTACTGCAATGGGCTAGTGCTGCTTGCTTTGCTCTCTTATACAGGTAGAAGCTGCTGGAATTCATTAAAGCTGCACTGTGAGATAAGTGTCGCTATGCCTTGCATGCTGGAGCATGTGGTTACTTGGTTTCCAGAGCATCTGCATGTCTCCTTTCCACTGATGGTAATGAGACCAAAAGGCAAATCACATCTCTGGCTTTGAATAGGGTTTAATGAACTACTTTGAAGCTACCGAAGATGCCAAACAGCTTGCATGTTTTCTCTGGTGAAGACAGCAAAGTGGGAGAAAAACTATCTGCAATGATGCTGCTCTGTCTTGTGTTTTATACCTGAAGTCACATATCTGATAGGGCATTCATGTGTAAAAGGAAATATATCTTACTTAAGGAACAACAGATTAATTAAAAGTCACTGAGGTTAATTATTAATAGCTATATCTAGGCAGTTCTTACACTTTTTTTTTGGCGCAGGATTTATAGCTTTTATTCCCATTTCAGATTACAACACATGAGGTTTTTCACCAGAATGTCAGTTCATGAGTGTCTGCCTTCCTGACAGGTCTCTGTCAGCAAGATAGCTGCAGCAAAGCCGGCATGCACCCAAACATCTCTAACAGAGAGAGACAGAGCAGGACTAAGCTCTACAGAAAGACAGAGTTTTGGGGTAAGAACGGAAACAAACTCCCTAAACCCCTCTGAGACCTCCTAGAGAGGAGTAGGAGATGGACTCCTATTTGAGAGGAGTCTTGGAGTGCAGCATGTACCAGAGAGAGGAGCTAAGAAGCTCAAGACGTCCCGGAGCTGGACTAGGACAGCCAGACAGAATGTGGAGGGGGTGACCTTGGCCGCCCCCCGCTGCTGCTGCCAAGCTGGCAGCTGAGACAGAGCACAGGAGCTCTGGTAGAATTCTTAAAGCAAAGGCTTACAACTAAAAGCTGCCCAAGACGTTCTGACTCAGGGGTGAATCTCCTGCGGAAAGGGACTGTCACGAAGATGCCCCTGCAGTTTGTGATATGACATGGTGACGTGAGCTTGTCCCTGATATCACAGTCCACAGAAGAGAGGGGGGAGAGGAGACCCCCTTGTGTGTAATGAAAAGAGATCCAGCTACAGGTGCTGCATAGAAGAAGAGAGACACTGCTGCCCTGAGAGTGGAAAGGATCTTTTGTTTTCCCTTCTGGACTTTTATTGGAGGGAGAAGAGATTGATCTATTGTAAATACTGATTTATCATAGGAGAGATAGTTAAGATTATGTATATGATGTATTGTAATATTTATTTGTATAGTGATTGTAATATAATTCCCTTCCACCCATACTGAGTCTTGTGTTGTGTCTGGAAAACCCATCCCACACTGGGTTGAGATGTGGGAGGAGGGGCTAGGACTTGGGAATTGAATTTTAGGGGTCTCAAACCAGGACAACAGGGATGAATGGAAAATTGGAAATTAACTCGGTGTCACCCTAGTAAGAGAGGAGAGCCTTCAGTGGTCACTGGATGCCAATCCTGGACACAACTGGAGCCCTGTACATCGGAACAAACCACAATACTGTAGCTGGATACAGGTGTCTCTAATGATCAAGCATCAAATGCATGAGGTTGAGCACAGTTTTCAGAGAATGCAATGGCTGACAGCTTGCAGTTTTGTCGGTGATGGGGTAAGGAGGTTCAAAGCTGTTCTCATACTGCACAATCCTGGGAGCTCAGTTTTGTTGCAGTTTCACGGTAAAACACAGTCAGTCAGAATACAACAGGATTCTTCTTGCTGCCCCACACTGACTGATAGCACCAAAGGACACACAAGTATCTGTTTTCCCTAAAAAGTTGTTAAGCCTGGAGGTAGCCTGTGAAGAGCAGAGCAACTCTTGGTTCACCTTGTCCCGCTGTTCTTTTCTGTAAAAGCCAATGAATAAATATAAATGTTCACATTTTCATTGGTTTTTAGTTAGGCGTGTGTTGGCAGAGGGGCTTGACAGACTGCTCACAGACCAATGTGATTGGCAAAATGTCCGTTTATTACAAAAAGGATACTCTTTATATACTGCTGCTACACTCTGACGAGTGATCCTTCTTCTACCGTATTGGATACATAAAAGAAACATACTTTGTTGTCCAGTGCTAATTGGAGTATTGCACGTGTCCATACGAGCTGAGGGTACGTGTTTATCTCTCAGGACGACTCCTTAACCTTGGCACTGATCCTCCTTTGTCTTGGCTCCAGAGCCTGAAGCCATGTTAACTACGCAGTTTCTTTTACTGTCTGTGCCCAGCTATGCCAAGGCAAAGCCTACAGAAATGCAGGAGAGATTGTTCACACAATCCTACTCTCCCAACAGGCGTGTGCTTAAATATGTCTGGAACACATTATTGAAACAGCAAGCATAATAAAAAGAGGGCTAATTTCCCTATCAACTTACTGAATAAGATAGGGATTTTCCTTAGAAAAAGATTGTAAAATTTACCCTAAGAAATTATATAACAAGATATTGTAAAATTGTCATGAGGTTTTCTGTTTTGTTTGACACTTGTCATTTCTTTCTAACTCAGTTAAACTTTATGGCCAATGAAGGAACTTGTTTTATATGCAGTGAAAGTCTTGGCACCGAGTTTATAGATTGTCTTCCTCAAAGGGTCCTCTTCAAAATCAGAATTTCAAATGGGTTCACATTAAAGACAGAATTCAAACTGATGTGTCTTCCTGTAATTAACTGTGATAACACAGGGGATGTGGAATGTCCTTTAAAACATAGCTGTAGGCTTGCAGCTGTCTTTCTGGGATGTACTACTGTTTAGTCATTGCAGTGTGAATTATGATTTAACAGACCAAAAACACTTTCAAGAGAGTGACATGTGATGTGGCAAAATTCAATTAACCGAGAAAATAACCAGCTCTCCTCAAGACTTTTAAAAGCATCAGAAGTCATATTGACATTACTAGAGTCTGGCTAAAAGGTTACAAACTTAAATTTTGCTAGGCGTGAGTGACATTTAAAAAGACATAGGAATAACCAGTCAGCTTCCACTTAGTATTTCACAGACTGATGCACTAAGGTATAAGACAGTCTAATCAGTGATTACAGGAAAATTTGCCTCCCAGCTCCCTCCTTCACTGCTTACAGCACACTGCCCTCAGCTTGTGCTTCAGCCTTATGAAATCTGAATGGTTTCTCCATTCAGAATAAATAATAACCTGCAGGATGAACTTGCAATTAAAATGATAGGTGAACTTGTTTATTTAATCAAAGAGGCACACAGCTGTAACAATAAAATCTCCACAGGGAGAGCTGGAGAGTATGTCAAGGATTCGTGAGATAACAAAAGGAGTTTACATAATGAACCTGGTGCTATTTAATCCAAAGACAACCTAAGCATGAAGAAAGTGTATATGCTTTCCTGAACACTGCAGAGGGAACCTCACAAGATGGGAGCAGGCTGGCAGCAGAACAACAAGTGTAAACAATAGATGGATTAATTGGCCATAACCCACTGCTCCATGAATGCCAGGGGACAGCACCAATGTAGGAATTGTCTTCAGGTTCTTGCCCTAATGAGGACCCGTGTGATAAGTTTCCCATGAATTTTCCTTATGGGAATACTTCACCCTCTTGTGCTTCGGGAGGTTGAAAAGACAATGACTGATAATATCTGACTCAAATTTAGATTCACAGGTAACAAAGAGATACATAAGCCAAAGATAACCTATTTTTCTGCCTCATTTCGATGGCAGTCTTGATCATATTTATTTGTAATTTCTAGAAAAAAACAGCTCTGAGGAGGTAAATCTATGTTTTGTTGCATATATATATATATATATATATATAGGATTATCAATATTGAGGGAATTTGCTTTCCTAAGAGAGAAGTCAGTCAAATACGTAGAAAAAAATCATAATGAAAATTGTCTGCCTGGGACTCCTGAGTTAGTTTTTTCTGATCTGAGATACTGCCAGGTGAGACACTTTCTTCAGTCACTGGGTTAGTGATTTAAAAAAGCAATTTTGAGGACTGCTCTGCCCACCCATCAGTGTGACATCTTTTTTAAATCAGAAGGGTATGCTGCATCTTTACAACAGCACTAGTCTCTGATCTGAAGTTCATATTGCTATGTATAGAGAAAGAAAATAAAATTGAGGTAGATACTGTCTCACTTAGGCATTCACTTCAGAAGAATATCTAAATTTAGTTTTCCCCCTTATTTTTTGTATTTACTTCAGGTCCACAGTTACAGAAGCACTTATAGGTAGGCTATCTTCTCTATTTGTTTTCTTTTTTCTTTTTCTTTTTTTTTTGAATCCCATATAGCCTTTTTATTCACTGAAATGCTGTCACAGCTATAATTACCTGCAAGAATATGCATTTTTTTCCTCTGTTACACAATTTTTTTAATATTAAAAGAAATTCAGTAGAAATTACAGGAATGGAGTTACATATTTCCAGTATTTATTTGAATAGAGTTATACTTTTTAATGACAATTTCCATAAAAATTGGACATCTGTATGGACAAAAGTAGTACATACAGAATAATGCAGGAGAATGAACCATTATTTTGCATAATAATGTATGGCAAGTTCATTATACAAAAAATACATAAGGAAAGGTTGTATAAGATTTCCGGAACACCCTAAGTTATACCTAAAAAATTTAACCAAGCATTTTTAAAGGATCCATAGAAAAAAAATTCTGCTTTTTACCACTTAGCAACGTGGCAAAAACGGCAATCTACATTTCTCTAAACATTTATTTGATTTTCATTTATTATGTGACAAGTTGTTGGGGTTTTTCTTTTTGTTTGTTTTGTTTGGGTGTTTTGCTTTTTGGCTTTTTCTTTTCTTAACTGGAAAAAATAGAAGTGACAAAGAAAAGCATAAACAATAGAAAATGTTGCAGCTACGGATAAATAACCAGACCAGTTTTTTAAAGGGTCAGACAAACCCTGAGGTGCATATCCATTACCATTCTAATATCTCATATAATCTATCATTATGACAAACATACAAGCTGTCTTCGTTTTTCTGAACTGTGACCATTTTCTGCACCTGGTAAATTCTGGGTCACATGTGAGTCTGTGGAAACTGCAAGCCCTGCAAAATATGAAATTAAATATTAGTGTCACAGAGAAGACCAGTAAAAAGTTGCTAGAGATTCCATTATACTTAAAATATCTGAAAATTGAAAACATCAGTGGGAAAGTTTTTAAATGCAGGTAAGAGGAACTGCAGTTTAAGTGCAGACCTTTCAGCACAGAGTTGTACAGCTGCATGCCTGGAAAGAGCCCCTTTACTCCCATCCCCAAGGGGCAGTGGGATTCCTTGTGCCATCTCCAAGTGCATTGTTTCTTTTGCCTCTTAACAGGGCTGCAAAATGTGCTGACTTCTCTTTGGCTTGACTAAAATGTGAGGCACTATTTAATTTTCACATTTCTTATCCCTTCCAGTCTTATTGATATTCATATTATCAAGTCATTGTAGAAGAGGCAATGCAAAAGCACTGGTGGAAGCAAGAGGGAGTCTGCATGATGGAAGAGAAGGCTCAGGGGAGACCTCATCGCTCTCTACAACTACCTGAGAGGAGGTTGTAGGCAGGTGGGGGTTGGTCTCTTCTCCCAGGCAATCAGCAGTAGGACAAGAGGGCATGGCCTTAAGCTGCGCCAGGGGAGGTTTAGGTTAGATATTAGAAAGAAATTCTTTACAGAGAGGATAATCAGCCATTGGAATGGGCTGCCCAGGGAAGTGGTGGATTCTCCATCCCTGGAGGTTTTTAAGATGAGGCTGGACGTGGCACTTAGTGCCATGGTCTAGCAACTGTGGTGGTAGTGGGTCAAGGGTTGGACTTGATGATCTCAGAGGTCCTTTCCAACCCATCTGATTCTCTGATTCTATGATTCTAAGGGAACTAAGAAAGAAGGTGGGAAAACGTGACAACTGGATTCAAAACAGAGAAGACAGGAAAAAAAAGAAACTTTCTTTCTGCAACCTGTCAGAACTTTTATTCAATTCCTCATTCATCCAACCTTCTAATTAGGATACTAAAATGTATCTTGCATCTTGCATGACATACACAATTCATCACATGTGTGTGAGAGTTCACAAAAATCCACATGCATGGATGTATGCAGATGCATTCACTCCCTACTTTGGCAAATGTACCTCTATTATTACTACTAAATATCCCACTGTGAATTTGCATTACAAACACTTCTATAATTTCATAAAATGAAGCCAATTCTTTTCATAAATTGATATCTAAACTCTCAGCCAAGAAATACTGTTAATTAAAGAAGACATTAACGTGTTAAATATTTTGTCATGGTGCATAGAGCTCTTAATTTTCCTTGATGGTCTACTTCAATGGCTCATGAGTTATTTGTACTCTTATTAATTGTTTCATTTCTAAAAATCTGAAATAAAGGTTTTCTAAAGCCCTTAAAGCCATACTCACACACAGTTTGACATTTCAGCTTGTTACTTTTAAGTGTTTATTGCCCAGGTATTCAGGAGTATTTAAGTGTCATAAGATGTATCACAGTTTCAAAAGTATCTAAGTATATAAGGTACCTTTGAATCATAAGCTGTGAAACAGGCAGCTACCACTGTCAGTTCTATTATGGTGATGCTAAATGCTTTTGAAATCTAGTCTTGTAATGCTAAATTTAGAGGGTTTTAAGAGGAATCTTCCTAAGGGCAAGAACAACTGTAGTGTATCTCCACAGATCATGAAAATATAACCCATGACCTTGTGATTCTAATTTCTTGTCCAATATAGATATTCTTAAATTTATTAATGTTAGTTTGTTAGAAAACAACACCCTTACAGATTAGGTTGTCTTTCATGTGTTTATCACAAAAACACAGTTGTCAGACTGCTAAGCAATAACTGACTTACAAGCTGGTAGCAGAGCATTGGTATAAACAAGATAACAGGAATTTGTCCTCTAAGGTCAATTTTTACAATATTCATCAAACCTAAATTAAATCAGAATATTTCAGTTAAATTCTATGGCAATAATATCAATGGCTAAAGAAATCATATCTGCTGCTGTGGTTTGCAAACTTAACACAAAACTGATACTCTCATGGCAATTCTGTTTTCATACACAGAGGAGTAACCTTTGGCTAGTTTAGGCCTTTTATTCAAAGAAAGAGTTCATGGAAATATCTCATTCTCTCCATTAGTATTTTAGAGTCTTAGAATTTTTTCCCCAAGAATTCTGGAAGAGAAAATCTGAAATACAGCAGGGTTAGTCCTTTGCTTTAGTTTAATCCTTTTTGCTTCCCCCTTTCCCTTTCTCTGACAGAGGGAAAATAAATAAAAAACCAAAACTTAGTAATATTTAAGAAATTTAAGGTGACAAATAGAGTATGGAGACTGATGAGGATTTTTCAAAGACTTTCAACAAACAGACGTTTGTGACCCCACCTAAGCAGAAAATCTCCTCTTCTCCTCTGGCGTAGTCTATTGTGGTCCTGATGGGCTGTAGCTCTTGCATGCTTTCTGTCCCCCAGCCAGCATGGAATAAAAATCCCAACTACATTTTAAATCAGAAATACTGAGAAGCTTTTTCAGAGTAAGACAGAGACTTAGGGACCCAGAGACTGACTCCAGAGTGAGGAGGTAAGGATTAAGGCCAATAGCTTTTCGGAACAGTAGCATTTTGGGAGCTAGTGAAGGAAAAGGTCTGAGATCAAAGTGGCAAGGAATGGTAGAAATGGGAGAAAGCAGGAAAAACAGTGTGTTAAAGGGATTGACTGGCAGAGAAAGAAATTAGTATGAGAAAGGTCAAACAGGACAAGAAGCCAGAAAGGACAGGGAAACCAGTGTAGGGAAGAAGCAGATGAAGAGGGACAATGGTTTTAGCTAGGATGGGTAATAAGGGCTTGAACTCACTGAAGTACACTTTCCAAGATCTAATGTAAGACAGTGTCCTGGAACAGACATCTAGATTCTTGCGGTTTACTACTGCCATGTTGTCAGCAAAACCTGAGTAAAACATGGAAAAATTATGGATGAAGAGTCAAGCTGTGTTTCCCACATCTCAGCTGTGTAGTGTGATCAGGCTCTCTGTGGCCTGCAAGAGCTAAGCATACAGACTGCACTCTGGCAACCCCCAGCTCTGCCGGCACATCTTTCTGGAGACTGAACAGGACATGATCCTGCTGATGACTTATTTCTGTGTCACTGTGAACTCCAGGAATATATTTTTGGAGGTTTTTTCCATTTTAGTTTTCTTAAAAAAACCAAACAACAGCTAAAACTGTATTGCCTATCAAGAAATGAAATTCAGAAGTAGTGTGATCTGAACAAACTTCGTACAATTTTTTGTACTCTTGCATTGCACATCAGAACACAGGTGGATCAGACCTACTGCTGAACAAAACTGTATAATGAGCAAAACTGACCTGTAGAGCACCAGTTTCTTTTGTAATAGGATAAAGGTTGTATTGCAGTGAATGAGAAAGACTGAAGTCAAAAAAGCAGTGACAAGGACTGAAAGTAAATACGAAATGTACTTACATGAAAAGATAAGACATGGAGGGAAAGCACTGGCTGAAATAACTTAAGAAAAGCAATGAGTTTTTAAGGTATCCAAGAAAAAAAGAAATGCCATGAATATTCCAACAAAAGATATAAAGAATTGTAAATAATAATACAGAAAAAAAATAGAACCAATACTTCTGCTCAGGATTTTAAAAGAAACACAACACTTAACTAACATCATTTTACAGGGATCCAATTAACTCTATCCGTAAGAGAGGGCAATGTTAAAGAGAACCTATTAGAATTATGTAGTTTTACATCAACAGGCCTGTAACTTTGTCCACATATTTTTAGTAAGTTGGTGAAGGATTTTCTGGTCTTTTCTTAGCTAGTATTAGTTAGCATATTGAAGACAGTCTAAATGATTCAGAAACTTCAAGATTGCTGCAATGGGAAATTGTGGGTTAATTATGTCATACTAGGAAGAGACAGAAAAGCTAGCATGGGATTATAATATTTAAATATTAAAACTAAATGAAAATAATATAATCAAGGTCAACGGATACCATCTAAGTGGAAAAAAAAGCTCTTGTAAACCAAATCAGATTCAATCTTTGGTGAGAGTAGAGATTAGAACATTGTTTAGTGAATTTACTGCACAAATAAAGGGATTTATGAGGCTTTTGACTTAACATCTCTTATCCTTTAGTTAGCAAATTAATGACAAAAAGTACAACAAAGCATATATTAAAAATACAAATAATTAGATAATTGATTAGTTGCAAAAATAACCTGCAATAAAGATTCATTATTAAACTGGGTCTGTTTCTAGAAGTGAATAGTGTAAATCCCCATTTTTTTAAGTGTAAGTCAGAAGTATGTATTATATGAAAACAGAAGAAGCCCATGAAGGTTACATAAACTTAGTAGACAAGGGTAAGACCAGGAGGACCAAAGCTGGAATGGAAATACAATTAATTTTTTACAGAGAAACAAAAATTCCCTTCCTTTCCATCCCCCAAACCCAAAATCCAGTACATGTTGTTCAATGGGAAAATATTTCCTGATAGCAGAAAGACTGAAAAAGAAATTCAGGGCCATTACAGAAAAACAAAAATTAATTCCCAGTAAAATATAGAGAAAACATGGTTCAATGAAACCTAGAAGGAACAAGCAAGGAGGAGGAGTAACAAAAAACAGTGCTGATTTTCTACCTCTAGATAGCACTGGTGAGATTGATACTGGCAAACTGCCTCCTGTTCTGCATACTGCACACAGTTCATTTTTAAAATGTCACTGAAAAAACTGGAGATGTTGTAGAATAAAAGCTGTAAAATTATTCCAGGCTGCAGAAAATTCAGGTGAGTGAAGACTTGAAAATATCTGTCTGTTTATCCTAGCAAAAAAACCCTCTCAGACTGGTAGCTTGATTGCAATGTATAAGCTCCCTCAAAAGGTACTAAAGAAGTCTTTAATCTAGCAGGGAAAGACAGAACCCAGTAGTTAGAAAAAGTAGACAGGAAAATTCAAAATAGAAACAAGATAAAAAAATTAACAGCATAGGTGATAAACAGCTGGAACAAACTCCCAAAAGGAATTATGTATTGTCCATTACTTGATTCTCTCAAATCAAAGCTAGGCATCTTTCCAGAAAACTTACTTAGTCTTGAGTCACTGAAAGAAATATAATGTCCTGTAATATGCAGGACATACATGACTAGATGATCTAACAGTCTCTTTTAGCCTTGAAATCTGTCAATCAAAGGTAAGGCTGCAAAATATTGCTGCACAAAATTGGATTTTAACCCTCCTTCTACCACACAGTATGCCTAGATAACGTCTGTCAAATCACTCAATTCAGAATGTCTGTAATCAGTTGCTGACAGCATCTGATCAATGTGCTTGGATCTTGGTGCTTGGATCCCCATCTTGCAGTCCTGAATATTGATGGCTACTATCACAACCAAAGTCAGTAAAAACAAGGCAGGGAAAAAAAAAAAAAGATCCAACATGCTGCAGATCTTTATCTGAAGCAGCCTCTGGGAATTTCAAAGTAATAAATATTACTCCATATTATGAGCAAACTAGTGATTTTCATACTCTCAGAAAAGCATATATAGATTTCAGTAAGACATGAAAGTGTACAGTACATGACAACAGTTTAATGACAAAAAAGTCTTTCAGTTACTTTGTAGATTATTCCATTCAAAGATCAAGGCAATGAATCTATGGATAGTGTACAGTTACAAAAGACTTTACCAAACATATGCCTAAAAATGCACCAAAAAATATATTGCCTCACTTTACAGTATCTTTTTTGTTTGCTAGTAATACACCCCCATCTTTGGTGGATTTCACACTGCTCTGGTCATAACTAGAGAAGTGACCTCTTCTCCAAATCTTTAGAAACTATAAAATAATCATAAAGAGAGAAATATTACATGGATCCAATTACACGGATCCAATTACACTGCCCTGGAAAAAAATCTGGTCTAACTACTCCAAATACAGATTATAAACTGGTAAAAATTGCAGAACTTTGGGCACATTAACATAGCACCCAGTGACCTGTGCCCCTTGTAGTTTAGCTTGAGAAAACTCTGAGCCTCCCTGCTCAAGATCCTATAGGTCTGGAATACCTGGCAGTGGATAAGGATAAGGCTTGAGAGGGTATCTCGTAATGCCGTACACACCAAAGCAGGGAATAGTAATATAGGCCCACCATCACTGCCCTGCTTGAACATTCTCAGAATAGTCTAGGGATCAAACTTAGCTTTCCACAGACATGTGGATAGGTTGCATGTACATGAACTAACACAGTTTCACAGATCCATCATGAGCTAATACAGTAGTGGCTTCCATCCTGCTCGAACATGAGTATAAGGTAAGTTTTAATTATTTTCTCAGCAATTGATGTTATCTATTTTGTACGCAGATAAACTCAGGCTCATAAAATTTACCTGAATTACCCACCCAGCATTATGTGGCAATTTAAGGCAGACACAGCAACTCAGACAGTGCAAGTTTTTGTCAAACGGTAAAGGCAGACTTTGCCTTTGACATAATTTTGGGAAAAAATTATTTTGTTTTCATTTGAATGTTGTGCTTACAGTTAAAATTAACTGTGTAAGAAGTTGTCTATCCATGAAAATTTAGCTTGTGTCCTATGCACATATATCCTACCTGTCGTGTCGCATGACCTAAATGGGAATTTAAAGTTCATTTTTTAATTCAACTCTTCCATACATATAAGTAATATAATGTAATTGCATTATTTTCTGTCAGCTGTATTTTCTAATTCTGCAGGGAGGTGAGAGTCTTTATAGCTTCACATGAAGACAAATATTAAAGCTTCCAGCAGCATTCTCTGGAATCGACTATAATCGATTCTGAAGTCATGGTAGTGTATCTTTGTCTATCATGTTGCAAGTGAGTTTTATTGCCATCCCTTTGTCTAGAAATCAGGTTACTAAACGCCATCTTTATGGGGAAAACAAGTAGTTGATACTTTTTAATCTAAAATTACACCATTTTTAACGTATATGTGCATGTACTTGAACATTTTGGCTGAAATAGCAAATTTCATTTATGCAGCATTACTACTAAGAGTAGGTCTGTCATTTAAATTCAAATATTCCAGCAATCTTGTCTCAGAAAAGCAATGGTACACTTAGACAGGGAGTCCAAGGAGGCATAAGAATTGTCCTATACTCACTTTTCAGAACAATCAATCTAATTATGGCAAGTGCCCCTGTACAGGCAACACAGGCTGTTAACACACACAGAAGAGTTTTAGCTGTGACACCTACACAAGTGAGCCAAAGGAGAGTAAGCTGTGGGGCAGTAACTCTTTTCATTACTAAAATGACAAAACTTTTCATTAGTCCACAAACAGCATTCTAGCATCATCAGTTTTATCACTAAATTAATTCTAAATATGGGGTGTTTTTAACATGTGTCACTGCTTTTTATAGCTTGATAGCCTTATCTATGCTTTGATTGTAAAGTACTGTTTGTGTGAAATGGGTCTGATTGAGAATTTTCCTACAATCTACCTCATAATATCTGAAAATTTTCTTGCATCTTACCAGGCTTTAAGAGAAGACTACCCCTACCAGTTGTTTTCTCTAATAATTTAGTTCTCTTCTAAAAGGTATTTTAACTCATTTGTTACAATTAAGTCTATTTTTTCATAATAATCAATCTAAGATTCCTGATGCCAGTACCAAAAATGTAGTATGAGTGAGGAATTCAGGCATCATGTGAGAGTTTAGAATGATAAAGCATTCCCTTACAGGCTCAATTTCTAGGAAAACAAAATCCTGAGAAGGTTGTATGCAAGTCTTTGACCACACATTTCTACATTGCATAGCTTTGAACACATCTAAAATGCACAAACAGTTATGTGTTTGGAAATAACATAGAAGTAGTTTCATCTAATCTGTCATTTGGGTACCAAAAAAACTTCCTGTACACTTCCATTTACTGCCCCCCTCTTCCCACATGTCCTATGGATCCATATTCTGGTTTATCAATAAAAACTGTCTTAAATTAACAATTCAACCTCCTTTTGTCTTTTCTGAATACAAGGAGTCAAGGCAGTATCAGCTAACAGCAATCACACTGCAACCTGCTTAGTTTTGCTGTAGCTTTTTCATTATTACCTCTAAACCAACCTTTTGCTTCCTTTGTTTCACAACAGTGCTTTATGTAAAGGCTTTAGCTATGAGAGACATAAGCTTCAAGACGACAAGAATGTCATGTTTCAAACCAAAATATTAATGACATTATGTAAGAAATTCACATAACCATTTTTCCCTAGCAACAGCATGCACACCCTTGAAGTAAGACTTCAGTGGCTGAGCCTGGCAAAGAGCACTTGTACATACAGTGCATACTTAAGCACTGAACAGCCTAGACCTCATTTGATATAATTCTTCTGCCTCATTAATTTTTAAAATGACATCATGCAGCAGAGCGAGAGATAGGAACCAAAATGGAAGTCTAACCATATTAGTTTCCGCAGTTTCCTGGTATTCATAATTTTTATTCTCATGGTAGATGCATTGCAACAGTAGAAAGTGAAACCTCAGAAGAATAAGTCCTTCATTGTGATATTTTATCTTAGGCAGCCACCAAGCATTAACATATTGGGCTTGCTCAATATAAATAACAGGCAGCACAAAGGCTAAGAAAAATACCAAGTCCTAGTGCCCCTTCTTGTCTTTTTAGGTTGTTAACACCATGATGCGATAAAACATACTCATCTGGGAATTAAACACATAATCTTGTTATAAGAAATAACATCTGGTTTACCTTGTTCTCAGGTCTCAGGGTGTTAATTTGTTTACTTTTGTTCAGAAATAGAAGAAAGACCAGCATTTGAAAAGGCAGCAGGAAAATGATCTTCTGGATAGTTACAAAAGTAGCACCAGTGAGTAGTCACTCAAAAATTCATGTTTCTGAGACCTCAGAGTGCCTGGGTATCTCTATCTGCCAACAAGCATTGACAGGCTGAAAATGCACTTGGGTTGAGACCTCCCTCCAGAGAGCACAAGCCATCGTATAGCTCCTCCATATATATCAATCTTTATTCCTGAATCCTTGACATGTTGCATTGCAGGCACAGCCCAATAATAGTAAAGGCATGCCCCAGGGAACAGACTGTTCAGTGAAGAATATTAAAATATCTCCAACTGTTTCTGAAGATGCAAATTCTGTGTCTATTACTAAAAGTAAAGAGATCCAGAGAAAACAGAAATTTAAATTCCAAAGACATGTCAGCAAGTGTTGCAGTGCCAATACTGATACTGTAGACCTACATATAGGAAACTGCTGAGTAACAGAGGAAAACAGAGCTGTCAAATCACTTCCTCTTTTTAAAATAGTATGCTTTGCTATTTTGGCATCTGAAGATGTGTGAAAATGAAGATAAAAAGAAACACCTAGTGCACATGAAACACGTCTCCTACTTGTTGGGACAATCAGAACTTTAATATATAAATCTCTGTTTAATATAGAGATTTGAAAAATCCCCAAACCTGAATAAACTGTTCAGAGACAGAAATACTTTCATCTGTGTCTTAATACACTTAAGTTGTAGAATTATTGCAATATTTACTTTGCAGTTTTAAATGGTTCAACAGGATTGTCAACCTTGTGGGGAAATGCTCACCTGCTCATCTGTCCACTTGCAGGATACTGCAGAATTCAGATTTCTCCTCCCTCTTATTTACTAGGTTTGTGAAGGCAGTAGTAAGGGAAATGAAGGTTCATAGTTCTTTTGCTATGTTAGTAGAATGTAGCTGTACTTTTCTACCTGCCTACCCTGACAGAGGCAACAACAAAATATGACATGATTGTGAGTATGGTTGAGGATTTCTAAGTTGTCTTGCTTAAAGTCAGTGAAGTAACACTGCAGAAAAAAAATCTACACGTCTTGGTGATTATAATAGTACTTCACAATTAAAAAAAAAAAAAAAAAGCCAGTTTTTTAGTCAGACTGCTAGTTTTTAGGGGCCCAAATTTAAACTCTTCAGACCTTTCAGATACACTAAATAATGCATCTACTCAAAATGTCACACTTCACACTGTCAGAACAAAAAAGCTCCTGATAATTCTGAACTTTAAAATTTATACCTTCAAGAAATGTTACATTACCTCTGCACAATCTTTAATTTCATACTTTTAGCTTAAAAAAGAGCCTAAGCACTCTTTCTAAAAGTGTATAGCTTGAGACATAGCTGCAGTACAAAAAGAATGTGTAAAAAAAAGAAAGCCAACAAAAAGCACAAGAAGTTTCAAAGACTAAAAAACCCACAAAATTAAAACAACCACCCCTCCTTAATGTCAAAAAAGCCTCCTGGTCCTTAACAATAAAGGGCATTGTCTGTGTTCTCAGCAGAACACACAGTGGGCAGGAACATACACCTAAAAACTGCCATCATTGAAGCCTTTGAAGACACTGATGAGTGCCTATACTGAAGTGATTAGTCCATTTCTGAAGGGTAAAGAGGAAAAAATTATCTGAATAATAAAAGAACAGGACTTATAACATTTTGGCAAAGCTTTCTTTAAACCAAAACAGAACCAAAAACTCCATGATTTTTCTAGTCTCTTACATCGTTTTCACATGCGGTTCAGGTTGAATAAATTGCACAGATTAGGGTTTGACTTTCAGATACAAAAAGAAGTTATGCCCAGAACTATGAGGAAGAGTCAGAGCTATAGACTAATGCATTGACATTTCAGGACTCTCAGCATTTCTTCAGCAAGAAATAAAAAGCTTGCAAACAACCAGGAAGATAAGTTAATGTACCTCTAAGGAATTCTTCTAAAAAAAAAGAAGATAGGTGTTCCTGATATCTTGTGATTCATCTTCATTATGCCATTATTTCTACTTTGTTTAGCTGGTCTTGATACAGTATCATATAGTCTGGCACACTAGCAATCACCTTTCTTAATGTACATGGATTTTTCTCGCCTCCATACAGAGACTAAAGCAATGTAATCATGGCTACAGTATAGGGAGAAAGATAATTAAATACAAACATCATGTTTTCACATACATATCCATTTGAAAAAAAATGAAAAAAAAAAGACTACCATTTTTTCTGCTATGAATATCTCCCTATAAATGCACATTCCTATTTTAAAAAGATGTTCAGTCAATATTAGGAAAAACAGAAGAGCTCAAAAGACCAAAAAAGGGTAAATGTACATCTATGGGATCAGCACAGCTTGCTGTGCTCTGAATGGAGGTCCATTCAATGTCTCTTGATGTGGCACTCCCAGCATCTGGAGGGCTGTAATGTTACCTACACTATCCTCTCTTTCCTTACTTCAGTAAACGGCATTTTAAATAATACTTCACAGAGCCTGAGCTCCCGTCGTATTAGGATCTCAAAACCCCACCATAAAATTGGCACAAAACACCTTTTTCTAAGCTTCCTGGGGAAGCTGATTTTTCAAAATTTACCCCTTTAGGGCAACCAGCCATAGCTCCACAGCTGTCATACAGCCATGGAAACTACTCCAGTACCAGAATCTTTGACTTTCATTGTTTTCACAAAAAATATTTTTTTCTTCAGAATTTGTAACCCCAAAGATACACATTTAGTATCATTTTTTGCAACAAGGCAGCTCAGGAAATTTATTTCAGGATCATATGTTACTCCTCACAAGAACAGTAGTTTCTTCTTCTTCTTCTTCTTCCCTTCCTCCTTACCAGTATCTTATTAAAATACAGAAATATCAAGATATGAATCTTTTCTCAAACACTGACAATCAAGATAGTGGTTAAATAACCTTGGAGATAGTCTTCTTTCTTTAGTTCTTCCCAGTCATGTATTTAATTTTTTTGTCTCTTCAGTTTTCTTATCTGCAAATGTTCTTCAGTTCAAAGATTCATTTAGTCAGCTTCTTTTGTATGTTCCTCCAGCTATATGTTCCATGATGCATACTTCTAATTCTTTTAAAATCCAAACTCTAGCTAGTTCTATCATGTGAATAATTTAGAAATTCAGAAACAATTGAACTCTGAAAATTTTTAATATTGTTATAAATACGTTCCACATGAAAAGCAATTTTTTTTTCTGGGATATTTGCATTTTCTGATTTACTCAGAGATACTTAGATGTATGTGTATATTTGATGAATTTGAGGTTTTCAGGTCCATATGATTAAAAACAAATAATGTATGAGTTGAAGATTCACAGGCCATTGTTCAAGTTGTTGACAAAATTCCTGAGCCTCTAGAAAAACTATGGGAAGTCGAATTTCTGCCAGTTTCAGACATTATGTCCTGCTAGATATTTAACTGGCTTATCTTGTTGATAGGTTTATATCTAGTTTTATTTGCCATTTTTTGTGGTTTCCTAGGTAGTTGAACAGACATGCATATGTGTAGGTACATAAAACAAGGAAATATATAATAGATCAAAAAATTGTGATTTGAAGAGCTTATTTCATTCTTGCTTGTTTTGCTGTTTCTCACAACCCAAAAGTATTATCATAAAAATTTTTAAGTACATGCATCTGCTGTATATGGAATAAAAATTAGAGGTATTAACAAAACAAAACAGTTTTATGAAGGAGACACACTTCCTTGAAAACATGTAGGTAATTTACCCTTTTTTGATTAGAAACACGTAGGCATTTGGTTGTGGAAAAGGAAATAAATCAAGTTGCCATTCAAAGAATTCAGTGTACAAAAGGAGAGGGAAACAGATGAGCAGAAACATGGTCATCAACAGCTCTTTATTGAAATTATGATATGGAGACCATGAGTATGTATTTTCTATATCACTAATGGAGAAAGGCAACACCCTCCAAAAAGACAACAATGCAGTTAGGTGCCATGCCTAAAAGCAGTCAACAATCACTCTTTTCTATGTTCAGAGACACAACGTTTTTCACACTGCGTATGTCAGATGAATAATAAAAATCACCAAAAATAAAAATGGCCCCTGAGTAGTATGATAAGCTGTGTGGTGGTCAGTAAAAATGAAAAAAAAAAGAACAATCAAGCAAATCAAATGTCAAGAAAGAATTAGCAAACAAAATAGAGAACATAACTGCTTTGTTACACAAATTCATGTTGCATATGAATCATGACTATTATCTGCAGTTCTGGTCTCTTTAATCTCAAAAAGGGTATTGTAGACCTGGAAAGTATTCAAATTTCCTTGTTGTTTTATCTAAAAGCTTAAACCTGTTTCATTTTAAGCAACAGTCAAGCAGATGCAGACTTTTCAGAAAAATGGAGGACCTTGAGGGAATACAACAGAAATCTACAAAATCCTAAGTGGTACAGAGAAGACTGATAGACACTGACAATCTCCCAGTCTGAGGTATCTGAATTTTACCATGAGAAGAGAGAGGTTGTTGTTTTTCTTCCATTTATGGTTCTTCATTCCTAAAGCAGGCAGGAGCTCAAACAGCTGAAAAGTCTCTGTTTCCTCCAGATGATGAACGTCTTCATGTTACCAAGTGTCGTCAGCCACAGCAGGCAAAACCTTCCAAAAATGTGGCTGGGATTAGAAAAACACAGTGGTACAGTGAGGTACACAGTGAGGTATTTCTTGCCTTCAAAATACTCACTATGTCACCTAGCTAGAGCCTAATCAAGATATTGTGGTGGGATGCTCTACAGCAGCCAGAGTACTTGCACAGAAATAAAGGCAGAAGTAATTGCTTGTCCAGCAGATTTAAAGTAACACAGCATCAAGTACCAAGGATTACAACAGGCCAGTCGATGATCACAGAAAGTATGTAAAGGAGACCACTAGGAGAATGCAAACACAGTACATTAGTATTAGGCTGACAAAATAAATGAAAAATTAAATGTGTCATTGATTCCCAGGTAACAATGCCTCCTTTTCCACAAAACAACTTGCATGGTTAGGCTCCCTGGAAAACTGAAACACAACAATAAATGCCAGCATTAAAACAAAACAAGGTATTATTCTAAGTAAAAATATCATAAACTGACCAAGGAAACATATGAAGAACAAATAAAAACTGCAGAGCTTCCTCTGGCTGTTTGAACACAAGCTAAAATACAGTATTCTAGCTGTTTTTCTCAAAGTGAGGAACACAGACCCTTAACTATATATAATAGAGATTGAGCTCTGCATTCTAAGGCTCACTCCAGCAAAGGTTCGCTCACATGCTGACATAAAAGGTACATTTAAAAAGTATATGATGTGGTATCTTCATTAACAAGGAAGAAATGAGTCTTAAGTACAGCTACATCCTGTTTCAACAAAAAAGGCTTTTAAAACCGGCAGAGGTGGTTTAATGCCAGTCTGCCAGTCCACTGTCAGACAAAATAAAACAAATCAAGTATTATGTATTCGCAGTCGCACAAACAAAGAACAAACACTGTATTCCATTCTGGACAAGCTGTAAGTGGTGTAGACATTGTGATTCTAGGAAGAAATTAGCTTCACAGCCAAGAAATTAGATGTTGCTTCACAAGTTTTTTGTAAGAGCATTAGGCTGACTGCTTGTATGTACTGAGCCAGTGGGAAACTTGTACATGATAAAAAAGCAAGTGTGAAGGAATACTCAAATTCTTAACGAACCTTACTAGTGCCCTAAGAGAAGGAAACCCTTTTTCTGTCTTACAAATATTTCTTCTCAAAAAATAGTGTCTCTGGACTTGCTGATGCGGGATACACACATCCAGTCCAGAACAGGTGAACCACAAAAATAAGCAAATTAAATAAGCAAATTTAATAAGCAAATTAAATGTTAACCCAATAAAATAAGCACTATCTTGGAATGAGTGGGTAGCATTTTTTAGTCATTTGTGTACTATATCACAGAAAACAACTTTAAAAGACCACAAAAAAACCCCAAAACAAATGAAGGAGAAGCTGCAGCATGCTTCTCGATAAAAACACAGTAAGGTGTCCTGAGATGCTCAGAAAAAGTACACAGCTTTTCTCTTTCTGGAGAGTGAAAAAAGGAGCAGATGCCAATGATGCTTTACGAAGAAGATATGTAGGTAGCTAAACATGTGGGAGTTAAAGTCAGCTTTCCTTTCTGCTTGTTCCCTGCAGATGTGGGGACATGAGAAAAGGCAGCAGGACAAATACTGGTGGTGTCCCTTTTGTTGCACAAGGTGATGATGAGCATACTCTGGGAAAGAGGGAAAAAATATACATATGAAATAGATAACAGAAACACAGAGGTGATATACTGGGGGAAAGAAGGATGGAAAAGAAGAGAAAGAGAAGGGAAAAGAAGGAAAAAATGTTAGAAACATTGCCTAGGCAAAAAGTAACTACAAAAATTAAAAAGAAAGGCAAATTAAATGACAAGAACAATAAAGATACTTTAAGAGAAGTATTGTGGGAAACTGCCAGAATAGGCAAAAATAGGTATCTCTATTAGCTCAGACAATAGAGGTTTATACTTTTGTTGGTAGAATGTTCTTTCATCTCTGTGGACAATCCTCTTATCTGGATATGTAGCGGGACTGTATTTGCACCTAATTTGGACAGAAAACATAAATCTCTGTAGGAGAGAAGAAAACAAAAATAAAAGACTCACTTAAACCCATAAAAAAAGCCAGGAATTGGGAATTATCTCCGATTAAATAAAAAAAAACCAACAAAACAAAGTAAGAAAAAGCCCTAGTGAAAATATATGAGAAATTCAACCCTGAATCTATAAAGGTAGGCTGCTTATGTGGCATTTGCTTTGGTTTCTGTATTATAAAAATACATACTAAATATCAGACATTCTCCTGCTACTACTGTATGTGCATATTTATTTTAAAATACCTCTGCACTCTGAGTAGCTTCTATCTTCAGCTTTCTTTCCTACTACAGGAACATCATCAATTATTTCCTAATGGACAAAGACACGTGAGCAGTCACAAATAACATGCAGACGTATAAATGATCTGACAATATGCTTAATTAAGGCCTAAAAACTTCAGATCCTTCTAAGAAACTCTTTGGCTGCCAGTTTGGACCATAGCAGTAAGTGGGGGTTTAACAATGCATTTAAAAGTGACAAGTATTCAAACACTACTGAATTATAAGAAAGAGATTCTGGGCAGCATTAACATGACACAAACACAAGTACTGTCAAAGATGACAATAAATGACTTGTTACAGGAAAAGAGCAAGAAACGTTTCATGCAAGCGGATGTTTCTGTGGTTGATATGCAGCACTGATCTTCTTCAAGAAATACAGTGAATAGGAAATAACATGAAGTTTGCTGTTACCAAGAAAGAGAATGTGTATCCTGCAACTGTGAATGAAGCAATTAGACTATCTATTGCACACACATTTATGGGTAGCAGCTCTCTACAAATAAATGCAGGATAAATGCTGCCTTTAGAATGACAGATTTTCTTTTTTTTTTTTCCACAGTTTGTGCAAGAAGGATTTCATTTAAAATGTGAACATTGATTTTTGCCTTTTTTCCCTTCATTTTTAAAATGGCACATTAAAACCACAGACAATAAATAAGATAATTTAAAATGACAGATACATAATGGAACAAGAGAAAATTAATTTAAATGGTTCAATATTATCCTCTTTGATACACATATAGCTTCTTTAGCTGTGGAAATATTTCAGTCATTTCTATCCTCCTATCCCGTCACTTAACCTCATACTCATTTACAGTGTTGCTGGATAATAGCTTAAGAAATTATTCAAACCAGGAAACAGCCTGCAAATTTCATGCTAAATTAAAAAAGCCATTTGTCCTCATTACCAAGAAAAAAAAAAAGGAAAAAAAAGAAAAAAGTACTAAAATACCAAGTAAGATTCACATACTTCAACTCTTTATGGCTTTGACCTTAAATGATTAGTACTTTTTGTCTATCTGAGGCACAAAGAGGCTGAGAAAGCCAGCCTAGAGAAGAATAACCTGAGACAGACTTTATCAGCTACCTAATAGGGTGTTACAGAGACAGACTCTGATCAGAGGTGCACAGAGAAGAAAAAAATGTTGCAGTAATGCAAATGCAAAACAAAGGAAAAATCTTCCACAGAAGGAGTAGGTAACTGTAGGGACACAGAGAGGTTGTGGAACCACCGTCCTTGGTTGCTTTTCAAAATTGCGTCAGGAATAAAATTCTCTAACTTGAGAATTATCCCCACTTTGCATTGGCTTCATGGGACCCACAGACATCCCTTCTGAGCTAAATAATTTTATGATCCTAAAAAAGTCTTGAAAACAGAACAGACTACTAAACCACACAAAAACTTTTGATTTTTTTTCCACATGTTTATACAGTGTATGAATGTGAAGGCTCCTGGATCTGAACTTTGAATCTAACCAGACAAACCTTACTAAAATAATGAAAAGAGTTGACTTGTAATTCTAGTTTCTTAAAATCCTGGTTTATCCATATGCCCAGGCTTTAATAAGTAGAAGATGAATGAGTCATGAGAATAGATGCCCTGCATCATCATTTAATTCTTCAATTTTAGCTTAATTCAGTGATAAGTCATAGATTCTTACCGTAAGAAGGTTGCTTAGCAGCCTGAGCAGAAATGAATTAGCCACACAGTTACCACACCCATAATATTTAAATGTGCTTTCCTTGGTAGATTCAATACTCATTCCTAAATCTCAATGAACATTAAATACTCTTATTTAGAGATTGTAATTTCAGGCCTTTCTTTAGTTGCACAAGGAAGCCAGACAAAAATTTAAACTTTTCCTGCATTTCACTATTTTCAGTGAAGAGAAAGAACATTCCAGCCTCTGGGGGTATTGATCTATTCACAAGCACTAAATTCATATTTTAAAAGATGGTATAAGAGCTTTTTCACGCTGGATATCCATGCAGAGTTGTGAAAATCAAAGAAAATTAAATGTGAAGAGTAAAGTCTCTCTTGATACATGCACAGTGAAACATCAACACAGGTAGCCCCCTTTATTAAATAAAAGAAAAAGTATCCTATAGTGGGAAAAAACCCACTAAAATCTGTAACAGCAAAGGTGTGGAAGGCAAGAAAGCAATTAATTTTTATTAATATTAATGAGTGAAGGAATGTGCGGTTTTGTAGAAACCTAAAACATAAAACTAAACTCTAAATTATCAGATTCTCTTAAAAAATCAGGTATAAGCTGTTTTCTCAGTTAAACAAATATAAATTCAGAACAATCCTACTCAATTATTAACTCTACTCTATTAGATTATTTAATCTACTGTAATCTTGATGTAAAATCAAAATCTGCTCACTTCTCAAAATTATGTATTTAAATGGCTCCACAAATACTGCATTTAAGGTCAAGGCATTTAACTATATTTCAAAGAATGCATGTCAAATGAGGTACCCAAACCAAGAGTTGTAAGTAAGCATAACTTAAGATGTTTAACTTCAGGGTTATTTTATATAATTATAGATACAACCCAACTTCATGAAGAAATCCCAGTTGTTTACATTTCCTGATTGTGTGAAAAAAAAACCCAAACCAAAACAGAATACCCTTTGATAAATTCTTTGGATTTGCTATGACTGCAGTGGAGAACAGGAGTCAATGGGGTAGCACAGTTTCAAGTGGAGGTTTATTTGTCCTCCTCTTATTAGCAAATGTGTTCAAGATGAAAAACAATCCATGCAATATGGCACAAACCTGACTGAATTTGCAGTGTTGTCAGTGGAAAAAATAAACCTCATTTAGTATATAATGTGAACATTCTAGCTACAGAAACAACAGACAGCATAAAACTGCAGTTTTACTGCTGCAGTTGAAGTCGTAGAATTCTATGATACGTTTCAAGTTTAAATTGTTGTCTGGGATTGGCCAGCACGAAACATCAAGCAGCTCCACTAAGATGTTCTAAGGTAAATCTCCTATTAGAATAGGAATTGAATACATTTATCAGAGCAAACATTCTGTGCAGGGATCACACTATGAAAGTTCATTTCATCTTTGGAGAAGCCATCAGTTCTAGTGATTCGTTTTAGCTACATGGATTCTCTCTCAAAGCAACCAAAAAAGAATTAACTTCTTAGTTGTGGCCACTGTATGTCAAATCAGTCACCTTTCTGTGAATTACAATGGGTGTACCAGCTATTGAATCAAAGTTATCACCTCATAAATCATATCAGGATCAAGTCAATGTCAGATACACTGCATGGTTGAGTAGTTATTTCCCCTAGTAAATCAAAATCCTGATATCCTACATTTACAAAAGCAATTATACCTGGAACTCACCTCATATAACTTGTTAGGAAAACTCCTAAATAGCTGGCTTTTATGTAGTTATTGTACTTTTTTCCGGGGGGAGAAGCACTGGAGACAAAAGACACCAGAGACAGAAAGCACCGTGTTTTTCATGTGTCCGATGTACTAATACTAACATGGTCATCATGTCTTACAGAGTAAACTCCCAAACTCCAGCACTTGTATCTGCAAAGTCCTTCTGCTTTATGAGGTTTACCATAAAATAAAAAGACTAGCAGAAATGCACTTACTGATTCTGAAAAAAAATAAATTTAATAGTGAAAATACTAATTTACTATGATATAATGAAGTTGTTCAACCACACACAGGTAAACTTGTACAATCAGATTGCCTATAACAGTCTTTGTAACATCTTTATAATAATTCATTGCATTTTCATTATATTTTTCAGATGGACAATTTAAAATATATAATTTCATTTATAACTGCATAATTTGTAATATGTGTACATTTAAGGTTGAGATAATATGATTTTTCAGTTAATTGAAAGACTCTGAAAAGGTCAAAATGCTCCCATATTGAGAGAGTGTTTTATTGAGAGTGTTATTCTTCCTTGATTTGAAATTTTATATTTATTACATTTTCACTTTGCATTGAGACTTACCACATCAACTTTAACTGGCTCACTCTAACCTATTTTACAAAAAAAACCAAACCTGTTTCAAAATTAAATGGTTGGGTTTTTTCCAATCCAGACAAAAAACTAATGTTTAAAATGCAATGTATGGGGTGGGGGCACATAACAAACAAAAACAAACAAACAAAAAAACACCACAACAACAACAAAAACCAACCCAAACAACCAACCTTTTCTTCCTATGTAACTATTTAAGAGAAATCAATTGGAAGTAGTATTCACAGTACCTTTATAATCAATGCTTTTAGATTAAATAGCAGACACTCATTTATATTTTATTTGCCAGAAAGGTTTTTTCTTTTAATCTCAGTTAAAAGATGTTGCCCTCAGAAACTAGAGTTATTATATTATTCCATTCCCCAAAATGTAAAAAGCAGTGGAATATAAATCTATTATTTCCTGCTTCACTATTAAAATATTGTACTTTCAAAGAAAAGAAAGTAAACATTCCAGAATGAGAATTCAAGTGACAAAGAACTAAAACACTTTAAAAAAAATGGGGGTTTTTGTTCTTGTTGTTTTAGTCAAAAAAAATTTCAACTGTAGGGCTAAATGAAAAAACAGCAGTAAATAGTGATATATGTTTTTTGGATGGAAACATTGGAGAAGGGAAAAGTTTCAGGTAGAACAAGCCATTATTTTAAATGTTGTTTTCAATAAACTGAATTCTGAAGCTGTTGGGAATGCTTTAGTCAGTTCTGTCTCCCCTAGAATGGATCTGGTGTTTATGACAGCGAGAAAAGAACGGATTTTATGTTAACAACTTTGTCATCTACCTTCCAATTATTCATATAGGTAATTTTGAAAGTAAAAGCACAGCACATTAGGAAAATGACTGCACAAACCATAGTGATGTAAACTCATATTTTTTCAGACCACTAGCCCTACAAATTTGGAATCGTTCCTTAAGTTATAAATTTCACATCCTGTGTTGAACTACCAGCATATATTTCTGTTTAAATCCCATATAGGTGTGATAGAAATGGTATTCAATTTTAGAAGTTAAAAAAGTCACTGAGCCAGCATATGTGATTTCTGGGACACAGTTGAAGTCTATAGTTCTAGGTCATGTCTGTTGAGCTGTTAAGTTGTTAACCTTTCAAACCTTTCCTAGAGGTTTTTCTGGTGTAAGCAAGATAGGCCACAGGAAAAATATTGAAGGAAAAGTTCTAAGTTAACATTAAAAAGTAGTGTTTATACACTATTCAGTCATGGAATTATAGAATCATTTAGGTTGCAAAAGACCTCTAAGATCCTTGAGTTCAACTATTAACCCAGAACTTACATGTCCACCCCTAAACCATGTCCCTGATATCTACATGGTTTTCTAACACTTCCAGGGATGGCGACTCCATCTATTCTCTGAGCAGCCTCTCCCAATGCTTGACCACCCCATAAATGAAAAAAAAATTGTCTAATATCCAAGCTAAACCTCTCCTGGTGCAACTTGAGGTCATTTCCTCCTGTGCTGTCAGTTGCTACGTGGGAGAAGAGACCAATACCCACCTGCCTCCAACCTCCTTTTAGGTACTTGTAGAGAGCAATAATGTCCCCCCTGAGTTTCTTTTTCTCCAGGTTAAACACCTCAACCTCCCTCAGCTGCTCCTCATCAGACTTATACTCCAGTAGAATTATTATATAATTATATATTACATACTTTATTAAAATATCTCAACAAAAAGAGTAGCAATTCAAATGAGCCCACAATACAAACCATGAAAACAAATTATTCTATTAAATGTTTCACATGTCTAATGTCAGAATATAAACATTGCTCCTTAGAAACTACTGCTAGATAATGATTTCACAACATCCAGATGCACGTTTTTGTTAGGAGATGAAATGTCCTTCGATTTTTATAAAATCTATATTGAGGAAATGTTAGGTCTGAAGTCACCAAAGTGACAGTGGACTGGTAGTCTGAGGGAGCTCAGGGATTTTGAAAGGACAGATTTATTGAAGTCAACTGCATATCCAAGGAAAACATTCCATATGATTCATAATGAACAATTTATTTGACAAATTTTCCTCTTTCTTTGCAAACTGACCCCTAACAAATGATACTGTCCTCAGACATCCATAATCCAAAATTATTCCTGAACACAGTGAGGTAATAATTTTTGGATAGTACATTGTTTAAACCACTTAAACAGTATTGTTTTGCTCATAATTAGTGCAGACATTATATTACCTGTTTCCTAATGGAACAGCTTATATCAATAATCATTTCTTGAGTAAACTTTTAGTTATACATCTGAATGTTATGCTCAACACAAAAGCACTATTTCTGAAGACTGAAATTAATTTTGTTGCAATATTCAAGCTCATTTTTTTAAGGTTTTCTTCAATATTTTTGCTAGTGAAACTGTGGTCGTTTTGAAAAATTCAGAAAAGGAAACAATGAAAAAAAAAAGTTCTTGTACACCCTAAATTACTTCATGAAAATTGGTAAACCTAAAATATTGATCTGCAGCTTTGGTGCATGTACCACATTCCATATGCAAAATTGGAAGCAGAAAATCTATTCCTCTCAAATTGGGAATCATTATCTGAGAAAGTGCAGCCTACATCTCAAATAATTTGTACACATATACATTTTTTCATCCACAGAGGTAAACAAAGATTGACATAAATTATTCCAGAAGTACACTCGTATATTGAAAAATTAAAGTTTAATGAACATAAGAAAGTTATGTCCATATTATTCCCAAACATCTAAGGAAAACCTGAAAATATTCTCATTTTTTAAGAATGGAGCAAAGGATTACAAAGAACTTTATTTACCACTGAGGTATTATTAGCTTTTTATTAAATAGTTTTAGGGGGAAAAAAAGTATAACTTTTTGGGAGGTTATAAAAACAAAACTTTTTCACACGGAGTAGTTTTTCAGTACAGTCCTCTTCACATTTTTCCAAAGTTTCTCACCTGATGACTACAACTCTTTAATCTAGATAAGTGATTTTATTTACAAGGAGTTGGGTTTGATTTTCTTTATCAAACCACTGCATGGATGGCTGGTATCTTTGACTGTATCTCAAAACTGGATGCAGAAACAAATAGAACAGGTACGTAATCGTCTATTATTATATTTATTTTTTCCCTTGCAAATGTTGACTTAACAGAACTTCATGAGCATCAAATATTCAAATTTTCAGTCAGGTCATATTGAAAAGATTCACAGCACAAGGACAGACATTGTGTTACAATTATGTGAGAAGATGTGAATAGATACAGCAAACCAAAGGTTAAAATATTTACATAATCCTATTTAAGTGCTATACCAAGCATTCTTAACAAACCTAATAAAGGGGATACAGTCTTGCATGAAATTGGGCAAGACCAGAGAAGGATCAATGCTTTTTTTTTGCGTGATTAACAACTCCAACATAACCTTGGTAGAGTTCTGTATGCTTTTTGGATAATTTAAAGAGTGTTTCTGTTCATAATTCAGAATCTCTGAGACCCTCATAATAAATAATTAATGACAACTGCTACTGAATTTCAGTACTTTTATTTTGTCATGCCAATACAATGACTGTATCTTATGTACCCAAGAAAAGCATTTGAATTTTCATCTTTTCATACAGATACTACTGGATTCTAGGGACATGGCCAATAAAACCCATTTATAATTGCTTTGGTTTTGACAACCTTAAACATCAAAATTTAAAGATTCTAAGCTGATTGTCTGCCCTCAGATTAACAGTCTGAAAAATTTCTGGTTATACATATACTCATAATGAGGCTAGCAACTATGATAGAGAGGATAGAAGACGGAAATCACACCAGAAAAGCATGGTGGTGGAAGTAATTAAGCAGAAACACAATGAAAAATGGTAGCAGAGGGGAGAGAGATGGGGGGTGGGAAGAAAAACAAAATCATAAAAGGTTGGAGAAAGATATTGAGACTGGAGGAGTTAATAGTTAAGTTCTGCCTTGTGAAGACCCAGGTGGAGAAAGCATAAAGAAGGAGGACAACTCAATTGCATGCATAGTTTGCAAAGAGTCTTTATTTTTAAAAGTAGACACAATTTCTGAGTGTATTCACAACTGGAGATGTTCAACATTTATTCTACCATAAATAATTGCTTAAATAAAAGATAGGAGTGGAGGATTTTCATTGAAAATTAACTGTTCTGATGGCACAACTCTCAGTCATGTTCTCACATATCATTTGGATGGCAGAATTCCATGCTTTAATAGTTCTGTCATTCTGTGGAGCACAGACTCTGCGCGAATGTTGTTTTTTCAGTAGTAAATGACCACTATATATGACTGAACACATCACATGCAGGAGTTTGCTGACAAAAGATTTGTATGAGGTGAAAAAATATCCCCTTCCCTTCCTTAACAGCCATTAAATCACCATCACTACCTGAGCCCTCAAATCTTTGATGATTTTGACCTCCAAGTAGAGCAGGATAAATACAGTCTAAGATGGCATTTTCTTCATCCATGACACGTCTCTCCTAAGACTGGGAAATGGCTTTGCATTCAGATATTTTCCTACAGTGTTCTCTAGTCTGCCTCCCCACAGAACAGGAAATGTTTTCATAACAAAGATTAGATTCACACTAGATTCATGTCTTAATTTATCTGCATAAGGCAGTACAGCAAAAAGAAACCTCTAGACTGCCAAAAGCAAACCTCTTATCAGTTAAGTGACAATATTGTAGAGTCTTGCAATGCCGATGAGCTGCAGCTTCCAAAAAAATGTAGAAAAACACACATTGCTCTTTCATGTTGGTTTTAGTCTCCTAACATACTGATAGTGTATTTCCTAATGAGTTAACTAATAATCACAAACTAAGCAGGCCCTACAGGCAGAACTAGTTCATAAGCAGTGTCACATAACTGTGAAAGCCAATTGAGATGCTTTGTGATCTATATATCCTCTGACTTCAATCTTTCAACATTCATCACTTCACTATGAACAGCCAAACAACAAATTTATACTTGTGGTTTATTTTTTCCAGACAAACACCTCACCTTAGCTACCAGTTCAGTCACAATCAGATCTCAGCAGAGGTAATCAGGCTTCTTGTTTTCCAACTATGAATATGTAATGTGCCATTTCAAGTCCAGGTCTTCATAACACTGCTTGTCCTCAGCCTAGCCAGCATTGTTTTGCTCTGTCATTGCTGAAAACTCTGGGCATTCAGCCCCACAAGCCCAGCTGGCCACTATTTGGTAGCAGTTACACAAGGAAGAAAATGACGCCCTTAAGTTGAGTGAAGGCTTTTGTTTGTTCAATTATTGACTGAACAGGCTGGTATAAATTTTAATAAAGACTGAAGTGATTAAAATGTAAGAAAACTGGTATTTTCAATGACAAGATCAAATGGCTTATTGTGGGTTTCAGTAATAAATTAACAAAATTAGCAGCTAAGTCTATAAAAGAGCATTTTCTCAGCAAACTAAAAGAATACTGGCATTTTTCCAGACTGACCTCAAATTAATATTTAACGGAGTGAATTTGCATTATACATTACACAGCGTAAACACAGAGTTACTAAGAGCTTGTTGAAAGCATCGTGTTTTCTCACTTGGGCAGAAGAACAGCAGCTGCTTGCATACTAAGCTCCCTGTTTGGTACTCTGTTACAGCAGCTGCTTGCTTGTAGGGAACTGATCTGATTTTCTCTAAAAGTCAGAGATAGGGGTGACCAGTAGATTAATTCAGTTCATTTCAAGGTGCATTTGTTTCAGTGAATGTGTATAAGCACAATGACATTCATGCACTTATCTATTAAATTATAATCATAATGTAACATAATTTTATGTTATTACTGTGATGCAATAGACTATTTTGCTGGTTTTGGCTAGGGTAGAGCTAATTTTCTTCTTAGTAGCTGTGTTTGGATTTCTTCTGGAAACAGTGTTGATAACACAGGGATGTCTTAGTTATTGTTGAGCCAGGCTTGCACTGAGCCAAGGCATTTTCAGCTTCTCACCTCACCCCATCAGAGAGCAGGCTGGGGGTGCACAAGGAACTGGGAGGGGACACAGCCAGGAAAGCTGACCCTAACTGACCAAAGGGATATTCCAGATCATATGGTGTCACACTCAGTATATAAAGCTGAGGAAGAAGGAGGAAGGGGAAGACATATGGAGTGGTGGCATTTGTCTCTCAAGTCACACAATTAGCAGTGTTGAAGCCCTGCTCTCCTAGAGAGGACTGAACATCTGCCTGCCAGTAGGAAAGGGTGAATGAATTTTGTGTTTTGCTTTTCTCTCATGTGTGGATTTTGCTTTACCTATTAAACTGTCTGTATCTCAACTCACGAATTTTCCCTTTTTTCCCCTTATTTTCTTGCTTACGCCTCCAGAGGGAGGTGTGAGTGAGTGGCTGTGTGGTGCTCAACTGGTGGCTGGACTTAAAAAAAACAACTGTACTCTCCAACATGAAATACAGAAATGTTCTTCATTGGTTCAAAATGTGTAATATATGGTGTTTATACCTTCCTGCTTTACTATGTTTTCTTCATTTTCCTTGAATACTCTTGGCAATTCCTTCTTTGCTCTTGAAACTTGTCCATCATATATGCATCTGACATGGTATTCAGCGCTGTGGACAGGGTCATGCTGGAGCCAGAGAGTGGCTGTAAGGGCAGCCTCCACAGCTCCATGGTTGCCCATGATGTAGGGACCTGCTATTTCAGAGCCATGCTGAGAATTAAAGAAATGCAAAAGGAAAGTACATTAGATTACAAATTTCTCCACAGAGCTAATGCAGTGTTACGAATATAAAGACACAATTTAAACATATGATCACATCCCATTTTTTCATGGGGATTCCTGATTTGTTCACTGCACAGTACAGATGATACTTACTTTAAAAGCAGTTGTTCATATTTTAATTTTTTTCCTCATTGTTTTCATGCAGTTATAACATTATTCAAGCCCTGCTCTGAAGATAGAGTTTCTAATTTCCCCTTGGGCTCCTTTAGAGCAATCAGCACTAAATGCCTAAATTTCTGAGTGAGTGAATTTATTTATTTTCGTGACATCTTAGTACAATGAAAGCTTGGTTAACTCTGTTTAGCAGATAAACCAATATCTCAACTCCACAGGTTTTTAACTACCCAGACCTGGTGTTGCAATTCCCCAGCCCCTCACTGACACACTGTCCAGCTCTTGGCCACCCACTTCTGCCTTCTGACTACTTGTCTTTCTGGTTCAAGTGTCCATACAGGGGTCTTTCCTTATCACATGCAGATGGTTGTGAAGAATCTGAGTGTAGCAGATCTACAGGGGTTTCTCAGCAAAGACCAGGAAACAAATTACCTTAACCTACTGAAAATATCCTTTATCAGGCAGAAAACCTACCCATCTAGAACACAATACCAGAACCATTGCTCTTGGAAAAACTTCTTGTGAGTATGATAAAGCAAATTTCTCAGAGCTGTAACATTAAGTGAAGCTGCTTTGTGGCTACAAGCACTTAAAACTGACCTTCTAAAAATCTGAAAGGTATGAAGTAACCTGTGAAGCAGCTTTTAAAGTATATGACAATGGTAAAAGAAATGGTCATTTCCAAGCAGGCCTGACACATCCTGGCACTCCTGTATCCTGCATAAGATTTAGACTTCTAGAGTTTTCTTATTCAAGGCAGGAAAAAGACTAAACAGGAAATCTGAGTATGCGGTAAGAATTTATTCCCCATCTGTGAGAAAGGAATGGCCCACTCTTTCTTACCTTTAAGTCACAACTAGATCCTCTTCAGCATTTAGCAAGAGGAGGTCAGATGTCTTTAGGGCATTAGAGATGTCTTATCCTATTACTGCTTTAATTTCTGCCTGGGTAGTGCAGAGACGTGGAATATTCTCACAGGTATAACCCAGCCAGCATTCCTGTCTTTGGCTTTTTCTACCAATGTCTCACAGGGCCACAGGACTAATTCATCTTAAACAGTGCTCCAGGTCCCATTAGCACAATGTATGTAACTAAAGGGTGAATCTCATGAGTTTGTAAATTACTCTTTCTTTTCCTAAAAGGAGACATTTGTAAAACCCATAATAAGAGGCATGCTGAATTCCCCTGTAAGTATCAAAGCACAGTTCCTTAAAAGCCTCCATGGCTTGAAATTTATACATGAGAAGTTCTCATTAAATAACTAAAGGCAGGGTAGTCACTGTAACATAACTGCCCACTGCACTGGGCAGTTAAGAAGTGTTCACACATCGTGGCTTTTGAAATTGAGGCTCGAATGGGATGAGATAATATTGAATTCTACCGGGTTCTTGCTGTTCCTCCTGACTCGGCACTGCTCACAAATGTAATAACCACACTTTCACTTCCATCATTTATATCATAATAAAATTATTGACTAGTACTTCACCCAGCATATTCTCTGGCAGAATCCTAGTCAATAAAACCTTTCATTTAGTCTATGAAACACTAATGATTTTTAGTGAGTTTCTGACCAGTCAGGAAATCCCATCTGTCAAACAACTATCAACCATTTGACCAAATGTTTACTAGAGTCATTGCCTACTTTGCAGCATTCTACTTCATATAACTCATAATACAATATAATTTTCATCATTCTAGCAGTTGTAAAGAAGTTGTAGGTGTTGGGGAACAGAGAAGTTACATTTGAGTGATGCACAGAGACAACACTAGCCAGAAGTGGTTGTAGTGTGCTATCAGGAGCTAGGCTGTTTCCCAGGGTGGAATTCAATACTGTGGAGTAGATTTCCTCTGTTGCAAACTGGTGACTAATATGCCAGCCTGTCCGGGAAAGTGGGCAGCATCGATCTACAGAAAAAGTCCTGAACAACCAGCTTGTGGCTCTTCCATATTCATCTACCTTAAATTCATGCTTTCCTACAAGCACAGTTGCCAGGATGCTGAATAACTTAATACTGATGCTAACTATAGCATACAGTAATTCCCAAAGTTAATTTTCAAGATAGCGGCATCAGCTTTGGCAAACTAGAGCTGCACTACCCGGGTGTGCTCAGGTCCATCCAGGAAGAAAGAATGCATGTTTATCCACTCTTCCCTGATATGTGTGATATGTGTCCTTTTTTTCCTCAAATTTACACCACTAGTTATTCTTACATAATTTTTTATGATTTTGTGTGGTTAATCTCTAAATGAAGACCAACAATTTTGTCCTGTTAGTTGTAATTATGATAATGAATCTGTATCAGTAAGTTGATTTCCATAGGATTTACTACCACAGAGGAGAACAATGGTACTTAGGTCCCTGGGCTTTTTTTGTTTTAATTAAGTTTAATTAAGTTACAGGAGTAACTTAATGGATGGTCATGTTGAGCTAAACCTGTTAAAACAAATTAAAATAGAGATTCCCCCACACACCTCATTCTTATAATTAAAAAGAAGAAAAACAGAAGAGAGAGAGAGAAGAGAATGTACAGACAGGTATGAAGTTTATTAGGTTTGAAGATTTGCAGGGTCAGTGGCTTCCAAGTAGCCTGTATAGTGTGGCTATCTCAAACTGATGCTGGAAACCTTGGAAGTCAGCCAACAAAAATAATATTCTTTCTGGGTTTGTTACTATTAGTATAAAGATGAAAGTTCGTGTTGCTTTCCATTCATAGGAGATTACAAGAAAAATATGAGTATAAAGTAGGTACGACTCCAACAATGAGTAGTTTGCCTGAGATTAAGACACATAATAACTCCTAATGCATAAACAAAAGTACAAATAAATTATGTAGGATTTGTTTCCTTTTGTTTTTCCACTAGGGAGCAGGATATTTTTTTATTCCAGAATTCTGAAAGAGTTGGGAAATGAAACCACATATCAAGTAGCGAGAATTTACAATGAATCTTTCATCCAGAGAAAGGTACCATCAATCTGAAAACCAGAACACGGTTCAACAGAATATTAATATAAGTTCAGAAAAGAAGCATTATAAGGTAAATTATAAGGGAAATTATTTGGGAAAACAACTCATTTAGGCAAGAGTTCAGCCTCTGTAATAGTTAGAGCTCAAATTATTCTATACTTTAAAAAAATGTGGATAAGTTGAAAATGGACTAGACATGCAACAGAGTTAAAATGGCAGGTTGTCTCATCAAGCATTTTTCACAGATAAAAATAAATAGTGTTCTGAACAAGGAAAATACTCCAGGTCTCTTATATTTGGGATTCAGTGGACATTTGACATAACGCTATGTAGTAAGTTAGTATTTCAAGTGAAAAAAGTAGGAATTAGTACAAGAATAAAGGGATGAAGGTTTGTCTATAGGGAGGCTAACAAATCCAAAAAATATCCCATAAGGATGTGGTTACTGGACTCCACAGAAATTTTAGAAGCCAACATGGAGTGAGTATTTTGCTGATGATATGCTGTTGTGTGCTTCCGAAGCAAAGTTCAGGGACATTCCCAGTACAGAAGGCAAATCAAACATAGCTCAAAACCTGAGTACAAGTGTCTTCTGTTATTGTACAACTGCCCACAGAATTCCTAACTCTCTTGAGGTTGTTGCTGAACTTGCCAAGAACTTCTATAGATATAATCAGTTGGGGAGGTGGGGGAGGAGCAACAGGATTGTCAGAAAGACTAAAAAAGTGTATTTCAGAACACTGCTAATATATCTTCAAAAAAACCCCAGTTAAATCCTAAATAAGACAAAGTATAAGCTGCTGTTCATTTTTAAAAACAAAGATCAGCTATATGATTTTTATGCAGATTTTAGTGCTAACTCAAAATTAGTCCTTGAGGGACAAGAAATGAGCATGACAGAAATATGAACCAATCTAAATTTCTTCACATCCACCACTGGAGATATTTGTATACCTCAGACTAGAATGACAGAATGATCAGCAACGTGACTCTGCAACTCTGATCCAGGTAAGTATTTGGAATCATGTAAAATTAGAAGCATTGCTGTTTCCTTCCTGTTACAACCCGCCCCAGAAAAAGGGAGGGGGCGGGTAACACAGGTTCTTATCAGTAATTCCCTTGGGGTGGATTAGAGCTAAACAACACTGAAAAACATGACACGGTGTTTGAAAACATATATAGGTAGGGTTTATTTTAACAATTTGTTTGAAGAGGTATGTTAGCATTTTGGGTGTTATCGTCTATATCATCTATAGCAATATGACATAGAGATAACTTTCGGGGGGGAAAAACGCATAAGGGAGAGAAAGGAAAGACAGGATAAGGGTAAGGGAGAGTAAGGGAAAGAAAAGATGAGTGTGGAAAGATGTATATAGTCACTGCCCAAGAGGTCCAGCAATGGAAGTTGGTAGTTGCAGCTTCCATGTCTGTCAGTTGAAGTGGAGGCCTCGATCCGTTGGGGGTGAAGGAGGGAAGCCCCCACGCTCCAAGAAGTTATGAGTTATTATATCCATGGATAGTGTCACAGGCTGTGCCTCGAACCTCCAATGTCTGCTGGGCCTGCGCAGAGTTCCCATGAGGGGCCTGGTAAAAGGGTTTTTCCTGCCTTTCAGGATTGGCAGAGGAGGGGATGGGCTTTGATGGGCCATCAGAGGTATAATGCAAAAGTCCTGCAGAAGCTTGCAAAAGTCCCTTGGCAATCCTCGAATGCATAAATCATGAACTGTTTTAGTCTCTGACACTTCTCTCCCTGCCACTGCAAATGCACTTGTTTAGGCTGAAACATACTCTTGATTACTTCTGTGTATGGAGAAGCAAAGCAGAGAAGCATTTTTTGGTTCTAAAAAAGGTGTAAATAAAGAAGGTTATGTGTGGGAGGCATGTCTAAAGGCACAAGAGATGTGCCGGGGTAGTGTGGCCCAAGAGAACATGCGCCATCATATGTAACTCTATTGGCTGAAGAAGTCACATGGTATGTAGGGATAAAGGAGCGCGGATTTTGAAATAAAGCCTCTTTGTTCACACCACCACAAGGAGCAGCTTTATTCCTTGTTATACAAGGACTGCGCCAAGCTACAGTTATAATTTGATTATCTTGGTTTACATAATTTCCTTTACAAATGTTATCTTCTGCAATTCAGCTAGAAACATACACATACACACGCGCACGCGTGCACACACACAGACTCACGTTTTCAGGGTGAAAAAGTCCAGAGTAGATCTGTAACTCTTGATGTGGTCATGCCTGAAAACACCAGGTTGCATGCAGGAATCATCTGGCACCCCATTGCAGTGGTGTTATTATGTTCTATTTTTTAAGTTGAATCATAGAAAAGGTTGAAAAGTCTGCAGCTGAGAGTTTTGAGATACTACTTCAACCATATTATAGCTCAGACTACAAAAATATTCTAGAAAATATGAAATTAAATTTAGAAAAAAAAATCCCCTTACTATTGTTTGCCCAGCACACAGTGTTACATAGAACTCATTAATATAGGTGTTTATAATTTTGCTGCTTCTTCTCTCATTTGAAGATTCATAGTGAATTATTTTTGTTTAAAAATAAAATTATTCAAGTTACCTAAGAATAAATATACAAAGAAACAGGTATTGGTAACTTCAGAAGTTAATAATCCAGGAGAAAAATTCATTTGAAAAATGCATGCTGATCCTTAATTGTTTCTCATGAAATGCCAGTGGTATTTCAAGGATGCAGATTTGAATGTATTAGACTAAAATCATACAAAGTCCAAGAGAAACTATAGCTGTCACATGCCACTGTAGTCAATTACCCAACATAAACATTCAAAAGTGCATGTGAACAAGACATATGGGAATAATTAGGTACTTCACACATTAGATGAAGTTTTTAAGATATTTAACAGTTGCACTTAGGCCATGCTATCAGATTACATTCTGGTGGACAGGTGAGAAATACCTCTAAGCAAAATAGTCACTCTTCAGTAGAAGGAAAAAAAATCAATATGGATGCTGCCTTTCTTTTTGAAAAAACAACTAGCAAATCAAAAACATCCTTCATTGCTAAAACTAAATTTCTATCAACAAGAGTTGTACAGTGCTTTTCTGCTGTGGTCTCTGTCACAGAAGATCTTCAACATCTCTGTACTTTTTCCTCTATTGAAAATTCCTTTGTCTATTTTTTTTTCTTCATCATTTCTTCTCCCCACAGCTTGTACTCTCAGATATTCTTTAACTGGAATGTCAGTTTTCTTCCAGCTCATACTTTCAGATTCAGGGCAGAGACCTGTGGGTCTCTGTTCACACAATTGCATTTCTTGGTATGTCATTTTTTTTCCTTTGATAAACCCTTTTGACAGGGCATATCTATACTATTTCATATTTCAGTTGTATTTAAAACACAAATCCATAAACACTAC
Source organism: Manacus vitellinus (assembly GCF_001715985.3). Classification (NCBI taxonomy): domain Eukaryota; kingdom Metazoa; phylum Chordata; class Aves; order Passeriformes; family Pipridae; genus Manacus; species Manacus vitellinus. The sequence goes on along the minus strand of NW_021939718.1, from coordinate 5,106,530 downwards.
TACCAAACTACCTAGCAGACCATATTATATAACCTGTACTCTAACAATACAATCACATCTACCAATACAGTTTGCACATATAAAATGACAGTTCAATGAACACTGAAAGCTGTAAGGGATAAACGTGAAGCGACTGCACAGTCCTGTCCTAAGCAGTAATAAAACACTGTGGTAAACAGGCAGTCAGAAACATACTCATTGTAAGGAAGGTATCTACCACGTAGCTTGCATTCACAGTATTATATAGTATGCATTTAAATTACTAAAAAGTAGAAAAAAACTCTCCCAGAATTTGTGAACATACCTGAAAGATCATCTGTGAGAGAACACTAGGTAAAATGTCAAACATGAAGAAAGGAGATATTCTTTTCCTTCTCACTTTGTTCTCTGCCACAGCAAACATCCTGTATTTGATTCATAATTTGTAAAGCTCCTTTGACATCTTGGTTGTGAATACTAGCTGTGAACATCCCAGCTGCACTCAAGACGCAAATTAACACCGTCAAGGTCAGGCAGTTGTGGGGACAATCCATACACTATCATTACTTACCTGCAGAGTAGCCCTCTTAAAAATCTTTATTCAATAGATAACATGTGTAAGCAAATCATTTTAATTTCTTTTCCAATCTAACATTTCTAGTGCTACTTGCTATGTTACACTTCAGTGTAAAACTGCCTCATTCAGTAAAAGATTTTTCAGTCACTCTTGCTGGGCTTTGAACAAGGTCCCCAGGCTGAACAGCTGCAGAACTTAATCTCACTTCTCAGTAATTAATTCATTCACCTCATTCATATGCAAGTCATGCATAAGAACCACAACTTTAAAGTAAGACCAAAACCAATCTTTTTAAATCAAGTGAATGTACAGTAGACTTAAACTGAAGAAGCTGGCACAAAATTCACAGAGGATTTGCTGTGTTAGTGAATAAACTGCACACATTGCAGTTAGGAAAAATTCCTTTCAGTGTTTCCATCTAATTCTCTTTCTCACCTACAAAATTATATGAGTCGTCGCTGCCCTTTGGGCAGGGGGATGGGCAGCTGACATCCAGTAGTGCCCCTTTAGCTGGGGCCCTTTTAGGAGGCCTGTAGTGCAGCCATAGGTATAAGAATGCCTTGCTTCTAGCTTGCCCGCTCTCCTCTAACTTGGATGTGAAAGTGGTAAATAAACCCTTTTTTGAGAGTCTCTCAAATAGTTACCAATGCCTCCTGGCAACATCTATCCAGCACAGTGCATTCCAGCTGAATAAACTGCCTTGTGGGTGACCTGGGTCTGTTGCAGCACAGTCAATATTACTAGGAGGATCTCTGCACAAGCATGCTCCAGGGTGCCCCTGGAGTGCCATCAAGCCTAGAGTTTTCCTATTTTTATTGGTAGGTGTCATGGTTTGAGATAACCCCAAAATCCAATTCCCTAGTCTAAGCCCCCTCCCACATCTCAACCTAATGTGAGATGGGTTTTTCCAGACAAAAACACACCAGACTCCAAATGGGGGAAAGGGAAATATATTACAATGACTGTACAAATAAATACTATAACACATTATACACACGATCACAACTATCTCTACCATGACATATATATTTACAATGGATCAGATCTCTTCTCCCCTCCAAATAAAAGTCCAGGAGGGAAAGAAGGACAGATCCCTTCCAGTCTCAAAGCAGCATCTTCTAAGGCAGCAGGTTCTTTTTGTCTTCCACGCAGCAGTTGCAACTGGATTGTTGTAGCTGGATCTCTGTTCAACATACACAAGGGGGTCTCCAAGCCCCTCGGCTCTCCTTCAGTCCAAGTGAAGGCCTCACCTGTGGACTGCCAGCAGGGACAAGACTCGCGTCACCACAGGTATATCACGAAATGCAGGGGCATCTTTGTGAAAGTCCCTTCCTCAGGGGATTCAAATTCCCCTTTGCAGAGCTCCATGCTCTGTCTCCAGGCAGCAGGGGGGTGAAGCCCTCCTCCACATTCCTTTGGCTGTCCTGGTCCAGCTTCAGGATGCCTTTTGAGCTTCTCAGCTCCTCTCTCTCTCCAATGCTGCTGTACTCCAAGGCTCCTCTCAAATAGGAGTCCCTCTATTCCTCCTTCCAGGAGGTCTCAAGGGAGTTTTGGGGGGGTCTGGTATCAGTTCTCACCCCCAGAACTCTGTCTCTCAGCTGCTGGCTCTCTTTTCCCCTGCTCTCCTTCCAGGAGTCCTTTCTGCGGTGCTGCATGTTGCTTCTGCTGCTCCTTCAGTTCAGGTCTTATCTGTCCTGGCTCTCTGCCACCGTTTCTCTGGTCAGCGCCAGCTGCAGCTCTGCGCCCATGGAGAAAACATCTCCCAGTATAACTACAAACATTTAGCTCAGTCTAACACTGTTCCAAGTCTTTGGAGTACCCCCCCCAGCCAGGGGCTTGGAGGGCCCAGAGGCCCCAAGGGGCTCAGAGCCCCTACCTCGTGGCTCTACAACATGGCCACCTACTCCAACAACAACCAAACTACAACTCATCTCTTCCAGTCAGCTTGTGGAATGTTGACATTTTTGCAGGAGCGCCCACTGGACAGAACTCCAGAACTTCCAGAGGTTTCCACCCCTCGGGGTCTACCACTTTTCTTAGCCCCTGGGGGAAAACAAAGTCCAAACCACTACAGTGGGAAGAGAAATTTCAAGAAAAATTTGTTGGAAATAGCTGGGAAAATTATGCTAGTGGGTAGTCCAGTGCTGGCATTACACATTTTATATTGGTCTTTCTGGTGGGGGTCATTTTGCCATATTCATGTGCCACAAGATGTTCTGTAATGGTCAGATCAATCAAGAGTATGATAAAAAGGACTTTGGTAAATATAATCCTCCAATGCCATTCTGCTCTGCACTAGAAATAAAGCTGAATATATCTATTTGAAACACATCTTTGCTCTTTTATTGATGTTAGTGGTTTAGATTAAAAATAACTTAGGTTGAAAAACCAATTACATGACTCCTGGATTGTTCCTTTGTACCACTCGTAGAGCCATAGTATGCTAAGTGGCACTTCACTGTTTTGCTATGGATTTATATTGGACTACCTATGACTGTCCTTAAAAAATGTATAAAAGCTTTGAGAAGAAAATTTGGATGTCTGAATGCTTTTGTCTCTGTAGATGCTAATGCATTAGGCAAGAGCAATGTTTTATTTTAAATGCCATTTTTTGAAGAGTGGTAACTTTTTGACCACATAAGAATTTAATTCTGCAAATTTTATGCTTTATAGAAGACACTCTTGTCCAGTTTTTGTTTCACAGCCAAAGCTATCTACCTGAAGAAAACCTGAATTGAGGTCACCATCAAGGTATTTGAAAAATGATGCTTGCTCATTTCTTTCCACATGTGCAAGTGTTGCTCTCCTGCATGTTCCAAAAATCCTCTATAGCAATATTTTTTTTATCTCAACTGTAGTGCCTCACATACTTAAACAACAGTCTGAACAAATACTGGAATGGAAAGTCATTGTCATTCTGATGGGATACAGCAATGCCTGTGGGGTTTTTGTTTGTCAGAAGTGCCATTGTTGCCAGGAGACTCTGAGGGAAGATGTCAAAAGACAAACTGAAAGGACAGACTATCTGGACTATCCCAAAACCTGCCCCTTGCATGCTAACAAATTTAGTCAGTGTTCCTTTTCTCACTGACTTCCACAAGAACAAAATTGGGTTGCTAGTTTCACTTAGAGACAAGTGGGAAAGGATCCCATGAGGCATCGTTAAATTTTCTACTCCAAAGAGGCAGTCAGGCTATCTCTGCTTCCATTGGCTTTTGCACTTTCTTTGGATGTAGCTAAATCACCCTTGCAAGATGCTTACGAAGATTGCTTGCCTTTTGAATGGATTCGGCTGCATGGTGTTTTCTTAAAGCGAGATCTCTAGGAAGTGTAGCTATAAGACCTTCTTAAATTGTGCAGGTAATGATTAGGTTTGGTTGTTAGCACAGGATACAGTGTAGATCCTGATACTGTGCCCTCACTTTAATGGGAAAGGCATTAGTCTCTCAAAGGCACAGTGTCTTAAAAAGGAAATTATCCAGATTAGAAACATGACAGAAATTCAACTGACAGCAGTGTAACTCTTACTACAACTTTCATAAAGGTACGTGTGGAAGCACCTTTGACCGAAAGAGGACTGCTGGATTTCTTTAGCAAAGTGACACCCAGAGCTCAGAGGCATTTTGCCATTGATGTTGGTGAATCACAGTAAAAATCAGTGCTCCAGATGGCCTTTCTTGCAGCTGGCACTCAGCAGGGACACAGAAAGGATGTGCCCAGTTGTGCTGTCATACCCAGTGATTTGTACTCAACAGTCTATACTGCGCATCCTCTTTCATTTTCTCTTTACCTACGATTCACTTCCTCCATGCTGCTAAATTGCTCTGCCTTCATGTGCTGCTCTCACATGCTCACAAAAATAACCCCCTTGCAAGCCACTCAGCAGAATTCTCCTTGCCCAGATCCTGACTGCAGAGCTCATACCTAGGCCTGCCCCAGCTCCATTCCCAGTCCCAGTCTGGTCCTTACAGGGTCTGTGACCACTGCACTTCCTTTCTGCATTGCCAGTCACATTTCACACTTGCTAAATATGAAACATTCACATTGCTCCTTTCCCTCCCAGAAAAGGAGCCCTTCATTGCGGGTGCTGCTGTATATGCTCTCCTTGCTCTCTGATGAAGGCAGCTGTTAGCAACCAAGAGCTGTGTGTGCAGTAGGTCATTTCTTGACAGATTGGCTGTCCCTGCTGTCACCAGTGGCTACAGACCTGATTCACACCTCACTCCTGTGTGCCCGCATTACAGGGCAGCCATCAGAGATAACCTTGACATTTGTGCACCTCTGTTACAGCCTACAGGCTGAGAGAGTGTGTGGCGAGCGTACTCTGCCAGCCACAGGCTTCCCAGACGCTCAAGTGTTCTTCTTCTGCAGCTCATTTTGTGAGTAGTGAGGGGTGGACACCACTCAGTGTTGTCAATGTCATAAAAAGAGATTTCAGAAATAGAATGCAGATGTTACAAGACGATGCCCTTGAGATTGCACTGTTTGTTTGGTAGGAAAGCATCCTTCATTGTTTCGATCATAAGAAATTATTCTCTTTTTTTCAGAGAGAATTCACAGGTTTCTTCACCTTCTGTGGAGAAAATACAGTCTGAGGTACAAGAGTTTATCACAGACTGAGTAATAATATTTAAAGGCACATGAAGTAAGCAAAAAAGCCTCAACAAGAATAATACCAGGACTACCAAGTTTTTACTCTGTGTTTCCTATGATTGGTATAATAAAACAAATTATTTATTTGAATGAGAGAGGGAAAAAGAATCAGTTGTTAAAGACAACAAAATTATCCTCTATTTAAATAAAGCACTAGCAGTCAAGAGAGTGATTCATTGCTATATATCTCTCATTCTTCATGAAGAATAAACAATTGCAGCTTCAAAACGTACTGTTGTCATAAAGCTTCATCTAAACCTCGTTGAAAACAGTAGAAATATTCATTCTGCTTAGTGAGCTTTGTGTCATTCTTTGCATTAAAAAAGCAGCACTTTTTAGACTTTCTACTATGTGCTATTTGAGTCTTCTTATACAGCTTATTCAATATAAAACAATTACATTCACAATGTGACAAAACATCACAGTGTGCACAATGGTACCATTAATTAACATTTTTAATAATTCTTTTGCTACATGAACAGTGTAAGATTTGGTGTTGGTTTGAGATATTTGGTGGGTTTGAGATATTCAGAATAGGTATGAAATCCTGTAAAGTACATTAAAAGATCCCCTTTTTCCTCAGTCTTCATTAAAAATATAGTTCAGAGAAATACAGAAGTGTGTGTGTAAAACATAGACTGGAAGTTGTAGAGTTAATATAGCTGTATAGGTGTATTTGAAACTAAAATTGGAACACCCCTTCAGGATGGTTTCTGGGCTACCATTAAATTAAACAACCATGCTATCCAGAGTCTTAAGTCAGTACTTGAAATTAATATTCTGTATACTCTTTTTGTTTACATGTAACGGTTGTACAAAACAAGGGACTTCACTTCTTCACTTGCTATGTCAATGAATTCAGTTTCTTCATACAAAATTCCAAGGTTCCAGGCTGCTTATAAGTTGCAATTCTTTTTTGGTAAAGATTTAAATATTATTGTGTGACGTGACCAATATTACAGAACATACTTTGGAGATGTGCCTCATTAACTGAAAACTATCTGAAGCCAAAAACGCATGTGAAATTTAACTCACAAAATGTCAGTGTAACTTCCTATAAAAGTTGGAGCAGAACTATGCACTGGGCATCTGGAGTTTAAGATCCTGTCTTTCACAGGCTCAGTAATTATGATTGCTAGATGGTTATTAGCCCCTTGTAAATGTGAACGTATTAAGAACAGTGATTGCACATGGCAAAATGTATTAATATCAGAGGCCAAATAACAAAGACAACTAAGGAAAGAAGAGCTTGGCCATTCAGAATCTCAGATTGCTCCAAGTTCACAAAAATAAATACATCATAGTCCAGCCATCACCCTAGAGGAGTTTTTGTGCCTTGTTTCTTGCAGCCCCATCTAAATTTAGAAATTAAATACAGAAGAAAAACATTTTGTCTGTATAGACCTAAGGGTATGTGAGCATCATGGTAAGCAGCATGCCACAGAAACTCCTGGGCAAATGTGGTATAAACTAACTTCAGAAACAACTTGTGTAGTCCCTTCAGATCAAGACTGTGCCAAACCTCGTGAACATTCTGCTGTGCTGTGTTGGCCATCTATCAGGCTCTGAGCTGGCAGCTGGAGCCCTGTGCTCTGTACTACTGCCCTTGATAGTCACACCCAAAAGGTATCCACTGCCTTAAAGAATCCACAGGTGAAGATACAAAACCTGACCTTTACAATACCATCATTCTGCCAATGCTTTCAAAAACAGAGTATTATTACCATGCTCAACTTACAGCACATTTATTGCACAGTCAATTAATTACAGTGACTCATTGCAAAATTGGCATACAAGGTAAGATGAGTACAATTAGCAGAAAACTTATTTTATGTGGCTTAACATCTTAATTATTTTATTTTATTGTAGCCATTCACAGTGTGATGTCAGTATAATAATCTGAATGTGGTATACAGGACAGCCAATTCTGGTTTCTTTCATGCTCAGGAATGATGAATTTTATGCACTGTAGGGTGCACATGTCCTTATATAATAAGGAAAAACACTCTCCTTGTGAGATGGTGAACAAAGAGATTTTATTTCAAATTCGGCACTGGTTTTATCCCTCAAAACCATGTGACTTCTTTGACCAATATGGTTGTCTCTGTCGGTGCATGCTCCCTCGGGCACTCTTGCCCTGGTACATCCCCTGTACCTTAAACACGCCCCCTACAATGCACCATGAGAAGAATAAAAAAAAAAAGAGAAAACAATTAAGAATAAAGGAAAATAGAACTTCTTAATTTAAATCCACACCTTGAAATTCAGTCTTGAAAGCATATGTTTATGCTTGTTTCTAGAAAAATATAATGTACAAAAAAATATTTAACTTTTTTTTTTGGCTGGGTGAAGTGCAAATTACTATCAGATACCCTGCTATAATGATTATCTTTCCCTGAATCCCCAAGAATATACATTAGTTTTCTAAATTATCTATTAAAAATACCTCATAAACCAGATTTCTAGAAACAAGAATTAAGAAGAAAATTAGAAACTATGGGTTTTGTCTATGATGTGTTATAGAACTTTGGATCCTTAAAATCCAGATCAAGAAGAAATTTTACATTGCATAAATGCATGCTATTAAGCATCATGCTACAAGCTAACCCTGAGAAAGATTAAGATGCAATTGCAAGAGTACATACTGTCACACTGGAAGGAGAGAGATGACTTCAGCAGCATGGAACAAGACATAAGCTGCCTGAATGAGGATAGAAAAAGAATGTTAAAATTCCACAGATGCTGACTTTATAGCATTTTTTAAAATACTTCTCAGAGGGTAATTTAGATATTCTCTGCAGTTCACCCGTGCTTCTCACTAGTCTCTTATCATTTGCTACATTTTTTTCTTTCATTTTTGATCCTTGCCGCTTTCAAAGCTTTTCTTCCCTGCATTCCAGTTTCCCTTTTCAAACACTAACAGGTTCTAGACACCACCTGCACACCTTCCTGTGGCTCTTACTAATCATCTGGGGTGGCACTGTCCCAAAATTGAATATATTCCGTCTGTACTTTTTGCCACCACATGCCTTCTCTATGCAGTTGACTTCTTCATTTTCTTCATTTCGTCCTATACCCTACACTCCAAGTTTTTGGAGTGCATGCTCCATCTCTAGCATGATTCTAATTGAGGTTTATGAAGAACTGAGACATTCATGACCTTTCAGTTTGCCCCTATTTGTAACTGTCATTCCTGGATCACTGTGCTGCATACACTGACATGGAGGTAACCTCAATTTTTCTCATATCAAGAATAGTTTAGGCACTGGGCATCTTCATCTCTTTCCCCACCTTGTCACCTTTGGCTTGGAAACTTTTCCCTCTTCAGAGCAGCAGCCCCAAAGCCACTTTTCTCCATTTGTTCTTGTATCAAATGTACTTAGCCATCAACCTGTTTTCTGGAGTGAAGTTCTTCAGTTTCCTGGACTTTTGGCTTTTCTGATAGCCTGTTGAATTCATCTATGATGATGCCAGCCTTCAAGTCAATGATCAGTCTGTCCCCTGGTCTGCACATTACCTCATCTTCTTATTTTAAAATGATCAGGAATATTGTTTCTAAATCCACCCAAAAAGCTATTATTTAATTACCATCTTCATAACACTAACTTTTACTGCAGTTCTTCTTTATAATAATCCTCCAGTCTTTAACAATTCTTTGACTTTCTGTTATATACGATCCACGTTACAAATGTGGATAGAGCCTTTCCCAAATTCTTCATTCACGAAGCCTAGCCGTGATGATATACCATCCATGACTTTTCTGCTCTCACCCCATCCTTCCTTTTTTTAAGCTCTGCAGTATGAGGACTGGGTCTCTCAGTGCTTCATGTTTCTCTGTCCACAGCTTCTGTTCATCTCTATGCATTGGAAGATCCACACTACTGGTCACCACCTAACAGGCCCTTCCTGTGCTCTGGTCTTACCCTTACTCTGTAAATCCTTTAACCAATGTAGCCTCCTCTAGGTCAGATTCATTTTTCTGCCTAGTTTCTCCTTATCCTTCTCTTTCTGGATGATGGACAAGCTTCCTGAGCAATGTGGTAATACATATCATACATATAAAATAGTATTTCTGAAAATTATCATACGAGGTGGACATAAGTCAATATATCAAAACATTTTCACAATCAATATTTGTCAGTAATATTACTTGCTCTTCAAGACATATCTGATTTAAAAAAAAAACAACTTCATAGTTTTCAAAAAAACCCTGCTTTTGTTTCCTGCAGGACATAGAAACAGAGATTACAAACATTTAATAAACTTGCTGGATATGGGCAAAGGCTCGCTAGTAGTTGTTGAGTGATTTCTTATTATTTCCATTAGCACCTAAATCTTGAAAAAAGTATGTTGTGAGATTTAATTATCTCCAGAGACGATACAGGTCATTTTTCTTTCATTAACTATGGAGCTGAAAAAGCACTGTTTTTATTTATATGCACACTTCTGGGCCTAAAAGCTTGTCTCTTTAAAATCATTAATATTAAATTCTGATCGACCTTTGATAAAGAAAGAATTATGGGTCTACAGCAATCCTGTTAATATTTGTGTGCAATGCATATTAAAAAGAAACCTAAAAGTCTAAGAAGGTTTTGCAAGGCTTATCAGCTCTTCCTCCAGAAGTAAGATGGGATGCACAGTTCTTTTTAACCATAGAGTGTAAGTCCACAAAGAGGAAGATTTGATTATGCTTTGCAACATTTGGACTCCCCTTAAGTACGTGCAGCTGTCCTCCCTAGAACACTGAACTTTTGCAATGCAATGTATGATAGGAATCTCTGCTGTGTACACCACTAACTCTGGACCTGCATTTTATGTCTGCATATCTGCTTCAACAATTTGTGCACACTGCTTGCCCAAACAAATCTAATCAAGGATCAGCTTTGCTGGCAAACTTACTCTGGGTTCCCATTCAAGGAGGACACTGGGAGGGCAGCTCTGTAGCTGCTTTAGGTCTTGTCTATCACTGAGTCTTCTGTGACTAGAGCTAAGGCTCTGGCTTTATCACTCAGCTGAATTTATTTAAGCTGCTTGTTAAAGCTTTATAAAGCTTGCCAAGGCAAGTGGAGTTAAAGCTCAATTAAAAATTATACATGCATTAAGGCTTTTGGCACCATATAACGACTCTTGACACACAGAATCTTAGCAAATACATTTTAAACAGGAAGAATGCTGGATCTTACTGGGTATCTTCTTTGGAAATTATAACAGTGTCACCTGCTAGGTAACTTGCAGCCATCAAGTTTATAATTTCCATTACTTTTGCTGGAAGCTGGGTTCTTCTCTCATCTCAGAGAGGCAGATAATTTCGTATTTCATTGCAAATTTAATATGCATCTTGAAATTACTTCTGAAAATGTTTTATAACAACATTCACTTTTTGCATACAAAATGCTTTCAATTGGTGTGTTTCAAAACACCAATAAACACTAATTAACTGAAACTCACAAACATAATAAATGTGAACTTTTTGTTTTGTAGAGGACAGCAATATAAAGAGAAGTTTAGTGACTTCTAGTAGATTTCACAAAAATCCCAAATTCATTTCTCAGTCCCATTTTTACTTCACTTTAACCATTCCCACCTGTTCTGATCACTGCCATTTCACAGGCTCTTCACTCCTTTGAAGATGTTTTAATTTTCGTCCTTCTGAAATGTTGTATTACTTGCAGAAAGATACATTAGTACGTTACTTCATATTGCTCAGTTCCTAGGAAGTCAAACCCTTAAAAGTTGATGTCTGAGAACAAAGAACATGGAGAAAGAATGAGATATTAGAAAGTCTCTTGAGACAATCAAAAAGTCATTGTTATCATCATCATCATCATCATTTTAGATAGATAAGCCCCTCTTTTGGTTCCTTATACTCTTCTTCAAGAAATAGCTTCTTTACAGAATATGCTGTTCTGATAGTTCTTCATTAATTCTGAAAAGGTCCCCAAAACATGACACATTACACCAGAAAAGACAGTATGTGCCTTAACTGATCTCTGTAAAAAGTACCTAACTTTGCAATGCTATGCTGTCAAGGCTGCAAACATTCAGTGTTTGATAGAAAAGTGTTGTCTCATATGGACTAAGTCCCTTCTCAATTTAGTATGGAAAGCATGAATTTCCACATTCATAAGAGATTTAAAGTTGATAAGATAACAATTAAATTGTGGTAGGAGGTTTATACAGCACTAGACCATTAGAGCTGTTCAGTTTATCAGCCTTCCTTCCCTCCTGAAGTAAAATAAAAGACCAAAATTCTAGAGATGATGGTACCATTTCTTTTTTTCAGTAGTAGAATAGATCATGCTTCCATATCATGTACATGCAATAATGCTTTTTCACAAAAAAAATGTCAGTTTCTGGTCCAATTAGTGATTAACACTATGTCTGAGCAGAAGAGGAAGAGTTTTACACGCAGTTTCCAAATTTGCAGTGCCATCCATGAAATGCACGTCCCTTGTTGGTTTACACCCTGAAGCAAGAAACTTGATTACCCCTACATAATTGAGTTAACTATGGCTACAAATGTAATAAATAGACTGAATATTTTCCAGCCTGGGAGGAGGTGGGGAGGGCAAGAGGTAATGTTGTAAGCCAGTGATCTCCCCAGACTGATTACAGTGTACATCAAATAGAATGATAGAATCATAGAATCATTTAAGTTGGTAAAGACCTTTAAGATCAAGTCCCAACCATTAACCTATATCAGAGACTGAAATGGTTAATGATTTATGCATTTGAGGATAGCCAAGGGACTTTTGCAGGCTTCTGCAGGACTTTTGCATTAGACCTCTGATGGCCCATCAAAGCCCACCCCCCACCCCCCCTACCAATCTTGAAAGGCAGGAAAAACCCTTTTGCCAGGCCCCCCATGGAAATTCAGCACAGATTCAGGAGATGTTGGAGGCTTGTGGCATGGTCTGTGACACTAAACATGGATATAGTAACTCATAACTTCTTTGAGTGTAGAGGCTTCCCTCCTTCACCCTCAATGGATCAAGGTCTCCACTTCAAGTGACAGACATGGAAGCTGCAACTACCAAGTGTCATCGCTGGACCCCGTGGGCGGTGACTATATACATCTGTCCACTCTCAGCTTTTCTTTCCCTTACTCTCCCTTACACTTATTCTGTCTTTCCTTTCTCTTCCTTATGCATTTTCCCCCCAGGGGTTATCCCTATGATCGATAACATGGATGACAACACCCAAAATGCTAAAATTAAAAAAAACCTGTTGAAATAAAACCTACCTATATATTTCAAACACCGATTATTCAGTGTCATTTCACTCTAATCCACCCCAAAGGAATTATTGATGAGAATCTGGGTTACCCCTCTCCCCTTTTTCTGGGGTGGGTTGTAACAACCTAAAACTGCCAAGTCCACCACTAAACTGTGGCCCAGTGTGCCACACCTATGGGTCTTCTGAATACCTTCAGGAATGGTGAATCCACCTCTTCCCTGGGCAGCCTGGTCCAGTCTTTGGACATCATTTCTGTGAAAAAATTTTGCCTATCCAACCTATATGTCCCCTTGTGCAACTTGAGACCATATATGCTCTTGTCTTATCACTTGTGACTTGGGAGAAAAGACTGACTCCCACCTTGCTACAACCTCCTTTCAGGTAGTTGTAGAGTGATAAAGTCCCCCTGAGACTGCTTTTCTCCAGGCTGAACAACCCTAGTTCTTCAGCAGTTCCTTATAAGATTTGTGCTCCAGACCCTTTAACAGTTTTGTTGCTCTTCTTTGGACACATAAAAAATTTTATTCAAAATCTGCTGCCATTTGACATCAGCAAGTGGTCACCAAACCACTGATGCCCAGCCACTCCCTCAGTAATATTCCCCTGCCAACATTCCCATTCTGTATCTGTAGTGGGATGAATAATATTTAATAACTTCATTGATGACAGACAGTGGGATTGAGTGCACCCTCAGCAAGGTCTCAGATGACAAAAAGTTGAGCGGTGCAGCTGATGTGCTTAAGGGATGTCATTCAGAGAGACATTGGTAGATTGGAGGACTGGTTTCTTGTGAACCTCATGAAGTCCAAAAAGGCCAAGGGCAAGATGCTTCACCTGGGTGGGGGAAATCCTGGCTGGGGGATGAACTGGTTGAAAGCAGCCCTGTGGGGAAGGACTTGGGTATACTGATGGATAAAAAGTAGGATGTGAGCTGGCAATGTGCACTTGCAGACCAGAAAGTCAACTATATCTCAGGTTGCACAAAAGGAATCATGGCCAGGTGGGTGAGGGAGGAGATTTTCCTTCTCTACTCTGGTCTGAGGAGATCCCACCTGGAGTACTGCTTCCATTTCAATACTTTAAGGGGGCTTATAAAAAGGACATAAAGAGGCTTTTTATCAACATCTATAGTTATCAACAGGATAAGGGATACAGGTTTGAAATGGGAAGATAATAGATTTAGATAAAAGGAAGAACTGTTTTATGGTGAGAGTAGTGAGACATTGGAACAGGTTGCCCAAAGAAGCTGTTGAGGCCATTCACTGGAAATGTTCAAAGTCAGGATGGACAAGTTTTTGAGCAACCTGATCTACCAAAAGTTCATTCTGCCCATGGTGTGTAGGCTGGGACTTTTAAATGTCCTTTTAAAGGTCCTTTTAAACACCCCTTCCAGCCAAGTAATTATATGATTCTGTGATATGTTACCCTTTTCCCCTTGTGAAGTACAATTCAAGACACAGCTTGAAACACAAGCCTAATGAATCATATTATGAAAATTAACTGGCAAGAGATAATATTTTTCTTGGTTGCCTGTACTACATCCAGTACCTCAGTGGCTGGGGCAAGAAAATTTATATCGTGATAAGAATGACTGAGGTGAAGCTTAATTTTAAGACAGTAAATCATAAAATCTCTTTTAGAGGAACTGCAAATCATTTAATGGCAGTGAATTCAGACAAGTAAATACCACGCTGCTTCGGAGGTTATTGAGGTTATATTGGTCAAAAAGGGTTTGCCAAAACTATTTTAAATTATCTAGCCCTGGCTATTGATCAGCTGCAGGAGTCTTCCATAGACTGCTGAAAATGTGTGGCATTGCCGTAAGTAGATGTTATGGCAGAGGGATAAGCTAGTGTACAGACATTTTAACCTGGAGGAAAACCTTGATTATTTTGTGTGGCCAACTATGAATACAAATTGCAGTACTGTGATTGCTGCTATGGGGAACATTCAGTCCATCTTGGCCAGACCCAGTACATTTGGCGTCAGAAGAGTAGTTATCCACTGACCTGGCATTTCAAACTGACTTGTCCCTTCTTCCTCTCAAATTTTTAGCTGATCTAAATTTATTAGTGATAACTCACTTTCATACTGTATTTTCATAGAAGGACATAGAGTAAAGTAGCCAAACTTTCCAAGTATTTAGAAAAATAAGATCCAATTAGGACTTCTCTACAATCACAAGAGAAACTGTTGGATTTTGAAGCTTTCTTCAAAAGGTAGGAATAGTGTACTGACTGCATTTGGAGCTGCTTGGTTCTCATTTTCTAACCTGATTTTAGTTTTCAAAGGAAGCAAAAAAACCCCAAGATTAGGTAAGCTGCCTTCTTCAGTTTAGTAAGGTTTTTCCTCATCAAAGTTTGGTTTAATTCATCAGTCTTGATGCTGCATACAAACACAGTTGATGTCATTAAAAATATTCCATTTCTAAAAAAAAAAACTATCTCCCCTTGCCTTCAGGAAGCAGAACTGAATATCTGCCCCTTTGTAAAGCAAATATTTGTTAATCTTTGATTTTAAATTACTGCAAAGAGTCCTCTGAGTCGTCCTCTTACAGAGATCATTCTTCACGAAATACCATAATACAACCAAAGTACATTCCACAATGCAAATAGAAGGTTACATTACCCTAATACTGATGATGGTTTACTTCAATGAGCAATTGTATAGTACAGTTTGTAACTTTTTTTTTCTACAGGAATATCTCAAGTAAACACCCTTAGATCTAGAATAAATAATGTTGAATGTTAGTCTGCCTATAACTTTCCAGTATTTAACAGGTTTTGCTTCAGCTCCTGAAGTAATTTCAAAAAAAAAAAAAAATCAGATCTTTATGGATATGGTTAAGTGCTTATCCTGGGAAAACTAAATTAAACCTCTGTCATATGATGAAAACTTTGGTTCACCTAATTGAGCATCTAATGAGTATGGATGGATTTAAGCCACTCACAGAAATTTTGTTTTTCAAAGCCTTACTCTTTAACATCCATTCAAATGGAGAAAGAAACACATTGAAATTATGTATAGACAAGCTTTTGAAAGAAAGGTTAGAAATAGGATTCTGATCTCTTCAGGAGGTTTCACTTCAAACTGTTGTGTCCTATATTGATAAGTGTAATTATTGCCAAAATACCCTGGCCCACTTTTGATTCATACAACTGCTTCTTATTTCTCTGGGCTTTTCTGTACAATATTGTGTACATTCACTAAGAAGCTGTGCTCTTCACAAGCTTTACTATTACTCTGATCAAACCAGCATGTTGGTTTTTTCCCTCTAGAATATTCAACTGGAGACTAGATATTGCTTTTTTACCATTAAAATGTCAAGCAACCAGGGGAAGGGGTGGATAAAATTTTGGACTCTTTCCAGATTACTGAAAGCTTTAAACCCTTGACCTTGCTCCTTTTGATAATATGCCTCTATGAATTCTTCATTTTAACAGTGTTGCAAAAGCCTGAGATGGGCACTTTAATCTTTTATACTCATTATTACACACCAATAAAGATCCGGACCCATCTTGTCTTTTGGGTTAGGATAAAGGAAGAAATTCTTGTAAAGTAAAAAGTCAGATATTTTTGTCCTAGAGATCTCATTTTGTGGAAACCCACAGGCTTTTAGACAAAGGATTTTGAATGACGAGATTGTGTCCAAAGAAAGTTTCCAGCCAGTTTTTCACACCACACAGCTTGGTCACGTTCCGTTACTAAGACTTCATGTGGTTATCTATACTTGTTTCCTTCAATTCCACATTAAAAAAAAAAAAAAGCCCTCTTGTACAGCAAAACCCTGATTTGACCATGTCTTTTTGAAGTTTGCACTAGCTTTTTGCCTTCAAAACATTTTGTTCTGCCTTCCCCTTCCTTTTAAATCACTACACTTTGTGATCCTGCCTACATCCATACCCTAATCCCTTCTTGCATCACCCTACTGCTTTTGTTTGTTCAGGATTTTTTTACTATTTCCTTTGTCTTGAACCAGGTGTTTTCATTTAATGCTTTTATACCATTATCCATTTATCCTATGCCCACACAGAATTTGAAGATGTGATTGAAGGACATGGAGGCATGCTCATACAAGCCCTAATCTACCTGGTTGTGTTATGAGGTTTTCCCCTTCGGTGCAAACCTGTCAGTGATTTGAGTGACATGCTCAAGATGTGACTCTCTTCACCCTGAAATCTATGAGGCTACTTTCTCCCCTATATTGCTTCCAAAATTGCGCATTTTAGTGCTAGCACAGATATATACATATATATGTATCCCAAAGTGTGCCAGTCACCCTAATTCTGGCTGCATAGATTCAGGTACAGTGTATTTTTAGTCCAGAGTAATATGTGTCTTATTTCATTGAAATGGTTGTGTTCCTCAACACAAAAGAAAAATTTGACTCTGTGTCCTGCTTCCACATGATTCCAGATTATTGGCTAGGATTTCTTTAGTTCTGTAGATACTTCTGAAAGTAATTTGGTGAAAAAATAAGCTTTTTTTCTATTTTCAGAAGAAATCAGATATTACACACTGGTCACCGATGTCTACTCTTTCTGAGTTTCAAAACATTTGGTAGCTGGAGTAAGACATAGGTGTGAACCACTGCTGGGCAGACAAACTGGATCTTTGATGTGATGAGTTGTGTAGACAGTGAGTTGTGCTTCATCTTCTCCCAATAGCTGGTATCGTCTCAGGCATGGGAGTATTTTCACACAGAAATCTAGATTTAGTGAAACACTAAATCTAAATAAATTTATATTTGCTTTACTATAGAAGACAATTTCTTTCCTGTGGCACTGATGTGGGCTTTCACTTGACTTGGATTGTTTAGCTATAACAAAGTTCAAAAAACTCAACACTGTTAATCTAAGGTTCAAATAAAACAACCTTAGACTTTCTCAGAATTTCCCATCTCTGAGGACTTTCATTTATCTTTTTCCGCAAATTATTCCATAACACGTACTGAACCTTTGTCCTTTTATTGAAATGAAATAATAGTAAAAAAATTAAACACACCATCTTCTCCTCTCCAGCTTGCAATGTAGCCCAGCAATATACTTTTACAGCTTAACAGTGCTAAAAGGTATAATGCTTTCTTTGTGGTCTCTCCCAGAGCAGAACCTTAGTCTTTGAGACCTCAGTCCTATGCTTTTGTTTGATCTTTACTAAATAAGTCAACCAGTATTATGTTTGGACTTTTCTCCACATATTACTCTTATATGCAAGAAGGGCTGCAGCTGCTCTCAGGTGTCTTGTACCCTTTCTTATATTTTGTTATAATATTCACAATAAATGCCACACCATGGACTAGGAAGAATTTTCAGAGGTGGAAAAGGGCTTCAAATGAAATGATTGGAAATGATTTATGTATTGAATGTTATTGTTCTCATTGATTTTAAGAATCTCTGTCAGCTTATAAAGATGGAAAAACAATCAATAACAAACCCTTTCCATTTTCTCTAGGGAAAGGAATAGAGAACAGTGTGAGTGCCAGTCTCCAAGTCCCCTGCTGGCAATAACAGTTCGAGATTCTTGTTCCATTTGGGGAATGCTTGCCTCCCAGATAGACTTAAAGCCTCTTGTACTCAGAGAGTTCCTCTGTATTTAAGATGCTTCATTTCTGTTGTTTGCCTCACACACAGACAAATGATCTGCAGTTTTGAGCTGCAGTTTTCACACTCCTGAAAAGAGGATTATGCTAATATTCCCTTTAGAGTAATCTGTAGACAACTGAAATTGTTCTTCCTAGTATTGTTCCTGACCACAGCTGCTTCCTCAACTAACTTCTTCTGCTTCTTTTATTCTGTGTTAAGGTTTTCCTTTAATGTTCACAGTTCAGAGTAGCATTCTCAGATTACTGTGCTAAACAGCTAGACTAGGCACACTTCTTATGAAGCATATTACTCCAAGGGATATTTGCTGGAGCAAAAGCATTATGATGGCAACAACTGTACTCCATGCTACTCCTAGGCTTTCTTCTTTTGGGGGGGATTTTTTTCCTAGGTATGCTTTCTTTTATAGAATTAGCTGTGCAATACCCATTTTCGTTGTTAATACTAATAAGAACCACTTCTGGCAGCACACTCTTTTGTACATCGGTCTGAAGTTTAAAAATAATTTGATAATCTATTTCCTTTCATGCTCTTATGGACAATATGATTGTGGTGCTATTGGCACTTTTCTCAATTTTGTGCATACAGGAGTTTTTACAAACTCCTGCAACATTATATTTCTTACAAAATTTAGATACATGCTGATCATTCTCTTGGCTCCAATATCCTCCTGAGCAGTTGTTAGAGCTCTGTCTTTTTAAATTAGTTTCATTTGCATGAGATATTTCATGTTTATTTATTTAAACCATTCTTGTTGCTTTGGAGTAGTGCCCACACGTTCTGGTCTGGAGTGTTTCTGATGCCTGCCCAACTTCTTTGCTTTTTCTTTCACTCCTTTTCTCTTCCCCCAGTTCTTTTGTTCCAGATTGAATCAAAGTCTGGTCCTCTTTGTAGGTTACTGTTCAGTTTTTAATTCTTAAATAAAATCACTAGTTTTTTGTAGTTTCATTAATTTTAAATATAACACCCTCAAAGACTTTGCTGTTACTTAAAATATAAAAATAGTCCTTAAACTTTTTCTGCAGCTTCAGCTAGCTTCCTGTTTAACTGCTGTGCCCATCAAGTGTGCCAGAGTTAGCCATTTGGTAAAGATATGGTTGATAATCAAAATATCTTTTGATTCTTGCAGATACAGAGTGCCTCACCAGTAAAACCTTTCCACCTTCCTTCCCTCCATACGTTTTTTGGTTATTACCCACTTCAGCTTTTCATTCTGGCAGTTTTCTTAGCTCCATTAATTCATTGCCCTGTGGGATTAAGCAGCGCACAGCGTTTCTAGTGCTTTATCCTCTGTGGGCTAAGCTCCCTGTCTGAAGCCAGGATGAAAATTCCTGTACTCAAATCCTGCTGTGGATGCAGCCAGTCCCCTTGCTGTGGTGGAGACCCTGTAACTTCAAACTGTGTAGTGAACAACAAGATACCAACTTCAGGCTGGTGCTACAGTTTTAGTGGTGTGCATTAAAGGTTTCAGAAATTTCCCAGGCTTCCTCCCTGCAGGGTGCAGCATCAAAGTATCTCACCTAGGACATCAGTAGCCATGTCAGTAGATTCATGGAGAGGAAGTATGTCAGGGGAAAGACTGTGGCAACATTCTGGTCTTGCCTTTGATGGCTGTTGCCTCCACATCTCTTTCTCTGTGTTGAGTGCTGTCCCCAATGATTTATTCTCATTGTCACTGGGATCCCAACGAAGACCCTTAGTTCCACATGCAGGGCCCTTTCATGGCCCTCAGATAGGAAAGTAACCACAGCAGAGCCAGCTTTCTTCCTCGCAGCTGACTGAGTGCGAGCTTAGAAGGGAGGGGTAAACTGCTTGTAAGAGTGGAAGAGACACAACAGAGCCAAAGCTTCAGACAAACCCACAGTGTCTGCTGCACTGCTCACTGACTCCCTGCACGGGCATAACTTTCTGTCTCCTCTTTCCATCACCTTCAGCACTACCAGTTATTACATTAACCTCCTCCCAGCCAGCAGCACTGGTTTTCAAGCCATGTGTGACCTGCAAATACTGTAATGAGCAACTGCATTTCTAAGAGTTCCCTCAGGTGAAGTAGGGAAGGTTTGCATAGCAGCACTGTGCTCAGTAGGTTCAGTCTTTTCAGCTGCCTAATTTCCTTCCCCAAAGCAATGCAAACGTAAGACTTGGAAGAGTTAGTCTCCTTGTCCTTTGTTAGAAAGACTTCATAGAAAGAATATTTGATCACTTTAGAATTATGCACTGCATCAAGCTGGTGCTTTACCTGAATCAGTAGATCGTGTTGTATCTCTTCATGTCTTCCAACATATTTCTCTGCAGAGCATGGTCTCTTTGGTCTCTTGTTCTTTGGTTTTGGATATATAATAAAAACAAACAACTTTTAATAAACAACCATGTTAAACAACCATGATTAAATAAAAATAAATATAAATTATCTACTTCTCTCCAGACTAGAAGCTGAGAGGTAGGAAAAGAATTATGTGTTATCTAGATTGCTGAATCAGTGGGAAGAAATATTCTTCCTCAAGAAGTTTTTCATTGTATTTCTGTATTTCAAATGCTTGTAGAAATAAGAAGATAGAATGAGTTATTTCATTTACAAAGATCCAGGGAAGATTATCTCCTTTTTAAATTGTGAGACTAGTAAATAAGATTAACTGAATTGGTAAGAGCATGATGTTAATAACACCAAGGTTGTGGGTTCAATCCCTGTATGGGCTATTCATGCAAGAGTGGAACTCAGTGATCCTTCTGGATCCCTTTCAACTCAGAATATTCTGTGATATCTGTGAAACTTGTCTGTAGATTTCAGATTATTGCTTAAATGTCAAGATAAAATCAGTGAACTATCGTTGAGTATACCATGATATCTTTTTAAATCACACTTATTTTGGGGGTTAGAAAGCCACTTACTCTCTCTGCTAAGGGAACTCCTTTACACAAAATAGATAAAATTAGGTTCACATGTCTTTATCAGGCAACATATCTGATCTTATAAAATAGTCCATGAGAAATACTTAGGTTTTTTTCATCAAGTTTGTCTGTAAAAACCTATTTTTTTTTTTTGCGCAAGCACATTATTTAATGTAAAACATATCTGCTTTTAAAATAGTTTTTTTGCCTTCCTGCACAAAATATTGGTAAATTTTTAGAGTTCGGATTTCCATTTTAAAATTAGAGCAGAATGAATTGGAGCAGAATATAAACTGCTTTTCTGTTCAAACTTTAGAAGAAATACAGTTTGTCTAACTCTTAATAAAAAATGATCGCTCTTTCTGTAAGCTAAGATGCAACCAGCCTCCTACACATTCCTCCTACAAAACATTCAGTTTAGATTTTTGTCAACAACTTGCACACTGATTTGAAGACTTCCATTCATGTACAGAAGAACCCCTCATTTTCAAGGCGTTGTTTTAAGCGCATACTGCACAACCACCAGCAAAAGTTGGTGTTGCTTATAACTGACATGGTGTTGCTTATAACTACATCTCTATGTATTTATACATATGTGCACAGAAAATGGCATTTTTTGTGTTTAATGTTTGACATGAAGCCCTCCATTATTCCATGGATTTCAGACTGGGAATTGCAGTTCTTTATTAAATGAATGACAAAAATTTGAACTACATTGAACAGAAACCTTAATATAAAGACTAATCTGTTTCCTTTTTTGTATGACTTTCATTTACAAGGTCTCCCTTTCTTGAATTAGTCTCCATGAATTGATTGTTTAATGTATAACCAGTCTTGAACTTGTTCTTTTTTTGTGATGGGAAAATTAAAGTTAATTTTGTTGAAGTCATGGTGTTGCACATTTATCAATTGGTGATATTTTCAAAACCCTCATAGCAGCTGTTCTGCTTCTCCTTAGCAGTACAGAGAAGTCAATTTTATTTATAACATGCAGACCTCTACTCTGTTTCCTGTGAATAAAAAACTCAAACAAACATCTCCATCAATACAAAATTTTTCCTTTCTGGTTGTAGGAATTGTGTTCCATTTGCTGCGTTACAGTAACTTAAAACATACCACTTAGGTTGGAAGCTCTGAGCTTCTGGCAAAAAGGGATAGAAAACCAACAACAAAGGATTATTTCTCTGTAGAAGGCACACAAAAAGAATAGATGTAAAGACCTGTGATCTGTTTATTTGCTACAGGAGTTATATTTTAACCAAGTAACACAATACCTGTACCATACAATTACTTGAAATGTATCTGAACTTCACCTCTAGGCCTTTTGGTGGTACGTAGTGAAATTCACCTTTTGTCAGTGCCCTAGTTCAAGATTTATGTTTTTGCAAGGGAATTTTGCTCTATAAAGCACAGCTCAGAACTATATACTCATTCAGAATATAGTTAAAGCTTTTGCATTTACCTTCCACAGATTTTCAACAGACCTTTAGTAAAAGGGTTATCAAACACAAAAATCATATTAAGTCTTCCAGGGTTGTAAATCTAAATAAATGAATAAAGGTGCATGGAATCATATAAACAGTATCAAGTGCTTATTATCAAATCAACTGCACAGAGGCTGTAGATTCTCGTCTACAGCCCAAACATAGATTGCTGACCAGTTGCAGAGCTACAACAAGCTACAACAGTAACTAAGCAATAGCATAAATTTAGACCTATTGTACTAATTTTGAATGGATCTTTACCCCAGATCTGTACTATCCAAATCCTTTCAAGCCTACTAGGATCAATTCAGTCATTCATAGCATTTTTTTTTTCATGCTCAGATGCCATGGATTTTGTTTCACTGGATGAAGTGGAATTTCACTGGAATCCACCAGTGAAATTCTTTCCTGTGCCAGCTTTGTTTTGTGCCCCAAGACAGAGCAGAGCATCATATGCCAGCAGGAGGATGGAAGAGATTCCATTCTGTTCACTCAAGTTTACCCACAAAATTATTCAAATGTTCTGAGCATTGAGCTTTCGATTTCCCAGTCCCTAATCTTGACTACATTTTGTCAAGCAGACAATTTCATTAACTATAATGAACTATATTATGTGAATTTCCTCTAATTTAAATAAGGGGGGGGTACCATTTTTTTCTTTTCTATTTTTTACTTGACTTGTTAGGTTTTCTTAGCTATCACTAACAGGTTATATTAAGTTTAGTTAAATCCCTTGACATGTGTGCTTAGGCATCATAGGAGTCTTGGTGGTTTAACATACAACAAAGAAGCTTTTCTCATCATTTGGGGACAGAAAAATAAATATAGGTGTATAAGCATACATGATTGATGACATCAAACAGCCTGAAAGTACACAATATTAGTGAGCATGGGGAATTAATACACGAAACTTAAAAAAATTATTGAAGAATTGCGTGAAAGGGAGATGGCAAGGAGCTCTGATGAAAGAACTAGTTTTCTGGAAAAAGTCAAATAGGGAATTTTCCAAATATTGGTTTTAAAGCTGATGGTATTTAACTATTTTCATCAATGACCTTGGCAAACAGAGTAGGAGTATACTCTTACAATGTGCCAGTACCATGTATTCCTGTTTTATCATGTCATGGCTACATTCCAGCTAAAATATATAAAAAGCCATATGGATTTCTTTTCATTATATGATAATCTGCTGCTGCCAAAACAGTTTGGCTTTTGGCCCACTCTACGCCACTGTCCTTCCCAAGCACCCACACAGGGAAAGAGACCAGGACACAAATCTGATGACTGTTTTGGGAAGGCTCGTGAATATCCTGGGAAGACTGCAGCCTCTTCCATATAATTTGCTTTCCCAAGGGTCTCTTGGTGTCTCATCTTGAGATGACCAGATATCTGTATCATGTGAATAAATTCAGTTACTTAGTTATCCCTGTTTACACACCAGACGCACCAGTTAAAGAATGGAAGCATGCATGGATTTCAGTCCAAAGAGGAATAAAGAGCATGGGTGCCCTGGCTTATGACCCACAGACAAGCTAAGGGAAGACATTCATGCCAAGGCAAAGAACAGGGAAGAAATCCTGTGTTCAAGTATAAACTGCCTCTGCTGCCAAAATTAACATAAGTTAAGCTACTTATTAAGACTTTGGGGGATCTCTGAGGACACAAGAAAAACATTTTCTATTTTTTCAGATGATGGTTTCCAAGTTTCCAAGTTTAAAATTATGAATAATCAGAAACAGGAGTGGAAAAAATAAAAAGGAGTCAGAGTCACGGTTTCTTTCCATTCAGGCTTTAAAAATAACCACAAATCTTTTTTCTCTGTATTTTTCAGGTATTTTATTTCTTTACACCAAAGATGCAGATGTACCTGGACTCATACCTCTGATCTGGAAACTTTCTATGCGCTCATTCCAAATTACAGTGGGCAATTAGTCGGATGAGCTTGACTGACATGATATACAAGTTGATTACTCTGCACAACTTTTCTTAAGTTTTTGCCAACAGAATGAGAGGGTGATGAGGCATTGGAATAGGTTGCCCAGAGAAGCTGTAGATGCCCTGGAAGGGTTCAAGGCCAGGTTGTATGGGTCTCTGAGCAACTTGATGTAATGGATAGTGTCCTTGCTCATGGCAGGAGGGTTAGAACTTGGTAGTCATTTAGAATCCCTTGCAACCCAGGCCATTCTATGATTCTGTGATTATATTATCCTATATCAAGCATGTTAAAAACATCTGTAACTCTCTATTCCTAAGTAACAAGAAAGTTTTTTTAGTGATTCACCTATTGAGTCATTAGAATGTATTTTAGTAGTAATGCAAAGAGACAACATGCACTCTTTCTTTTTATATAAAAGGGACATTATGCTTATTTATAAATTTTTATCTATGTATCTGAATTGCGCCTATTTTCCTAAAACCACTAATTCTCTTACCTGAGAATTATTCTGCATTATTCTGCATAAATTGGTGCTATTGATAAGAATAGTCATACAGTGGTCTAGGAAGTGGAATACATGTTTTACATCTTGTGGAAACAATTTTGCATAATAATTTATCGGATTGGTCAGATTTGGAGTGTATGTAGTGTAACAAACAGTGATCAATATATTATTTTTCAGAAGAGCACTACTACAGGACTTTATAAAAAGATCCCTAACCAGCTTTACTCCCCTGACTTTCAATAATAAATGGCTTAGGGTTTTCCAGAACTTTGTGAAGTTACTTCTTCATTTTCTACTCTGTGTTGAGGAATCCCAGCTTTTTACTCTTTCCTCATGTGGAAGCCACTCTAATCATCCCTGTTAGGCATCCATTAGTTTTAGTAGTTCTACTGTCTCCTTTTAAAGATGAAATAATTAGAATTTAAGACAACACTCAAGACAGAGACTTACTGGGTTTTTGTGCAAATTCTCAACAGTATTTTCTGGTATGTCTGGACTGTTGGTTTCGTTTTTCTTTTCTCTCCTTCTAACAATAAAGTCCAATGCTGTGATTTTATTCCTGTCTGCCGCTGAGCACTGGATCTGACATTTTCAGAGAAATGCAAGCAATTTTCTCAGTAATAGCTAATTTAGAGCCCATAATTTTGTGCATATATATAACTTTCCATATTCTGAAATTTATTACCCAGTCCATTTGTCCTGTTTCTGGTATATTTATTGAAATGCTTAATCCTGAATAGTATGTTTGATGCAAAAAGAATGCAAACCCATAAAAATATAGAAAAAACTTCAGTAGATATATATGTCCAAAATGAAAGAAAAGTTTCTGACTAATGGTATTAGCATGCCAATAAAGAAGATATCTTTAAGGGAAGTATCAG
Source organism: Manacus vitellinus (assembly GCF_001715985.3). Classification (NCBI taxonomy): domain Eukaryota; kingdom Metazoa; phylum Chordata; class Aves; order Passeriformes; family Pipridae; genus Manacus; species Manacus vitellinus. The sequence continues at coordinate 5,080,790 of NW_021939718.1, read as the reverse complement.
GTTTTAAGGGAAGTATCAGGCTTTAAGGGAAGGTAAGTTAAGGCTGAAGTATCAGGTCTACTAACATTGTTGATAGGTTAGTTAAAATCTGGACAAAATGTCATATTAAACCCCAGAATTATTTCACAGAAAAGACTCTATTTTCAAAACATCCAAGACTATGGAAATATTCATAGGATTTTAATCTTCATGAAGGCCTGAAGCTACTGAAAACAGAAAAGTCAAGACAGAAAGATTTGATACCACAGGAATCAGAAAATCAGAAAAATGACAAAACCTAGTTGAAATGAAAATCTTTTAAACGTTATAATCAGAAGATCAATTGAATTAAACCTTAATCTGCATACAGAGAAGTAAGTGTACCATCATAACAACCATTAGCTTTGCAGTATCTCTGTTCATCATGTGATGCAAATATTGACATGAATTATGCAGTAAGCCTTTGAGAAAACTAATGAATGTTTCATACCACAAATAAGGTATTGCTCTATCTTTTCTTTCAATTTTTTTCCTAGGACTAATTACTAGCTAGGTGCCTACAAAAACATTAGCAGATACATTTTGCTAAGTTATAGATTAATCATAGAGAAGTACCATTGCTTATTTATGAGTCTAAAAAGATGAACTCAGAAATAACCAGTCATGAATCTAACAGAAATAGAACTGCTCTGGAATAATTTCTGAATATGATTAATTTGGTACCACAGTGTTTTCTTTTTGAACATACAGGCTTAGTCTAATGACAAATAGACACAGAGCTTGAAAGAAGCAGGGAAAAAAGAAAAGGGAAAAGAAACCAAAATAACGTCTTAACATCTCATTAGAAACAAAGAGCTAACAGAAAATCTTACAAAAGGACAAGGGTAGTGAAACAATAGAATAGAAAGACTACTGAAATATTTTTATTTTTTTTAAAGGAGGAGAGGTTGGCTGCTGTAGTAGCTCTTATAACGACCTGTTGGGAGATCTGAAGATGGTAAGACTTCCAGGGAATAGGAGGATAAATGTAAATATAACAGTCTCTCTTTTAAAATCTTTGTGCCTTGTTCTCACCTCTATTTCTCACCTTGTATCCATTTATATACATTCGTGCTATGGGTACAAGTGTACTGATATTGTTGAGCAGAGACTTTTATGCTCTCATCATGGAGTAACTATGGCTTACTGGTTTTAAACCACATTTGTTAGGAGTTATGGATTGCTCTCATTCTCCTAAAAAATTTTCAGAAGGAGAGTTTTTGTGGTAAAAAGAACAGGCACCTGATGATGCTAACTAACATCTCCTCAATAGCTTGATCATATTGTTGATCTGATCTGTTATGAGAGGCTGGTGCCAAGTATAAAACTGTTGAAAAAGAAAGCCAAGAAATAGCAGTTAAGAATGAGGAAAACCTGAAGAAGGCAAAAAAAAGCATGGTATCAGCTGTAATACTGATAACAGATGTGATGGGAACAGTTCCAGGCGTGGAGAAAAACATATAGCAATTGACAGGATTTTATTATATGGACCTTACAGTTATTATATGGACTTCACTGTTATTACGTGGTTTCATTGTATTCACACTACACAGTGCACAGCCTAGCCATGCCCAGGCTTGCCATGAGTTTGCCTGCTCCCTGCCTCCCCCGCTCCTCCCCCTTTTGCCCGTGTCCCTATCCTGGTTTGTCCCCCCACTTGTCTGTCTCATGCTCCGCCCTTTCCCCTCCCGAGCTGATAAAAGACCATGTGCACGTGTGAATAAAGGATTCTACTTGCACCCTCCCTCGTGTCCCAGACCTGTGCTGTGCTACGGTCCTATCCCCTCTTCGGACCACGGCAGACAGAGAGAGTTCCAAACAAACAATTAAAGAGAACTAAAGGATGTCACCATGCAAGGGGACAATTTTAAATTATGCATACTCTGTAGAATGAAGCAGATCAGCCATCTAGGCAGCTGATACCAGGCTGATATGTAGTAGCTCACTTTTAGATGTTAGTCATGCCCCCACAAGTCAGGATTAACTGTGTTCAGCAGGAACATTAGAGAATGCCACTTGAATGAGTCATTCACCTTTTAGTGAAATAGAGAATTAGCTTTTTCCCCACAACTCAAGCAGACTGTCAAATAGAACAACAAAGGTAAGTGATGACCCCTAGGCCTTTCTGGGTGGGCTCCCTTTGCACCAGAGTTAACCATATTTTGTCATTTTTACCTACGGTGGAAAAACCCAACTCATCCTACTAGAAGATAACTGAGAATTATCCATTATATATCCCACCATCAGTTTCTGTCATCATCCCAGATGTAGACCTTCAGTAACCTATGACAAACATTCTACCCAAATTGGATAGTTGGTGAACAACTGCAAATCTCGGGAATCCATGACACACCAGCTAAAGTTAGGGTATACATGATAGCCAAGGCATGTTTGTGAGGCTGAAGAGCAGAGTCTCATGGTAAATACATACAAGTATAATACATGTATAAATTTATTTTAGTTTACATTCATTTTCTAATATATGTGCTATTTACTATACTGCTCCATCACCACCCTGCTGGCTAAAACAAATTGTCATAGAACAGAGTTTTCAGTAATATCTCAATATTAAATTAAAACCTTCTTGAGAGCCATACAACAGGCTGCTATTTCTAACCCAGCTCACATAATTTTTCATGTTTCATTGTTTTCAACAGCCACAAGACAAAATGAAGCGGGGACACCCCGGTATTTTTATACATTTTTAGATTTTACATATTTTGAAACTTCAATCCCAGGAAAGTACACATGAGACAAGTATCTCCTTTGAATATTCATCTAGATATAGGAAAATTTGCAAATTTGGATCTCTGACCTAGCCATTTGAGCCAGAATGCCTCCCACAGTTATGCTACATATGCACATTTGTTTGTTATAATTGTCTGTTCTCCTCTGCAACCCTAAAGCATCCCTGTGTATTCCCAGCTAAGGAACAGATGTGGTTTGTCATCTACAATAGGTAATATTCTAACTTGAACTGACAAAAAAAAATTAAGCTCCACTGTATAAGAGCTTAATATTAATAGATATTATTTACAAAGGCAATAAAAAATATCAGGTTTGCAATACATGTCAATATACATGTGGTTCTGCAGAGTTATAAGATATTCTGCTTTTTAAAAGTGGGATATTCTAAGAAAGAGAAAACTAAATTGAATCTGCAAAATCATCAGATAGCTTTCCAAGTTCTGTATAGTTGGCTTTCTGGTACCAGACAGGCTGACAGAGAAATAAGAGCTTTGTGTACTGGAATAGGGGTGGTATTTTATTGATGTGTACAGGAGGAACTTTTCTTAAAATTCACAGTCTAACATCCTTTCTTCTAACACTAATGGCTCATTGGAAACCAACTTCCCCTAAGTGGGGCACTTCTGTTACCTTGTTTACCTGTAAATTAATAACTGTATAAGAATGTTTATTAGATAACTAATGCTAATTGTATTAAGAATTACTTCCACATATAATCTTGAAATATATCCTGAATCTAATGATAATAGAATGATAAGATGGAAAAAATACTAGTTTCTAACTAAAAAGTGTTCCTTGGGGAAACCCTACATCGGTTTTATACTGGGATTTCTTTTAGCATTCTTAAAGGAGATTAGCAGAATTAAATTCACTGTGAAGCACACAGAAAAACAGCATGAATAGAGAGAATTAAGTTTATGAGGTGGCTAAAATGAATTGTAGGGGTTTGCAGTTTACTTACCCTACAGCCCTTAAAGTTAGGAGTAGCCACATCTGAATCCCTAGAAATTCCTGCAGGTATCTGGAATTACAAGACCACATATCTCTTTTGAAACCAGTTCAGACCATCTTGTCAATCTTCAGCTAAAGAATCCTAAAATCACAAAGGTCTGGCTGAAATAGGTGAACATTTACAATATATACTTACTACCGACTAATGTGAATATCAAATTGAAGGAGTCCTCTGAAAAGTGATCTGAGTCTTCTCACAGAAAAACTCCCACGATGTATGCCCTTTACGATAAGGAAAAGTAGACTTATTCTCCACACGGCACTTGCATAATGACCTGTAATCTCCAGCACAGCTGAGAATGTCAGCACATAAGCAGTTTTACACTGCACGCAGCAAAGTCCGCAATGCAGGCTGCATCATCTTGATAGAATGGGAGATGTGAGAGGTAACAAATGTGGTCTAAACTCAGAAGAAGCCAAGAAAACCTTCATGCTAAAGAGCAACACTGTCAGCATCTCATTTATTTGAGGGGCAGCATGTTCCAGTTCCACAGTTTGAAATATATTACATCAGACTTAATTTGGAGAGAAAAATATAACTAGCCATCCCAACACACCATGTTTCCAACACAGAAAATGACAGAGATATTTCCAGCACACTGAATGGATGTGCCAAATGCTCCCAACTTCCTTGGAACCAGAACTAACTTGTTAAAATGCAAGTGGGTATGATCACAACACATAAGGCCTTTCTGGCTTTATTTGTAGGAGGCGTGTCCCAGGGATGCAGGGGACATACCGAGGGCAGGGGAGCCCAAGGGGACATATGCCTAAATAGACAACCCCATTGGTCACAAGGTCACATGGTGTTAGGGGATAAGAGGGAGCGCCGAGTTTGAATAAACCTCTTTGATTGCCATCTCATGGGAGAGCTGAGTCCATTTCTTTATTATATAAAGACCCATGCAACATTTATTATTGCAAATTATGGTTTTTTAGCTGCATTTTCACATCTAGGCTGTCAGATACAGCAATATTAAAGTGACTTGGAAGCTAGATTCTTCTATTTTTACTGGATGTGAACAGAAGGTTAATGGTGTTGCTTTTATATTGCATACCCTCTTTGTGAATCCAACAACATCTTGCCGTGATAGCTGCAAGCACTGATTATTATTCTTAAATTTGTAGGATGCATCTAAATTAGACGAAAATTTTTTACATAGGCAGTTCAACCTGTGCAGCTTTCTCAGGAAAGTTTTGCCAAGTGATAATAAAAAGTTGGAAAACCAGGCATGCAAATACCAGTAAGCATAACTGATAACAAGCAAGAACTCCTGTTATTTGCTACTGAAATGGCTGTAATACTGTACTGAATATACTGAATGCTACTATTGAGAAGACTCAGAGATTTTTGCCATTGAAATGTTACATTACTTGCTAAAAGATAGAGGACACTGAATTAAAGAGTTTTAATACAAAGAAGTAGAAATGGTAATGCTTTCTGTCCAAAACTCACAATTGCATTTACAACCCTGGAATATCAGGGGAATAATTTAAGGCATGGTTTTTCAGATGCAGTGATGACGCCACTGCTCTGGAAGACTGCTTGTGTGGTTGAACACAAAGGTTTAAACAGGTAACAATTTAGAAAATGAGCTGGAATAGCAAATCTCTCTACTATTCGAAGTGTCAACATGAGGACACTGACTTTACAGCTTCAGGAATGTAAATGTCACTTTATTTTGGCCTGCTGGCTTCAGACATAAACCTCATCATGTCTTAAATTACGATGACAACCATATCAAAATTCTCACATCCTCCCCTGAACTATATTGTTTTTTTTACAAAAACAGAGATGTGTAGTCATACAAGTTTGGCCATGTGTAGGCCTATGTTTAAAGAAATCCTGCACTCATAACTTTTTCTCAATTGCATTTGGAGGCATACTTACATTCACACAAGTCTTCTTATCTTGTTCGCTGTTAGTCTTCTAGCTGTTAGCCTTATCTTATCTTTCTTCATGCAAGGAATTTGGAGCAAACTGAGCATCAGGCTTGGAGAAAGAAAGCAATCCATTCCAAGCACAAAACTGGGACCAAAGCCATTGTCATGGCAACAGGAATCAAATGTGAATGCTCCTGTTTTCTATATTCTAGTATATATGTGAAAATAATAGAAGTCTAAACTGGAGGTGCAATATTCCTGGATTCAACCCCTAATTTATCAATTAATTCAGATAAATTGAAAGGAAAAAGTATTTAAACTGATTTGTGCACTAATTAATCTAAAGATACTATAACTTTTAAGAATGTGGAACAGTGTACAGGTACTATATAAAAATCAAATCTTTAAATTTCTTGTTTTCAAATAATCATCCACTATGAAGAGTTGTCTCTCTATATTATGGTGACAAAATATCCAGTTTTCCAAATAGTATGTGCTACATAAAATTATTGCCTGCAATTCAAAATCCAAAACAAAAATCTATGTCCCTGCACACTACAGTATACAAAACCATAAACTGAAAAAAGGTCACTGTAATCACTTCACTGAACACTCTAATAGTCACATGATTTTTAACTGTGTTCTTTCCCTTTGTTATTTCAAAAGCAGATTACACACATTTGGAAAGGCTTTTGGAAGAGCTTAGATGCAATGATCCTATACTGTAATCAATATTTGCAGAACACTTTCAAATACATTAAATACTTTCAAACACTATATTCTGAATGTATAACACATTAAATACTCAGACAGTATTAGAAAGTCTGAAAGTGTTTTAATTTAAAAGCTGGAACTCTTATTTGTTTCTCTTTCTACTCTACTTACCATTCGTGGTGATAATCACTGAAATGCTCCCATGCTTTAATTAAACCAAGTATCGAATGAAAAACTGTGATTCTGTTCTGCTGCAAGATGAAAGCTGTGCTCACAGAGAGAGAAAAAGTCATTGCAACAACTTTCAGCCACTGCTCATGCCTGTGTGCAAGAAGGTACATACATACAATTAGTCAATACAGACTATATTCTAGCACTGATCTTACAGTTCTCAGTGACACTGAGAATTGCTATATCACAGCCTCCAAAAATATTTATTTTTGACTTTTGTCTTTATATCCTGTCATATCCTTTTGATCATTTTTTTAAAATTTTTTTAGATGATCTTTTGACTCAAAGACTGCTGTGTCAAACCTGTTTGATCTCTTGATGTGAGATGATATTCCAACAGATAAAGCTGAGCCCCAAGTGATTAATCTCCCTGTGAACAATATATATAAATATGAGAAAAGGCTGTACAGGGAATGTTTCAGTGCACCTAAGAGCAGAATTCTCTGAGTCACTCTGAAGAAGACCTATTTATTCTCCTTGAAAGCAGAAAACAAGAGAGAAACTAGCCTTCTTTGGCTACAATTTGCCTTCCCACACTCGTAGGTATGGTTGCTGCCACAATGGAATATGCTCCTGTATGAGACTACTGAATACTTTCAATACTTCTGCTTTTTGGTACAGTCTGCCAAAAACACATCAAAACACATCCTCTGCCTTACGCACAAGTCCCTTATAGTATAGAGACATATGTTCAAGGTCTCACTCCTAATTTTCAAAATTCCAATGACTTCAAACAGTAAATCTAACTAAATTATTTCCATAGGAATTTGATGATAAAAACAAACTTATAATTTCAACCAAGATGAAACATTCAAATACCTGATGGAGATTAGACTAAGCTCTTTCTGGCTTCACCCACCAGTTTAAGACATCATTCAACGTAAAACTAAGGAAGACTGTTTTTTGAAATCTGGTTTTTATGTCTTTTCTTTTGAGTTCACAGGTACAAATTTTTGTAGCATTTACTCAGATTTCAGTAGCATTGCCCTTATATTAGAAAATTCCTTAATCAGACTTTAATGAAGATATTAAGATAAAACTTTGAGATCTACATGCAATTTAGACATTGTTTTGCTACAGGCATCAAAATAGCTATTGGTTTTTATCTCCCTTTTTCAGGCAGGGGCTTGTAATGGTTGTTCTTCTCAGAGGGAAACAAATCAAATAACCCCTTTTTGTAAAGGGCTTGTGAAAAGTTATAGTCCCATTTTCTCTACTCAAACCAAAACAATGATCACTGTGAGCTGGCGGAATCCATACACTGTTCAAATGACAGAAATCCATTTGTGCTTTCCAAGATCTCCAAACAAGAGTTTTGAGGTTGTCTGCTACTGCACAGCTCTGTGAAATGTTGCTGTTTGCCTACTAGATTGATGCTGGCTGTTGTTAGGCAACCAGATGCTGTATCCTCATCTCATCTTTACACCACTAGCTTGTGAAAGTCATCATGCCAATCCCCACTGTCCCCTCTACATCTGTAGAAGACCAAATGTTTCCTAAAACAGTATGAATTTTTAGATTCCAAATATCTCATCTTGCCAGGGAATTACAGGTTCACATTTCTCCCCTGGTCTGTAGCAGATGGAAAAATATGCATTCACTATAATCTTTTCTTTATATTTGCTAAGTTTCAATCCTCTTGTACAATTCAAAGTCATAGGTACGTTAACAGCAGTGCACTTTGTTACTCTCCCAGTTAGTTGGTCTTGGCTAAATGCTCAACTGGACCCATTATCTGCACATTTTCCACTGCCAAATTTACCTTTTCCCCAGTTTAATTCAGTCCGACTGAATTTTTTAGAAGTGCAGAATGTCTAACAATTTAAAATACTGACATAATCTTACAACCTTCCTCTTCCTTTCATGAGCAGTGGAGCCATGCTCTGGTCATCTGGTGTTCCTCTCTCCAGTCAAATACTTTACCTTTGACATTCAAGCATTCTCTCAGTGATCAGGAACCATTTTATCATGGATTTGACGGTGAACTGCATTTCTAGGATAGATTTCTACCTGTTGATTTTCCAGTTTCATAAATCTACTTAATTGACTCTTTATCTGAAAAAAATCAGCTGTCTTTGAGTGCAAAACATCCTACACCTTTTTTCCATCAGTAGAAATTCAAATATTTATATTTCTTCTAATCATTAGAGCATAGACATAAATCTCATCTTCCAGAGTAAAGTAAATCTTTTTCATAGGAAATATATTGTTATTTTCCAGAGGGGAAGTTACTCAACAAAGACTGAATTCAAAACAAATACAGCAGAATTTCAGATTTGCTGATTAGCAAGTGTTGACTTGTTCATTAGATTAGACTAAAGATCTCTGAAGTAACTGCAGACTTTCTCCCATAGTAACAGCAACTCAAACAGTAAGGAAAATATCTGTGTACTTGATTCTCTCAATAAGTTCTTAAAGTAGATTTTAGCTTATTATTATTATTATTTTGTAGCATTGACATCAGCTTTGAAAACAGCCTTCAGACATGGTTTGAAGCATTATTTAATACAAGAGAAATCACTTTGTATTATCACAGCTCTGGCAATACCACAAAAAGGTTTTCCCTCTGCTCTTCGGATTACCTTCCATTTGCCAGTACCTACTTTTAAAGCCAAGAGTAGAATATAAAATTAAACCTAACACTGGCACCAAACTACTGCACATCAATGCCAATTGATAAAAATTCTTTTAATCTCAGTCTCCAACTTAGTCCAAATGCAAGGTAGCATTGAATTAGTGACTGCTTTCATTTTTAGAGGAGCTGTAAAGTCCTACCCTGACCACCCACAGTTCCACACTTCCCATCACAACATAACCAGCACCTTTTCAACTCCATTACTCTGTGACCTGATACCCAAATTGCAGCCTGTCACCATAGTCACGAGGCTTTGGGCACCTAACGACTTAGGCAGTGTCAATGTGAAAACAATGTGACTAGAATGCCAAATAAAACCCATGTTTTGATCACAGTTTGCAACATAAAAGAGAACTGGAATTCTATAGACTATTAGACATTTAAAATTAGACAATTTTATTGTCTAACTTTAAAAACCATGACATTCTCGGAGTCTGGTGAAATATATGTGTGTTGGGGCTGGAGAGGGAGGCATTTGCTTGGTGTTTTTAACTGAAACACAGGAAGATGACAAGGACTTCTATAATATTTCATACAGACTTTGACAAAGCCCTGAGGAGTGAGATGTCAATGCTGCTTCTTTTCTTTGGCTATTGATGTTTACTTAGGTGGTGCCTGCTTCACACTTACACCTCTACCACACTCTTATCAGGTCAGTGAATCATAAACATATATTTTTTTCTTGGATTTAGAAGAATGATCTTGAACCCTAGCTTGGAAGAGTTCTTTTGTTCTCCCTACTTAAATGTATGTCATCACCAATGAATGTTTTTAAGCATCAAGGAGGGAATGCTTTTTGCCTCTTGACTAGCACTTAACTTGATCCACTGTTTCACATTTTATATATAAAAAATAAAATACCCCACCACCTGGGTACTAGTTGTCAAAAACATTCAGAAAATGAACATAGATCCATTTCTGATCCATGTCTGCATGACCTTAATGGCTAAAATCTTCCAAACTATAGGTTTTATATTTCAGCTATGCTTCACATATTCTCTCTGGAAAGCTGTGAACAGCTTGCAAATCATGAGTTTCCCACAGACCATATCCTTAAAATATAACTTCCACAAACTCAAATTCTAAGGTACCTTTCCTAGCAGCAATTACACATTTATTAGCTATATTAAAACACAGTTTAATGTAATTATTAGCATCTTGGTTTATCTATCAAAAGCCCAATATCTGATAAATTCATTTTGTCTATTTGGAGACCAATTAGGTGAATAGGCTGTGGATTCTTGCGTCAAAATCATTTCAGCAAGTTTGCCTTACAGTTGCATTTGAGCTTTCACAATTTCTTTCCCATGTCTACTAGCCAAGCAAGTAGATTTCACTTACCAAGATACAAGAAAAAGCAGTGGGACTGATTTTGTCACTGTCAAAACACACAAATCCCTTTTGGTGTGCAAACCTTAATCCTTTATCGAGGTGAAGGACTTCTACTAGCATGCTCCATTAAGAATGGAGCTGCGTTCAAACTTTTTACACAATCACTGTCTGTCTGAATTGCTTCCATTGAACTCATTTTGTTTAATTTATTTTAGCTTGGAATGGGTTACTCTTTTAAATAATTCAAAACATAGAGAACACAGATAATACTTCCTTTCACTGTCACTATTAAAGTGTTTTGTGTACAAAGGTCATCTTCTGTTTACAGAGCTGTGTGTCTACATTGCTGGCTGCAAGTGATTCAGAGAGCATCTGAATCTATTTTGGGTCTATTTTGCATTTTAAACTGCAAGACCAAACTAATCTTTAAACTTGCCAGTATCTGCATTTTTTCCCCCTGGAAATCTTCAGTGCTGCACAGACATCCAGGAACAACACTTCTGGTAAAAAGTTGTTCCTTCTCTCAGTTGCCAGCTATCACTGGCCTCCCATCTTTAACCATACATGTGAATCTAGTACAAGTTCTTGTTATCTAATGAAACCTTCCTCTTCACCAGAACAGGCCATGCAGAACCACAGAATGTGGCTGGGGTTGGGAGGACCTCCTAGAGCCAGTTGCCCACGACCATGTCCAGACAGCTTTTGAGGATTGCAAAGGATGGAGATTGAACAATGACTATGTGCAACCTGTGCCAGTGCTCGGTCACCCTCACAGTGAAAATGTGCTTCCTGAGGTTCAGGAGGAACCTCCTGTGCTTTGGAATGTGCCTGTCACCTCTGCCACTGGACACCACTGAAATGATCTTGGCTCTGTCTTCTGTGCCTCCTCCCTTTGTATATTTACATGCACTAATGATATCCCACTGAACCTTCTTTTCTCCAGGCTGAACAGCCCCAGCTTTTTGTTGGCCACTGATGTGAACAGGTTGACCTGAGAGGGACTGCAGCAGCCAATAGTGGGCACTCTCAAAAAGCCTTTGATTTCTTATTACCCAATCAAGACAGATAATTATTAACTTCTGGAAGATAGGTTACAGGTAAACTTGTGAACTGAAAGGTCCTGAAATGGAGATTGTATTATATCATGAAACTGAGGAAGAGAAAAACAGAGAATGCCACTGGAGCCTGTTCAAGTGGATTTTCAGAGGAACAAATATGTATATTTCTGAAGAGCAAGCTAGTGATGTGAGACAGTTGTGACAAGCAAGCAGGGCATGTGCACCATAAATGCTCATTGATGTAGACTTAAAACATGTAACTCTTAAGAATCCAGCACAACTCAGGCTTTGGCTGGCACTGCAGGTAGCGTGACCCCAGAAAGCTCTGTAGAATGCACTGGCAGGGCTGGAAGGCTGTGTTGTACATATTGGAGCTACAAATGCCTACACATTTAGCTGGCATGCCAAGAAAGGAGAAAGTAGGACAAAAGAAGTAAGAAAAATAGAAATAAAAATTGACTAGCTATCTGGGGAGACCACAAGTTATGCTGCAGGTCATGATTTGAGAGGAACAAAGGCATGTGCTTTCCTATGTGGTGGATGTGTATGACATATGGGGAGTGGCGGTGGTGGAGATAAAGCTGAGATTAAAGTCTCCAATTTAGTGATATCCAAAACAAGAATGATTTTTACATTGTCAGTCAAAGGCCATCACACTAACAGACACTGCATATCAGGAAGAAAACCTGAAGCTCTGAAATGTACAATCAAAAATATTCTTGCCTTTATAGTCCAAAGAGCACAAGTTTACATACATGATGGAAAGCTTTTTTTTATTTAACTATTTTCTTATTACTCTTACTGCTGTTAAATAATTTACTTAAAAGGAAGAGTAATGGAAATAATGCATTACTGAAGCTCTGTAGAAATTCTAGCATACAAAGGTTAGGTGATGCAATATGAATTTTTAATATCTATTAGTTCATAAAATCTGTATATTGAAAGACCAACAGGTTCACAACTTAATATTATAATTTACAGAGAAATTGCAGACAGAGAAACTTTGTGTCAGTAAGAGCACTGTCTGAAAATCCCAATAGCTCTCCATTGACCATGAGTTTATTCTAGACAGTATATTATTTTGATTTGTTCTCTCTTTTAGAAGACAAAATTAATACCTTTGGCTGATTTTTGAAATTCATAGTATTATGAGAGAGTAGTTAACCTAAAACAAAAAGTACAAAAAACTGAATCTCTGTTTTATATTTTATCACACATATATATATATATATAACTCATCACAAATCAGATAACCCACTAAATCTGAGCAATAGTGTCACCATCAGTAAAGATATGTACAGAGATCTAGCATCTGTTTTTCAAAGGCATACATCAGATATAGTTAATATAATTTCAAAAAGTAAAAGAATACATTATTGGTTGCTGAAATTAGTGGAATATGTTCTGCCTGCATGGTCGTGTTGATATTAATCAATTCCAAAGTAGGATGACCATGAAATTGTGAAGGGGTGCTTTAAACCGGACTCATACCCTTTTTTTGCCTGTTACAGTTACACGTAACAAGTTACATGTGCAAGTTACACTTGCATCTTGAAACATCAGCTTTAAAATTATAGGGATTTACACAGTCTGCGTACATGCATACTTTCATGTTTGTAGTTAAGACTGTCCAGTCCAACATCAAATAGCTTCAGGCACTGACTAAGAGTTATACTTTATTGTCTTTGCAAGTCATTATGCTCAAGCTCCATCAGTACTTTGGGAAGCAAACCTGTGATGCATCTATGCCTGTTCAACTTGCCATATGTAATTACAGTATATTATATTAGCATTATGTTATTTATTTTAAAGTGTTCAGTCTCATTACAGTTGAACTGTTATTTTGACTTGTTATCCTCTAATGGTATGTTTGTTAATTTACAAGAATAGCTTCCATTCCATTACTGTCAACTGTTTCAAATATAAATACTAATTCAAGTAAAAAAAGGAAAATTCTAGAATTTTACAGCTTCTACTATTTTCTGGCAAGTCAGTGCAAGATTTCTTTTGCAAAAGAGCAACCCATTTCCTTTGCACACTGTGCAGTGTCACTTGTTTATATCCTTGAAGTTAGCATCTATCTTCTTTTCTTTGGCAGCTGTGGAATAGATCGCATCTTTGATCAGGAGTTCATCTCACTACAGATCACTGTCATCCCCAAAAGCTACTGATACATGAGCCTTCTCAAATAAGGTGTTTTTGTTGTTTCTCTCTTTTTTTTTTTTTAATTTTTTTAAATTTAAATTTGCTACAGCCAAGGCATTAATGACACTAGCCACATCTCACAATAACATTACCTTTTATTAGAGATCTTATTTTACATATCCCCATAAGATATAAAACCTTCCAAGAGAAAATAGCAAAAACCTTCGGCTGAAATCAGTTTGTTTCAGACAATATGAGCAAGTAAACCAAAGACAATTACGATAATGGAATGTAAAAAAAAAAAAAAATGAGTACAGGTACAACTCTGGTAGGAAAGTAATTACAAGGTTTTAAACCATTTCTTAAACAGCATTGTCTTTAAAACCATATTGAAAGGTAAGGATGCTTGGCTCTCTTAACCAGTAGTTACAAACCCAGCAGGGATAAAAATCAAAAGAACCCCCAAGATAATAGAATTTAATTAGATGGCCAATTCACAAAAATACAGCATAAGAATTCATTAAGACTTGTTGGGGAAAAAAACCCAACCAAAAAACCAAAAAAAACCTGCAAGCCAACAACCCAAACCACCATCCTCACTGACAGCCACAATCCAAGCAAATTAAAGCAAAATTTATCATGAGACTTTGACTGGAGTTTTGACTTAAGGATTTCAGGAAAGGATCTCGAATTGAAAGCTGTTGTTACACAAAAAATGCAATACAAAGGAACAAAGATTAAATCTGCTGGTTAAGGAAGATTCAGGCATCATGATTGTACAGCTAATGAGGAAAAAAAAAGATTGAATGCTATACAAAGGATCTTTTGAAGGAATTCCAAGAGGCAAGATACTTTAAAACTTTATTGCATCAAAATTTTACTTTTCCGCCTAATAAAACTGAAATAGCATTTTGAATATTTTCTTGCACAGAACACATAAAGTCCCTTAAACATTTTAATTCTGAAGATGCAACAAAATAAATGTTATGAGAAATTCCTGCTGGAAAGTCTACCAAGCTTTGAGTTCCAACAAAAAATAGTATTTTCAAATACTATATCTAAGAAAAGTTACAGTACATGTTTATTGCATGAAAACATCCATTTATTGGATCCATCTGATTCTTCTATTTGTGGTTAGTGTTCTTATATTCTTGATGTAACTTGCACCAGATCCTACTAAGTATTCACATTATTACAAAGCACACAGTAGATTGAATTAAGTAGGAAAATCTATACAATCTCAGAGATCCAACCTGGGACAATGCATGAAATATAAGTATGACCTTCATTTTCTTATAAGATAGCCTGTAGCTACATGATATAATTTGATGATCTTTGATATTTGATACAATTGTGGAACAACAGTGATGAAATTAAATACAGGAGGTGATATTAGAGCAAGCACATCTTTTTACCAATTATGATGACTTTTCATGCATTAGTACTGAAGGTAAGCAACGATGAATGGAAAAGTAAAGCATAATAGAAATATAGAAGAATGAGCTATGAAAATAAATGAAGACTAGAAAATGGGATCATATTCAAGTGACTGTTTATATATATTAACTGTAAAACAGCAGCTCTACTTACAGAAATGTTTTTCACACTTGGATGGCTTAAGCACTAAATGTGAATTAATATGAAACAAAGTAAAATTAAGTCTCCATTCTTCAGCAACATGAACACTGGCAATGTAACTGAGGTTGCAAGTTTGCAAGTTTGAAAAATGTTGTTTAAAATATAGGCACATGATTCTGAATTAACAGGTCACCACAGTCTGTGACATGCAAGCACATGTTTTGATAGGTTTGCAAATCATGTCTTGCTTACTATCAACTCTCTGCATCAAGTTGCAATTTTCTTGAAAGCAGCTGAATTTAGCCTTTACAGTAACTCTTTTTTGTCTGTGTTTCAGGTTATGATATAATATTAATACATTCAAATAGTCAAAATGTTCAGAATAAGATAGCACAATCTTGGTGCAGGAGTACGTAGATCAGAGGGTGGCCAGCATTGTCAAATAGGAGATACACAGCTTAAGTATTATATAAACTACTTTTTCCCCAAAAACACTAACACAGACACCAAAATTGTAACAAGACATATCAAAAAATAAGGCACATTTATTTTGATATGGTAATCTTGAAATAGAAAACTCATTTCAGAGAATATTGGTATCTAAATGAGTTTTATAAAAAATTTTGTATTCATGATAACTATGGACATTTCTCATCATGGTAATGGAATAATTGCACATATCCCAGTGTGTCAAGTAACAAAATGGGAGTTTTATTAAACATTTCCATTGCAAAATTACTTCATAGGTTCGTGTTTTCCTATTTACATAACTCAGGTGGAATGGTAGCAGTATTAAAATCTACCATCACTTATCACAAGTACTGCAGGCTTTCATTTTACCACAATTAATAATCCCCTTTGTGTTGAATAAATTGAAATTAATTGTGGAATAAATTGAGATTATTGTCATTTATATAAATGATTGTAAATATTTGGACATTAGCTACTACACAAGAACATTTTATCGTATTTTATTTCCAAGCTGCATCAGGACTTTCTAGATTGAGTTATTCATACATAAATGCATCAAGAATCAGCAAAGGAAGGCTGTTTAAAATCCAATCCCCTCTTTATGAAACTTAAAACACCAAAAGCATCATTAGTTAGCATTTAACCTGAGATTTAATCTGTTGAGAGGTTAACATCCTTAGAAATTTCTTCACTTATTGTATTAACTTATACTGATGTTCATATTTTATGGGGGGGGGGGAACCTGAATAAACAAAAAAGTTGCTTGCAACATGGCTTTTCACTGTGTGGTCAAAAAAAATTATAGAATGCATTTTTTTCTCACAGTATCCAGAAGCTGGAACAATATTAATCTGCTTCTTATTGCACATGAAAATAAGAGGAGATGTAATTGCAGATCCTTCTTCTCTATCTGAGTATTAAAGCAAGATTTCATTTTAGCCGAATCCGGAACGTATTTATCTCCATAGAACTCATATTTATTTCACTTATATTTCTGCCATCTGGAAATGAATGCATCAAAGATAAAGATGTGGGTGTAAGACTTTCCACTCTGAATTTGTTAAAGAGCTTATGCACCTTTATCTGGAGGGGAAAGAAAGAAAAAAACAAAAAGCAAACAAAGAATTGTATTTAGAAAAGGCAGTATATATCTTAAAATTATACATCTCCTTACAGGTACCAGCACAGCAATTCACTCACTAAAGACTATAAATATTTTTAAGTACCATAAACCAAATACTATATACTAATTCAGAACTTTTTAAAAGCAGTGTTCACTTGCTACATTTCAAAGGAAGTTAAATGAATACATTAAAAACTACTAGAAATATTAAAAACCTTCTTGTTTCTTATTAAAACAATATTTACTCTTCTCCCTAAAGAAAATCCTAAATCTATTTTAAAATTTTATTACAAAATTGCTACAGATTAATTACCTTCCATTCCATCTATAACCTTCAGAAAAAAATTATTTATATTTCATAGTTTTACACATCACATCAATTCTATAAAAATCTTAAAATACTTAGATATTTGTATTGGGGTAGGTCATTTAAGAGAGAATGGGCAGACAAAGAACATGCTATAATAAGAAACAGTCACATAACTTGTGGGTATATTAGTAATATTCAAAAGCTGCACTTTGGAATATGTAACTTGATTTCTTTTACTTCATAAAGTTCTAAAAGACTATTAAAAGTTAATGAGATTAAAACTAGTTTACTTCTTGATGGTTACAGGGTTATTCCCACAAACCAGCAGATTCACAACTTTATCAAATGGAAAGCAGCTTTCAAGGTAAATTCTACCATTATCCTGAAAGTATAACTCTTGAGAAATAAATACCTAGCCTTCACCTACAATATGACTAAAGTATCAGTGTTTATGCAATACTCATAAGGTAAGCTGCCCATAAAATATCAGCATACCTTTCCCTGAGTAGTGGAACAGAGCAGACCCGTGTCTCTGTTTGAAAATCTACAGTCAAATCCCTTCCTGTGAAGAATCAGAGCAGCTTCATCCGATGGCTCGGTATCTACCTACAAATAAACAAGATAAAATATTACTCACAAAGTAGAAGTAAGAAAGACATTTTAGACCTCATAAAATTATCATTATCATACAGTGATACAGCCACTTATACCTTAAAAAATGTTCAGCCTAGATTCAACCCTCATGGGTTTTTTTGAAATTTATAAGACTAAACACAGAAAGAACCGAACTGCAAAGAGTTGAGACATTCAATGTACTACAGAACATAAATGTATGTTGTCGAGGTTAAAGCTCACTTATACAGACTTAGAATTGAAGTGTAGTCATCACAGTTGTATTAATTGACTTTCCACAAAAATTATACAGCAAAACTGAAAACAAAATGGAAATCATGTGAACTACAATAGTCATATTTAAATACTCAATGTGACTATGTTGAACAAACTTTCATGTTGCAAAGCTGCTCTCTAACACGGCTTAAGGTGTACAGAAAACTGTACACTGAAATACAAATATGAAATAAATTTTATGGTTATCTATAAGATATTCAGTGTTCTTGAGCTTCAACAGACGTCAAAGAGTAACTCAAAAGTAACCAACAATCTTAACGTCCTAGTTTGGATCAAATCACTAAAACCACCACTTAGGGCAAATCACAGCATAGAATGCCTCAAATCAGAATCTTGTTTTCATATGTCAAAACAGAGTCACAGCCTAGAACTGGATAGAACTTCTTTCATTTACACTAAAATGTAGAAAACCACTCTTGTACAGCAGGAGTAACAGCAAAAAATTCTTCACATTTTAGATCAACTTGCATGTAAACCAACTTCACACCACATGAGTGGCACATCACAACATACCCTTCATAGAATCATAGAATTGATCAGCATGGAAAAGATCCTTAATAATTCTAAGTCTTAACATTAATGTAGCCACTATCCAAAGCCATGCCAGTTCTTCAGGCTATTATCCTCTTACTTATTTCTGGTTTACTTGCTTTTGCACTGGTGCTTTTTCACTAAAGCTTCTGCCATGAGTTCGGTTCACTTCTGGTACTTCAGAAACCTATGCCAGTGAGCACTAGACACTTTGTCATGCTTTAGTTCTTGAAGGTGTACCAAATGAGAGGTCTTACCCTAACAGACTTTCCATATAGTTTTCTTCTCATAAAGGAGTTCTTGAATCAGCCTGAACCAGCTTCTTTGAAACCCAGCATGACACAGATTCAAAGTGCAACAAATCTGTAGCATTAAGTACTCATTCAAATAATAAAAAAATGGTAAAAAAATGGTAAAAAAAATTAAAACTTAGTGGTTTTAATTTTCCCATTTAAAATGGTAAAAAATTATTCAGCAGTATTTGGAATTGAAATGAGTTCCTTTTTAGTAAAACACTGACAGTAAAAAACTTGGCATAGTTTACAAATCATGACTAAAACTCAGTTTGAGAAGATTTCATGAACACAAAATAATACTGTCTGTCTAAACATCGGATTAGTGAAACATTAAAATTTAGACTGAAAAAGCCTGACTTCCTATGGGGTAAATTAACGTTAAAAATTACAAGCTAGTAATGGGTATCAACACTTCCTCTATTATCTTTTACTAATCTCCATAACAAATGCATGTATGCATTTCAAATTACGGCATGAATATTTAATCTCTCAAATTTTTAAAATTAAATATTATCTTAAGATTCAAAAGATTTAAAGCATAAAAGTAACACACAATTAATGACAACTTGAGAAAAAGGGTTTACTATATCTATGATATAGTATTCAACCTTTTATCATGCATATAGCAACCATGTGCAAAAAAATAAAGCTATTTTAACTCATTTTCAAAGCAGGTGTAAAACTAAGTCACAGCCTTCACATCTACTTCAACTTACCTGTTCTTATATCATCTCTAGGTAAATCAGACTTATTGCATGCAAGCCTAAGGAATGTCTGAGCAAGGGTGAACTTAATTTACAGCAAATACACCTTCTAAACACAACCATGCTCACTGCACAAAACTCTGTAACCGATTCCTCAATTTTCAGTAAATAACAACATTCTTTACCTTGTAAAACTTCACAGCACTGTTACATAGTACAAAAATCCTGACCACTGCACTATTGAATCTCTGACTAGCTTTCTTGGAAGAGCTGCCAAAGTTTGATTTGATTTTGATCTCTCAGAATTGAAATGCAGCCTCTCATTAGGCCTTTAGATAGAAAAAAAATAAAATTTCTAGGTTTTCTCATAAGCAGTATGCCAGGGCAATGCTGTTAAAATTTTGAATGGAAAGAAAAAAACATTAAACTCTTTTTAAATCCAAAAATTTAAGGCAACATGACAAAATTATGTATTTATGTTTAGTATAAAGTGACAAATGTTCTCAGTTTTAAATCTTGAGGCCCAGTTTATTACACCAGGTAAAATCTGTGCCAAACTTCTTAACTGGAGATCTATTAAAAAAATTCTTTAAATGTCTCATTCATAAGGGATTGGACTCTTCCACAACAAGATCAGATATCTTACATAAATAGCAATATTCTTTCTGATTTCTACCTTAAATCTTAATAATATTTTATTTTAATTTGGTACCCTTTTATGTGAAATTGTAATGGATTATGGAAAATCAACAGCTAAAGCAATGGAGAAATTCATATTTCTGGAAAAAAAAATTCATTGTGTCAATTAGCCAGAATTATGATACTTATCATTCAAATTCTGGGAAGATATAGAAAGGAAGCAGAAAGTGAGGAAAGATTTACAAAATTATTTGCAAAGCATTTTCTGCTGTGGGGAAGGACTGTTCTGTGCCTATAATGATGTGCTCCTCTCCTATGACTACTGCAAATGTTCACTTTGCAGTGGACAAAGTGAAGCTGCAGGCTCAAGAGCTGTCAATCAGTAATCAATGAAATATACACTTGTAGACAAGGAAGAGATCATAGTCTTAAATATCCTTATACCAATTGGGATAGTGGGGCCACTACAGCTCAGATAAAATCATGGAATTCACCTGCAAGTAGCAACATTGAACTAAAAAAGCAGACACAGAGCCACCCTTTATTTTCACAGGTTTCACAGCCAGATGATACAAACAAGAGGGGGAAAGTTTAGGCCTCAAAGAGGGAGAGGGAACATGTTCAGGAAGGTCTACACCTGAACTTGATACGTTGAAGCAAAGCCTCACATGAAAATCCTCACAGTGAAGTGTGAAACATCACTTCATGTGAAGACTTAATTCAATATAAGGTTTTCTCCAAACTTTTCAAAGGTATAAGACCCACAAAGTATAAGTTATTCCACTTTGAAATTCGAAATAAGAATCAGTCACAGCTGAAGGACTGTAGGTGAGACTGAACTACTAACAGACAAAGCATGAGAAAGTAAACAAATTCTTTAAGTTTTAAAATGAGGATTAGGACTTACAACAAAGAACAGATAAAGGGAATATAACCTGACGTTAATATAGATGAGTAGTTTTACCTCAGCCACCATGGAGACTCTAAAGGAGAACGGACAAGTAGTTTGTAACTATCTAATTATGGCAGAATGAAAAAAGAGATTTCATTGTGGTAACAGCACTTGTGAGTGACAATGCAATGCAGCATAAAGTTAACAGATTCACATTTTAAAAGGTGTTGAAAAACTGAAAAGAATTTATAGAACAGTTGCCAGAAGAAGGATACAAAACCAGTTCCTTTAGTTTAGGAAACAGATCATTAAATTATGGTAGTTACATGCCTTTCCTGCCTTTGCAAGGAAAAAAATATTGAGAACAGAAGAGGCTTTTTTTATTTGAGTTTTTTTATTTTTTCATTTGGAGTTTTTTTTGTATACCTACCAGAGATCCTGTATACCTCACAGGATCCAAGCATTACAAGATGATGTTAGAAGAATTAAACAAGGTCTTGTAAATAAGCTTAGAAGTGCTTTAACAATACAAGTTGAGTTTATAACTATAACCTTTATTAAAAACACACTTAGAACAAAGTCCAGTGATCTTAAATTTAATTCTTCTAATACAGAAAAGGCTGAAGTATATGAACTGTTCTCTCTTAAACTTTGGGAACACGTTGAAATGTGCCCCCTCCGGAGACAGAATACTGCACTATGCATATTCATATGTTGTGAAAAAACAACCCCTGCATTTCATATTACTCAGACACAAGCCTTTAGTTCTTGCAGAATTAACAAAAGATAGTTATCACATAGCAGTTTACCATATCACATAAAACCTTCCATAAATTACTTCCAAAGAATAAATTGTCTATATTAAAATGCTACATCATATTTTTGCTCACAAAAGCAGTGGTTTGACCTTACCTTTGACTGGATTGTCCTCAGATTGACTATATGCATGTCACAAGGCATGGACAACATGAGTGGAGAAAACGTATTTATCATCTCTGGGACACCTGACTCTGCATTTGTTGTCATTGGAATTACAGGATGATTTAAGAAAAGAGAGGTCATATGGCTAAGAAGTGATGGAAAACTGACTGATGCCTTCTCTTCACTCTGCAAAATACAAAAGAATGAATCCAGTTAAAATATCTGAATTTTTAAACTCACTTACTTTATAAATTATTCCATTCATTGCCTAGAAAATTTTAATTTTTAGACTGCCCATTTAATTACGTTTGGAAACTTTTGATTGTCAATTAGTTTTCTTCTATTACTAGGTATACTTTCCTGTACACCATTAGTACATCTTCCAAAATTATGATTAGATGACATCTCATTTTACACCATTCTTTACCTTTCTGTGTTAAGACTCTGATGTACAAACAAGGTAGTTTAGAGAAAGAAACTAGCAACTACTTTAGCAAGTTGCTCCTATTTATTCAGTATCTATTTGAATATGGAGAAAAAAAAGCTAGTTTTTTGTAGGCTTCCTTTTCTATATTAATTTTCCGACTTGTATTTCTTACTTTCTTTAACTTGTATCCTAAATCCTTCATTCTATTCTAAATCTTTCTTCTTCAAACTATTCGCTGGAAGAAATAACAACTGGCATCTTTGTCTTGGTCCACACTGAAAAAGATTTCTTTTCAAATTTTTATGTCAATGTCATGCCAGCAGCAAGTGAAGGGACTCTCTCCCAACATTTCACAAATTTTGTACTTTCCCAAGTTTTGTATTTGCAGTGCTTTTACACAGCTGCAGAAGCTGCTTTACAAATCTGAAATTGCTTAATCCTACATATTCACAACAACTAACTAAACTCCATAGAAGCCAAGGAAAGAAAACAAAGCAACTTAAAAAAGGCAATTTCTGTTTTGGAATGTCAGTGAAGAAAAGAGTAGAAATGGATGAAAACTTCTTTTGCTTTTATTTTTCTTTTTTCCTTGTGTACTTAGTCAGATAAAATCCCTGCTTGTTTAGAGTTAAACAGGTGACATTTAATGAAAACTTTGCAGAAAGGTTACTGAAAACATAGTATCTTAAGCATTGTTATATTAAACATACATTTTATGACAGGCTAAAAAAATAGAAATAAAAAACAAATGGGTGATACTTTAAGCAAAGGGGAGGATTATTTTCCATCTTATAACAGGCAACCATAATGGTAATTTCTGTTTTGGGGTGTGTACGCATGTATGCATATTTATTTATACCTCTGGAGCAGCACTAAGTACAGCTGACAGTGAAAACATACCAGAGCTGAATCAATGCAAGATGGTAATTTCTGTTTTAGTCTTGGTGCTTTTCTTAGTAATGTCTAAGACTGTGCCTCTTTGGTAGCTACTAAGCACTGAGGCTAGTACTTTTAAATACCTATTATGACACACAAATTACTTTACAGAACTGATAACAGTTGATCGTTGCAGAGGATTGCTTCTCTATGTGTCTCACTACATTTATTTACATTGAATTCCATCTGCTATTTTACATCATCTTTAATCAGTCATGAGTTTTCTATTCCTCAGTTAGCCTTGATTTTTTTTTTTCATTATCTTAAAAAGTTCAGCATCACTGGTCAACTTCATTGTCATGATTTTCTTATTTTCCAATTACAGTATGAGCAAGCTTGCTCTACATACAACTAAATCTGAAAGCCTGCAGTTCAAATGACTGCATGCATGCTCTACCCACAGGGAAAATCTTCTTTCAAAGCAGAATTCACTTTTTGGCCCCAAGAGGAACACTGTTCACTCTGTTGCCATAGATGTGCTAAAGTCAGTCAAAATATTTTATTGTCATTTCTCTTTATTATTATTATTCCATCTTTTTTCCCCCTGTAAAATGAGTTGATTGCTTATATCTGAGAACTTGAAAACAGGTCTCCTAAAATATCTCACAAATCACACATGAATCAGAAAAATACTTTACCCATTCTATTTAAAACAAAATATGCAGGAAAAGTCCTTGCAAATGGTTCCTAGTTCTAGGCATGTTACCTGAGAATACGCAGAAGAGACAACTGCCATCCAGGAACAACAGTTATTCAAGATAAGCTTTTCATTTTAAACAATGGGTATCCATACTCATTTGAGATCAGTAAATTTGCCTAAACAGAATTCACGTTCAGCCATTTCCTCCTCTGCTTTCAACCTCTGCCTAACATACACTGCTAACATGTTCAAGGAAGAAATGCCTGTCCCATACCCTACACAGTTGCCTTCAAATCCAGATTTCTCAGATTTAAGGGATTCCAAGGAGATGGAAAGAGAAAGAAGGGTGAGCCTTCACAGAAATAATATTTCATTTTGTCTTGTCTTTCTTTAAAATGTTTTATTTATGTGCAAATCCTCACAGTAAGACATCCCAGATATTTGGAGAAGGGCCACAATTTGTTATGTGAAGAGTGATTGAAAAATCATTCTATTGAGCGCAACTTTATGCCTGAAAGAAGGTGCTTGCTGAAAACAAATTGAACTCATTTAGATGTCCTCATAATTTCAGTAGCAGATGTTCCTCAGAAAACGCCACCAAGGTAATTTCAGATGAAGAGAAGTGACATCTTTCTGAAAGCTTCTGCTATACGTACAGAAAACCACTGTGTATGGAAACACAAGCATGCCATCCATGAGTCAAAACTTTGCCCAAATCCCAGAGACCCAAGTGTAAATAAAAATGGGAGGCAAGTTTGCATATTGTCTGACACAAAAGTAAAAGACTGCCCATGGTAAAAGTATCAGATGAATCCTCAGCCTTGTCAAGGAAAGGATAGCACAGGGAAGGTCAATCTTCTAGGCCTGAATCCTTAGCCTTCTCTAAGACTAACAGAAGCAATGAGAATAAAAAAGATGGATTTAATATAAAGATATAGTAGGCTGTATTGCAGTTGAGAATCCAGGAAAGCTGGAAGGAATGTCACAGGAAACTTTGAAAAAGAATGTGGTTGAGAGAGAATATGGGCAGTGGGACAAAATTGTCAGATAACCCATAGCAGAACCAGAAAACTCGCTCCTCAGTTCCTAGATTCTTGAAATAACTGAGGATTGCTGAGAAACACAGCCTTGAAAGACTCTAGCAAATGCTAGAACCAGAGATTATTCAATTTGGCTGATTTTTGTTCCCAATACGTCTCCCCATAATAAAACATAATGGGCATTATCCCTCATGCATTATCCCCTTTGAAACTAAGACTTAGGTGGAGATTTTATCTTGAGTCCTGTATTGCTACATGTGGAACAGCAGTCCATCTTGGATGATTGCACTAACAGAAGTGCAGTCATTCACTGAATCTATGTAATAGCAATGGGAATGGAGAGTACAGAAGGTGTCAAAAGCTGCCAGAAGACCAAGGGAAAACTGTTTTTGCAAACACTGTGAAGACAATGCTATCACAGAAGATTGAGAAGGGACACTTCGAATCACACTCCCCCCTAGGTACATCACAGTCATGAAAGGATTGGAGTACATCTTTCCCCTCTCAATCTACTGATCCAAAATTTAAATAGGACTCTTGGGAAAGAGACATGAGAAGGGTTTGCGCATGCAAACAATATATTTCGAAGAATAATTACTCTATACACACCTTCACCATGTGGATGGCTTTCAGCAGTATCCTGCTGATGCTAAGTAGAAGATATAGTCCCACAGTCTCCATCTAATTAAAGTACTACTCTCTCAAAAGTGACATTATTTCCTCAACTTAAATGACAGCATTGTCGCAGGACAGAAATTGTGTGAACAGTTTCTGTTGCATTTCTGTGATTTCTCCCCTGGCATGGCTGGGTGCAGATAGTAAAAAATGCTGCGCCACTAATATGGCTGCAGGCCTTGTGCCAAGATGCCAAGGAGGAGTTTTGGGAGGTGAATAAAGTTTTCTCATCTCCTATGACCACCTGTTGTGGTCCAATTAGCAGGGAACAGCAGAGCATGTTTTCCTTACGTAACCAATGTTGTGTGAACAAGAAGCTGAGCGTCACGAGCACTATATAATCTGTCTTTCTCCTAATAAATCCGACATTTGCCTGATCATATTGATCCTGGAGCAATCTGTCCGTACCCTTCCATCAACACAGCATTTATCACTCAAAGCGTGAACGGAGCTCCTCTGGCACCCTTACAAACATTAAGTACTGGTAACAATCTGACGAATGCCAGATCATGATGCGTCAGCTTAATGAGCTCTAATCGAAGTAAATACTGCCTTTTTAACCACCCTACAGTACATTCATATACACTTATCCAATTGGAAATAGTCCATGTTGAAATACAATCACTTGAGTGACTCTGCAATACATGTAAACAAATAATTTAGGATTTTTCCTTGTCATCAAAAGTAAGGTGAATAATTTTAAACTTTTTGTTTTGAGGAAAAATAAACCATACTGCAGTATAAAACTATCTTACAATTTGCAACAAGTTCTAAGAATAGCCTCATCTATAAAAAGTGCCTTTATATCAGAAATGAGTTATTTTACTGATAATCACAGAAATAATAGAAAGGATTGGGTTGGAAAGGATGTTCAAGTTCTGACCCCTCTGCCTTTGGCAGGGATGCCACCTACTAGATCAGGTTACTCAGGGCCCTGTCCAAACTTGCCTTGAACATTTCCAGGTTTGGGGTATCCCTGCCCTGGACAAAGCATTTCAGTGCCTCCTTATCCTCTGAGTAAAGAGTTTCTTCCTAAATCTCCCTTCTTTTAATTTAAAACCATTCCCCCTTTTCCTATCATCATCTGCCTCCGTAAAAAAAGTCACTCTCCCTCCAAGAAAAGACTCAGAGTGTTTTCTGGAAAGAGTCTAAATTGAGGAACTAATGCCTTTAATTAGGGGACAAAACCACTAATCGTTCTTGAAAAATCACTTATTAATTGAATATAAGAAATAAATGGAAAATAATGTAGAGAAGAAAGTAAAGATGACGCAGTTGATAACTGGACATGAATTGAGCTAATAGAAAACCAGTGAACTTTTCAACACAGACAAGTAGTCTAAAATTTCCCATATAAAAGGAGAGAAACTGAGGCAGACAGTATATCAAATACATATCTTGAATATTTGCTCCTCCTCTAGACTTTTCTCTGCTATAAGAAAAGTCACAAAACAAATTTAATTATAACAGTAAATCCCCACTGGCACCTGAACTACCTGATCAAACATGCTGAAATGCAGATGCTGACTTTGGGTGTAAGTTCATTCAAATAAAATCTGGAAATAGAGAGAATTCTGGGCCTGCAAGATCAAGGGATGCAGACTAAAACAGTTTGATATCTAACCACTTAGATTATTCCTGGAAAGAAAAAGTCTCTCATTCTCTCTCATTCTGTGTGAGGAAACAATTTATACTAACTTTCCCTCTCACCAACACGCAGCACTCTTCATAGAAGAATGTTCCTGGACTGGAAAATCTAATCTGTGGAGTGAAAGACTTTTCAGAGCATCTTTAGTCCCAAAACATATGGAGACAATATTTTTAAATATCTCTTAATCATAAACTAGCAACTGAAAACAACCAAGAAGGTGAGTCAAAGAATCCCAAAGACAAGTATGGAAAGAAAAATTTGTTTCTTTCTATACAATTCAAAGATTGTATGAATCAGGATGTTTGATGAAATGCTGCTTCTGCATGAGAAACTGATCCTGTAAGACTGTGCTAGGCTGCTTATAGGTGAGAAACAAACAACTAACAACATTACTGATGATGTGAACTTCAATTTTACAGCATGACAAAAGTAAGTGACAAGTAAGGGCAGATACCTGAGCTTTGAAATTGCATACACTTTACCCCAAATGCAAACATCTTGAATCCTTAGTTACAGTGCTCACCACTTGAGGAAGAAGGAGTCTTTAAACAGGAACAGAGTGAGAAAATTGCACAACATTCTATACACACATTGCCCTAAAACTCCCAATTTAGAAGAGAAATTCAGATTTTATTTTGGACTGACACTAGTCAAGTTAATGCAATTGACATGAAGCAGCGGTAAATGGTTTCAAGGTAGCTACAGGTTTTACATGCAAGACTGCCTGGCTGTTATCTCACCAAGTGAAAATCAGATGCAGTTGCTTTAAATTCATTCAAAGTTGCACACTGTAATACAAAAAGAATAATCAAAGTCTGACAAGTTCTCAAAGTGCTCCTGATATGGATGAATCATTCCCTTTCTTCTGAGGTCAATATCTGGAGCTAGATTTTTGTGTAAAAACTCCTTGTGAGTTTGAGAAGGAAAGGAGAAAGATGTTGGACAAAGGGCCTTAGGCCCATGACACAACAAACAGCAATTAGCCACTGATGAAAATTGGATTAATTCTTCTGAGCTGAGTAATTCCTTTTCAGTCCCAGAGTGTGATGTTCATGTATGCATCTGTCAAAGAAAGCACTGACCATCACTTCAGGTAGCTTTGAAAATGGCTAGTGGTTCCAGAGGGAATTTTGTATGGAAATCAAATAAGGTGATAACAAGATCTTCTCTGAGCAGTGGGATTCAGAACATTTAAAATGTCAAAGCTCTGCAAGATTCTTCAACAGAGCAATCTTAAGGTAATCTCTAAAAAAAAAAAAAAAAGCATGTCCTCTGCAAAAAATTAGACTTTTAGGAAAGGCTGGATAAGTTGCAACTAGACATAACAGCCACAAATGTGAGTACTGAACAGGCAGCTATCCTGAAATCTTAAAAAGACTATAAACAAGAGTACTGATGCCTGATTATCTTCTGCTACACCAGAGTATCAGGTTTTCCTGAAATACTGGGGGCAAAAACCCAGATGAATATAAGGTTAGAATTGTTAATCTGTACATTTTTGTCAACAGTGACATATCCATCAGTTACGGTACATTTTTGCACATCAAAGCATTTTTAATTTTTTTTTTGGCCATATGTTTCATGTCCTTTATTGAGAATGATGATCTGGAATGCTGAGGGTCTTTTGATAGCTATTGAAGTGACCAGCAAAGGAGGACTCATCTAAGCAGAGTAAATCTGATATTATCTCTTTACTTGAAGGAATGTAAAATTTTCTATCAATTCACTTGGAGGGTGTTACACTGGAAATGCATGTCTGCCACACTAGGTGAAAGGAGTTTTTAAAGAAAAAGTGGAAATTCCGAGGTACCATAAAATATCCACAAGACTGCATGTTCATTTCGTGACTAAAATCACAACAGATTTTCTGTACTGCCTGTGCATTCTCAGCTGGCACTAAGACTGCAGATGAGGAAACCTGGGCCTCCTACAGATAACCAAATCCAGGGAAATTTGGATCCACAGGAGGAACTCTTCCCAGTCTGCCAGAGCCAAATATGGTAGTCTCCAACACCAGGGGACTCCTCTCGTTCCAGGCTGATAGATGGGACCCTGCTGTGGTTCTGTGCCTCCAACATCAATCAGGAGAAAGGCAGAGCATTATTCCCATTAAGGCATATATGTAAAAACATGGCCAGACATACACATCAGCACAGAGCAACACCTTTGCCAGAACCCACATAAGCAGAGCACTTGGGTAACACAAGCAGAACAGACAATCCAAATCTGATTGTGCCTTCCAGCTGATCAGGTCTGGAGTTCACTGGTTAAAGACCCTCACTTTCTTGATTTGTAAGTTAACTCAACAACCACTGATCCCTCAAAAACCAGGACTTTAAGCCTATTTGAGATGCAGCTCTGGACCTTAGGCCTCCAGATTCATCAGCTCAGACTTCACACTCTTCCAGGTGCCAGCCCCTTACCCGTCAGCTTGCATTTTGCTAGCTGTTTACATGCACACATGGAAATTATAGGTCTGACCAGCAACTGGAAGCCAGTCTAATGGCCTCTCTCCCTCCAACAACTGTCACACAGACCTCTTAGTCTAGCTGTTTCCTAGTCTACCTGATGTTGGCTAATGGTTCACACAGATTCAGAAAAGGTTGGGTACTTGCAAAGAAAGTAGATTTAATAATACAGAATGAGCTGTGGTGATCAAGCACTGGTCCTAATCAGACCCTTTTTTTCCTTTTTTAACCCCTTATTTTTCACACTCATTACTCCTCAATCCTTCTCTTTCCTCTCCTGTGTCACTGCCACTGAACATTCCATAACAAACCTCTTGTTTGAAAAAAAAAAAAAAGTCCCAAAATTCTCTTAGACTAGGGTTATTTCTGCTGATCCATCTTGTTCGGTTTCACACCAGGAACAGTCTCATTTTCTCCCTTTCATGGTCTCAGGAGCAGTTAGTGCTCCACTGCTCCACCTATCACTGTTCCTTTGGTGACTGTCAGTTCCTTGCTTTTAATACAGTTAGTCTTTTATCAGATGCCATAACAGAAATCGTGTTCTATAAAGAGATCATTTGAAGAACAGGTGCTTGCTGGTCTATGGAAAAGTGCAGATGGTGAAGAAAGTATCTAGTCACTATGACCATAAGCACATCACCATAATTCCTGAGTTCAGTTAATATGCAGCCATCAATATAGTTAGATGAAAGCAAAAATACAGCATAACATGCTTTCTTTGATAATAAAAGTAATAAAAGTAATAATAATAATAGTAATTTGTACTTCAGTTAGAGACTCTCCAGTTTTATTTGTTCTCCTCTAATTCTTTTTACAGTGCTTATATTGTTAATAATGGCACAGGAGAAGGGACTTAATGCCTAAATAAATAACCCATGCTAGCTCTGTGAAAGGGGCATGGTGCTAGATCAGAAATTTTCCGGAGTTTTGATGAGGAAGTAGTCAACACGCTTGCAACAAACATGGGTAGAGCCCTCCCCAAATCTTCGTTCGTGAAGCCTAGCCATGAGTTAAGCAAACTGATGATAAAGATAAAAACTACACAATAATATCTACTAACTTTTGCCCTGCAGAGGGCATTGAAAGTCTGTTCCTCATGTAAAGTTCTTGCTGCTGATGGAAACTGCTTGTTCCTTGTGCAATGAGTTTGTTCCTGGGGAGTTATTTCATTAGAGAATTTAAGAAGAAGAAGAAGAGGGAGTTGCAGACTTTCTCTCTCCTTTAGGGAGGATCAGAATCCTACCACCAGAGTTTGCAGCAGGCATGAGTAGGCCCTCCTCGAAGTGGTGACATAGAAAAGTTTTTCAGACCTCAAACTGCACCAGCTTAGATAAACTCACAAAAGACTACAAAGAAGTCTACCCTCTGGCTTTGGTGAATTATATGAGCTAAAAGTAGAGGGGAAAAGCTTGAACACTATGCATACTACTGAGGTTAAATTCTTTCTAACCAGAACTAGCAGACAGATACACACAAATGAAGACAGATAAAACCAAACCAAGGAAAGTGATTCACTGTTGAGACGTACATAATTTATGAAAAAAAATCAAAAAAGAGACATAGCTGAAAGCCCAGAAATAAGGAGAAGGCAGTCCTATGTACTACCTACTTGAGCCGTGAGCCAGCTACAAATGGTTGATGCCTTTTTACAGGATGAGAATGTTTAGCCCCTACACCTTTGCACAGTAACACATGAATGGAGCTTGCAGACAAAACAGCCTTTATTTAAAATCTTTCTGCAACACATCTTTGTCACTGTTTCATTAAAAAAAAAAGATTGTTGAAGGGAATTATGCTATAAAGTGCCCTGACATAAAAAAAGGACAGTGTTTGCCTGAAAGCAGATAGTATTTGTAGATAAATAAGAGATGGAAACATTATTCTTGACTAGCAGACACAAAGTTCCTGCATAAGAAATACAGTACAACCTATATAGTAGTAGCAGTAATAATAATTTAGTGTTTTAAGCAAAGCTGTAAAGAAGTAGCGTATACCTGAATATGTCTCCAAATGAAGCAAGAAACTAGTGTTCCCTCTTTACTAAATATATGTGGTAAGGCTCTAAAGAAGATGCATTGGGTTCTGTGTGACACCAAGAGGGAATGCCTTTTTTTTAAAATTTCATTCTATATTTTATTTCATTCACCATAAACCCCTAAAACCTTAACATTCAGGATTTTCTATACATTTGATGAGTTCACTGTGGTAATTACAACTAAAAATGATATTGGAATATCTGAGCTTGTCACACATGGGCTTGAAAAAGCTTTTAAATTGTAATAATTAGGCCAATGTCAAGTTTCTGCTTTTTTGAAACATTAAGTAATTATGTTTGTTAAGGTGCAGTTACATATAGCATAGCAATGCACAGTATGTAGTATATAGCTACCATGTGAGGCATGCGCATGCATTATAAATATGCCCACCAAGGAAGTGGCAAATGCAACAGAATAATCAGGCAGAAGTTGCTGTATCACCAACCACACATTCTCAGAGAAAGTGGATACTGACAAATATTTAATAAGAAAAAGAGAGTAGTTGTATTTAGTGGAAGAAAGGGAGTTTGACTATCTTCCCACATATTTGTGATTTTATTTACTGCCTGTATCACTGTTTCGTTAAACAACCTCCCCCAAACCACAGCAAATATTTGACCCACTGAATTTTGGCTATGAATCCAGTTAAATCAGTTGAGCAACTGAAGGCAAGGTATGAAATACGAACCTGAAGAAGAAACTATATGCCTGGTGTGGCATCTTTTCTCCAGCTATGTCGCTGATGAAATAAATGTATATTTATACTCCCTATAAATCCTATTTCTTTCATATTCTTATATTAATACAACATGCTGGGGTTCAGAAAGTAAAAAGGTATTTATGTTTATTTTTCCAAAACTTACAATAAATATAGAACAGTCTATATTTTCAAAAATAAGCATTTACTATTTTGACAGGCAAGTATTGATAACAGTACTCAGTTTCATTCTCAGCTAAATATTAATCCCTCCAATTTAAAATTGGAATGCACTCAGTTCTTACTTAACAATCTGAAGAAAAAGAAGGTTTAATATTAGAAGAGAATTCGAAGAGATATTCAGAGCCAAAAAATGCTTGTAAGGACAAAATGAACATATAAGCAGAATTGGTTACAACTACTAGGATTAAAAGACCTATATAGAAATTGTATCAAAACACAGCAAAAATATCTGAGCCCTGAGGGACACAATTATCAATAAATTATGTGAGTATAATGTAAAGTGAAATGAGATTTGTCCAGCTCTTACTACATACACAGCTTACTTAATGAACAATACTGTCATTCTGAACAAACCTTTAGTAGTATCCAGCTTAGGGAAAAAAGTAACAACATCCAAACAAACAGAGAATGAAATCCAAACACCTCCCCCCAAACCCTCCCACACAAAAATGAACCCAAAAAGACAATTGTCTTCAACCTGAAGACAATATCAGACAATATCAGAATGAGTATTTATGACTGATTCGATGGGCTAGAATTCAAGAGCCAAAACTCAGGTAGCATTAGGATTAAGAGCCTATTAGAATACAGACAGAGTATGCTAGCAATTATTATGAATTATTAAGAATTCTCCTCTATCTACCTGCCAGACAGGTGCGTCTTACACTTGAGGACATTCACGTGGTTTGAGTCTGCCATTAAAATTTACTGTTCAGGGCGGGGAAGTATTTCAGAGATATAAATGAAAAGAAACTTTTGGTTGATACTGTCATAAACAAAAACAATCACAGTAATTTCACCAGTGACGCACATTTATTTTAATTTATTTTAAAGAGCTGCATATCTTACACTTCATATACTCTCCTTTTATGGGGAAGTATCTCAAAGAGTAGAAAACGTCCTGTTCTTCAGAACTGTTTTTGAGAAAAGATAAAATAAAATATTTTGGAATATACATTAGGAAAAGCTTGTACTGGCAAAGGTGTCAAGTGATGAAAAGTTTCCCCTCCAATGGCTTTCATGATTCCTCCAGTCAATAGTAAAATAGGGTTTGACAACAAAATCAGGGTCAGTATATGAGTCACACTGTAGCCGAATGCATATATAAACTGCATATAATTTCATCATCGCTTTTTCTGACATGGCTATTTTTAAGTTATTATAACAACTACCTTCTGAGTAACAATGCACTAAAAAACCATGTTTGTACATTTAACAATAAAAAAAGGAGGCTACTACCCTTCCTTTAACATATCTGAAACAGTAACATGAATCAGAAAATGTTACGGATGTTCAGATAAATTTCAAAAAACAAAATTCTAGAACACTCGATATAGGAAATGGGAATTTCAGATATAACACCAGAAAGAAAGTGTTTCCTTGAAACATCTTTCTTGGTTCCTGGGGGTTGTGCACACTGTACCAGCTGGGACAATAGCACCTCTTTGGCTGTGACTCCTCCCTCATAGCTCTGATTCCACTTCTCTTCAAGTCTCCGCAAGAGTGTACAAGAACCAACTGTCCTTAAAGTCAACAGTTCTTTAAAACCACACACAGCATAAAGAGTTATGGGGAAGGGTAGATGCAGAAGCACAGGTATCCAAAACATCCCAGAAATTTTTTATTGTAGCAGGTAATTACAAGCCCTTTCTCCTTTCAAAGATTCTCAGTAATTTGCACAAAACTGTAGGAAAGAAAGGATTTTAACAAAAAAAGGGGAATATGTTGTTACTCTACTGAGATGATGCCTGCCTGGTACCCCAAATAAACAGGCAAATATATGCAAAGATAAATGTAAATGTTTCACTAACTCAAAAATACCAGAGTTGTTTAGGTTGCCTTTATTCTAAATTGAGGTAACCTAAAAATATTTTCTGATACAGTGTTTTGGTTTGAAGTAGCAGTGCTTTTCTGAAATTAAACTTACGGTCAACCCCACTTCACCAGGCACTGTTGCAGTTTGCAGAGGAGTGTATAAGGAACAGCTCTCTATTAGAAGGAAGTAACCAAGAAGCTTCCTTGGAGGTATGGCACCAAACATGCTCTAACCCATCACATCTCCTTTATGGCCTGAATGGATGACTAATCTTTTATGTCTGTTCTGACACAAAAATAGACCTGCTTTGAGCAGGGACTGAACTGGAAGACTTCCAGAGGTACCTTTTAGTGAGTTATTTTATGGTTCTACGGAAAACACTAAAACTGTGGTGTCAATGCACGCCCCATGGCACTAACTAATTTGATCTACTTCTGTTTTTTCAAATTATTTGATAATGTAAACATAGATTTCCATGTCCAGTAATTCTTACTTACCAGCTTCACATTCTAATTTAATACAACACAAATTACGCCAGGTACTAAAGAATTTTTTGGTGGCAGTACAGTTTTCTCTGTAGGTTTCTTCTTGTAAGGACAGATTAACCTGTGCACTGCTCATTGTTGTCAAAGTTAGACTGCTGCTGAACTCAAGTTAGCATGGATAGTTGTACACCCCACTGGTAAATGCAGTTAATATGCAGCCTATGTTATACATGATGAGGAACTAGAAAATCAAAATGACGTGTACAACTGTCAATCATTAAGTGGTGAAAATTAGCTTTAAGCTTGATATTATCATCCTCTCACAGTGGTTAATGACATCCATTATAAACCAGAATTAATTCCAATTTATCTGCATATTCATTAGCAGCTCAGTATACAACCTCTCATCTTTAGCTATGCAACGATTTTAAAATACACTCAGTGCTGTCATCACAATTCCACTGCCTCAGCATGAAGATGTACTTCTTGTTTCGTCCTTATCAAAAATTATAGGAAAAAAACCAAAGTGAGAAAATACAAAGAACTGAAAAAAACCTGAAGTTATTCAAAAGACTAAGACACAAAAAGACAAAGTGAGATGATCTGTGCAAGTATAAAAAACCCCTTAAAACAAAATGGTCTCAATTTTCCTAGAATCGTAATGAACTGATAAGGTTCCTATATGTCTGGCATCTAAATATTTCCACTTAATTATTATTTTCTAAGAATATTAAATTCATAAGAGGTTTTCTCTTTCTACCCATTCAACTGAATTAATTTGTCAACCTTTGTTCAGACTCAGTTAACACTGTTAAGAAGCAGAACTCATGCTCGTTAGCAATTTTTTAAAGGCATGATAAATAAAAAGGAATTAAAAAAAAAAGCGAAATTTCCACAACCAAAATTCATACATTGAAGTGTGAGTGAGAAAGTAGATGCTGCAGGATTTGCGTGAGGAATAGAGAAAGATGAAGTCTTTACGAAGAGCATATGCAAGCCAGAGGACAAAACTTGGACTTGGAAGATATGTTTCCTTAGTTCTACAGCTCAGGGAATAATTTCTTTACTGAGTTCACTGCTGCTGCAACAGAAATAAATATTTATATGTTAATTAGCAAAAAACAAAAAAATCCAGACAGTGAATCCTACCACATCTGTCCCGTGTCTTCTTTCCAACAGAAGTCGGAAGACATTAGCTGTAATCTTGTTATCTTGAACACCTTGTCCAAGGCCACGGTTATCATCCTGCATAAGTCGGCGATCCATGATCACTTCCAGCTGACCTAAAAGAGCAATACAAGGATTATACTAGTAACAAGAATATGTAAAGGTTCTATTAAACATATGAAAACTTCTCTGAAACACCACTTATTAAAAAAATCATAATATTTCTTAAGTATGGAAGAGGAAGAACTGATCAGTATTGTCAGGACTGATTATCAGAACAGTTAATACCATTAGACCTCCCAAATATATTTTTTCCTTTCTTTGCTTTTGTTTCACAGTTGAAGGCAGAAGGTAAAATAGATATTCAACAGGAGTATATAAACACACACAATGCCTTCTTGTAAGGTTAATTTCACTTGTGGGAATAGGAAAGAACTTTGCACTAGATAAGCACTGAGTATGAAGTTCAGTATATATATGAACTGCAGCACTGCCATACAGAATAGCTCTTTAAGCATGATGTTAAATCATGAATAGTCTTATGGACAATGAAGTTCACCTCTTTTCAAGTATGTGTCTCCAAAGGGAAACCAGCTCAGGGCATGTAATTAGACTGTTAAGGTTCTTGTACACTGAATCTTCAAACAAGCGTACTTGTTTCCTAAATAAAACTGGACGACTGAAATACTTGTATCATGAATAAGAAATGCACAATTTAAGCTTCTAGAAAAGGTTCTGCTTAGTAAGGCAGGTTTTTTTATACTTCAATGTTCTACAAACATTTATCTGATTTTCTTAAATACTTGTTCTTCCCTTCCCTCAAGTAAAATCAGATTTTGTTTATCCAGGACAGAGGTCAGCTGGCAATGAGTAAGAAAAAACCTGCTATTTTGAATTAAGGTACTGTTCATATCAATCTGAGATGGTGGGTTATACACACTATGTCAGACCTACTGAGGGTGCTTGCCTAAATTGTAATGTTTTTGAATTTTCTTCCATGATCCCTTTGAGTTCCTGAAGGGCCTTCAGAAGAAATGTCATAAAGTGTATGATATTCAGCAACTACTGAACCTTCAGCTGCATTCTTTTTCTTTTTTAAAGAATCCAATAAGACCTTA
The DNA here is from genome assembly GCF_001715985.3 of Manacus vitellinus. Lineage (NCBI taxonomy): Eukaryota > Metazoa > Chordata > Aves > Passeriformes > Pipridae > Manacus > Manacus vitellinus. The sequence goes on along the minus strand of NW_021939718.1, from coordinate 5,043,241 downwards.
GGGCAATGGTAGTAAACTCAGTAATTTAGTGAAATATGATTTAATGATAACAAGTTAGATGAACACTTTTTTTTTTTTTGGTAGAGAGAGAATAAATATTTGATGTTGATATATCTTATCCTCGAGTGACTATTATAATAGAGTTTGTCAAAGAGTGACATGGTTAAGAAATAAATGCCATAACCAGGTATGGGACACATCTGCTTCTCTTTTATTTAACTGGAGTAGGCAAAAAGCCTCTAATGTCCTCTGACAGATTTGAAACAAGTGCTCACAGAAAGTCAGTTTCTTCCTGATGCTTAACTGCAAAATGTCAAGCAGTGGTAGCCTTCCTTAATTTTATGACAGAAAGCGGGAGTGTCTGCGAATTTAGATGGTGCGTTATTCTGTGATGCAGGGACGAAGACTGTTAAAGAGCAAATACAGACACTATTACATGGTAACAGAGCCTCTGCACACTAATTTAGTCCCCAATACCTATGTAATGAGTGCATACCAACATTTGGTAGTGTCAAGTTTATTCGCAAGATCAGGCCAATAGGAATTTGGTTTCCAGCAAGGGAAGACAGGAAAAATGTGGTTTGGGCCTTCTATCCTGTGGTCTTGGTACAAAAGGCTGGTATTTTCGACGGTAATTTTATTAAAGCATTAGTCAGCGTTAAGTCCTTGCCCTAAAATACATTAGGTTTGCTAATACTGCCACCAATACAGCATAGTATTCACCTTTTGTCAGAACAGAGTATCTATAATATTTTTCTTAAAAGGAAGTGGGAAGTAGGTTTTTTGCACAGTTTCTGACAGACTTTTTTCTCATGAGTATTCATTGCATTGTTTTTCAAAACCATATAAATTTAAACTGGCAATATCTATTACAGCAAGGAATTACTTATCTTAAGTTATGAATTATATACCTTATTTTACCCACTACTTCTAGTTTTATTTGAATACCTCCCGATTCTGACAGCAGTATAGACTCAATACCTGGTCTCTGCTTCCAACTCTCCCAGCCATTCATCATACCCTTCTCTGCTCTGAGGGACAAGACTGTGTCGCTTTTGGAATTCCTAATATGAATTGATTTTTGTCAACATATTCATCAGCTCTTTCAAATACTCCATTAAATTTGTGAGGTATGCTTGTTGACTCTTACCCAGAGTCATATTTATCCTTTATTTCACTAACACTAATCTTTAAAAAAAAGCTGCTCTTGTTTTTCCTAGAAAGGGAGTTAGGTTATACTGTATATAACTTAAGACTAGTGCTGTCTATTCCAAAGCAAAAAAAACTGAACAAAAAACATGATCAGCATCATTCGTAAGTCCTCTGTACTGTACCAGGGCAGTACAAAAAGGAACAAACCCTTTAGTTTTGCTGTTTCATCCTTGAGTTCCATCAGAGTTCTTGGGTGAAAAATACCTGGTTTTGAGAATTTATTGCTCCTTTTGTCTTTTTCACAATCTTTTTCCTCTGCCCCTAGTTTGAGATAGGTCTTTCATTGAAGTTGACAGGAACTCATTTAGGAACAAGTTCTTCCTCCTCTTTCACAGACATATTCTAAAACGTGTCAGAGTTGGAGAAACTTATTTCCTTTCTTCCAATGCTTGCAGGTAGGTTTGGTAATCTCTGAATTAACTATTTCAGAAAAACATGAAGGATAAGCCTTTATCATATCTATCATTTTATATTTACCATTTTTCAAGCTTGCAACACCTAGAGACTGAGCTGAATGGAGTGTCAAACGAACACCAACATCTTGAATATAAGCCATTGTAGTCATAGGATAGATATTTGCTTGAAGAGGCAACTTGCTCATCATCAGTCTAGGCTGGATCTGCAATATGGACACAAACTTCAATAAAGTACATTCTTTTTGTGCATATAAACGTCAAAGACATTTTTAAACATTTATTCCATGTGCCTTGGAAGAACAATCACCATGAAAGCACTTATTCCACTGTATTATGTAGCTTTTTGGAGATTTGTGGCTAAAATTACCACTTTGGAAATGATAACTTTGGTGTACTTTTAGATCAAAGAATATTTTAAAAAATGTGAAAGATCCATCAAGGGAATCTACGAAAAAGATTATCACAGTTATAGAATGAGAGAAAACTTTCTCTCCTCTAGAGAGCAAGCAGTGAATAGATTCAAGCAGAAAAGGAATTGTTGATTTATAATATGAACTTATTAAAGTGCTACTCAAATTCTTAAATGATACATGACAACTGAGTAGTAGTATTAAAATTACACTTAAATACTCACTGTCTCCAGCAAAATGCAGTACTACACCATAACTGGAAAAACAGTAGTCTCTTATTCAGCAGGCAAGGCTTTCAATGTATTTGGAAAACTATTCTTAGCAAGGAAGGAAGGTAAGGCAAAACAATATTTTTTTTCCTTTCTTTTGTGTGTGCTGCAGGGTTGAAGTTAAGACAATAGCCACACTATATTTCATCAGATTCATTATCAATAAAACCTAACACATCTGAAAATACTTCGCTTATTTACAATTCAGCTGCAAGGAGCTGTTCTCTGAGTTGCTGGTCCTTATACACAATCTGTTATTGTGCTATCCAAAGGGCTCTAATTAAATAGAACACGTAGAGGAAAAGAAGGCATGGAGATATACAAACAACTACATGGTGGCTTGTCATAACTTGCCTTTCTATAATTCTTAAGTTAAAAAGGATATAAAGGAATATTCAACAAACTCCTTAAAAGCAGTTACTTCTTCATCTGGTCTACATCAAATTTTATACAGATAAATATTAAAAAGCACTTCTCTTAAATGATTAGTGCAGTTTAACATGAGAGTTTGATTAATCTAATTCAAGATCTTTACATTCAGAAGGATTTAAACAGTCAAAACCTGACAACCTAGGCTTTTATAATTAATAGATGACAATTACCTGATATCCATTAAGATCAGTATAGAATCTATTTCGACTGTTAATGTCAGATGAAATTCTCATTGCAAGCTCACGATTATATTCTCCTCTAATGTCCACAATATTGGAAACTTCAAGAGACTGTCCTTCCAAACCTACATGAAAAAAGATGCATTTAAAATCTCTCAATTTTTAAAAGTGATTGCCACGTACGAAAGAATGACTGTGTTTCCAGAAGACAATGACCTAGTTTTGCACTGTTAGTTTTTGTTTTTCTGTTATACCTAACCAGATATTGGAGGCCAGTTCAGTGCTGTCTTTAAAAGCAGCTAATATCCTGGAGCAAGACCTGGTCATTCACAGACAAGAATGAAGTTACCTACTTCTTGATAGAACTGTTTGCCTGAGCATGAAACTGTGAGCAACTGTTTTAACCATGAGAGGGAGAATCTTTCTTTAGGACAGTGAATTAAGAAACTGTGCTGATATGACCACAACCAGGACACAAAACTTTGTTGACAGGGGAAAGATTCCTATTCATTAAAAGAAGGATTAGGTATCTGAAAATGCCAAAAAATTGTTCAGTGGGATTATTTTTTTCTACAGTGCCTAGTACTGAAAATTAAATACCTTTAATAATAGCCTGACCTTTTCAAACAGTTCAAGACACAGTTTGGAGCAGAACTGTACCATCATTCAGCGTGATCACTTCCATCCTTTCTGTAATCTAATGGGACTAACAATTGTGAAAAGAATTCCACCAAGCAGAACAGAGATATGTATTTTTTATCTCATCTGCTTTAAAATCTGAATGCCACCTGCAGCAGTACCAGCAACTGTTAAATTGTTAACATTTACCAATGGTTATTATAATATAGTGCTAAATGAAAAACATTCAGTTCAGGTAATTACTTCTATTTTCCCAAGCCTAGTCTGGAAGAAGTAGATTTATAGGCTCCACTTTTATGTTCTTAGTCATAGATTTTCCAACTATTTAAAGCAGGACTACAAAAGTATGAGGACATCGCACAAGGATAAAGTAGTTTAGCTTAGAATTTTTAAATTACCAGATTCAAAATTACTTTGTCTTTTACTACTACATAATTTGAATTAATACAAAACTACAGTTATGAAGATAATAAAACATAAACTTCTGATTAAAAGAAACAACAAAATCATGTTGATATCAAAACTAGATGCCAATGGCAGCAGAAATTAAAAATCACTCAGTTGTCAATTACTGAACGGAGTTGTCAATGCAGAGTATTTTCTGCTCAAAATAACAGATTTCTAAAGCCAAAGTGGTAAAAGCAGTGTTTTACCAAAATTGTTGAAGAAGCTGTAGGACTCAGAAGTATTGTCCAACAGTTGGATTAGCCACACAATCAGGCTTGCTCCCCCATGGCAAACAGGGTAGGTTACAACAGGACACCAGGTCTTTATTTAAAAATAAAATGTATGTTTATGCATATACAGCTATTGATTTCTTTCCACATACTTTGTTATTGTACCTACTTAGTAAGGCTTCAAAATATCTCATTTTAATTGAAATAATGCTATATAAATAACTTTCCTTACAAAGCCCAGGAAACAAACTTCAGCAAAACAATGATGCAAAGTTATCAAATTTTAAATTTTGAAAAAGAAAACTTCGCATGAAGAAATCAAAATGAAAACACGCCAAAAAGTGAACAGAAAATACATAAAATACATTTTGCATTATTTTTCCTTTTAAAAGCTGTACGCATGGAACAGGACTTCACTGTGATGACCGAATATCTAATTGCGTAAGTACTGAAACATTGTGATGAATTAGAATTTGTCAGGAAAGAAAAAAAAAGAAAAAACTAGAGAGTACACTCACAAAGAAAGATAAACAGATCATCATCAACAGATGATGTCAATACCATTTTTGAAATCTAAGAGAAAGAAGGAAAAGAGCAAGGAAGGCTTTCAAAGTACTTATAGCATCATTATTTGGTTTTGAAGGTGTTTAAGAAAAATAATTAAATACTATAAATAAGATTTTAAAAACCACAAAGACAGTTTTGACACCTATGGTAAAAGTAATGCTAATACAAAACATTTGTAAGTTCCTTCCAGTGTTGAAAACATCAACCAGTGCTTCTTTATTCCAGTAAATACAAACAGATGAACAATGGAAAATGCATGTTTCTTAATTACAGAAAGATACACTTAAGCATGTTAACATTCTAGAGGAAAATAAATGTATTCAATTGCACTATGATTTCCTCCCTCTTTTATATTTTTAACTGGCCAATTTAATCAAGTTTGGAACGGTATAGACTTTCCAAAATTACTCTTTACCTAGAATGTTCTTGGAAATCAGCACCCGAACAGCAGAGAAACAAAAAACCAAAAGCATTACTGAAGAAAAAGCAAGCAAAACTGATACAATGTTATGTCCTAAGAGCAAATAAGTTGATATTTGGTGCTGGTGCCTCTCAGCAGACACAGTCAACTCTGTCATAAGCTCTTCCAGGCAGATGAAGGACATAACAGAGGAAGCTCACAGATAACTAAAGCCTACAGTTGTGAAATAAACTAGACTTCTCTACTAATGCCACTAATATTCACCCTTACAGTCTTTGCAACTTTAGAGAAGATATTGTTGTACCTCAGTCAGGAAGCTTGAAACTATGAAAGAAACCACATCATCTCCAAGATATTTCTATTTTTTTTCCTCATTGTCAAAATTTACAGTTACTTACAGCACTCAGATGACTCAGTAAAGTTTGGAGAGGTACCTCCAACAAATCTGTTGAGTTTACGTATACCATGACTTAATGACCACCATGATACTCAGAGAGCAATCATGATGCACTCAACCCATAAAGAGTTCAGTTTGATGAATTTTACACTAGTTCAGAAGTGCACTTAAACATTAAAAAGGCATCCGAGACTGCAGTGGTGAAAAATAACTGCCAAGAGAGACAGAATTTCACAACTCTTACCCTGGACTTTATATAGGCGCATGGTATGTGTCACATGGTGAAAAAAACAAACAACTTCTGAGAAAATCCTTCCATGAGCAACTCTTATTGTAGGTGGATCTGTAAAAATGTAAGGCTACAAAAAGAAAAGAGAAAGTCACAGTAAGTATTTTGGAAGTTTTGCATAAATGTAGTGTCAATAAATCAAAGTATTTAATAAATACTAAGTAGTATTTTATTTTTTACACATTTTTTTATTTTTTACTGTTCTATGTCTAAGTCTAGTCTAAAAGTTTAAAATCAAAAGATTACTCCCAATTTCAAATTCAGCAATTTCTCCTTAGAGTCTCACTTTTTCTTTAGCTGAAATTAGGCTGTCTCATTACATATTTCACAGGTATTTTATGAGGATTAATGGATAAAAGGTCTACAGACAAACACACTAAGGTATTAATATTGCATACATCTGGGTTGAGCTTTTTGGCTATCAAAATCTTAATTGCTAACCAGTAATCAATTACTATACTTCCATAATGGCTAACAGTTTACTCTATCAGTGGTACACCCTGCACAAGGAAAGCTGCCTCTACCTTGTCTTATGGATCAATTTGCATATCCTTTTGAAAGAGAAAGCTTTTTCTTTGTCAGAAGCAGCTACAGGGGCCAGTGGAGGTCCTTGGAATGCAGGGTAGGGTTGGGAATCATTAAGAAATGTCAATGAGGACTATGGCTTATTACTAATGCCTCCCAAAGAATAGGACAAATTTTGCATATAGTCAAATCAAAGAGATGAAGAAAACTGTTTTTCCATGTAATCAGGATATTCTGGGTCTTGACTAGGCAAATGATGACATTTTTTAAAAACAGTTGATTCCAACTAAACTGTATACACCAGTGGGAAATAGATGGGTGGCTGCAAAGGTAAAAAAAGGGTTAAATATTGAGTGTGTACAATGCCAAAACTGAAAATACAACACATGCAACTACTATTATAAGGAAACAGCTATAAATAAAGACTTCACTCAAAAAAACCCCATCCCAAATACTTGAAAAGCATGTTATGCAGAGAGATCTAAGCAGAAAGCTCTCAGAGCGTGACTGTCTTCCTTCTGTATGTACCAATGTCATAAGGACAGATCACAGTCTCTCTTCAAGCAACAAAACCAAAGATCAAATGTATCTTGAGGAAGGGTGGAAATCAAGCTTACATATATACAGACACATGTTAGAGAAGAACAAGTACAGGTAAATATCGTCCAATATTCTTTGAGCATGTAACTGTATGTATATTTACAGAGAAGATTTCAGGATGTATTGTATAAAAGAAGAAAGGAAAGAGACTTTCAGAGACTAAAAGCTTGCCTTCTCTATTCACATACATACTCTTAGATCTTCAGACAGAATACTGTTTAATAAAAGCTTTGCCAGTGCTCCAAGAAACAACTCTGTAACTATGAACTACAGGAATACTTTGTTCAGGAGTTTGAAAGAGGAATTATAATTGCTTAAACTTTGATAAGATGGTTTGGTTTAGGGAGAGACGCTTTTTTTCTACTGACCACCTTACCCAGTTCATCAATACAAACTCCAAAAGAGTGTTTTGGAGTTCTTGATAGTCTACATGAAAAAATTATTAAATACTTCCATGGGGTCTCATCTTGTCACCAAGACAGACAAATGTTATCCATTATGAAAAATCAATTTGCTAGCTGAGAAACACAGGAGGAGTATGGTATTCAGAGGGCACATAAGCCAGATGAACTAATATGTTGAGATAAAGGGAATTTGAAGACCAGATCTTAGGTTAGAATTTGAGCTGGCTTTTGGGTTCTCTTATTTCCATGAAAAACTGTCAAGATCTGTAACTGTAGACTGAATTTTCCCCTTTTGGCAGAAGAGGTGCTATCTCCTTTTCTATCACACATAGGTAGAGAAGACAAACTCATTTAATCTGTGATTACATACTCCTGGAGTTAAAAATCCCACAGAGGAATGGGATTACTGACCAGAAGTTGGAATAATCAAACCCTTCAAAATTCTACCTGCAACACGAAGATACTCAAGTTAGCAATGATGGACTGAAACATCAACTAAAGGAACTCCCAGACAATGAACTGAGAAAGCTGAGGTCTTCAGGACAAGCAAATATTCTCAGCAATTTACTTAGGAGAATGTTACTTACTCAAACATCTTATGGTATTATTTCTGTTGTTTGCACGAACATTTCTCACTAGGACTCTCACTGGAGCCAACCAGCAAAATGGAGAGGTGCTAGACGAGTAACAAAGGAATATAAAAGGCTGTGCACTTAGTAGAAAAAACTACCTGAAGTAATTTCCAAAACCGAACATTGAAAAAACAAAACCAAACAAACCAAAAACCAAACGAAAATAAACAAAAAAACCCCACTCCACAAAACAAAATGAAAACATCACTTAAAGGAACTCTTTTCCATTGAGCTTTTTAGTACAAAACATGATGGTGAAATTTACAACAGCTATTAAAACACAAAGAAAGCTGAAATTAGATGGATTTAACAGCTCTTGGATTCTGGGCTATTGCCACAAACACTAAGTTCACACAAAAGAGTCTCAAGACTGCACAGTTAGCCAAATCAGCTTCTCTTCTGAAGATAAGGTAACCACTCGCATCATTCTGAACTATACAGAAAGATGAGTTGATAGAAAAGGAATTGTAATTTTGCAGATACTGCCTGAAACTAATGATTTTTAAAAAATAATAATTCATAATTTCACTAGCACATGCATTGAGAGAAATGTATCAAAACCAGTTTGCAAGCCCCTAATTCAGACACAGTGCTAGGAAAAGGCACAAAGGAGGAAGATGATTTACAGACAAGTTCTTACTGATACAATGAGTGGCAATATGATGTATACTCAAGTTCTGAAGGATGACTGATGTTTCCTGATTGTTGGGTGAACAGGAAAAATGAAGGAAAAATATGGTACTGACAGAACAGGAAACTCTCCTAATTCATATTTAGTGGTTAGAAAAGCACTAATCCTGGAAAGTGATTTGTTGATAGTCACCAGGAGACATACTATAAAGAGATAATTGCCCAGGTTTGCCTCACCAAAAACACTTCAATGAATCAGGCTTTTAAGCAGGAAAACATCTTTATGCATTGAATGTGCAATTATTCTCATGTCATCGTAAAGATCCTTGGAGAGATGCACAGGCCTGTGAAATGATCTTCGTCCTGGACCTGAACCACAAAGGTACTTTTGACATGAAAATGTGACTGAGAGGCCATGTGGAAAGAACAAACAACAACACTTTTTTGCAAAACCAACTTGACAAAGCCCCAGTCTGAATTCAGTTTTAAGTCTGCTTTGAAAATTATCTTGGATTAACAGACCTTCCAGCACGAAGGAATCGTAATTAGTCACACCTTAAATTAGGAATAAAAATATTTTGGTCTCATATCCAGTGGTTGGTCTCAAGACTTCACATTCTACAGAGTTAAAATAAATAATTGTTACAAAATCTGTTCCACTCAGCTCCACTGGAATGAAATTCATTGTACAAGATTCAGCAATCTGCTGAAGTAGGTTTTGTTGTGTCTGGAAAGCAGTATTTTTCAGAAACAGGATAACAGAAATATGGGTCAAAGGGTCCAGAAACCATTTTTCTGTACTCATATTCAAGAAAAATACAACAACCTTCCTTTGAAAGAAAGTGGGCAGGAGGACTGGGGAGTAGGAAGCTAGAAATCTTAACACAGAATACTTAGAGTAAAATAATACCCCATGGTTTCCTAAGATGTCTTAAAATAATCACAGCAGGTTCTAGAGGGTGGAGATAACTAGAGAGATACCTTCACCTAAAGATTTACTGGCTTGTATAGAAGATAGCATGGCATATTGCAGCCTAAAAGTATGAAGCATGGGCAGTAAACCTTTTCCCTTGTAGTCAAGTAAAGCACTACTAACCCTCTTAGTGTGGCCAGGAAATTTCTGTTGATGTGGATGGCAAACTATGCCCAGGGGAAAGTTTTCCAACACAGGTGAATTGCTCTCAATAGGTCTGAGATTTTAAAAAAGAACTCAAGACAAAGCCTTCCAGAATAGTTGTTTCTCAATAGCAGATTACCTTTCATTTGGCAGGATTTGAGATTAGATTGGGCTAATCACATGTATTTTAACTCTAGCACTAGAAATCCTGCAGGGAAAAAAAAAGATCTCTTTTCTTATATAATCTGTTAGTACATAAGTACCTATGGGAGCTAGTACATACGCAGAATCATACACCTAGCTGCCTGAGGGAGAATCAAAATTTCCTGTGTCTACAAAAAAACCATCACTTTGATACTGAAAAAATTATTTGTGAAACAAAAAAATCAACTACTCACATTGATCCCACAAGCATTTAGCCTCTGACTCTTTGGAAAAAAATCTGCTTTTCTCTATTCTCTATGGATATTAAAAGGGTTCGTAAAAAGTCATCACATATTGTCTTGAATACATAGAAGAAAATCTAGACATCTAACTGTTTCAAAGTTTATTGAATACTGTTTTCTTTTCCCCCCCAAATCTAAAGACATACAAAATCACAAGAAATAAAAACATATTTTTCCTTCATAGATGGGATGCTTTTGTTTGTATTTGTTGTGAGGTCCAAGCAAATCCATTTCTTCCAAACCTTGATAACACTGTTAATGAGTAAAGCAGCACTGCCAGTTAAAAAAAACTAAGATGCTGCCTTTTTCCCTGGTGCTTTCCTTTTGCTCTATTTTGCAGAAAATACAAAGGCACAGTAGAAGGACTGTCCTACCTCTAGAGCTGCAGCACGGAGTCCCTGCTCTGTATCAGTGTTCTGGACTTTGCACTGGTGTCTTGGTCTGAGAGTGCTACTGAACTGGTTTCACAGTTTCACTCTTTGGAGACAGCAGGGTCAGAATATCCCATTACAAGACCCTGTGCCACAACCCCAATGGCAATGTTTTCCATGGTGTCATATACCCTAAAGTCCAGCAATTCTTTCAAGAGCAGTGACAAAAAGATACCAGTGCTCTGTGTAGCTTCTATTTAATACTCTGCAAATCACTGTCACTAACCCAGGTCTCTGCTGATGTCCAGGATGGTGCTTATACTAGAGGCCTAACCACTTCTTAGCAAGAATGCACTCGTTGCAGCATTTCAGGCTGGTTTTAGGTCACCCACGAGGATGATAAATCAAATGAAACTCCTGAAAGGTTTAGATCCATGGACATTACACTACACAGACCACCACTTATAACAGTCTACTGATGACCAGAAATGCATTGTATCTGTCTATTGTTCTAAACTGCAAACCTAGCATATTACAGCTCCGAGTTTCCAAAATTAAACTGGCAGAAGAACCCAACAGCAAAATGTCACTATAAGTACTATGGTTAGACAGATGATTAAACTAAATGAAGAAAAAAACATCCTGATTATTGCAGAACTAAAAGTAAAGTAAACCCAAAGACTATCAGATGACAAATTCACCAATTAACGAAGGCAAAGACAGGATATAACTGTACTCATATGAAAGGAAAATAATCCAACACAAATAACAATAATTCTTTGCAAATTTTGCAGTAATACACAGCGTGAGTGGGACAGGAAAAAAAGAAAAACAAAACACCTAGCCAAAAATCAAGAAAGCTCCTGTAATCTACCCTACTGCCAATTCAAAGAAGGATTGAGAAAATGTTAGTCAATCTATATCACACTGAGAACCCTGAACAGATGGTGTTTCTTTTCAGACAGAAAGTGTTAGTTTAAACTGTTTTAGAAACTACTATAGAATTATGTTGTTATTCCCAGTGGGACAACTTAATTAGTGTTATTAAAATGCAAGCCAAATGAGCCTTATGGTGAGGCATAATATTAATGAAGCAGAATTTTCAGGAGTATCATGATTTCATTTTTATTGCATAAAATGTTACAGAAGCTGAACACTACCCTTTTAAATGTTAACTAAAAATGCACTTTAATTTAATTTTTCTTTTCTAACTCTGCTTGCAGACATGTGACAGACTTTTTCTGTTTAAACCACAGCATTTTGCTACCTAGATTTTTTCAGACTATTTTTATAAAGCAAATAGCTTAATAGTGTAGTTAAAACTATATAACTGCTAGATTTAGTGATTATTGCTTTTACAAGAAAAAAGATGAATTATCATATACAATGAAAGTAGTTAGTGTGACCATGCAGCAGGTGAAAGGTAAAAATTAAAAACCATAACCAATATTTTTCAGGTATTCACAGATCAAAAACACCGACATGTAAAATTAAGAATAAATAAACCCTGTTTAACATATCTGAAGTAAATAATTATGAAACTGAAGAAACAATTATGAAATAGTTTAAAAGTCTCAACTCACAGCCCTCAAAATGTGTGCTTCTAGGAGAGACTGCTAAAAGAAAAGGAAACTGCTTTACAGACACAACAGGAAAAAAAACAAGGAAGCCTAACACCTTTCCCTGCTAAAAAACCCTAGAATGATTACTCTTGCCTCTTTCCTGAAGCAGTAAACATAGAACTCCCAGTTTGCCTTATGCATGCAACTTAGGTTTTCACAGAAGAAACTTAGCAGAAGAAATATGCCACAAACTAGCTAGCTTCATAAATGTTCATTATTTTATCATTTGCTTTCTGAAATATCACCTTTCCAGTTCCAAAAGGGGTATAGTAGAGTCTGTATGGTAATTAAGTTAGTGTAAAAACACTGCCATTTCTGAATTTCCAGTTTCAAAAGTAAGAGGACTAGCTGTTACTCTTCAGTAATTATACAGCTAAAAATACAGATAACCCCAGGCAACTAAATCAGAACAGTTGCTTCCTACTCTGTCTTTACATTCACCAATTGGGACTCAGTTTCTTAATTACTGTACTAAACTAAATATGCTAATATCAGCTTGAAAAGTACTGTGCTCTGAACCAGAAGCTCCTCATTCATAATAAAAAATATTAAAAATCAGAAAAATAAAGAAGCAGAAATTACTCAGCATGAATTTCACCAGGAAAAGTGACTTCTTTTATGGCTGATGACTTCTTTTATGGTATGAATAATGGTCACATCTCACTGGATTACTTGCAAGGGTAACAACTTTTTTGGTGAATCAGAAATATTCTTCATATTTTTGCATTTCCAGATTTCTACTGTATTTTTACTCTGATCCAGAGTTATAAAGTATGGACTCTTACCAATCATTTCAATAACTAATGTCATTATGTCTATCCACACAACTTTTATTTCAGTTTTGAGAAAAAACAGCTCTTCCAATCTGTATTTGCAGAATGCTTCAAGTTACTTCAAGATTATAATCTCTTTGCAAACAGAAGGTTTACCTTGGCATCTCCATCTGGTAAGAAGAGATAAGCTCCACTTTTATCTCGGTTACTTGTAGTTCCATACCAAGCAAACTCCACCTTCATTTGATGGTTTTTACCATCTTCTTTGGTATTTATTTTCTAAAAGGACAGAGATTCTTGTTTGAAATAGTTGACACACTTAATTTCCCACAAATAAGTATGGAAATTCTCAAAAAAAGTAAAACATAGGGTTTTGAAACAAAATGCAACACACCTCCAGTAATCCAGACATTCCTGAAAACCACAGTTTCATGTATGCATTTTCTAAGATTATATTATCTGCAGAATTCTCCATCTCTTTTATCTTGAAAATTCTGTCTGCCTTCTCCTGCCTACTATTCCTTATGTATATGTTATAGTCAGCTAAGACTGCTTCTGAACTCTCATCCGCTGAAAGCTGGTAAACTCCAATCCCAAGAGGTGGTAGATGTGCCACAAAAGAGATCTGTCGGGAGCAAATAAGAAGCCATTACTAAAAATAGCAAAATAACAACTGTTTGCACTAAATTTATGCTCAGGCAAACTCTTTTTTTTCCTGAATAATTTTAGGATGGTTGAATTTTTCCCCACACAAATGACTATGAATTTACAAATGACATTCCAAAATTAATAGCTGAATGCTAAGAAGAATTAACAAACAAAAATATCTGCATCACTAATTTGCCCAGTATCAAGATCACCATTATATTAGTGCAATAATAATTTTGAATCTTGTTAAGAAAAAATATTAGCTGTAATGTGTGGTTCTGAGCATCTTTGCTATTTATTGGAGATGCATGTGTACTGGATCAAGTGCACACAGATCTTACTTACAAGTTTAAAATTTACATTTAAAAATACAAAAAATTTAAATAACTAAATACAAGGCAAGTGCCTCATTTTCAATCTCTGGTTATTTAAGAGCTATAATCTGCAGAGAAGAGTAATATGCCAGGTACATCTCCAAAGCAATTTGCTTAGAATTTGAGGTCCAGATAAGTAATTTTATTTCCTCTTCCTCAAACAATGACTGTTAATTATTGTGCTGGTTTTGACTGGGATAGACTTAAATTTCTTCATAGTAGGATATATAGTGCCTGGTTTTAGTATTAACCACACTGATAATACAGGGATGTTTTAGCTACTGCTGAACAGTGCTTATGCAGCATCAGTCCTTTCTGCTTCTCATGCTGCTCAGGTTGGGGGTGCACAAGGAGCTTGGAGGGGACACAGACAGGACAACTGACCCTATCTGACCAAAGGGATACCCCAGGCCATGTGGTACCACACTCAGCAATAAAAACTGTGGGAAGAAAGAGGAAAAGACGGATGTTCAGAATGATGGCCCTTCCCAAATCACCACTATGCGTGATGAAGCCCTGTTTTTCTGGGAATGGCTGCCCACAGGACACAGTGAATGAATTCCCTGCTTTACTTTCTTGTCTGCACAGCTTTTGCTTTACCAATTGAACCATCTTCACCTCAGCCCACAAGTTTTCTCACCATTACCCATCCAATTCTCTCCCTCATCCCACTGGACCAGTGAGCAAGTGGCTGTGTGGGGTCGAGCTACTTAATTGGGTTTACCTCCAATAATTATTCCTTTGGGACACAACTGAGAGACACTTATGGAATTATCTTTGCAGGAATATTATCCTGAAAGAAGTTCTTATGTCAAAAGGAACCAGAATGTAAGCCTGAAAGTAATAAAGTACTATTACAATAATACACCACTACTGTATCACTAGGAATTTAATGAAATAAATTTCTGATGTGGACAATCTTCTATAATGACATATGATTCAAAAATTCTCAGAATCTTTGCTTCAAAAAAAAATCCAAAGGGTGGACTCAAAGACATATGTCTAGCTCAAGTATCTGGAAGAGAGAAAAAAAATCAGAATCTAAATGCTTAAGTCATTGCCCTTACAAGACCTTCCAGCTGGAGTGCTTGAGAACATACAGATTGTGTGACTGTGTGTATAGACCATCACTTGAAGAAAGAATCAGCTTTAGACAGTTAAGGGAAAAGACATACATTAAGTATTTTCTGTTCATGCAGCTGAAACTCATCCTTTAAATGTAATACATCATATCACAAAAGTTTACTAACTTATCATTTTAAGAAACATTAATGCTAAATCCTTGTATGTTTTCTAACTTTTTTTTTTTTTTGCTTAAAACAACTGAATGGTCTACAGAAGATAGAATTGCCAATACATAAAGTATGGTTTTCATTTTCTTCAACTATGAAGTTACAATATCTGTCAAAAATACTTTAATGTTTTTTACTTGAAGTAGTGTACCTGATATGCTTCATGTGATATTGTAGTTGCTCCATCCCACACAGCACTAATCTGGACAGTAACAGGTTTTCCCATTGGAGACAATAATTTAACTTTGGGTGAATTCACATGGACTGAAACCACTGAAAATCGCTCTTGTTCCGTGGGATTATATATCAAAAGGTATCTGAAAAAACATATTTACTAAATTATCTCTTGGTAACCAAGTTTCCTCCTTCAGGTTTAGTACTACTGCACATATATTTTACATACAGAGCATTAAAACAACATTAGAACAACAGGTACATACCACAACAAATAAATATACAAAACATAGCCAGGAAACAATGGATATTCAACATCAATTCTCTGCAGGTCTTCTTTTCTTAATGCTAGTACTTCCGCAAGAAATTTTGAATATATCTTACCAAAAAATACATTAATTTATCCTGTTAATTACTAAAGAATTTCTATTACAGTTGCAAGCACAATCGAGATATTTAAGGGCATTTTAAATTTATTTTTCAGGTTGAACTATTCAATTCTCATCCACAACTGCCACCCCTTTAACACAGTTTAGAAACGATGAAGTAATAAACAAAACTTGCTGTACAGATATATATATATGTGACATATATTCATTAAAGGAGGTAGTTTGTCTCTGCTCTAAAGGAAAGTACAAAATTATTTAAATTATAATTTACCAACATTCATTATGGCAACTGTTTGCATATCTTCACAGGTGTATATGGAATAACTATTTTTTAATGTAATCTTATGCCTTTTCTTCCATTTGAATGCAGATTATATTATTAACTAAAAGAATCAGTCCTGAGCTGAATAGACTTTATTTGCCTATATTTCTTTTAATTATTATTACAGGTTCATAAATTGTAAGTATAGAAAAATGAAATTATACCAGAACATTTGTGCCTCACGCACCTGTAGGACTATCATTGTAATTCATGTCTTTTCATTGACAAGCTCAAAGGATGCACCATTTACAACCGTTTTCTGAAGTTTCCCTCTATTCATGTCATCCTTTAAACAAAGAACAAAAATTCTATCTTCTATCTTCTTGATCCTCCCCACTGTAAAGCACAATTTACTCCTCCATGAGTATCTTTCAACAGTTTCCACGCTACCCATTTCTTATTTATCAAATCACTCCTTTAACATTTCTCCTGAGTAGATTCTCCTCAGCACTCTCTGTTCTATTTCCTATGCAGATACCTCAGGGTTCAGTCTGTGGTTTTCTTTCCCTTCAAATTTAATTACCCCCTTCCCAGATCAAACCACTTCACCTAGCATTGTCTCCTTCCACCCAAACTACAAATTTGTCACTCAGGTCTTTGACTTAAAGATCACCTGTACCTTGAACCTCTTCCCATAATCTCACATTCTGACTGTAACTCTTCCAGGTTCCTTACTTGAATATTTAGTTGCTCTGTGCTCCATTATTCACTGGCACTACAGCAAAACTAAGGTCCTGTGAACAAGTTACTTACATAACTAAACCCTTTAATCTTTTCTCTTTTCCAACATTAGCTCTGTAGAGACTGAGGGTAGCGTTCTTTCTACACACATGCCAGAGGACAGTAAGTTCTCCCTGGCACCATAAACTTTGGCAAGCAGTGGACAAAACTGCTGAGATGACACTTTGGAAATAAGGAAATAATAAAACTTCAGGCTGAGAGACAGCAGCAAACTGCTTCGAGGTAATAAGGAAACACACATCTAACTCCTCTTTATTCTGAGACTGAGGACTTCTACACAGTTATGCTGTAACATCAGACTTAAATTAATCTACCACTATACCAAGAATGTAATACAGACAAACAAGGAAAATCCTTCCTTTTTCTCTGTAGTGCTGAAAATTTTCAACTACTCTTTTTTCATCCTGTTCTTTGATTTTTTTTTTGCAACACTAATTTTAACAAATGCAGTTTTGCTCTACAGATATGCAGAATCCTAAGGAGGCTATTGTTTTCCCCTTATCTTTTCACTGCCTTCCTCTTTTTTCCAGTGTCAGACTTTGACTGGTAAATTCCACAGCACTTCACTGCTACCCTATTATCTCATAATCAGCAGGAAATGAAAGGTCAACTCCAATTTCTCATTAGCTGAATCAACAAAAATCAGAGGTTATATTACCTTTCTATATCAAGAACCTTTGGATTACCTGCCATACACAGAATGAGTTTCCAATAAAAATTATTTTCCTTTCAACCCTTTAGATACCTGTGCTGAAGTATTGTTAAATCATGACTTCTATGCATAACAACAAATTTCAATGTATATTTGTGGTCACAACAAAGAAATGCTTTGGGATGCTCTCTTTTACCCTGTTTCATGTTGAAGACTCCTACATTACCAGACAATGTAACAGTTAACCATATTCTTGGTCAGCTTTTGGAGTCTTTAAGAACTTGTCCAAGACTTTCTTAGAGCCTCTCCAAGACTTGGGTAGGTTATTTTACACTTCTCCTTAACTGGGGTTAACGTTCTTTTGGGATAAGATTTCAAATTAAATGTTTTGGTTAATCTTAATGATTTTTTTGTTTGGTTTGTTTTGGTTTTTAAACAACATTTGTGGAATCAAAACCTAACTAAACCAACACCGGTCTCAGTCTCACCCATTAGAAAGTAGTAACAGAAAAAAATAGAATAAAATACTTTTTAAGAATTTCTCATATTCCTTCAAAGAAGAAGGTAAGAACTCTGTCAGGAACAATACAGAATAAGAGATTATCCAATCCCAAAGCTCAAAATAAATCCTAATTCTCACCTATCAGCAGAACATTACAAAAATATTTTATTTATTCAGTTTGTTTATACAATGGAATTCCTCAATTCTTATGCCTCCAAGTAAAATGTGAGCCTATGCATATAATAAATTTTCAGTAATGCTACACATCCTCATTAAATTTAAATTATCTGCCAAGCAAAAACATATTAGTGCAAAAATATTTCCAGGAACTTTGTTCACCTTCCCACAGATATAAACATGTTTCACAACTTTAATTAGTCGCATGACAAATTTACCCATGACAAAAGACCTTAGGAACTGCCATAATATTATTATTATTATATTTCACCAGACTATTTTTTTTTAATTTGGATAAAACAAAGCTCTTGTTATATCAAGATACATACATTTTATACCTTCTTGAATCAATGCATTATGTGTGTAGAGAATAATAAGGCAGTGAGATGAAGCTACTAATGACAGGGTAGATTTTCATCAGTTGAAATGCAAGCATTTTGCCTAGATGCTAATTTTTTTTTTTTGAGATATTATTCCAGCAAAACTGAAGTATTTATACTAAGTAAGATGTAATTACTGTGCATATGCAAAAGCACTGTCTAATGTAATTAAAACACTTTTCTTCCGAAGTACCGTTCAACTCTCACCCTTAAATAACATCCCATTATAACAATTTTAAATTTTATATGAAACAAAAGAGCTACACTTCACTCAAGCCGTATCATTGCAAACAATGTCATACAAAAAAGTTGAGCAAAACTGCTTAATGCATTACAGTTACATTACACATAGAAGCATTATTGATAATAATTAAAGGTTTTCTATCCCATATTTTAAGGTAAAACCATTAATATTACTGTCTTTCAGAAGCAGCAAGCAAATATTTTCTTTTCATTATTCAGATCACTGGTCCTTGGCAATAGCACCAAGAAAACTATTAAAGTTCACATCTTTCATCCAGTTAAAGAGTGACAGGGTTTTAATGCTTATTGGTAAACTTCATATAAAAAAATTTTATCTGAAATATTTTACTTTAGAAACACCATTATGGCCAAGTGTCAGTCATAATTTCTTTCACTTATTCAAGTAATCTAAGAATTCTGAAACTATTTTAATATAAAATGTACTGAAACAAAAGGAAATCATATAACTTTCCACAGATAACACCATGACCAGTTCACTCACAGAGACTACATATTTCATCTGTGCACAGGGAGCACAACTTAACTGCTCTCAGCCCATCAAAAAATGAGAAATGGGTGCAGATTTCAGATCTTAATCCTAAACTGGATTAATCATAAATATTTGCAATTTCAGAGAAGCAAATCCTAACACCTGTTTTTCAGACACTTTTGGAAAGATATGTTTTGAATTTTTTTACCCCATACTTTTTTGGGTGTCTCAAACTCAGAACTGGTGTCTCTTAGTCATACAAGCATGACCACTTTCCCTAGATAAAACCTACCATATATCATTAATAAACCCTATTAAATGCACACATTCAAGTATCAAAGAATATTTTTTGACTATTCTTTCCTGCAATACAAGATTTAACTTGCTGTGGAACATTTTCAGCCAGAGCAAGAAACAGCCACTCCCCATTCTTATTTCAAATACTTTCATTATTAAAATATCAGGAAAACATGTAAACCGGTGTACCTTTATTTACAGGCAAAAATACTAATAAAGATGATTCAGATCTCTAACAACTTTAATCTTTGCCTCCTAAAAGAATATTTTTTCTTAAACTGAAAAGTTTCATTATTTGAAAAGACCATTGTTTTCTGTTTCACTGATGTGCATCAATATATGGACACATATATTGATATAAACATTTAGCAGTAACACTAAATTACCATTTTCTTTTAAAGTTCATTCAATGCTGCCTTCACAAGGGAGGCATTCAACTAATGCAAGAAACTACAACTCACTACTAGTAAAAGTCAGAGGGTCACCAGTGACAAAGGCTTATTCAGACCACCTCTTCCATACGCTTGGATTCACTACAGCTTAAGACAACAGCTTTCATTGCTCAGCAGAGGATCTTTATTCAAATAAGCTTTGAAAAACAATTCAAAGCTCAGACTGACCAGGCTTACTAAAATTTCTCTGACAAACCCTCTAAGACAGATTGGAACATTTCACATTATAAATAGTTTCATTAGAATCAGTTCCCTACACCCACATGCACAATTTTAATGCAAAAAGTTACACGAACAAGATCTACAAAGCTAGTTTCTTTCACTCTTCTCCTATAGAGGCTAAGTTAAAACACATTGAGTGGTGAAAAAAAAAAAACGCAACAAGTACACCCAAAACTGAGAAAAGGTACAAGCCATGAAGCGAAATGATATAGTAGATCAAAGGCCTTCTACTGAAGAATGAAAGAAAACTAACAAATGCACATAAATTCTGAAATATCAAGAGGAGCAGTAATGAAAACACATTAAAATGCTTTAAACTATAGAGAAAAGGAATTAAGTAACTACATATGTTAAAGGTCACCAGAATAACTGGTGGGTTAGAAATCAGAATTCAGCTAAAAATGTATTCTGAGATCTTGGCAGTAGATGGACTTCGATAGACTAAGACTTTAGAACTCTAAGCAAAACTGAGATTCTCTAAAAAAAAAAAATCATCTCACTAGGATGATAAAGAGAAAATCAAAACTGTTTCATATCTTAAAATTGCAAGAAAAATTACTTTGAAAGATGTGAGAAGAGTTAATAAGTAGCAACATTTAATTACTAAACAATGATGTGTATAAGGTGGAAAGAAACTAGGGGTTAGTATTTAAACTGCATAAAGCACTTCTTGCCATGATAGCTCCCAAAAATACCATTAAAAAATCTGAATTATGTGGTTTCTGATGTATGTTTTGAAGCTTAAAAAAAACACCAAACAAAAAAGTCCAAGAAATACAGAATTCTAAAAAAATGCTATGAATTGACACACACAAGCCCTGGGTGGTCCATGTCTTTGGGGATGGAGGTATATGGAACGAAAAGAACAACCACCTACTTAAACCAGATATTTATCTATGCATTGCAAATATGTACAACTTCCCCTGAAGACTTTCATGATTCTTGCACTGAAGCCCAAGACAACATGTACATACTTATTTTCCTCATTTATTTAATACAGAATAAAACTAAAAATAACTTGACCACAAAAATTCCTCTCCTGTTATTTAAAAAGCTCTTTCCTTGCTTTAGAGGTCCATGGGGAAAAACTTTGAATCAAACCTAACCATAACAATTCTGGAAAACTCTGAATATTTTCCCAATATACTCAAAATACTAGGTAAAAAAAAAGTTATGTCAAGCTACCTATCTCTGTTCAAAGCACTTACGGTTCCTCACATAAGATTTGAGGCTTCCTCAGTCAAAAGCATGATTAACATGACTTTTTAAGTAAAGGTCCACTCATTCATTTTGTGTACCTTTCTGCTACGAACTACTAAAGATTGACAAAGCCCATAAAACAATTTTTCTGAAAATAAATGCCATATATACAACTTTAATGATTTTTTTCTTTTTAATAAGGGGTTCAGGATATTATCTGTTCATACTGACTTTTTGGTTATACAGAAATCAGATATTTTCCAACATCTCAATCCATATTCTGTTCTTAATATTCTTTTAGGAACAAGACTCGTCAAATGTCAACTGTGCAGGCTCGTGATTGTGACACTCTTCTAGACAGCAGATTAATGCTTTTTTCCTAAAACTCTTCTGTCAGTTACTAAATTGAGCTTCAGAAACTGTATGTTTTACAGCATTTCAAGACACTTCTGATTCCTATTCCAAATCCAATTAGTAAGAAAGTTATGTAACAGAGAAAGTTTTGGACAAAGTCATTCAAAACCTCATGCATGAAAATCATGTGACCAATCCACTTTCCAAACATATTGAAGTCTGATTATTGTTTGTTTTAAAGAAAATTTGGCTCTGACAGTATTTAAACTATCTGTATTTCCCTCTCTGTAACATGAATATTTATTTCTGAAATGTGAAAAAGTTCTCATGATTTCATCCAAATTATACTTTTCTTATAATGTATTTTTTATTATATTTTATTATGCTATTCAAAACACTGAACTCTATTTCTCTGTGCACCTTGCACTATTATCAGTGACATCTGGCCCACAACCTTCTTTTAATAGAGGCAAACCCTACGAAAAAGAAGGAAACAAAAAGCATCTAAATCAGTGTGTCAGTTAATTTTGCCACAAGAAGTCCACAGTCCCCTGAGGAATTATTTAATGTATTTTTGAAGAGATACGCATGGATACTTTTCCAATAGCAGAGAAATTATTTTCTTCCTAGTTCTTATTCTGAAAGGGAACAAAATCAGTAATATCCGTTAGATGGAATCATTCTGCATCAGAGGTTTTTGTGGGTTTTTTTTTCCAAAAAGGGAAATACACTTCCATGTCAAGCCATACCAACTAATTTACAGAAAAAGAACTTCTGGGAGACAGGGAGATAGAGGAGTGTGGAGAGGTAGAGGGAAAATGAAGGATTTTCCAGTATTAGGAAATTTCTTGACCCTTTGCATTCCTATAGAGAATTGATCCGTTTCTGTTAATCTACATAGTTATTACACTACTCCATAATCCTCACATCATCAGAAATCTACCTTCCCACAGTAGTGAAAACAAAACCTACAAACAACAAACCCCTCCACAAAACCCCACAAGCATTACTCTATAATAGGAAAAATGGAAAAAAAACAGAGGAAAAAAACCTTTTTATCCTAAACAGGAAATTCCATTGGCCTGTATGACAAACAGAGTATAAATTGTTATGCTTGTGCATTAGGGACAGCAACTCAAAGCAGAGATGTTCTTTTATTAGAGCAATGAGTTTTCATATAAACATCAGGCAACACTTCAGATCACAGGAAGGTCTTGCCTGCCTTAAACCAATCCACTTTTCTCTTTTATTCCACTTGGTCAGGCAGAAGTCTGTGTACCAAACAGACTAGTCTATAATCTTACATCATGCTAGGTACAACAAAGTATCCTATTTTGCTATCACTCTCAAGACTAAATTGAAGAAAGGAATTAAAATCTAGATACTAACAAAAAACCCACTGGACTAGAAGGTTGCTGTAGCTTGACCTCAACCAAAATGAGAATTCAGTAGGATAAACTTTGACAAATGCTGCAATCACTGTTCTTGAAAATATCCAAAACTGATTATAATGTTTTGCAGCTCAAGAACCAGTTTTGTTAATATACAATTGTATTTTTAGTTACTTTAAACAACATTTTCTCCAAGTATGTCTTCATTTTTTCCATTGCAAGTATAATACAACTCTTTGTAACAAACCTGTATGTATTTATCTTCTTCATTATCAGTCTTTTCAAACTAAACAGATTATGCTTTTTCAACATCTCTTTGGTTGCTTTCTTTGAATTAGTAACCATTTCCTGTTCACCTTTCAAGTCTTGTCTCTCAAAGTATGTTTTCAAAAACTAGATACTTTTTTCACTCTTCATCACTTTTGAGTATAGCACACTATTTCAGCTGTATTTTAAACAGAATATTTCCATTTCAATCACCCAAAAGCAAAATTGCTTTTGATACCATACAAGTAACACTCTCAGTCTGAACTTCTGGAATGCCTAGTCTTCTTCTGCATCACTATTGTCTATTTGATTAGTCAACACATTATTCTTCCACTTGCCTGCTTCATTTCATTCTCTGACTACAAAATAATGCCTCCAGTTTACTAAGATAGTTTTAAATACTAATCCTATATAGAGTGTTTGTTCCCAGTATGACTCCAAATTTATAATCTATTTATGATTACTCTATTAGCATGACTGACAGAAAAGGAAACAACTTGTGACTTTATTATCTGACCTAAAGAATTCCTTGCTTGTATTTGGCTTCGCTTTGCACAAAAAAAATTCCCCCCTACTCAGATACCAAATTATATAATTTGAATAATATGTGATATCCAACATTTATCAATGAAAATTTAAAAAATAGCTAGGTAACCAGCTGTTGAGATACAGTAGATACTGAAAACATTACGATTCATAACTATACAACCCAAGACATTTTATCAAATAAAGAAGTCTTTTATGAGGGAAAACTTATGAGTCAAGAGCTACACTCTCAGATATAGTGTCAGATGTAAACATGAAATTTGGGGGAATGGTAGTATGTGTGGTTTAATAAAACTCAAATTAAGCTAAGAGTTGTCTATTTAGTCTCTATCTAGAGTAAAGCAGGTTATCCCCAAAAGAAGATCCCAATAGCTTCCCAAGAGGCTTTTCATTAACTGGATAAAGTTTAAAGAGATTTATCAGCTTACCTAACTGGATAAAATAAATAATGCTAATGTGTTCCTCTGCATCACATTCAGATAAGTTTTTTCATTCACCAATACTGTCACAGATGTAGCAAGAAAAAAAAAGTCAATTTACATCTAAGGAGCAAATTGTAATCCAATTAAAATGTATATTATAGAGTAGAATATTAATCTTGAATACATATAATCAAATATTATCAAATATGAAGAATACTAAAATCTTTTTTCATCTTCCTAATAAGACATCTTTTGCAGTTTATGAAAAATATCATGCAGAAGAATTAGTAGGAAGGTAATCTCAACCTGAAACTACAGGCACACAATATAAATTTGTGCTGCTTTCATAAGGTAGAAAACAGTGGAAACAGAATCTATTATCCACAGATCAGCTCTTCATTTCAATATCCAACTGGTGACATCAAGAAATAAAAAAGAGATACTATTAAAAAATAAGTAAATTCACAAGAATTCAGTAGAGACTAACACAATGTAAAATAATGCTATGATTATAACACTATTTGAAGAACAAGTTAAGCGTGTAGTTTAGAAATAGAGCTATGGTAAAATTAAATATTCTTTCTAAAAGCCGTTGTGGCTGACAGTTTGGATTAACATACAAATAAATAAAAACATGATCCTGTGCTTAAAAAAAGTTCCATTATCTTAGTTTGACATTTCAGAATCACTCCAGGATTAACCTTCCTACTGACAAACCCAAAGCTGAATTTTAGGCTCATTAATGAAGGGGAGAGAACTCACACACATGCATTCCTATGAATTCTCTTTTTTTATAACTCTACAGATAAATCTTTATAATATCCATTGCTCATGCAAAAGGCACAGAGTTAGGCAGACGACAGACACATAATCCAAACCTCCACTCTCACAGGAAACAGGAACTTTGTATGTCTTTCTCAAGAACAAATCATGGAACACCCTCAAGAAAACAGCATTCACAATAAACAGACAACAGCACAGCAAGAACTACAAATTTTGAGAACACAAAAATATCAACATCAACCTAAGACAAGACTTTTAAACATTATGTACCTATTACATTTGCCAGATACAAATACTTCCTATATGATTTAGATGGATTGTAGTGGCACACATATCCTAATCTGGAGCACATAACTACTCTCCAGTTAAGGATAAAAGGATTAAGCCCAAAGGCACTATTTTAAATTTGTCTTTTACCACAAAGTTGTGAGGTGTTCTGAGGTCCAAGATGGGCTTGAAGCCCCCTGACTTTTTCAGGATCAGGAAGTACCTTCACTAAAATCCTTTCCTTGTTCCTCTTGTAGTGCAGGCTTTATAAATCTGCATTTAGAAGGGAAAAAAAATCTGGTTCAGAAGAGCAGAAAGACTTTTAGGTATTCCATATCACTTCAGTCTGTGCCTTGAGAGTCTTGGACTAACTACAATATTGCCTCAAAGTAACTCCAGTAAAAAGGCTGAAGGGGTCAGTGTCTGGAAAAAAAAATAATACACAAATGTACTAATATAAGGAAACGTGTATATCCTACTTCCAAAACTGCTTCAACAAGTACATGCATATAATGCAGATCTTTCAGTTCTATTCAGTCATTCACTAGCATATT
The DNA here is from genome assembly GCF_001715985.3 of Manacus vitellinus. NCBI lineage: Eukaryota > Metazoa > Chordata > Aves > Passeriformes > Pipridae > Manacus > Manacus vitellinus. The sequence goes on along the minus strand of NW_021939718.1, from coordinate 5,017,074 downwards.
GCCTCGTAATGATCACTTTGTTTTCTGAAAACAGAGGGTTTTTTCCCTCCCCTAAAGTATGTATAGTTTATCTATTTCTTCTGTGTTTCATATGACACTTTCATTACAGTGTTCTCAAAGAAAACCAGAAATTTCTTATAAGACCTAATTGTTGTATTTCATTTTACTGTTATAATTTTTATAGTAACTGAAGCATCAAACACCTTCACAATCTGAATGCACGGGTACTCCAAACTCCAACAAAAAATGCTGCTATTATGTGCACTGAAATGAAAATCAAAAAGTTGTGCGGTTTTGAAGAACTTCAAAGATTCTACAGATCCTACAAACTATGAACTAATTTAGTGGTTTAATTTTGCAATGGCAAAGATAGTTCATAAACAAAAATATTTAGAACAGACTGTCATTGGTTCATCAACAATAAGACAGACCAAAAACTGAAAAAAGTTTGATTTATAAGAATTTTTATCCACTGAAGAAGTAATGATTAAAAGTTTGAAATGTAACAACTTTCAGAATAACTTGAATTTAGAAGCGTAACAATCAAAAATTCATTCCACAAAAAACTCTGGACTACAATTAATTGCAAATTAAAGCTACTTTTTTCTTTTTCTTAATGAAAATTTATATAACTCAAAAAATGTACCACAGTTCAGTTTTAAAGAGTTATCCCTCACATCAAAACAGGCATTCATCTCCTAGCTTATTTGTTGTTTCATTTTTAGGGTTCAGAGATAATCTTTTAGAGAGATGTCAAATACCAGTGCCTGGAGTCAGTTCTGGGATAAGCCTGCAGGTAGTATAGCTAACACAAAAAGTAGAAAACTCGTCCAGTACATAAGGAAACCTCTGAAAAAACTGTTGTGACCTTATAGAAAAAAGAGTGGGAATAAAGAGATCAGTGTGCTGTAAACTCTTCCCTACCCCTCACTTCCAGTCCCATTAGACACTGTCAATGGAGAGTGTGCCAGTTTTGGTCATAAAGACAGTTGCACAGCTAATTTCCACCTATAAAACAGAATGAATGTATCATGTATCACGGTTTTGGTTTTGTTCATTTTGAAGTCACCACTTTTACCAGAATGGTTTTTTAATGAAATATTTATTTCAAGTTCACATTAACTGATGTTTCTAGAGTCAGACAGAGTCTGGATTATCCTGTGTTAGTCAACCATTTAACTGCCTTTGCAACAGCTCTTCCTTAACAAAAATCAAGGAGAATGCTTTTTAAATACTCATCCGATTCAGTTAAAATGACCTTGAGTTCACTACAAACAGAACATGCTCATGGCAGTAACAAGTCACCTGAAATCTAGAAAATTGATCAGGCAGCTGAACATCAAGAGTAACACTTTAAAGTAATTTAAAAAAAAATCATTAGGCTGTATTTAATCTAAGCAGTCAGAATACTGGAAACTAAAAGTGAAGGCTCTTCACATATAATTTTCAAAGTGTTTTATAATTTTTTAACTTCTTGAACATTTGTATTAAATGTGTGTTTAATACAAGTGCTTAATTAAGCACAACAGAAGCAGAGAGTGTTAAGGCTTGACTGAATGAATATCCATCCTGTCCACCTTCCTTAAAAACACGAATACAGACATTTCACTTTAACAAAAACATAATAAGGTTGTGCATATTGTCATCCCTATTTCACCCAATAAAAAACTAGAAATATTTGTTAGGTTAGGGTTCATTTGTTGGCTTATTTTTTTTCCTTCTAGGGAACAAGTGTCCATATTAAAAATGTACAAGTTGCCACAAATACTTCTGAACTCATCTTAAATGTTACTGTATTCTTTCTTGTTTTCTCTAAACTTTTTTTTTCCCCTCACTGACAATTCAACTCTTTTTTTTCCAGCTGTTTCAGAATATAGCTGGGAATACATATGCTACAGAAATCATGCAAGCATAAAAGGTAATTGAAATGTACCTTATTAAACTGCCAAATGCTGTTGGAGGGTCCTCTCCTCGTAACTTAGGTTTAGATTGATTGTACTAACAAGGGCAACACAGGTCAAAAATCAGAAAACAAAAAAAAAAAACCCACCACCAAACTTAAAGTTGCCAAATGAGAGTATTACCCCAGTCCAGTCACTTCCTAAGCTCAGAAAGACACAGTTATGGTATATCACACCAACAAAGCTTCCTTCTCAGAAAAGTTATTCTTGCTGTCATTATCCAACCAAATACAACAACATACACAGTGCTCTGTCAAGAATTTTTGTGCATTATTCTTTATCACACATTAAGCTTAATAACATAGCTTTAATTTCTATATTGTAGTGTTGTGTTGAGAAAGCAGTGGGTACCCCACCTCTGCCAAGTGAATTTTTTAAAAGATAAGCAACTTGAAAAATCTTGGAGGTAAATCAGGATTTTCTTTCTCAAAAAAAGATCACAAATTTTGGACCTAAGAGGTTAGAAACAACTTAAGCCAAAACTTTATTAACTACAATCTTATGCCAAAACCTGCTCATAGATACTGAAGTAAGGACAATAGCCCAGCTGATTTCGTATCCTCTATCTCAAAACAAGAAACTTTCTTTTATAAGGTGGATATCAACAAACTGCTTGGTGCTTTAATAGATCTTTGAAGAAATAATTGATTACAGCGCATCCTCCTCATAAACAACCACCTAGGTAACCTAAATATTTCAACTAGCAGAAATTGTGTCTGCTAAGCTATTAAGGTAGCCTGAATAGAAAGATATATCATAATGTTTCTCTAAGATTAGCTGACAGACATTATTTGTGGGAAAATTATTAGAATTGTTGGTTTAGCACTAAAAATAATCCTGGATCAATGATTTTTAGAAATCTTTCAAAATCACAGTATCTTCAGTTTGGTTAGGATGCCTTACACCACACCTGTAGAGCACAGTGGAGCTCAGTACTGAAACTTCCTGGTCAGGTACACAAAGGTTCAAAAGTTAAAAGAAAATGGGGAGGAAAAAAAAATAAAAAGTATGATTGCTATTGTTAGGTCTTCTCACTCCCAGGTTCACCATGTTGTGCCAAATGATACTACTAGAAAATCCAAGCTGGTCCAAACAGTCATTTGGGTGTGTATTACACTCCCTTGCAATGCTGCCTCCAGGAAACAATGTAGATAGAACTAAAAGGAAAGGCTAAAAAATCCTCCCATTCACACTGTCAACATATCCTTCATCTGCTACTAACAGCCCAAATGGGACAACAAGACATTCAAACACACCCCACCCTGCCAAGTCCAGTGAGTGCAAGTCTTTTGCCATTTGGGAAGTATGACCTCTGGCAGACTACTTCTAAAAAACTATAATTATATTAAAGGACTGGGCACTCATAGAAGGATGAACCAGCAACCAATTTATCAGCTCACTCGTGGGCTTTTTCTCCAAGACGTGCAGTAATTTCAAATTTCAAAACAAGACAGAAGTAGTTTCACATCTAGTTAGACGTGGAAAGATTCATTTTTCAGGTGGAAGTAACAATTTTTTAAAAAGCATGCAACTTCATTTAGCAGTTGAAAGGGATGTAGCGTAATTAAAGACTATAATTTCAGTATTCAAAAGTCATATCAGAAGACCACCTAGTTGTTCTAAGGTGACAGAGTAACAGTAAGATTTAAAATACTCTGCATACCTATTTAATTGAAATTAACACATTACTTTTTAAATAAAACTATGGATTCATAAAAATAAGGCAACAAAGCACTTCAAGAGAAGAGATGCCCAGGTGAGGGCAGAAACAATAACAAATATATTACAAATGACACCTCAGAAATAGTTTCAAAGATACTTCTCAGCTACACAACAATATGGAGATACCTAACACTAGAACAATAAATACTGAAAGATAGGTCTTTTCCTGTTTTCTTTTTTTCCATGTAATCAAGTTTTACTAAATCTCCTGCACAGCCTGTCAGATCGGTTTTCACTACTGACTACAACTTTCATGAGCAGTGAAGAGAACACTTACATAAAAACCACCAAAAAGGAAGGTTTGATGAAAGACACAAAAACATACTACCAACTACTTTCTCGGAGAAAAGCAGGTTATATTTGCAACTAGTAAAATAAGAAGAAAAAAAAACGATTGAGTAATTAATCAGATTTTAAAATTATAGGCGATATGAACCAAACTCTTATAAGAATAACCAATTTACAATACAGCTAATTTTCAAAAGTCTTGAGATAGAAATGCAAAAGTACCAAAAGCTAAATAGCCAATTAAAGAAAAGTAACATCTTGACAGTTACATTGACTTAATTTCTATCCCATATAATGATATATTAGAACACACTAGCAGACAGAAATCTAGAGATTTGATTATAGAGACATGAACAATAAAGACTACTATGAACAGAAGATAAGCGAATAATAAAGTCTTAATGAAAATCAGTATTTTCAATCTGCTGATGCTTCAAAACTTTAAATGAAAAATCAGTTTCTCTCTTAGAAGCCTCAGACTTTGAAGTTTAAGTGCCGTAATCCTTAATTATAGATTTATTGAGTTGATTTTATGTTTCTACTGAAATTAACATTTCACACAAAATTCTACTAAAAATCTCAGATGCACAGTCATAATAATCACACACTAGATTTAATCAAATGTTACTGTGTCAGCTTACATACAACTTTTCCCAATGGTAACAATGTTAGTGGAGATTCAGACTACAACCAGAGATAAAGTTAGAAGCCTAAAAAGACTAAGTTCATTTTTATAAGCGAAAACAGTTTAACAAACAAGATATTCAAATGAAAATTTCAACAACAAAGAAAGCATGAAGTAGTGTACACTTAAGCATTATTTCTGAAGTGTTTCCAAAATGGAAATCACTACAAAAAGAAACAGGGTTTTAGTCAGCAATATCAACATTCTCTTACAATATTTCTCTGCCCCTTCTCCCTCACTTATTTACTCTCTTTATTCTATCTCCCATATTTCTGACTGCACAGTCCTTGGAACATCAACCACATCTTATAAGCCTATATGGTACCTTTACATTATCAGACAAGGTAAAATTAGCAATTTTCTATCATTGTTCTCAGTAAGTTAGGACCAGTTTAGAGAACAACAGCAAAAGGTTGCTACAGTAATATTAATTTTAATGTCATGAATATCTATGTAATGCACAACTAAGAGTTTAAAAAAAAAAAAAAAAATAAAATGCTTGAAATGAATAAACACCAAAAAGGGAAAAACTTACTCAGCATACTATGCAGAGAAATAAGTGGAACAGTGGATGCCAACAAAAGGCATATCAGGAGGTGAAAGGGGCACAGGGAATATTTCAACAGCTAACCTAGGCAAGGAGAGCAAAAGCAATAAAGCTATCCTCAAACGGCAAAGAAAGTCTAAATTATAACTTCCCTCCATCAAGTGTTTATATACTATATATACAATCCTCTAACAGTGAAGAAACATGAGGGGATAATTTTGAAAATGCTGAAATATTTTAGTTAAATAAACATCTAAGAACCTGAGTCCTTGGCCGTTTTAGATAACATTAAGACAATTTATTAGCATCTATCTAGCACTCCAATAAGAGAGTAAAAGTTCCTACTTAAAAAATAGTACGCTCTAGAGAAAAGCTTATATTAAAACACATTATGTACATTTAGTGTCAGAGGACTGAAGACAGCTTTGTCCAAAAGCTCACAAGGACTAAACTTCACTCACTTTTCAAAGACTTAATTAGAACTTTTTAACAGTAGCAGTTATTCTGCTGAATAGTCAGACAACTTCATGAATTAGGTAAGTTTTATTAGCTTGCCACTTGCTAGAACTAGAGATATTAAATACCAACATCAGCAAAAATAGCATTCACTGCTTTTTAAATGAATCTTAAATCTTCCATTCTATGAGCAAAAACCATGTATTACTTGATTTACACACAGCAGCTCTCATACCCATAGGTCTTATTCACTTCATTAGGATGAGTCAACTTTTAATGGATGTGTAAGTTATTTCAGGTAGGATACTGAGTGTTCATGGGAACAGCTGAATGTCAGTTTCAACCAAATATTCTACAACTACATATAAATTAAAAAGAAAGCCTTCTTAATACAGTGGAAAGTTGGAGTTAAGAGAAGACATTGTCCTAGTTTACCTTTTACTTGAATTCTTAAGACAATACAGTATTTAGAAATTGTGATTTTGAGGCCTTATCTAAAAAAGGTTTTGCTCCCAATGTTAATTGCAGCACCTGAAATTCTGTTTAATTAGAATTCTCTATTGCTTCTCTCAAGCATAATTTATTTAGTATTACAATGTTCTAAAATCACACAGAAACAGAATACTTGCTTCAGATGTGGTATGTGAGAAATGCCTATATTTTAGCATGTTGTGCCCTCTTTCAATTAGACATAACAGTATTAGCATAATATCCCAGACTATTTTTTTTTTACTTCTAGTTCTACTTTGAGTGAAAATTGAAAGAAAAAAAAAAGGAAATGGTATAAAAAGCTACTTACTAGGTAATGAAAACACATACATTGCTAAAAGAATCTCAGACACTAAGTAATACGTAAATTATTTACCTTGGTTGCAATGTCAGCTTCATAACTGTCTTGTGTGGCAAAGAATCTTGGGAGGCCTGAACATCATCCTACAAGAGAACATCTTTGAATTTGCTTTTGAATACATTTAAATGGATAATATAGGAACTTTCTCTAATTTATGAATTTTGTGAAGTAGAAAACCATGTTAACAATACCATTAACCAAAGCCTATTTTAGCACATTACTCAGGATGATAGACCCCTACACTTCATAAAATAAGTATTTCAGATTGACAAAAGAAAGAGGTTCAATTTGGCCCATTCATTGAGAAACCCTTGTTTTCATTAAATGCCTTAATATATGCCAGTATCACATTTTTACCCGTTGTTTTCATTTTTGCATACAAGACTTCATAATCACCAACTTCTTTCAAATTTTGCAAATACTTATCATACATTTTTATTAACTTTCCCTTGCTATAAATTGACCCTGAAACACCACACTGCTGTGTATTTATCACCAGGATTCACTGTCTAGTCTTCTATCAGCTCTTGTTGTTGCCTTATATTGTACCTAGAGAAAAATTTCAAAAAAAAAACATAACTTGAGGTGTGGTAAGATTTTTATGTGATATAAATTATGTGAAGAATTATTTCACAATACTGAGATCTTACTTTTCACTGGCTTCTCTCTTTTCTTAAACGCAACATGACCCAGGGCTCATTTCCACCGAGAAAAGGTAGAGACAAGACATTGTTGACACTGTTGCATTAGTCTAAGTAAGAGAACAGCCAAGCTGTTGATGAAAAATGCATTCCTTTTAGTTCATACAATGTTGACCACTACAGACTTTGAAACTGAAGTGCAAAGTTCTCAGTTTCTCAAAACATCCTCAAAATTATGTTTTTCAAATCCAACTATTGTCACTTACATGAAAATTTTCTTTCTGCACTTAAAGAAATAAGACTAATGTACAGGAATGGTGCAATAGTTGCACAGCTTTACTTGTACAGTTTAAATCTCATCCTATTGGTTGGGTAGTTCTGGAATCTCTTTTTCAGTGTATTGCCTTCCAAACCATCTAGTTTTCATTTTTTTACTAATATAGAGTCTGTAAAACTTAACACATGAAGTAAGAAATACTCAGTCATCAACTAAGAAAACTGTGACATGCTTTTGCAAGTAACTAACAATTAAGAATAGTAGGAAAAGTACAAGTAGTGTCATTCTGGAGTCCTTTCATCATATCTTATTTACAGCTTCCTTTTTTCTGGGCTTCAAGAAGGAAAACTTTCTTCTGGTTGTACCTACTACCTGCTGGAATGCTGCTGCTACAGTCCCGCGCTCTGTTCCTCTATGTTTTTTTTCCTTCTTCACCCCTCAAAAACAATATCCATTTTCAATCTCAAAGTCTTCATCATTTGTCTTTCTCAGCTCTCTTCACATTCATTCTGAATGCCCATCTGTGAGCAATTCTTGATGTCAGCTTCCATCGGCCACCAAATACCATGATTCTGTACTGTAAAACAAGTGCCTTTGAACTTTCTACTTGCTCAAGGTTTGCAAAGGCTCTTGTAAATATACTGAAGTTAGAAGTCTACAAATCCCACATTAAAAAGCTTTAGTTGTGATATCTGATGTCCTGCAGAGATATTATATTTATGATATGTTGCAGATACTGTTTGTCATACAGATAAATCATAATCTACTTCTGTAATCTCCTTATTTTTTATATTTTATATATATATAATAAATTCATTGAAATAAGAACTTTTATTTTAATTTCTGCTTTCACAGTGGTAATGATAGGTTTGACTTAGTATGCTCCTAGGCAATATACAATTTAAACAGCAATTAGTACTTCTACAATGCAGTGGTATTAATCCAGACTCATAAAGAATGGGAACAAAGAAAATTTAGTAAAATGTAACATCATGACATCCTCCAATATAATTCAGAGTAGAAGTAAAAACTTCATTCCATGAATGACTACAAAATATTTTTACTTTCTGAAGGTGCACATTCAATTTGGTAGCCTTTCCAAACAGGAGAAAAATTATGTATTTCTGGCACACACCCAAATAGCACACACATACAGCATGCATATATATACATATATATTTGTATAAAACTCATAAAAAGTATAAAGAATTATTTTAGCAATTTTTTTATATATACATATGACTGGAAGAGTAATTCAAGAACATGTTTTGTAAAGGTGCTCTTCACTGTAAAACAGGTCTCAAAATGAGAAATGGGGAAATGTTGCTGACTTTATCATCCATTTCATTGAACATTCCTGTTTCCCTGTTTCAAATAATTTCAGCTAAGGCAAAAAAAAAAAACGTTTTGTCTCGCAAATTCAGCTTAGGCTTCTGTTTGGGATGAAAATTTTCTTCTTCCCATATTTTTTAACTTACAAGTCAAATTACAGGACTGTCTACCATTATCTCGTGGCTGGGCTTCACGAACGAAGATTTGGGATACCATTATATATTCACTGACATATGCATATCATCTAAGTCATCAACAAATTTATGCCCACAAGAAAATTAGAACACCTGGGTTTACTATCTAATTCACAAAGTGGAACAAACTAAGACCCTTTGCTTTAGATGTGTGGGCTTTTTTTCAGCAATAACTGCTGAAATGTTTGCTTTTTACTTTCTAATACCTTCAATTAATACGAACAGTGATAAGAAGAAAATTTTTGAGAAGGGATTAGCCGCAAATTTAGTTCTGACTTTTCCAGGTCACTCAAACTGACTGTATTGAAAAGACGAGATCACTTTTAATTTTCAGAAAAAATCAAGAAAGACAGCTCACCATCTTCAGGAATGGGGTTGATGCATCATAACTATAAGCACTTTTATCCTTTAGGACAAGAATATGAGCAGAGTCAATTATCACTTTCTTCAAGTTCATTATTGAATGAAAAAGCCTGTTAAAACATTTAAAGTCTTAATTAGTTTTGAGTTGCTTTTATTCAATGTGGTAACATCAAAATTTAAAAATATTAAAGAACTCAACAATATGAGTTGTAGAAAAGCAAATGTACTTTTTAATATCAATATAGCATGAAATAAGAACAGTTAGTTGCAATGGGTGACCAGGCTAAAAAAAGCAGAAACATTCAGAATTTCAGTACATTCCTGCCTTGCATCGTGAAAGTGAAGTAGATCTAACGGCTGTTATACTATAAAAGGCATACCCTTAGAATACTTTTTCAAGTACGTTTTCAAAATGCTAATCTTATGAAAGTTAGTGATTATGTTTGACTTCCAGTTTCTGTAATGGAGACAAGCCTGAGATGCTGGTCACAAAATCAAGATTGCATTTATGTAGGATTTAAAAAACAATCAGAAACACAAAATTTAAATTTTTACTATGTTTTCCATTGCTTCAATTCACACAATGCTTACTAATTCTTAAATACAGAGGGCTGAGCAATTTTATTTGTAAAGTAAAAAAGTCTTTATTTAACTGTCTCATAATCAAGTTCATTGCACATGCTGGCACTTTGATTACACCTATGCTTCAATAGATTAAAAATTTATGAAATTTAAAAACACTTGTCACAAAATAGATTAAAATAAGGAGTATTTTAGATGTATTTAAAACAATGATTTAATTAATGAACATGCTGTACTATCAACTGTCTACCCTCATCTACCTCAATCAATCAAATTTCCTAGTTATTAACATTCCAATATGTAACAATTTTCTGAACAAACCCATAAATAAAGCATGTACATACACACAAACCCATATATCATACAATCTTCTTAAAAAAATTCTATGAAGCAGTTAACAGAATAATTTGTCAGTCCTGAGAAAGCAACTACCCACTAGCTACAACAGTAAACAAAACCAGGTAAGTTAAGTAGAAAACTGTCAATATCAAAAAGATTTCCCATATTGAAGGAAGGTAAATTAGAGGGTGTGGGATTTTCCAAGGAATATATGCTTAAATTAGCTTATCTCTTGATCATTGTTTAAGAAAGACAAAAATAATCTCCTATATAACAGTTACTGCAAAAAATAACAGCTGTAATTAAAGAAATCTCAGTATTGCATCTACCTAGATTCTTGTGAAACCTCAAAAAATTTGGATATTGGATTCCTACTTAGAGAATTAAAATAAATGAAGAGCATGGGGAATCAGATCCACTTCTCATGCAGAGCACCACTACACTCTCAGTACTGAGAGTGTTACTATATCAAATCTGTATCTCTGAAATAAACAGTTCTGTTCCAAAAAAGCAAACGGAAATTAAGTTTATATATTTATAGTAAATTACCTAGTGCCATAATCCACAACTACCCAATCTTTGGCTGTTCCTGTAATAGCGTCATGATGCTGAAAGAGTCCAAGGTTCCTCCTGGCTTCTGCCAGTAATTTATAGTTATTCACCGAAGGAAACACACTCATCTTCTCAGATTTACTGGACTGTACCAAAGCCAAGGAGTAGAGAATTTCAGCTGCCCTGGAATTGCAGAGAATAATCAAGTATTTATATAGCGTTAAAAAGTAAAAAGCAACACACATTTTACCCAAAGAATAAACTGATGTTTCACGTCTTTCCTCATGCATAGCTCCAAGAGCTCTCTAAATCTTGCACATTTCAGCCTGTTTCTAGCTTCATACAGTAGTTTCCTGCAGAGCTTTAAAATAAAAATCTGACAGCACAAACTAACATACCATTTTCACAAATGTGTGAGGTATAAAGATTTGGCCTTCAAATATCACAGTATGGATAGCCTGCCTTAGAGAAAACATACAATTTCCATTTTAAAAGAAACTTATTAATCAAATAAAATTGCCTTAAATAAATATATTAATCTGTACAGTAGCTAATATCTATTCTGCCATTGGCACTTTAAGCAAACTAAATTATTCTAAGGACTTAAGCACTTCAGGCACTTAAGCACTTCACTGCTCACTACACATTCACCTGAATGGTGATAACACTGGATTCAAAAACCCTTAGACTGCATAGAATTCAGAGCCCTTCTCTTCTACATCTGATGCAAAAGCCTAGCATTAAAATATTACCACTAAATTCTCACTTGGTTTATGAGAATCTAAATTTATTTTACAAAAAATATCCCCATAATTTCCAGTCATTATGAAAATTTTACTAACAAAAATGGCTGCAGAAATTCTAGGAAAACGTCTGTTAACTTTTTTCCTATCTTCTTTTTCTCAAATGTTGCAGTTCTATTTTTGTACATCTGATATGTGTCAGATTCCTTTTCAAAATTTATTTAAGATTAATTAAGGTTTCTCAAGCATTTGATGAAACAAATACAATACAAGTTGATGTTATAAAAAGCAAGTAAAGAAAAATAACATATGTTTTTGAAACGCTAACTTCTAAGCATGTAAATAAAATAAAAAATAAAAAAGGAAAATACATTAACTTTTACATTTACCCAAGCTGCCAGTGAGTGCATGTGTTCAGTTTTAAACTATGTACAACAACAAATTTAACAAACATACTCAACTATTTTTCAGACTATGTATTGATATGAATAGTTAACATGAAAAATACCTTTGGATTCAGTTTAGTCTCTTTGTCTTTATGCAACACATAGGTGATAATTATGTAAAACCTGCAACTAGCACATACCCAACTAAACTGAAATGTGCACTGTAAATGTAACACCCTAATTCATTTCCATATTGTCAATATTTGAGGAATAGGATGAGATTTTGCTCTTACAGGTTAGGTAATTGCTCAGACACTACACACAAAATCAAGGTGATAGAAAGCTATAATTCTTTTTTTTTAAATTACTAGCACACTTGAGTTTAATCACAGTAATTTAACTGTTGCTTAGTTTAAATTCCTACATCTATGCATCCCTCCTACTTTGTTCTATTGCAGCTTAACTTGAAAGGAAAATGAAAATATTTTAGTTTAAAAAAAAAAAAAGGCATCAGATGCACACTTATCCAGTGAATAGATCCTGTCTGAAAGCATTTTACCTTTTTTTAAAAAAATCTGAGTTAGCCCCTAAACGCTGACCTAACTGTAGCTGTAAAGAGGAGAACATAAATCAAAATGCAGGTTAGATTTCCCTCTCCACCATCCACATGGATTCAATTTTACTTTCTATTAATGGGGAAGACTCTCAGATGCAGAATTTTCCTTTCAGGTCTCAATATTATTCTAAACATTACAATGGTCAAAGATGGCAGACAGCTAGAAATATGACACTGTATTAGCAAACACTTCAACTTAAAAGTAAGCATCTCTGGAATACCTTTCCATAAAAGCTGTATTAGGCCTAGATTTTCTCACCTCTATTTCACACTACTGCAGATCACCTAAAATAGTTTCCACAAGTTTTCCACTTTGCTGTAATTTTTCACTATCTCTTTCTGATAGGACACTGTAAATAGACCAAAATCTGCATCACTAGTTGCTCAAAGCCTACACTACATTACTTTTAGGCCCAGTTTACATCTAACCTAAATAAATAATTTTTCCAAGAATTTCTGAACTCTAAGATGTAGTATTTTCTATTCATCTGTACAGTCAGAAGCATCACTGCAGCATTTGTCCTGCTTCTGAATTACTTTAACAATCGGTTTTTCTGCAGAATCACTGTATTTTTCCCCCGCTTACATCACTAAAGAATAAAAACACAGAATGCGTTCCTAACTTGTCCCCAACTATGCTGTTGTTCTTCCTATCTTTCCATTACTTTAAACAAACGTTTGGTCATTGACCTTATCACCCTTTAAACTACTTCATCCATCTCTCATTTAAGATTAAAAAATCAATTATATCTCACATCAGCAATTATGTCAATCTCCATTACAAATTACTTAAGCTTACATGTACTTCTTTAATACATAAACCTGAAACTTTTTTATAAACAGGAAAAACCTAAAAAACAACTCTTTTGTTGCTTAAATGGGTAGTTATCATAGTAGGCTCTGAGGCTGAACGCTATTTTTTGGCTATTAAGTAGCAGTGAAATACCACTTAATTCTGACATTGCTGGAACTCAAAAGCATTTTTTCTTGGTAAAGAATACACACACATGAACCTGTTCATGGTTCATTCCCCCACAAACATATACATATACTCAAAGTAGCCAAAAAATACTATGGAAAAATTAATCACAAGGTTGGAATCAGGACTTGCTGATCACTTCAGTAGTATTTGAGAACAACTTATTTGTTTGGAAGGAAAAAATACCACTGCATTTCTGTGAATTTACTAATAAAACAGATATACCAACAAATCCTTGTACCAAGACCTGCATTTGGGGCCCATTTAGGCTATCCTTACTGTAAGTAAACTTAAACAGTGCATTTCAAAATCACTTCTCCATCTGTCCAACAGATTTAGAGTATGGTGCTGGTTTTGCCTGGGGCAGAGTTAATTTTCTTCCCAGTGCCTGGTGTGGGGGCTGTGTTTTGAATTTGTGCTGAACACAGGGTTGATAATACAGAGATATTTTTGTTATTGTTGAGCAGGACTTACACAGAGCCAAGGCCTTATCTGCTTCTCATACTGCCACACTGGCATGAGAATTTGGGAAGAGACACAGCTGGGACAGGTCATCCCAAAAGACCAGAGGGATATTCCAGACCATATGGCACCATGCTCAGTATATAAAGTGGGGAGGAGGAAGTGGAGGACATTTGGAGTAATGGTGTTTGTCTTCTCAAGTCACTTTTACACATGATGGGGCGCTGCTCTCCTGGACATGGCTGAACACCCGCCCTAACAGAGGAAGCTGCGAATTAATTCCTTGTTTTGCTTTGCTTCTCTGCGTGGCTTTTGCTTTACCTATTAAACTGTATCTCAACCTATGAGTTTTCCAGCTTTTACCCTTCCAATTCTCTCTCCAGTCCCGCTGGTGGGAGAGTGAGAGAGTGGTTGCTGGGGTTTGGTTGCTGGCTGGGGTTAAACCACGACAAGCACTCACAAATTCATCTCTCCTGTGTGTCAAGAAGTATGTTACAAATGTACTAGACAGCAGCATTTACCGTATGTAGGATTCCATAACTCTATCCAGGCGTTTATAGAAGGGTCGTGATGTAAAGTATCCACTCCAGTAATGATGATCTCTGTCTGCATAGGTGAAGAAGTCTCCACTTAAAACAGGAAAAAACGAATTGCTGCTCTTTTCATCCAAATTGCTTTCTTTACGCAGAGCTTCGAAGTAATCTGATAAAGTTCCAAACTGGGCCTGAATGGAAATTAAAATTACTGTAACAAGGCTCCATTTTCTTTATTTAGAAATACAAAGAGAATGCACATGCTTGGTTTTATATCCATTTCAGAAATACGCCACTCTTCCAGCAGAATTATAGCAGAAATCCTATCCTAAAGATCTTTAAAGTTCCCCTGCACACTATTCAGACAGGCTGGATAGCTCTTCCAAAAGCATTTCAATGCAGTACATGAAAGAGATGGACTCATTGAAGCAGGTCCAGAAAGAGTCACAAAAATAATTCCCTATGAGGAAAAGCTGAGAGAGTTCGGGTTGTTCAGCCTGGAGGGGACAAGGCTCTGGGGAGACCTTACTGCAGCCTTTCAGTACAGAAAGGGGGTTTTTAAGAAAGATAGGGGCCGGCCTATCTTTTAAGAAAGATAGTAGGGCCTTTTGTGCTAGGATGAGAGGTACTGGTTTTAAATTAGAAGAGGATAGATTCAGACTAGATATAAAGACACTCAAGGTGCCCAGAGAGGTTACAGATGCCCCACCCTGGAAACATTAAAGGTTGGATTGGATGTGACTCTCAGAAATCTGGCATAATTGAAGATATCCCTACTCATTGCAGGGCAGTTGAACTAGATGGTCTTTAAAGGTCACCACGAACCAAAACTATTCTGTGATTCACAAAATAGGAATTTTTTTTTTCTAAGGATAAAGAGGTATCTAACTGTCAAGAAATAAGCGAAGCATTCTTTCTTGTCTTTGAAGTAAGTCTCTAATACTCAATATTACCTAAGTAGCTGTCTGGACTAAGAAACTTAAGGTAATGCAATAAGAGTATAGTTGTTCTAATCCTGTGTTTTTAAAATGAACTCTCTTATGCTCCAGATCTTGCTTAACCCAAGACGAGTGTTGATCAAAAAAATTAGCATTTGCTTTCAGAAGCTTGTTTGGTTTGGTTTGTATTTTTTTAACTATGTAAAAAGAAGTTGTATTTAGAGATGTAACATGTGAGAATACAAAAAAAAATTCACTGTCTTCGGCTCATTTTTTAAAATACTCAGACAATGTAATAGCAGACCTTTGCAGGGCAGGTCAAAAGATGGTACCCTCAACTTTGAGGAGACCAAAAGAAAAAAAAAAGGGAAAGGGATTGATGTCGGTGTTGCTAGTATTGAAAGATGGTGTTATAGAAGGCATAGATGGCAAACTGGATTTTGAATGAAAGTGAAAAAAAACAATTACTAAAAGCTGGAACAGCACAGAAAATCATGTTACTGGAAGTATCCTCACAACAAACTATAATGATAATACCTCAAATTTATATCAAGTCATTTTTTCCCTATTATTATTTTTTTAACAAGCATACAATGTAGCATGCTACAATTTACAACTCCAAAACCAAGCTTTTGGGAAAAATCTTTTAAAAGTGACTTGGAATATAAGGACTATCACTGTGACAATAAAGACATACTTTCTCATCACGTTAAAAAAAACAGTTTTACTTCAAAATCATTCAGAACATCCAACTATCTGTTAGATGGGTACAACATGAGAACTTGCCACTTAAAATGGCAGTAAAGCAAAGAAAGATAAATATTGGCCCAGAAATCCCATCATTAGTAAACCTTGCCTTAACAGGTACTTCTATGACACTTGGTCTTTTCCATCACTATCACAGGCACCTACAAGTAGAATTCAGAAGAAAATGAGAAACAAAATCAATGCATCAGGAGAAGTCAGACACAGGTGATCTCAATTCTGTAGATTGCGTTACATCAGAGGAATAAAACCTCACCAGAGGAAGTATCAAAGTCAGGTGAATGGAAACAGTGAAATAAGCTGGCAGATTCCTCTACTGGCATACAAAAAGACTCAACCTAATTTACGTATAATAGATGTAAAGGAGATCTCAGAATGGGAGATTGAACTCCCCAAGATCAAAATAGGTATCTTTCACAGCAGTGCACTACATACTTTTAGAACTATAGAATAGCTGCTGGCAGAAGAATCTCAATGCTAACAGACATATCGACTAGATAAACACCTTAAAGAGCTGTCGGAAACAGTAAATCTCTCGTAAGATCAGAAAGGCAGAGTAGTCCCTTGTGTAAGTAGTAATATCCTAGACATCTCAGCACTTAAGGAAGAAACGTGAACTCTTCTTCTATATAATCTCAGTTCTTACGAAGCTGAGCATGATCTGTTACTTGCCTGTGGAGTTACATTCCACTAGGGAAAGTGCAGAAGAGTGTGAAAGTTCTCCATTTAAACTCATATCTTCAAGGATAAATTACATCAGTTTAGAACAAAACAAGTAAACAAACAAAAACATGCAAACATAAAAAACCCAAGCCACAGACAACACACAGGACAGAAAAAAGAAAACAATAAAACTCACAAAAACACCCCAAAAAAACAGAGAGATAAGAAAACCCTAACTAATTGAATAAAATGAAAAGGAGAAATATTCCAATACTAACAGTACTCCAGCTGATCAAAGTACTCTAGGTATGAAGTGGCAGACCCAGAGGATGTCATATCGTTTTGTCTGGATATTAAGGACCAGAAAAAGGGTTGGGTACTTCTGTGAGGTTCACAAGGGCTAATGTGATTCCCAAGACATTCATCCACACAGGCACACCGAGGCTAATGAAGTAGACTGTTGGAGTCCTTGAAAATGGGCTGAGCAGAACCTGTACAATAAGAAACTTTCAGATGTATCAGGAGAGGAGTGGTCTTTAAAAGAATGACTTCAGAGCTAGAGCCTTAAGTTTTTGCCCAGACACAAAATCATCCAGCCCAGATTAGTAGGAACTACAGAAAGCATGTTGCTGTTAGTATCCAAAGAGCGACTACCTGCACAGTACATCCATCTTTGACAGGAGTAAAGCTAGCAATAGCAGCAAGCTTTAGTTTTAAAAGATGGGCTTTAGATTTAAAAAATTTGAAGAGTATAGTCCAGGTCTATCTCCCTCCACTAAGACACAGTAGTCATTCACATACATCATGTCACCCACATCCCATAGGTAACATGCAAAATCCAGCTTTCAGATAAGGTATAATCTCAAGAAATCATCCTTCATATGCAGAATACAAGTCCAGAAGTCAACAGAAAGAACTAATGTACTTCAGGCACTGCTCAAACACACAGTTAAAAGAATCAGGGGAGGTCTCAGAAAAGATGAGGGAAAACAGATGCATGCACGAACCAGATGAATGATACCAGACCTGGGTTTAAAAAGCCTAAATGTGAAAGCAGCAATAGTACACTCTAACATGATACTCAAAAACCCCCCAAGGTCGTGGTCTCCTATTTCTTATTGACATGCTGAAAGATGAAGAAAGGTTGTCTGAGTACATCTATAGAATAAGGAGTCTCTAGAAAAATCAGCTTACACATTAACACTCAAACATAATTAATGATTTAAGGTGATATCTCATCTGATAATTGTGTTAGTATACTCAGTCCTTCTGTAGCCAGGGCAGTCTCAGATTTTATTGTATTCAAAAACATGAGCCAGAAATGGTGTCTCTTAGGACTTTTTTGTTTGTTTGCTTTGGGTCATAAAACCAAGACAACCCAAATAAAGCAGCAAAATTCACTTGAAATTCTAAAAAGAAAATACAACAGTTTTAAGTAACAAAGCCTGATACCCTTAGTTAACAATGTCTGAAGCCTGTGAAAAAAACAAAGAGTGCTAAGAAAACAATCAAACCTAACAGCTGTTCTCCAGATTAATCTAGTTTGGGAATTATTTCTAGTTTTCAAGCAGATATTACTAATAAAAAAGTTTTTGTTTTGGGGGCAGAGAAGGTACTAAAGGTAAAAAATGTAATCTAAAAAGGCAAATTAATCTGCTGTTAAAACGTCATAGTTGAAAAAAAACCCAAATCCAACTACAATTTTTTTTTTCCCATGAAGAATCTCAGAATACTGGGAAATACTGTTTTCTCCACCAACCAGAAAATGTGCCGTGTTTACCTTAACATGCCACTCGGGATGAGAATTCATGTAATCAAACAGCTTTTGATAATTTTGGTACTGCTGATCCCATTCTGAGCTCTCAGCATAGCGGAAATCATCCCCCAGTGGAGCCAACAGAACTTTAGTACGGAAAAGCTTTGACTTCTTTCTGTATTGATCTAAAATAATCCAAGCCCTTGAGAAGGAAAAAAAGAAAAGAGCAATTCAGAAACTAGAAGAAAATTCAGCATTTGGTAAAACAATTCTTAGATATCACGTTGTGCATTAGGGTGACTCGTTAAACAAGACATACAAAAGTCTCTTTTTGTAATAAAAAGCTGGATGCAATCCTCCCCACTGGGAGAATATTCGACCTACTATTGTTGTGCTAATTAAATCCTTCAATAAGCTTATCAAGCTCCATCTCAAACAGTCGGGCAGTTTGGATCAACTTGTTCCCGTGCTAAAACTAACTTACAGTTCAAATTATGTTTACCTGCTTTATATTTAGATAACAATCCTAATCCTCTCCAGCCCGTATTTACAATAATAAGCAAGCTCTTCTCATCCCCTCTGATAATTTGCTTTGATACTTTTCTTCATATCTTCATGTCCTTGACAGAAAAACTGCCCACAAATTAATCTCAGAGGCACACCTACTAACTATTGGATGGGTAAACTATCAGTTCTGTCATTAAGCAGCAATATATTAAAAGTCACAAGTCTGATATCTATTTCCCCTCCTCCTCCTCCAAATTACAATTATTATCAACATCTTCAGATGCTGATCCCCTCTAATTAAAATTACGTAACTAATTTTCTGAGGAAATACAAACTTTATTAATATATTTAAGAAAACAGCAATACAAATTACAGTGTTTTAAAGAGAAAATAGCAAAATCCAGATTCCAGTGAGTTTTTTTGTTTCTACAGGTATTTTTTATAGATGCTCCAGCAAAATCAACTTTCAACCAATATTCTTGAAGATTTATTATATTATGCAGATATTATGCAGAAATTCTACTCCAATATATTTGAAACTCATATTTCTTTTAACAGCATATCAAGGCTTACTTATTTATCAGAATACAGAAATACTGAATAAATACAAATTTTGACTGTATTCGGAAGGAGAAAAGGGCCACAACATTAACTTTAGTTAAGAATCTACAGAGTTCTACTGAGACTAGAATTTATGCAAAAAGTGGCTTCCCCCTGTTCCCCGTCTATTATTTGATTTATAGTTCAGATTACTAAGTATTTGTTGTTGAATCAGTACTTTCCATGACTTTGAACATGTTGTAAATTTTAACACAAAAACTTCCTAACTGCACAGCTACCAGAACAATTGGCACAACACAAGACTTTACAATGCTTTCTTCTAGACCAGTCTAACTCAAATTTTCCACGTGTAGTCTATGGTTAAAATTATACTTTATTTTTGAGCCTCTTGAAAAATACAAGTTACAGTTAATAGGACATTTGACTTTGACATCTCTCTTCCAACTCCTCCTCTAGTTTATTTCCAAATCTACTGCAAAAATTCATCAGTATTGCTGTTCTCCCTTTCTACTCATAACTGTGAGTTATCTTATTAGAAATTTTTTGAGGGGGCAGCACAATCTTCTTTCAATTGCAAACCAATTTCAATTGCGAAAACACCAAAGAAAAATTAGATGCCTCATATATCCTGTTAAGTTTCTCTTAAATAACTTCCTAAATTGTTACTTCAGAAAGGAGTGAGAAAGAGTCAGAAGAAAGCCCCAAAGAGAATTTGGTGAAGACAAAAAATACTTCCAGGAAAAAAAAATATTCCACTGAGTCCCATGAATTTTTTACCCTTACAATTCCCCCATGAATTAGCATTAGATACATTTTGATATATGTTTATCCTGCCTACATGAGCGAAAATCTAAAAACAAAGGAGATCAGAGATGATAAACTTCTTGTTTTAAAGCTTTCAGATTATCACTGAATGATTGACACCTTCCACAAATAAATAAAACCCCTTTGTATCACAAGTGTGTTCTTTTAATGCAAAAAATTCAAGTGTTTAGCTAAATACATACGAAAACAATATGGCTGGTTTTGCCTCTTCCTATGTCAAAGGAGGAGGAGCAATAGTCACCCAGAGTCCGTGAGAATCACAAGAAATTTTGCAGCAGCTATAGCAAGTCCTATGTGACATGTTTGACAGTGTTTATGGCCTCATTAGGGACTCACTCTTCAAAAATTAGAAAATCTGCAACTAGAAAAATTCTTTCCTATTTCCACACATGGAAGAGAGAGACATACACCAAAACGAACTCTGCTTCCAAAAGCAGGCAAAACCCAACAGATATTTTTTATTCCTAGTGTGAAAAGCTTCAGCATTTAAACATACGGACAAGAATGCAGCTGCAAATCAGGGCAAGTGCAATGCTGTTACAAAGTGTAATTAAACAAGTACAAGCTTTTCATTAGGTTGCTGCTTCATTCCTTCTTACTAAGTCACAACTTCAGTGGCAAGGCAATGAAAAATCCAACAATTACTAGCCTGAAGTTTTCAATTCAACATCTCTTGAATGTATATGTAAGGCCATAATAGCATTGAAATCAAATGCAACAGTCCCAGATGAGTATTCAAGATCTGGGTTTTATGAATTTTATTTTATCTTTAACACTGAAGAAAAGTCAGTGATCTAAACCTGGTCTCTAAATTAATCAACATTTTTCAAATCCATGTCGTGTAGATCTCCTGTATTTTTCCAGTCTTAAAGCAATCAGAGATGAGGGACAGATTAATTAGTGTTTTATAAACCTTTAACCTCGGAAAGCTTATGATGTAGAAATAGATTTTCCAATTACTTATTACACCTCTCATCACAACAACTGTAAAATGTGTTATTACAGAGGTCAGATCAATGAGGTTTTTGGCTGTTTACAATATTCCAACATTTTCGTGAAATACAAGTGATGTTTTAGCATTCTCCACCAAAACATCACTTTCTGTGTTTTAGTGGATTTGTTTGAAAATAGACACTAAAAGTGCAGTTTCAGTGTTCCAAACTCAAAGACCAGTGTTTCCAACTCAAAGACCATGTGTAAGTTTTACTTTTCCCTTAGGCATCTAGCATACTGCTGTTTCAATTCTGTTAGACACCAAAACTGTTTTTATCTACCAAAAGCTGATGCAAAAGATTAAGTTTCAGAGACCATATTGAGATGATAACCTCTTCAACTTGATCATATGTTCACTACATACCTGCCTCATTTATCTTATTCTTCGATATCCTTTGACACGTGAAAGAACCATTTCTTTTACAAGATCTAATTTAGATTGTTATACAAAGGTTGCATCTAGGAAGTGCAAGGATAAAATAAGATCTAATTAAAAAACAAGACCATTAAAAAAACTATTCCAAGCAGACACTCTAAATTTTATTTATAGCCTCTACGTTTCAGGTATTTTTTAAAGAAGTTGTTACTCTTCTGAAAATATTTGTCCCAGTTAATTGCGATACATAGTCAAGATTTGTCTTTCTACAACTTTGATTTAAAAGACATACGAGCTTTCCTTCACATTTTATAAGCATTGAGTGTGTCATAATGATTCTTCTACTTTTCTGTTGTCACCATTGGCTTTTATTTCTTTTTTTTTTAAATTACTTTTTCCTATTATCACTCCAATTTCCACTTTAAAATATGACAATTGTAATGTATTCTGGTTTATTTTGGTTTTATCTTCAATAACATTTTGTAAATGAATTTTAATGATGAAGTGAAGTTTTCATAATGCTTTTCAGAATTTATCCTCATAAAAAAGGAGATGCATACTTGACATGCAGACAACCAATGCATCATCACTTTGTCATCACTTATAAACTTCAGCATCAAGAGCCAAAAAGTCACCCTGCTACCCTTAAATACATTTGTTATATTCAGCAATTTGCACCAATTGTAAACACCTAAATAAATTTCTAACTCTGGAAATTTGGGTTATTTTGAAGGCCTAAAGATAGCAACAGGACCATAGAATACAAGCATTTACTGGAAAAACTTCTTGCAGTTCTAGTTTTCCTTTCTTTTCTTTTTTTTTTTTTTTATTTCCCCCCGCCTCCTCCCAAAACTGAAAAGTAGTTTTGTGAAGCTATAAACTTGATTCTTGACTGTGGCAAAATAACACAGTGTTTCTATTTGAAAACTAAAACTGAGGCTAATAGGATTTCCCATCATAAGACACCTAAGACATAGGACTCAGATTCATTTAAGGTGTGCACTTCAGAAAACCTAGGCGACACATTGCCACGTTTTTCAAAGATATACCATTTAGGAAATATGCCACTGTTTGTAGTTACAGTATACTATACCATGCTGCTCCTGCCTGAAGTGTTCCACTTGCAGGGGACAGATCACTGCTCATAAAATTCACAAAAACTACAGTAAACCAGTAACATGACTACAACCAGATGACTATGTTCTACTAAACAGATGACAATGTTCTGCCTGTCATTCAGAGATTGACTCATGTATCATGAATAGAAAAGAAAAAAAAATTCATCCTTCTTAACTACAACCTTCCTTCAAATTTCACTGACAACTATGTTCTGAACTGAGGAGCAAACACTACATTAAGTAATAGGTAATATTTACATATTACAAGTTTTTTTTAAGAACTTGTACTGGTTTTGACTGGGGTAGAGTTAATTTATTTCACAGTAGCTGGTATGGGTCTGTGATTTCGATCTGCACTAATATTTTAGATGTTTTAGTTATTGCTGGGCAGGGCTTGCACTGAGCCAAGTGCTTTTCTACTTCTCCCCCCGCCCCACCAACAAGCAGGCTCGGGGTGCACAAGGCGTTGGAAGGGGACACAGTGAGGACAACTGACCTCAACAGACCAAAGGGATATTTAATAACTTGTGATGTCATCCTCAGTATATAAAGCCCATGGAAGAAGGAGGAAGCAGGAGACGTTTGGAGTGATGTGTTTGTCTTTCCAAGTCACATGGGATGGAGCCCTATTCTCCCACGGATGGCTGAACACCCGCCTGCCCATGGGAAGCAGTGAATTAGTTGCTTGGTTTGCTTTGCGTGTATTTGCAGCTTTTCCTTTACCTATTAAATTGCCTTTATCTCAACTGATGAGTTTTCTCACTCTTACCGTTCTGGTTCTCTCCCTCAAACCCACCATGGGGTCAGTGAGTGAGCAGTTGTGTGGAGCTGAGCTGTTAAAACACAACAGAACTACATAAATTCACCAAGCTATGCTACTTATCATCTTTAACTAGCATAATTCCGGGGTTTTTTAAATTTATTCCCTTGGGGAACACATAAAAACTGTACCTGTGTTGAACATTTCCAGCATGGATGGCTTCCGGTGGAACTCTCCAAGGACAACTTACTCTTCCTCCAGGGAGTCGTTTGAAATCAAACTGGCAGCAGATTTTTGGGTCCGGACCACACGTATGAGGAACATCATAGCTATAGAAAGGCATCATATGACAAAGAATATCTGTACTGGATCCCAAATCTGGAATTAAATACACAGAGTACACCTTTAAAATAAACCTTATCAGATTTGCCAAAACTAAATTAATTCCATGATCTTAATCTGCACTAAAAACAGCAGATCAAGACAATTTCTATTTTGAATATCTATATCTTAAGTCTACCTCTGTATGTACCTTATATATAGAGATGAAAAAACCACAGATTCAACCAAGACTGGGATATTATAATGATTTTCAGAATTTTGGAGGTAACCAAGCATATCTTTCATACTTTGAGTGAATCAAAACAACAACTGAAAAATAAAACCCAACAAAACAAAACCAAAGAAAAAATCAAACCAAAAGTCAATCACCTCATTAGCACAACATTTGAATTAGTTGAAATGTTCCTTCTCGTACACTTTATTTCCACATAGAAGGAAATAAAGGAGTAGGAGGAAGGAAAAAAAATGAAAGCAGAGAAAGAATTTTCCACCCCTTATATTTTTTTTTATGCATACTTGCAAGGCACATGAGAGAATGAAAATAAGAGAAAGTAAAAGCACAAATGAAAATGAAGAAAAAAAATTGGAGGAACAATAGCAATAACACAGGTTTTTAACACCTTTCCTACCTCGCAGCTATTCTCATTCCCTTTCTGTTATTCAAAAAAAGGGGGAGAAAACAAAAAGGAAAAGAGGAAAAAGTTAAGCTAGATGAAAAACTTTGGATTTTTTTTTAATCAGAACAGCAAGTTGAAAATTTTAAAGTTTAGACTTACTCCTCTAAGCCTGTTCTGTAAAAATTTCCATAGTATTTTTTCAAATTCTCGTTGCATTTTACCTGGGTAAATTAACAAAATAAACTGACATAAAGGAAAAACATATACCCCAGTTCTGTCTCCAAAAAAACTCTAGTGTCTTTTGTGTCGCAAAATGTTTTTTAACTGAATAATGAACTCTCTGTATAAGCATATTGGAAAATCCTGTGCGTTTCAGAAGGTAAGCCATGGTTGGTGAATGCCCAAAAGGATCAACTGCCCAGCCAGACTTTGGTTTTACTCCTGTTGACAAAAGAAAAAAGCAAAAAGAAGAGAAAGTTTTACTTTTGACTCAAAGAAAGCTATACCAATAATTCAAATCAGACTACTAAAGATAATATTTCCAAGAAGATATACAGTTAACTATTCAGTCTCCTGCACAACACCCCCAGCAATTAACAAGATAGAACTAAACAGATAAACAATTAAACAAACAAGTAAACAAATCAAATATCTTATAAGCAAGACATTCTAACTAAATAAAAATATTCAGGATTAGTACCCCTTGTTGCTACACTATTTCAATTGTGCACTGAACATCTTTACTTGGAATCATAATGAAACACATCTCCCTTTTCAGTTTAAGTAGCTTACAGATGTTAAAATTGAAAAAGAAAGCTGAAGGAAAATGAACAGATGTAGATGGATTGACACTGTAGCTTGTTGAAATTTAACTGCTATTTAAATAACATTAATCTTTTTTGGTTTCAGAACTAACTCTTGTTTTGATTTATTAGTTTGGTGATCAATAGAATCACATTAATGAATACTCTCTTTTCTCTGAACTTCATATAGTAAATAAAGAACCTACATCTAACTCTTAGTTCTTCAGCATAGTTCCACTGGCACTTTTTACCATCTTTCCAAAAGAAAACAAAACAGTAAGGAATGCAATACCCTTTTATTAGGTCTTTCCTCCCCCATCCAATTATGTCAAGCTGTGTTTATGGAAATTGCAATCTAAGAAAAACGGTGGAACAGCTTTCCAAAATAATTTCAGTTAATTGCATGAAATAATGTTATTATTAAAATCACTGTACAAATATTTTCTATATATAAAGGCTTATTTCTACTTATGGAACTAAACAAAAAATCCATCCCAAAGCCAGCAAAACAGTTCAGCCAGTGTAACTGCAGTCAGTAATTCCTCAAAGTTGCAACAGCAGCATTTTTATTTTTCAATTATAAACAATTCTAACATTACAATCAGTTTAGGGTTTATAACTACTACTACTACCACTGCTACATCTAAATTTCATATTTACTTTTTTTGAAAGCTTTACATAAGAGAACCTAATGAATAAGAAAGCCTGCAGAACAGATCCAAACACATGAAAGAAATGTAAATTTTTCATTCATTTTAAGACCTTTGTCATGATTTTCAAAACACTGATATGGCAACTGGAAACTGCTAGTGATACCAGAAATGGTATCTAAAACTCGGCATGCTATAGGTGTTAATATTTTGTTATGCCAATATTCCACGCATGTCTTACATTGATCAAGACAAAATGTTATGACATAAAATTGTTCGAATTCCCTTTGCCCAGGAACTTCTATCTGCAATCACAAATTGCAAATACTGGACTCCTGCAAGTGGTCTGATTTATTCTTTCAGAAAAGCAAAGTAAAGAGAGCCTCCTAAACAACTCAAAAGAAAAAAAAAACAAAACAAAACAAAAAAAAAAAACCAAACCAGACTTCTTGTATTAAAATAGTTAAATTTTAGATCAATATACATACCAAGGTTCTTTTCTAGCCACTGATGTCCTTCTATTAGTTGGTCAATTATAGCAAAATAATGAGCAGAGGCTTCATCAGACATGACCCATCCTCCTGTTACTATTTCAAACTGTCCATCTTTTATTAACCTGAAAAATATGTAAATTTTGTTCACAATCTTCCATATGAAAACACATTCTTAAAAATCAATTTCTGTATACCCAGCAGGTATTTACCAGTGAGGTAATGCCAAAATCTAAATTACTTGTGCAACTTCCATAATTGGACTACATTTCTTTAATCAAATTGGGAATAACGAATAGTTGAACAGTGACATTTTAATGCCTCTGTGCAATGAAAACCAGCTCTACTGCATGTGCCATATTAGATACCTTTTTTTAAAATCAGGAAGAACACTGTTTCCTGTACAGATTACAAAAATAAAAATGTATGTGCCATGGTACTGAAGGCCAGTTGAGCAAGACGCCCAGACATTGCACATTTCAAGCACTACTACTATCTCCCCATCTTTGATCTAACATTTATTTTAGAGTTTTAGAAAGCTGACAGATCTTAGAAGTTTATTGTCTCTATAAAGGCTTCACATCATCGCACTCATTAAAATGCCTTCTTGAAACAGATCACAGGATAATCCAGTCTCTCTATTGTCAGTGAACATAACGACCACATTTCCAACATCAGGTTGTCCTTACAGTTTCAGCATTTACATTGTACACCAGCATATAAATCTTCAATGAACTCAAGAAAGAAATACAGTGAACTTATCAAAACTTAGTCAAATCATAGATAATACCCATAAGACTAATGAAAAAGATGGCAAAAAAATAATCTCCAGGGCACTTCTCTGAGTTAGAGCAGCTTAATCAATACCTGACTCCTCTGAAGAGAGGACATAGTTACCTAGTGACTATCATTTACTGTTTATTGTGTTACAAGAGACCTTTTTAATGTCAAAAAACAACAGCTGTGCTATAATACTCTTGCATTGTACATAAATTTTTAATGACTAGTTTTCTACGTAATTCCCCAGATTTCCAGCATTACCTAACCTTTACAGCTGTGAAGATCTAACAGACTTACTATATACTGCAACACATGCATGTTGAAGCAGGGCATGAGAAGGAGGGCATCACAAAGAGAAGCCAAGAACTGTTAGTTCCTATCTTAAAGCAAAGTCAAAAAAAAAACAAAAAAACAATCACCACTTCCTGAAAACTCTAAACTAGATCCTTACTTCAAGTTTATCCAAGAAGCCTGCTTTCTTGTCTCACTATCTAGGCAAATCTTTTACTTCTACATTACCTTTTGACTTGTGATTTTAAAAATAACTAAGAAGAGTTTAGAATACATACTACTTTACCATTAAAGCAGCTGAATATTTATAAAAAACTCCACATACTTCAAAACAAACAAAAAACCCCTCATTTCATAATTATTAACATAATTGCTATAATTGAAGGAAAAAAATACATAAATAGCTATTATGAAAGATTATATTTATTCCACGGCCAATACTTTAATGTGACTGCAAATAAAGTTTGTAATCACAATTTCATTACAACTTGAATGATATCTTCATGGCTGTACATGGAAACAAACAACTCAGTAATTTGTCTTCAATTTTCTGAACAGATTTCTATTTTGTAAGTGGAAAAAACCCAAACCAAGTCCAAAAAGTCAGAACTGAAGCAGACATCTGTTCTAGCAATTCTGCATCACAGTAAGTTGAAATCTCAAGTTTACAGTGTAGTCAAAATACATAAATCTCGGAGCATGATACATGGAAGATAAGATATAGTTCAGCGTTCAAACCTTTTAACAGCATCCTTTTTTTGGCTATCTATTCCGTCCCACCATTTTGAAAAGTAGGAAATCTCGGACCATATAAACTTCCTTCGATTGTCTTCTTGCAGTTTTATAACCATGTTATTTAAAATATGCTGTGTCTGATCTCTAAAGTAATCATCAAAAGTCTTCAGCCAACCTAAGAAAAAGAAAAAATGAAATTGAAGTTGCTTTCAACAGCCTTAGAGAACTGCCTTCTTTCCGCTCCCCACAAAAACTTACGTGAAGGTTTTTCTTAGAAAACTGAACTTTATGTGCTGTGAACAGCTTTAAGCGCTAAACTTCTCAGGAGTTTGATTTTACAAAGTTTAGATGTTTTATTTCTTAAATTTATAAATGTATACTGGATTATTAGGCTTTCTACTTTGTAAAATAGAAAGTTTGATCAACGGAATACATGGAATACATGGGCACCAGCAATCGCGAATTTTCTTTTTTTTTTTATTTTTAATTTAAGGAAAAATTAAGTAATTGAAAAGGAAAAAGTACATATCAGCAAACTGATCTTCCTTGAGAAGTTCCATTAGGTTTCCTCATCTCTCAGATCAAGAGGACTGTAGCATCTACTGACAGATTATCTTCCCAGTCCACGCCCTATTCCCAAAACACATAGAGATACTGAGAAATAAGCCAGGAATAAAATTCTAATTTCTGTAATTCAGTATGTCAAGAAAAACTTGTGAGCCGCCCATTTCCTACATTTGGTGGGTCAGACAACAGTCCGTGTTCCAAACGTGTTAAAAAAACTAAGAAGTCATCTGAAAAGTATATCCAGATATCTGGATAGCATATCCATCCAGCATGCCTGGTCAGCAGAAAACAACCCTGGAACTCCATGGTATATTAACAGCATCAAACCTTTATGCCTAATTTTTCTTTTATCTTAACACTGCAGATAACTTCATAGAGCTATACAGATTTACACCAGAGAAATGGGGACTATCTTAAATAGTAAAAAATTGTTTAATGTGAGTGCTAGTAAGGCAAAGTTACTGATGTTACAAATAATTAATGAAGTGTCAAAAAGTATTATTTAGTCCTGAGAGGTGCCCATACACTTTCACATGGGTGGAGAGGCAAGAGAAAAATCTACTTTAGTCACTTTCAATAACATTTAAGTGCTGCTTTATACTAGGTCTGTAACCCAACACTGAGCAATAAAATACTCTGATCTGGTACACATATGTTACAAAGCTCACAAATCTCAATTCTTAAATTATTTAATGAGAAGTCATTACCAAAATCATCACTGCTAACAGAGCAATAGATGCTAGAGGTGTCTTTCAACCCCTTGGGTCATAGCTGAACATCATCTTTCAAATCCAGCTGTGCTGGTTGACAATTTCACTGTCCCTGAGCAGAGTTCTCCTCTCTGGATTTTAGCTGCCTAATCCACTTCAGGCAGTCACAAGAAACTGCTGTTGAACCATGTGACAGCTGACATAAGGGCTTTGCCAGTACAGCAGGTTGTATGTTCGGTCCTTAATCTGCTCCAGAAAGAAATGCCACCTATTTGATGCCCCTAGTCTCACACAACAACTGGTTTGAGATTAACCTGCGCTGCTTGAGTCCCCCCCAGATCAGACATTCTACTGAGGTGCTCAAATCTTCCTCAACTGCCAGCAACTAAAAGACAATTATGCCACCACTGATCGAGAGTGTGAAGGGGACTCATTCTACAAAAGTCTGAAGGGAACCCATTCTCAATGCTTATTTCCCAGTTATGGGTAAACACACTAGCTGCTGAAGGGAGAAGCATAGACCCCAACTTTCTAGGCCGTGGTTAAATTCAAATGGAAGCAGTTAACCCAGATTGAGCAGAATTTAGTGTTTCAGAGCATCAGCACGTTCAGTCATCCCCCCCCCCCCCAAAAAAAAAACATGGAACCTAGACCCACCACCTTCCCTACTATGGATTCTGTTTCTTAGATTCATAGAATGGCTTGGATTGGAAAGGACCACCTAGTTCCTACCTACCCCCCTCCAATAAGCAGGGATGCCACCCACTAGATAAGATTGTTTCAAGGCAGTTTCTTTGCCTTTGAGCTGCATATTCTCACTAGCATAATTGGTTACATGAGAAGTTAAAGTAACCTCAGATGAGAAAACATAAAATGTAATGAGAATTTAAAGCCTCTGCAGCTAATATCTTTACTGATCCCATTTCTTGGTAAATATCTTTTACATACATTGTTACACTACAGGTTCATGATGCCTTAAGCTCTTTTTTTCCAGAATGCATTTCCTTTGCACGATGCTTTTTTAATTCTCTGGGAAAGGAATAACGTAACCATTAGCTATACAAGAGATTTCAGACGTTTGTTACAGATAATTTTTCCCTCTTTCAAGTGTAGTTTCATACTCTAGGCAATTGCACAGAAATGTCCTTACCAAAAGTAGTATCAAGTCAGGAGATTTCTATGATAACATTCTTTGCAAAAACAAACAATAACCAATCTCACATGATCACCTTTGGTGAAGAAACATTTACATTTACCAGGATTATCTCTCAGTTTAAGTCTATTAGGTATCAACTGAGAAGCCTAAACATACTGAGAGATATTTAGATTGTATGTATGAGGAGATGCAGACTTCTCGCTTTTAGTTGCTGCTAGTGAAAGCACAGACAGAATTTTATAGTAAAGGCATGAAGAATTTACATATTAAGAAGGAAGACTTAGGAACAAAAACCAGACAACAGTAAGGAAGTCAGCTCTTAAAGGTGACTGACAACAGCATTAAGACTTCAGGCAAGCCCTTGTGAACAACATACGCCAGAAAAAAGCTGCATCAGAAAGATGGGAGACAGCACTCATAACTTCAAAGAATTCTTCAAACCCTATTATTGAAGGGACAGTCATGAGGAGGACTTCTCTCAGATGAAAGAATAAGTATCTTACTATAGATTTAACTCATTACTCCCTCCAAGACAGATGTATGAATGCTTGTAAAAATACAACTCTTAAGCTATGTTCACTATGGCCTGTGTTTGGAAGAGGGTCAGAGCAATGCTGGAAAGAAACACAGATTAAGCTTCCTTAGACGGAGCTCTCAGGCGCACCAAGAGGCATCAGTCATAAGTAAAAATTAAGAAATAGACAGACACATTACTTATCTACTTCCTAGGTAAAGAGGAAATTCCTACAGAAAATTCCATGACTGATAACACAAAAAGTTAAAGTGGAAAAGGTGTTGGTGAGGCTACCTCTGGTTATGAAGGAGTATTTATGCTTTATCTGTCTCAGAAATTTAATAATCTTGGTGACCCACAAACTTTTATAAAGTGGGTGGGAGGGTGAGTGGTTTTGGTTGACTTTTTTTTCAGTGGGATTTTTTGGTTGGTATTTTTGGTGCTGTGACTGTTGTTTACTTGGGATTTCTTATTTTTTGGTTGGTTTGTTCTGTGAGGGTGTTTGTTTGGGGTTTTTTACTGGTTTGCTTGGGGACTTTGAGGTGGGGGGGTTTTGTTGGGTTTTTTTTTTGTTTGGTTAGGCTTTCTAAACACAGACAACCCAAACCTGATAGAGAGGAATGGCATAGAGAGGGTCTCTGGACCTGAAGAAAACCCTCTGACCTTCCAAAAGATACTATAATATTTCAGGAATCATAGCAAATATATAGTGAAGCTCAAGGCATTTCTCACTGAGTGAGCTTAGTAACTTTCATCCTATTTTGGAGTCTAATAAGAGATGTGTCCATGTTCTCAGCAATTCCTCTATTTTGAGAACTGTTTCCATAGAAGTAACACAGAGCTGTTCAGTCTCCCAGTTTCAAAAGACACAAAGCTAAAAATCTGGAGACTCTGATGAAGTCTCCTCCAGCACAACCTGATATTAAGAGCCTTTGCTATTGGCCAGCTGAGCTAACAACAGCCTCCAGATCGTACGCCCTGCTTGGCACACGGTGAGGAGGACTGTAATTTGTAGTGACAGATGGCAGTATCTACCAAAATAATCACAGAATCATTTGGGTTGGAAAACACCTTCAAGAAAATCAAGTCCAATCATTAAACCACCACTGTGTTCACCACTAAACCATGTCCCTCAGTGACATATCCACACGCTTTTATGAACACTTCCAGGGGTTGCAATTCCACCACTTCTCTGGGCAACCTGTTCCAATGTTAACAACCCTTTCAGTGAAGAATTTTTTCCTACTATCTAATCTAAACCTGCCCTGGCACAACTCGAGGCCATCTACTCCTGTAAATCACTTGTTACCTGGAAGAAGAGACTGCTCCCCACCTGGCTACACTACACCCTCTTCTCAGGTAGTTGTAGTAAGTGATCATAAGGAGTAAACAAGTTGTAGTAAGGTCCCCCTGGGCCTCCTTTTCTCCAGGCTAAACACCCCCAGTTCCCTCAGCTGCTGCTCATCAGACTTGTGCTCCAGACCCTTACTCAGCTCTGTTGCCCTTCTCTGGACTCGCTCCAGCACCTCAAAGTGAGGGGCCCAAAAGTGATCACAGGATTAGAGTTGTGGTCTCACCAGCACCCCATACAGGGGGACGGTCCCTGCGCTGGTCGTGCTGGCCACACTATTACTGATCCAAGCCAGGATGCCCTTGGCATCCTTGCCTTCTTGGCCACCTGGGCACACTCCTGGCTCATGTTCAGCCACTGTCAAACAGCAGACCCAGGTCCTTTTCCCCGAGCAGCTTTTCAGCCACTCTTCCCTCAGCCTATATCACTGCAGGGGGTTGTCAGGACCCAACAGAAAGACCCAGAACTTCACCTTGTTGAACCTCAATACAACTGGCCTTGGTCCATCAATCCAGCCTGTCCAGCAATAATCTTGATGTGAGAAGATGTTCAGTAAACTCAAATTTCTCAGATTCCTCAGAATCAACATTCAGTGGGTCACTTTTGGGAAACAGAACTGGTGCTACAGGATGAACCAAATACTGCTAAGGCACCCTGTGCTAAATCTTGTCATATGCAAAAGGTGTTGGCTCTGAAAACCTACCACAGCTGATTGTAGGAGGCATGACTCAAAGCTAGACATGAAGTAGAAAGCAAAAGGCTAGAGGTCAGAAAGCCAACAGTTAGCTCCAAAGAGTCCTTCCATAATGGCAATAGAAACTGGTAAATTCCATATGGGTAGTGAGACACATCAGTGCCTCAGACACATCAGGCACCATAGAAGAAACCAGCCCAATGTTTGGAAGACAGTTACTGAAGGTGTATAAATCTAATAAAAATTAAATAATTTTTAAAACAATTTAAATTACTAGAATCTGTAGAAAAAGTGTCAGTAGAAATAAAACATAAAAAATAAAAAAAATCAGTACCAGGACACTGAGCCCCTACTGAATCTCATGACTTGCATAGACACTGGTAAAGTTTTCTGTTTTCCTCAGGACATTCCCATGCAGCTCCCAAGCCTCACGCTCTTGAAAAATTGCCTCAGCCTACACTGTGCACCGAGTCTTTGTTCAATTTAGTCAAGTTATTCTAGAAGGACAGATGTAACACCAGACCAGGCAACTGGTCTCTAGCAGGATGCCAACAGCCTGTTGTTAGGATATGATCGTACTAACTTCAGCAGAAATGACACAGGTAAACTCCAAAGCCCTTTCTAAGGAGAACCAAGAGAATGAGAAGTTCTGTATAGTCCTTTGGGATAGCTTTGGATTTATTAAGTGTCTGTACAGAGTTTCTTCTTTCTAGGAAAGTTTTTAGAACTACAACAAGAGAGAAAATAGACACAGGTTTCAAGACATTTCTACAGATAGGCTGTTCAAAGTTAATACTGTGATTATTTTCTTTTTACTATATCCATACTTCATTAATTTAGCTGTCATAACTGGACAATACTGTATTGAAGGGGTTAATAGTGGGTCTATTAGCTCCCAGGATGAAGATATTGACTGGGCAAACTTTCGGGTGTATCCTTGATGGTAAGAAAGTCAGTATGCAGCCCTAATGAAGAAACAAAGACAGACTGTAAAGTCAGTAGGCCTAGGATGTGGGAACTGCAATAAGCCCTTGAGCTTTGCCAAATGTATCACGAATAGATCCTAGCCAATGAAAATGCTGTTGCTTGCTTACTTAAAATAAGGTTACTGCTTGATGCTAGCAAGGAGTATAAAAAAGCAGATGAGAAAATAAAGTGGAACTTTAGACATGTTTTCTGTACATAACTAACCCCTTGTGTCTTTATCGGCCATCACGACTCTACACCGACATGTGGTGACCCCGACGTGATACTGCATTACTGACCATCGGGCGAAGGATGGTGGTGACGGAGCTTGGCGTAGCTGAGAGCAGTGGGGAGACTGCCTGGGTCCAGACCTGAGAACTACTGACACCTGGAAAATGTGAGCCATCAAGAACAAAGACTGTGATAATGGGGAATCAGATTCTAAAGAGGAAAAGTTGGTGCTGTCCACTTGGAAGCACTTCCTAAAGTGTAAAGGTGTAACTGTTGAAGATTATGACTTGCAACATTTGCTGCTATGGTGTCCAAAGCAAGGCTTTGAAGCTAA
Source organism: Manacus vitellinus (assembly GCF_001715985.3). Classification (NCBI taxonomy): domain Eukaryota; kingdom Metazoa; phylum Chordata; class Aves; order Passeriformes; family Pipridae; genus Manacus; species Manacus vitellinus. The sequence continues at coordinate 4,982,072 of NW_021939718.1, read as the reverse complement.
CACATGAGTTGCTTTTAGAGTTAAGACCTGGGAGAAGGTGGAGAATACACTCTGGAAAGAGGTCTATAGGGGTACTAAGAATGCTAAGGAAGTAGAAGGTTTGCCTGCCACCTGGCATATATTGGTTGAGACTTTAAAAGACTGGCTTAATGAACAAGTTTCAGAAGGTATTCAGTTGCCTGAAACAGAGCCTTTGTCAGATACAGAAGGACATGCAGGGGAGGAGGGAACTTCAGTTGCTGCAGCATCGCCGCTTGCTACCTCCCCCTCTGATGATGAATTGGGTGCTTTAGCAGATAAAAAAGAAACAGTGTGATGTCTGGATCCACATACCAAAAAATCTACCAAGGGTCCGGCTACAAGAACCCCGAAAGGCTCAAAAGTTTGCTATCCTGCACCCCATGAGCTAGTTAAAACTCCTTGTAAATACAAGTCCCCTACTGCGATAGTCCCTTACCGTTATAAGATACCCATGGAACTTGTAGAAGGATTTAAAGCAAAGCAAAAGATTGCATCCTCTGTTCCTCTGCTAGAGGAGAACAAGGAGGAGGACGAGGACACTGATGAAAACAATGAGGATGATATACCTAATAAGGGCTTGTATCATTCGGCGTCAGCCCCCCCCCAATAGAAGATGCAGACATGGAGGAAGCTGAAAATGCCTCTGTGCGTAATCGAGCCTTACAACCTGTAGATGGGGGGCCCCAGTGCCAAAAGACACGAACACTGACTGATCCATGGACTTTGCCACCAGTAACTGTTACAGCAATGGGAGACGGTGCACGTACAAGCTGCAGAAAGGGGGGAATGGGAGTTGTTAGACAAGATCGGGCACCCCTCACAAGCTGTGAATGATGCTGCCTTTGCTCCAGGAATAGAGCCAGGAGTAGAAGCTTATCCTGTGTTAAAAGCTGTTCCTAACTCTGGCAAGCAAGATGAACATTATGTATCTGCTTGGAAGGTTATTCAGGATTTGCAAATGTATGTAACAAAATATGGTGTAAATTGTCCTGAAGTTATGAGTGTGATTCGTGCAATTAATGTTGATTTGCTAGCTCCTTATGATATTGACCATCTAGCTCAAGTTTTATTTGAACCTGTACAACACCAAGTGTTTAAAACTAACTGGCAGAAACAAGCAGAAAGAATATCTATGGGGAATATGAGACTTCCTTGCAGGGGATCCGAGACTGGGTGTAGGAGTGGAAGCTTTAATGGGAAAAAATTGTTTTAGCAATCCTGACTTACAAGCCCAGTGCGATCCTGTCGTGTTACAACAATGTCAGCAGAAGGGAATGTTAGCTCTGACTAAAACTATGGAACTTGCTTCCCCTCGTCCTAGATATACAACAGTGAAATAGGGACTGAGGGAACCTTTTTTACAGTTTGTTGAACATATTGCAGTTTCATTAGAAAAGCAGGTAGATGATGAAATTCTGCATCAGGCTCTCCTAAAGCAGTTAGTAAAAGATAATGCGAACCAAGATTGTTAGAAAATTATAGATGCATTGCCAGGAGACCCATCTGTGGCTGATATGGTATCTGCATGTTCCAAAGTGGGTACTATAGATCACAAAATGACTGCCCTCACTGCAATACTGCATCTTACCCCTCGATACTATAATTGTGATAAAGGACACCTTAAGGCTAACTGCCCTGATAAAAGCAAAGGGGAAAAGTCAAAGGTCTTACCTAATCCTCCTGGAATTCATTGTAATCGTTGTGCGAGGGCAGCTGCCAGGAGGTGCACTCAGACACAAGAACCTTCACTGCAGCAGCACAACCCGTATGCAGCACCCCTGATTTTCCCCTCCAAATTTCAGTGCTCATTCTCTTTGAAAATGCTAGATATGTGCAGATAAAAGCCACTTACATTCAAACTACCATGTCTTTACTCAGATCCACTTCAAACAACAAATTACATTGTTAGAGAGATACAAAGCAGTAAAATCTAATATCACTGAAGTTGTGGCTTTCTACAATAACAACCATCAGCTTCTCATGTTCAGTGTACATGTATCAGAACTATACTGTAGCAGTATAATTCACTGCTTTGTGGTAAATTTTACAGCAATTTCAAAATAAAGGAACATTTCTCCATTTTAATTATTACAGTTAACATCCACTTGGGCAGAAGAAGTGAAATTAGGTAGGCATACCTAGTTTTCTGTTTAAATCTAGACTTTATGTTATCCCACTGGAGGTTGGGGGTGTGTGCAAAACAGTAAAGGCAGTGTTACAGTCAAAAACTTCAGATTTACTATTGTCACATCTTCCAAAAGCATACTTCTTTAGCACAGGCTAAGGGTTACATATCTGTGACAGTCCAAAAGTCAAAATAAGAACAGCAAATAATGCAGCAATGAATAAATTGAATGGGTTACCAGAAGAATGAACACAGAAAATTCATATTACATTCCAATTTCAACATTGAAGTTCTACTCTGGTTAATAAATAAGTAGATGTACAATTTATATCATAACAGATATAAATTTGAAGTCAATGGTACCTAAATTATACATCTGATTAGATGTATAGACTTAAATGTAACATATTAACTAATATACTTCATAAAACCCCAAATCTTGACAGAAATGGCAACGTATTTCCTAATTCAAAAGCCTCTAAGTAGTCAAATCAACACAATTAAAATATTACCTGGGTCGTTATGGGAGTGAGGCACAACAAAAACTTGAAGTGGTTCATTGTCCCATTCATTTTCATTGTATGTGATATCAAATCCTTGTTTCCAAACGCCACCATCTGGATTATCAAAAGGAAGAATGTCGTAGACATCCAGCATCTAAAAAAAAAAAATCACAGCATATAAAACATGAATTCAGAAAAACAGTTCTGCTACTAAAAACCAAAGCCATTTTCAATGAAAATGGACAAGCTTGTTCATTACAGAGGGAGAGATAACGTGCCAAATGCATAGAAAACTGACAAATGAGAGCAACTTTCAAGTCACACAAGGACACCCAAGACACAGCTGGCAGGAAGGGGAGCATTTGGCAGGCTCTATTCTGAGGAAACTGAAATTGATTAGACAAACAGTAGGATTAAGAGCCTTAAGACACAAAAATTATGGCATCTTACAATGGCGTTGGGCAGGAAGGTATGAAGAGGACTATACATAAAAGCACAGCACACTAAACAGGAATGCAGAAAATGAAGAAAACAAGCAATAAGCAAGTAGTAAGAAGGAATAACAGCATAAGAGAGATCGAGGCAAAAGTCAAGTTCACAAAAGGGAACTGAAAGAAACTACCAAGAAAAAACATTCATAATGATACCCAACTGCTGTAACAAAGCTCCTTGTATGTTTACTCTTGCCCAGTACAATAATTGTACAGGAGAGGACAAATGAGAATGTTACAGGTAAATAAAACAACTCTAGAATTACTTTAGCAAGTTCTTATGAAATTTTGGGAACACCACACAGCTCCAAAGAGAGTCTACTAATATGAGTTTTCTGGCTGGTTTTGGTTGTTTGGGTTTTTTTATGCTCTGGTCTGCTTTTAAGAAAGAAGACAAGATATAAGCAAGAACTGTCATTGGACAAGCCTTTTCCTGACATTCTAGTTTAAAAACTAAATTTTAATTAGTTCTAACTCTATGTTAGAATACAATTAGTCACCTGACAAACTTTTTGGAACAAACAATTTCTCTCCACAAAAAAAGCCTGTATGAGTCATTTACTACTTTAACATCACAAGAGTTAAAACTTTTCAGAGGCAAGCTGGTTTCTGTCCTGCTAGGAAACTTTAAAAAACTACACACATCTGAAACAAACATCTGACTAAAGAAGTTAAGGCCTTGTGATGGATTTCGGCCCCCACCCAGCTGCTCTCTCACTCTTCCTCATCAACAGAACAGGGGGAGAAATAAGATTAAAATATGATGTGTGAAGATAAAAACAGAGAGATCACTTACCAATTACCATCACAGAAAAAACAGACCTGACTTGGGGAACGGTAAATTAATTTATTGATAATTCAAATAGAATTGGATAGTGAGAGGTTAGTCCCTCCTGTTTCCCCTCAGTCATTCCTTCCTTTTCACATTTTTTGCCTGCTCCAGCATGGGGTCCCTTCCACAAGCTACAGTACTTCAGGAACTCCTCCTGTATGGGTCCTCTATGGGCTCCAGTTCTTCATGGAAATATCTACCTGCTCTGGCATGGAGTCCTCCACAGATTTCAAGGAAATACTTACTCCACTGTGGTCTCCCCCACCTGCTCCAGGGACTAGAATACCTTCTCTGCTTCCTTCATCAAAGACCTTGTTCAACAGGGTTGTTTCTCTCCCTTGTTTAACCTTATGCTACACTGACACACAACATTTTCCGCTTTCTTAAAACATGCTGTCCTAGAAGCAGCACCACCCTTTGCTGATGGAGGGTTTGGCTGTATCCAGCGCTGGGTCTGTTTTGGAGCTGCCTAGAACAGCTGTGCCTGGCACAGGACAGCACTGGCCTCTCCTCATACACACCACCCCTGGAGCCCCTCACTGCCAACACCTGGACATCTGCACCCAGTACATTCCACCATCACATCCATGAAACACTTAAGAAAAGTCTATAAAATATACATTCATCACATACTTTTCACAAACTCCACTTATATTTACAAAAAACATTTCTAACACTAAAATCAAAATGACATAAGAACACTGAAAAAGTGGAAATTTTTACACATACACATATACAAGATAAAACTCCACTCCTTGTTCTTTTACCTCACACCAACAACAAAAGATCTTTGGACAACAATAATCAATGGAAAAAACAGGTGTAATACTTGCATATCCGGGCATTTTGTACTGTCAGCCTGAAGGGCCCAAATAAGGGTTATGTTGAAAGTAACCCAATGGAAAATTTTCTAAATGCGCTATTTTAGGCTAATTTATATTTTATATAAATAATATATATCACATAATAGATTATATATATAATATATATATATAGTTACATATACAATATATATAATTATATGCTATTATTATATATTTTTTCAATATGGTATTTTCTAAAATCTCAGTTTGAGGAGGAAGCATATCTTTTCTCTGCAATGCAATGTTCTGAAAAAAATGTAAGTGCATATTCTGTAAATTTGCCAGTTAACAATGAATGACGTCGTTATAGGTTATAAATTTCATAGGGGAATTTTTCTTCCCCTGCTCCACTCTAAGAAAAATTGGAGTGAGTGTGGGGAAGGGAGTCAATTAGCTTTACAAAAGATCTGGTTGAATTCCTAGCTAATGGTCCATCAGAGAGGCTGGGGAGAGGAGGAAGGCAGATTGGGGAGTTCGCTCTTGGGGACGGAGAGGGGGATCTGCGTGCGGGCATTTGGAGAGAAGGCCCGGAAGTTTTTTCTTTCTGGCTTTTCGTCCTGGTGAGGTCAGACCACCAGACTCGGTCGGCTCGCACACTGCCTCGTGACTCCAGCCGGGACCTACTGGGCTTTCATCAGAGAGGTCTGTGCTTGCTGGGAGAGAAGGGAAGAGCCTTGGAACACCGTCATCTGGAAAAACACAACAACTGCAGGCCCTACACCTTCAGTGATCCAACAGCACCCCTGCAGGCCACGATCAGGACTGCGCTAAAGGACAGAGAAGTATTCATTCAGACCTTTTTTTTTTTTAGGACTACTGTCTAGTTTTTTTGTGTTCTGTTACTGTTTTTGCCAACATACATATAGTTTTTAATAAAGGGTTGTTATTTCTTCTGTTTTTTCCACACTTCCTCGATTAAAGCCCCTTAATTTTGAATTTACAATTGCTGAGAGAGAGGAGTTTGGTCTATCTCATAACTCATCCTCTTTAGCAAACATTCCAGTCTCCTCAGACTGAGACAGGCGTTAAGACTGATAAACTCTTTGGACATTTCAACCATGAAAACGTATTTGTTTAAAAAGCAGTAATTGATGGAATTCCATACATTCCTGGTTTTTTCTCATGGATAGAGCCTGAATTTAACAAGGAACTTTCTGCAGTCTGCAAGATACCAATTTTTACAGCCCATAACATAGATTATTTTCCCCTAAAATCTACAACCTTACAGTTATCTCAAACCATGCTTATATGACTATGAGCTCAAGAGATGGAAACTGCAATTCAGAAAATAGGTCTTGGAATCTTAATCAACAAGTTGTCTGAAATAACTGCTTCAATGACCTGACTTGACCCACCATCTAGAGGTTTTTGCTGCCTGCCAAGGGCCTGGCTCCTGTATATTGTAGTGGAACTGTTGAAGTTTGTCCAACTCAGTGACTACTAGCCCTTGTTATTCTTTCATGTGGGTACCAGTGATACTGCCAGAGGCAAGCCAGACTGCATCAAAAGTGACTGCAGAGTTCTGTGGGTAGTAATCAAGGCCCAGGTGGTGTCCTCTGCTATCCCACCAGTGAGGGGTAGGGGTGTGAGAGGAGGATACTGATAGTATAGATCAATAATTGGCCTCAGAGCTGCTGTTTGAAACAGATTTGAGGATTCCATGACCATGGGACCCTATTTGCAGACCTGTGTCTGCTTAGGAGAGATGAGATCCAACTCACTAAGTGCACAGAGGTACCTTTGCCAGAAGGATGGTTGACCTATTAAAGACACCTTCTGGCTAAGAATAAAGGGGGACAGAGTAAGATACCAGCAGTCCTGCAGAGCAGCAATGCTCAGGAACAATGTGACACGAAAGGATTTTAAAAATGTATAATAATTTAAGAAATCAACAAAACAGGGTTTAAACAGGGTCACGTCTAACATCTGTAGGTGAGCAAGTAAGTGCCTACAAGGCACAATTACAGAGAAATCCCCAAAAGCCTTTCTGGTAAATCAGCATGCTGGGATGGCTCACTGAAGTACACTCAAGGGAATAAACATGGTGCGTGAAAGAGTGCTGTGTGCAGCTGCAAGCCTATGATCTTATGATAATGGTGACATGGTGGGATGACTCTAATGACTGTAAAGCTGCAATGGAGGGACACAAGATTTTGAGGAAAGATAGGCCAGAAAGACAAGGAGGGAGCATTGGCTTTTATGTGAGAGAACAGCTGGTGTGCATGGAGCTCTGCCTGTGGGTTTGAAGCTGGAAAGGGATAAAACCACGTTTGCTAGAGATAAGGCTGCACACAGCACTCCAAAGTTTGAGCGTCAGTCTGCTAGCAAGGTCCTTCAGTCTGCCATCTAATTGGAGTGGAGGATGGAGATCCATGTGACACCCATGTGTCCATCCAAAGACACAAGAAGTACCTAAGAATGATCACATAGCAACTAGGGCTTCCCCCCCAAAAAAGCTGGAAGGAACAACAGCCCAACTGAAATGCATCTACACCAATGCATACAATATGGGAAACAAACTGGAGAAGCTGGAAGCCATTGCGCAGCAGGAAAACTATGACACAGCTGCTGTCACAGAAACATGGTGGGATGACTCACCCAATGGGAGTGTTGCAACAGATGGCTATTACCTCTTAAGAAGGGATAGGCAAGGAAGGAGAGGCAGTGGGGTAGACCTGTATGTGAGTGAGTGTTTTGACTGTCTAGAGCTTTATGAGGATGACAACACCATTGAGTGTTTACGGGCAAGAATCAGTGGGAAGGCCAAGAAGACATACCTACCATGGTGACAGTCTGTTATAGACTACACAGGCAGGATGAAGAGGCAGATAAAATATTCTCCAAGTAGAAGTCTCACAACTGCTAGTCACTGTTCTCATGGGGGACTCATGGAGTTACCAGATGTGTGCTAGAAACACAACACAATGGAGACAAATCAATTTAGGAGGTTCCTGGAGCGAGTGGAAGATAACTTTCTGGCACAGCTGGTAAGAGAGCCAGCTAGGGGATGGACCCACTGGACTTGCTGTTTGTGAACAGGTGTTGTGGTGGTCAGAAGCCATCTTGGCCTCAGTGATCAACCAAGGAGAGTTTTCAACTACTGGAGAAGCAAGGAGCAGGACCAGCAGAACTGCTGCCACCATGGGCTTCTGGAGGGGTGGCTTTGACCTGTGTAGAAGCCTGGTTGACAGAATCCCTTGGGAGGCAGTCCTGAAGGGCGAAAGGGTCCAGGAAGGCTGGACATTATTCACAAAGGAAATCCTAAAGGAGCAGGAGCAGTCTGTTCACATGTGCCAGAAAACGAGCCATCACGGAGGACAAGCCTGGCTGAACAAGCTTGCTGAACTCAGGGCTAGAACACAGGAAAAAAAGAGAATTTATCAGCTTTGAAAGAAGAGGAAAGTCACTCCAGAGGACTACAAGGATGTTGTGAGGTTATGCAGAGAAGGAACAAGGCCAACTAGAAGGAACAAAGGCCAACTAAATTTGAAGGAACAAAGGCCAACTAGAACTTAATCTGGCTACTGCAGTGAAAGACAAAAAAATGTTTCTATAGATACATTAGCAACAACAGGAGGGCTAAGGAGACTCTCTATCCTTTATTGGATGTGGTGTGAAATGTAGTGACAAAGGACGAGGAAAAGGCTAAGGTACTAAATGTTTTCTTTGCCTCAGTCTTGAACAGTAAGACCACCTGCTCTTCCGGTACCTAGTGCCCTAAGCTGGAAGACAGAGATAGGGTGCAGAATCAAGGCCCCATAACCTCAGAGCAAATGGTCAGTTACCTGCTACATCACTTAGACACGCAAAAGTTAGGTGGGGACTAGGAAAGCGCTACAGAGAAATTTGGACAGGTTGGATCTATGGGATTAGGTCAATTGTACGGGGTTCAACAGGGACAAGTGCCAGGTCCTGCCCTTGGATTACAACAACCCCCTGCAGTGCTACAGGATGGGGGGAAATGGGCTGGAGAACTGTCTAGAAGAAAAGGACCTGGGGATCAGCACGCAGCAGTGTGCCCACAGGGGAAGAAGGAAAGTGGTATCCTGGCCTGTATCAGAAACTGTGTGGCCAGCAAGTAAGTGATTGTCCTCTGTACTGGGCACTGTACTGAGGCACCTCAAATCCTGAGTCCAGTTCTGGTTCCCTCACTACAAGAAGGACATTGACATGTTGGAGTGTATTCAGAGAAGGGCAATGAACTTCAGGAGATCAGAGTCTGAACACTCTGCTTGGCAAAGTCCCACAGGATAAGGTCCTGGGAAGGAAAAGGGTCCCAAGAAAACTGGTTAATATTCAAGGATAACCACTTTCAAGCTGAAGACAACTCCATACCAGGAAGTCAGGCAAAAATGCCAGGAGGCCTCCATGGATGAAAAAGGAGCTCCTGGCAAAATGTGAACACAAAAAGGAAGCCTACAGAGGGTGAAAGCAGAGACAGATGGGAGCGTGGTGGATTGACCCTGGCTGGATGTCAGGTGCTTACCAAAGCCACTCTATCACTTCCCTCTGTCATTGGACACGGAAGAAAAAAATGTAACAAAAGGTATGTGAGTTAAGAGCAGGGAGAGATCACTCACTGATTACCATCACAGGCAAAGTAGACTTGACTTAGGGAAATTAGTTGAACTTATTACTAATCAAAATCAGAGTCAGATTATGAGAATTAAAACAAGTCTTAAAAACACCTTCCTGGAGTACTGTGTCCACTTCCAAGTTTACCAGTACAAGTGACATGGACACACCGGAAAGAGACCTGCAAAGGGTTACTAAAATGATGAAGGAACTGAAGCAGCTCTCACAGGAGGAAAGACAGAGAGATGAAACAGTTTAACTTAGAGAAGGTTTGGGAGGATCTTATCAATGTGTAGCAATACCGGAAGAGACAGTGCACAGCAGGTGGAGCCAGGTTCTTTCCAGTGATGCCCAGTGACAGGACCAGAGGCAATGGGCACACACTGAAACACAGAAGGTTCCTCCTGAAAGGCTACAGGTGACCCTGCTTGAGCTGAGAGTTGGACCAGATGACCTCCAGACGTCCCTCCTAACCTCAAAAAAATCAGTCAGTTTGTGATTAGAATGTTAACCAGAAGCAGTAACAAAAAAAGCCTAGGAAAAAAAAATAAAATACTTCCACTGTAATAAACTAAAGCCAGATCAGGCAGAAATCACTACTTATGCCAAGACATCCAAAAGACAGAAGTCATTTTTGTCTTTCATAGAACACCATCATCAGTCAGAATTGTGCAAAGGATAAATTGCAAACTACATCATCACTGGAACAAGTTACATGACTGCAAGTAAAGAATAAGTTCCAAATTCCTAGTCAGTAAAAGCAAAAAAGGTTAAAGAAAGTATTTCACAGACATATTTTAGTTTCATGTCTAAGTATAAAATACTGATATAGAAAGAAAGGATTTTGTTAAAACAGTACACAGATAGAAACTGAAAAAGAATGCTGCCTGTCTTCATTATGGTTCCTTCAGAAGACAGTCATGTTGTTACAAGCTTTTCATTAAAACATCTGAAAATTTATCGGTTGTCTTTTTTTCCCCTATATGGGCCTAATCTTTTCCTACGCTGAGGGACTCAAGCTGCTGAAGTAATGCAAATCTTGTGAAAAAATCACAACATTTCCCCAGTGAATACTAAACTATTGCACAGAAGAAATAAATGCATAGTTTGTGCCTCTTCAGATTACCTTTTTAAAGAGTGACTCATGTCTCATTTTTAAAAGAAGTAACGTTGCTAAGCCCAATGTTAGATGCTTCAGAAGTTGAGAAGGACAAGGCAGGAGACACCTCACTGTATTATTTAAAAGGCCTTCCAGCTCGGCACAATGGCTATCGAGAATTCCATCTTCTCTGAGCACAAGTGCCAAATATTTCTTGAACTACTGAACTAAAAAAATCATCGGGTTGTATCCATATTTAATCGAGTGTTTTTCATTTTGTTGGTTTTATTACCTGTCTCCATTATTCATCCTTTGGAAAAAAAGTGCCCACTAATCTTGCATTTGAATTGAATTATAGCATTCTCAAGTCAGCATTGTTTTCAGTTTCCAGCTCTATGACAATTTCCTACCTACTTACAAACATCACAAGTAGCAAGTATACAGTTTCTTGATTTATAACTCCTCCATGAAAAAGAATTTTTTGGTTGTCTCATCCAAGCATCTTTTGGTCTCATGTTTTATGAAAATACATCTCTTTGAGAAGCAAATCCCAGTAATATTTCTCACTGAAATATCAAAGTTTTTTAATCCCTATTAGAATGTCTTCTCACATTGTTTCCCCCTTGTGAGGACTATAATGAATTTCCACAACTTATTCAGTGAAGACTCTTTTGCCTTCATTCTCTAATGTTGTTTTTTATCCAAACACTATGTCTCACCTATATTAGCACTTACTACTTTTTTATCTCTCATACATCCTTTTAAGAGACAAACATGGGAAAAGTAATGTCCAAGTCTGTGGGTTTAAGTTAACATTTACGAATGTTAACTTAACACTTACAAGCTGTTTTAGAATTCAAAATATATTTTTTTGTTAAAATGCTCCAAATAATTATCCAAAGTGTCTCAGATAAATTAACTGAGCTTACAGAATCCATCAGGGATGGCAAAGTATTAAACAGTAAAACTGTATTCAAATACAGTAATAATATAGTAATTTAGATCAGCTTGTTAATATGGTGTAATAGGAATTCTGCTAAAGTCAAGGTCTTGGATTCCATAACTGAAATGTGGGTCACACTCACAGGATGAGAAACTGTACATAGAAGCAATATTTAAGTTACTTAGTGATGACAGTGGATAACCTGCTGAGTACAAGGTACTAATGTAATGACACAAAGAACATTAGAGCTCTTTTTTCCTGTGCAAGGAAGAAAGTGTGAGTATGGAAACAATATGTTTTCTTCTTGATTACATGCAAATAACCTTAAAAGTAGAGAAAATTATCCAAAAGCAGTTTAGCTACTACAGCTTCCCATTAGCTAGATAGTAGGCATATTAGCTGATAGTAAGTGTATGTTCTGACATTCTGCAAAACATGAGAACAGTTTAAGAAAAGATCTTTTTGCTTTCCGTTCATAACAGGTTAATATGCCTAAGAATTTAAGACAACAGATTTTTACCTTAAAATTCATGATTCTTACTTACTAGAACTTATTTTTAATGCATATTAAAAAAGCACATCATTTAATATGGTAATAGACTGCATGATGAATAACCTGTTAACAATGCACTAACTTGAACACACATAATTGTAAGTCCACATGCTTCACTTCCCTGCACAGAAGTCTGAATGTATATTAGAAACATGATCAGATATTCAGATATTGCCTTTAAAAAGCCTATTTTCTCTGTAGAAGATATATTAAGGTGGTGTCTATCCTTGAAAACTTTAAAGGCATTAAGCATGATACATCAGAGGTTACAACTGGTCTAATAGCTGTACTTATTCTTCTGAAGTCCACAGTCTTTCTCCTGTAATAGAAATACTTTAAATTCTAAAATAAGAAAGCTGGACTTCAAAATTTAATCTTTGCTTTAGAGTACTATGAATATTTATAGTACTCCCACAAGGCTCACAAAAACAGTACAGATCACAAACTTCACAGAGTATTCTCAGTGCTCCTGAATCACTCCATTAAAAGTGAATATATAAGAGTCCATGAACTCACAAGCATCACCAGAAAGAAAAATAAATTCAACTTGAAGTGTCTGACTTTAAAAAATTCAACCTCCCCAGTTCATTGCCAACCAGTCAACATGGTAAATGTTCCTTCTTTCTGACCAAAGTGCCTACACAAACCAGAGACACACAGGAAGGCTGAAATACAGAAATGACATTCAAAAGGGAACACAGGACCCAAGATTTTCTCGAAATTATTAATTCTTGAACATTCTTTACCTCCTCATCAAGACTCTACTTATATATTCCTAAAAAGTAAATTCTATTTAAATCAAGACTATCCACTATTTCTAGTTTATTTTTCATCAGTTTTAGAACAACTTGGAGAAACTGAGACTCTCAAATAAATTATTTCCAAAGAACTGAGGGGACAATAATCTGAGTATAATCATTTTGTTTTAATTTCTTTAAGAATTTTAAGCTTTCTCAACTGTTGGCTCTTAATAATCACTAATCAATTTCTAGACAGTTTTTTAAAAAGGTGAAAAAGGAACAGTTTCATAACATCTGGTAAATACAACAGTTACTTGAACAACTCTATTATGTCTTAGATTAGGATCTTAGTACCAAGCTTTTAGCTGTAATTTGACATTTTCGGAATTAAAAGGTAATGACAGTTGGGACTCCAGCAGAATAAGACAAAGATGTACTGCTTACCTGTACACCTGAACCATGACTTCCCCTTTTAGAAGCAAATAAACAATCCTCAGAATCAATGGCAAACAAAACTGAAGCAGAAGGAAAGAGCTCAGAAACAGATCCTTGACTGAAGTTTATGGCCTCTGGATTTTTTTGACCATCTTTTACTGATTCACTCAGATTGATCACAGAATCTCGTATGTTTGAAATAATCTCATTATTTTCTGCCAACAGGCGTTCTAAATGATCTATTTTTTCTTGCAATATTGAAAGCTGGCCCTAGGGGGGGAAAAGAAAAAAGAAAGTTTAATTATTTCTCAGACAAATTCTTGACAGAATTAAAAAAAATTTCAATTCCACAATAGCATGTGATCACACAAAAAATTACAAAATATATTTATTTTATATAAAGACAAAGTAATAAGGAATTGACCCAACATATGAAACTTTCCCTTTTCAGTATAAGGCAAAAGAGCAAAAGATACATTTTCCTTTATGAACTTGAATTCACAGCACAAGATTTAATCAGTGATATGAAGATACTCTTTAAAGTCACACTGTTTCAAGAAGCAATTACACCTACTTCAACTTCTTTCACATCTGTCATAGATTCACAAAAATCTGATCTTTTCACTTATCAGAACATCAAACAGAAAGCCAGTTTTTACAGTCAGTCACACTGATGGGATTAACAGGATGTAAACATTTCAGGGTTTTCCTGTACATGTAAAACAGTATTTCAATAAATACCAAGTTTCTTACTTTCAGTGAAAGTTAGAGAGAAATAAACAAAAGCACTTAATGGGAGTAAAAGATCCCTTAACAGCCTGTCAGAGGAATAATCTGTAAATTGGACCATTACAAACATCAAGAAAATCCTGTAAAAGAGAGATCAAGCTAAGAGCATTTTTAGTCACAAGGTCATCTAACTAAGCAACAGGATTTTGTAGATGATTCCAGTGTGCACCCCCATAGGAAGCCTGCAGAACAACATCAGTGAGAACTGAAAGTCAGCACATTTCCCAAAGCAACTTAGAAGGAGAGACAGATTCTACACAGCAATTTAACAGCATCTAATCACTGTATTGTTGGAATATAGGAGGGAGCATAGCCAAACAAGGTACCTCCAAATGCTACTCCCCTCTCATGTAATAGCCACTCCTTCCAAATTATTTGAAGTACGTCTTTTTTCAGGCATGAATGAGTTAGCTTTTACAGAATTACAAAAGGCCAAATTATTTAACATAATTTAACATGATTTTCATCCTAACAGTAATTTCTTTATTTCCTCAGAATGACTTTAACATAACAATAATAAGAAATTATAAGAGACAAAAAAAAAAGAACAGTCACTTCCTATTATTAAAATTGTGGTCACCCCCCAAAATATACAATGTATAATTAGATATTTTTGCAAGCAGCTGTTGTTAAAACAAAACCTTCTACAGATTCAGGCATCTACATTTTACCATTACATTCAACACAAACAACATTGATTCAGTAGACAGCTACACTTATGATTTTAATAACTTTTTCCTAGCACCAATGCCTTATTTTCTTAGGACTATAGTATAATATTAGAAACAACATCTGTACATGACACATTTTTCCCTTTTAACCATAATTCACTTGAAGTATTTGCATTTTCCTTTTCAGCCACTGTGGTTTGTAAAGGATTAAGCATCCTTTCTAATATGATGTGTACCTTCTTTTAAATTCTGTTCACTTTGAGAAGCCTGCAGGAATAAAAAAACACCCCTTACCAAGGGATACCAATCAGTCTTTTGGATTCCCAACTGTCAGTGCTATAATTCTACCATTAGAATAATTCTATCTTTAATTCATCCTTTTATGAAAGTTCTTTGTAATTTTGCAAATTAGTATTTTTTTTAGCATGTTGGTAAGCTGGTTCCCTCATTTTTTGGGTTGTGTGAAGTGCTGGCCCACTGCTTTGTTGCTGCTTGTTTATTTGTTTCTTAGATTGATACATCCTGAAAACAAACAAAGATTTTAGAATGCAACAGTCAGACAGCTATTCCTTTCCCAAAAGAGCAAAATACATTTTGACAACAGAATCAGATTAAGCTAATTGAGATGTAGGGCCAACATCCTAGAATCCCAATAGTTTAAAGATAAATGCTACAAACTTAGAAAACGGATGAACTGAAAACAAGAAGAAATTCATATGCAGATGATGGAATACTGGAAAGAAAAATAAATAAAAACTCAAAACGAACAGACTGTAGTCTCATGCCCCCTGGTGGCACAAAAGAAACAACCAGATGGAAATCTCAAATGCTACATCAAAGATACTGTGCGCACATTTCTGTCTAAAATCAGTGTTTTCCCTTGCAATGATGTTTAGGATTTA
Organism: Manacus vitellinus; assembly: GCF_001715985.3. Lineage (NCBI taxonomy): Eukaryota > Metazoa > Chordata > Aves > Passeriformes > Pipridae > Manacus > Manacus vitellinus. Next base: position 4,966,530 of record NW_021939718.1, on the reverse strand, counting down.
TGAAAGGTTTCTCTACACAGAAAACTAACAGCCTATTATGCCACTCACTCTAAAAATAACACATATAAAACAATACCCGATAGGGGCTTTACAGGCTGCCCAACATAGACTCTGATCTTCAGATTCCTAGAAGCTACAGTACAGTTGCCACTTATACAAAGTATTACCTGCTTCACTGCCCATGACTACAGTTCAAACTTACAAAGTGTGCAGCTCAAATGCTGTTCACACCTATCCCACCACCATATACACTGCAAATACAACTATGAAATCAGACACCTGATTAAAACTTATATTCTTATTCATGTATGTTTTAGAAATATTTTACCTTTCTTAAACAAAAAGATATTTATATTGCTTAGCAATAGCTTTTCAACTACCTGGTCATATATTACACCAATCTTACTTATATCATCTAAACAATTATAATCTCTCCAGCACAATAACAGACCCAGGGGGGAAACAAAAAATATTTTAAAACCTCAGCAAATATGTGTTTAGATTGATCCTCTCATAAACTGCCAACCCCTAGGAGACAGATATGAACTTCTGATTTGGAGGTCATGTCATATTTCCTATCTTTAGACAGACCTTTGATTTAACTTGTTATACTTTAAACCTTCAAATATCTGTAACAGGTTCTACCAGCTTCTTTGTAAACCAGGTTCCCTGTTTAAAAATAGTAATTTGTTCCCAGATGACCTTCAAACAACTTCATATGTTGCTCCATACATCCAGAAATAATCTAGCTGCAGGGTTCAAGCCTACCTAGCACACTGATTTTCCGGAGTCTGTTAAAGTATATTACTCTAACTTTTGAGGTAGATCTACTTGGAGAAAGAAATCCTTACAAAGAGCTCTCAACGCAGAATTTAACAGAGGACATTAATACAGAAAATCCTGCTTTCTTTTCTGAAGACTATGAGATACATCATGTCTGTCTTTGAAAGCATTTAAACATGCCATGTACTAACTCAACTTGAATGCTAAACATGAAATAAAAAACTATAGTTAAGAACACATAACTGAGACCTAATGCACTACCCAAGTTAAAACAGACAGGCAACCAAATTTTTGAAAGCATCAAAATATTTTCAGTTTTGTTGTGAAATACCACATCCATGAGAATTTACTTTAAGAAACAACAGTGTCACAGACTTGAAATGGATCCCAGCCTTCATTCAGCATGAAAATAATTAACATCAGGAACCCATTCTCAAGGTTAAAATTTCACATGCATTCAAATTATGCAAAAGCTAGGTCTATTTTCATTGCACAGTAACCTTTTCACCTTACTCATGTTAAATAGATATCACCTACTCAACAGTAAAAGGATTTTAAAATATGACCTAAACATGGAAAATGCTGACACTCTTCAAAACAATACATTTAACACATGAAAATAAATTCAGTTTCAACATTTTTAGATGAAGGCAACTGACTTACTTCAAATGTCAAGGCCAAACAGTACCAAACAGTAGCAAAGTTACTACTAAAGCTCTTTCATCTTATTAATTATTAGTAACAGATGTTGACTTACTAGTAAAACAGATTAGAAGCATGTTACAGGGGACACTATATACACCTAATTAAAATATAAAACATACAGATCCTCTCCATTACTAAAACCATATTCCAGTGTTTTGTTTTAAATTAAGCTTTCAATTTTTCCATAGTTTTCTTTTTCTTTTTACCTGAGCAGACATATACCAATTTTAACTTAAACAGTACTATCTGAAATTTTGTTTTCTACATGGCTTTGTAGATACTGGATAGCAAAAGTTGGGCTAGCTGCACAAATCATAAACGTTAGCAGACCTACTCCTGACTTTACAGCATCAAGTCTTCTCATAAAAGAAGCAATCCTGATCTAAGACTTTGAGAAATGCCTAACTGCAAGGAAAATTGGAGGTATGCCATCTGAGTAAGTGTGTCCTAGTCCAAATGAACAACATTAAAGGATGCTCTGTTAATCTACACACTTGTTTTAATACAAGGAAAATAAATATAAAGTTATGAGAATCACTTGGCCTACACAAACAGTTAATAAGTTTATAACAACTTCAGTGTAAGATTCTTTCATTTCTCTCTATCTTTTAACATTGATGAGTGTGCAAATTAAGATTTTATTAAAAAGCAAGAAAGGCAATCCTCCTGTTACTTCACAGCAAAGAAGTATTTCTACAAGAAGTGCAAAGGAACAACAAATCCAATAGTGCTGAAAGTAGCTACAGCTGCACTGGTAGAAGAATGGCATCACATGAGCCAACACACTGTGGTTACAAAATCCTTCCATGTAAGGGCAGCACAGATCAGCACGCCCTCCTCCCACTTGGAACAAAAACTGTCCATACCTGTTAGCTGCACTGAGAAACCTGCCATTACCACCACATGAACCAGCTACATAAACAGCTCCTTATGCTTCAGTCAGTCTGAACCCTTCAGTGGTTTTCATGCCCCAAATACTCCAAAGCAGTCTGCTTTCCCACTGCCCTCTGCTTGCCCTTCTCTGTTTGCTTCTGATGCCAGTCTGACTTGCAGCAAGGACTCTCCAGAAAGGAGCATGCTGCCACCCAGTACAAGGAGGGAAGCCCAGCAGCACAAGGAGAGATCAAGATGTTTTATTCTGGGGAAGTGGAGAGTGGACAGTTTCTCCCATGTAAACATTGTACATGGTAGAAAAGACACTAGTTGCAACATTCATTTCCTGAGTGAATGCTCACTCTTTCCCTAAATGCAGTACCTTCCAACACTGATGATCATTTCCTCAGGAAAAAGACAGCTAGCTCAAATAACTGAAGAGAGAGTACGACAGGCTCACAGATGAGATCATCTCAAAGAAATAGGCTGGCAGAGGAGAAATCTGCTTTAGAGACTTCTTATGTTACCTCAGCTGGAATTTGGTTATTTGTACCCAGAATCAGCCAGCAACCACCCAGTGTTTGGTTCAAAACCAGAAAGAGCCCATTTTCTTTCTCCGGCACATGAACAAGTAGGAGACAAAGGAACTGGGAGTGTCCTATATAAGAGACTGGTGCACCAACAAAGTGTGGTGAAGAAAGCGGAGTACCACAATGAATGGAGCTCTTCAAAGGACGTGGAATTCAAGATCTTTGCCTATACACATTTATTACAGCAAGCAGTGAGAAAACTGGACTCTGGCTGCACTGAATGGTAGTCATCTTAATGGTTTTCTGCACCAGTCTTTGTCAATTACTATATCCAGGTACATCTTTGGAAATCATGTACTAACTTTGCTAAAATCTTGATATAAACCTCTGAAGAGATGCCAGCATATCAAGATAGTAACACAAGGAAGCATTCACTATCAGAGCACTGTACAGTGAACAGAACATACTAAATATAGAATTAAATGGTCACCTCCTGCACAGAAAAAACAAGCAGGTAAAAGTAAAAAATGCAACCTGGTGTAGCATCAAAGCTTAATACTTGAACACACTGTTTCAGCATGTATTCACTTTGCAAGGTAGGACATAGAACAAAAAACAAGCATACAGTGCACCAGTTAAAAGGACAATTCAAGGTCTGAAGACTTTATTGATCTGGGCAGAAGGCGTAAGTGCATTCGTGACAATGAAAAGTACATAAGTAATCCTCTTAGTAACTTCCTACCTTTAAAGTATTATTCAAATAAACTCATTTTTTATAAAGACACTGGAATTCTTCTGAATTAAATAACTACAAAACAAAAGTCTGTTCTGTTAAAAAAAATTAGGAAAGTTCTGATTCAAAAGTGCAACAGCTGACAGACAGATTTTAAGAAGTTGATGGACTTCCACATTTTGCTTTACCAGAGGCAGCAATAACAGGAATGCTTAATGTACTATTGTACTAGATTTAAGTTTCATGTAATTTACAGAGACAAATATAAGGCATGCTGTTAGGGATTAGTTTTGACACAAGCATCAGTGATCTGAAGGCAAGGAGAAAAGAAAGGGAGATAGAGAGAAATCTAAAAATACTCAGTTTAAAGTCAATTAAACTGAAAAATGTCCACTGTGACTGATACATTTCAGTTGCATTTCCTTTTTGATTTCCCTTCCTACCTTAAGCCAAATCCTTATTTAAATGGCTACCAATACAAGACTGAAGCACAGCTCATATGCCATTAGGAGTATGAGCATTTTAATAACGGTTATTTTCATTTGAACAAAGTCAAAACTTAACATGTTAGAAAAATAAAAGCTCAAAGTAAGAATAAACTAGAAAACCTCTCTCCATTTAGTTTATACAGTTATAGATTATACAGTTAAGTTAGGCATTGACTCTAGGTAGCAGAAGGAACTGCTCAATTATAGCTAGTGCTACTACTCTGTAAAATACATTTTGCTCAACATTTTGCACCAGATTCAAAGCCTGTAATTGAGGGAGGCTATTAGCTTCTGCTTGACTGCTGCTTAGCCAGAACTTTACAAAAAATGAAAACGCTCTGTGAACATTAGGAAAACAAAGAATTGTTACTGACCTGTAATTATGTTCATAAAGAGGGCTGCTCCTCCTTTGCAATGTACTACAAGCTGAGAATAAGTAATCCTAAATTTCAATTATTTTGCACTCAAGATATTTAGGTGACATTCAAAGGCTTTTAGATTGTGAACTTACTAAGGGTTTTGTTTGTTTGTTTTTAAAATCAGTCAACATGTTTCAAATCCAGGAAAATGATGATTTTTGGATTTTTTCACTCAACATTCAGTCTCCTTAGATGTGAAACTCCTAAGAATGCTAGTAAAAGTCACTGCATCCATAATTTCTCAGTGCCCAGAAGTCAAAAAGTGACAATTCAAAATATGCATAACCTTAACGATCACTATTCACATTTTAGAGTAAAACAAATATTTCCTAAATGCCTGCTCACACTGCTTCCAATGTTTCTGCAAACACAAGTCCTGTTGTGTGTGACACAACATTGACTGGAAAGCTCCCAAACAAGCTCATGAAAACACACCAGCTACTCCGAACATGCAACTTCAAAACGTGTCCGTGTAAGCCACTGATTTCAGTTACTTCACTGTGGCAAGGTACATAGCCAAACTCCGTGTGGAAAAGGTGTTTACAGGGTATTTGTGGGGCAAGGTACCTACCAAGCATCAGCTGATACACTGCAGCTACAGAGGACTGACTGAAGGCAGAGCTTCTTACAGCAGGGGAAGTGCTATCGCCGCAGCACTCCAGAATAAAGTTCACAAGGCGCCTTTGTTCAACACACAAATCAAAGAACTGCTGGTGTTTCTGCCATGTGTTTAGTCCTTATTTCCTGCTATTACTGTTCCACCCTTCCATGATTCATATTTTGGCCAAGTGGTACTACTGTCAAATTATTGGCAAGTTCAGATGAAATAACACCCTGCACTGCAACAATCACCACTTGTGCAATTTATGCTGAAGTATTTGATACATTGTGTAGATGCCTTGAAAGCATGATTCCAGTAAAGAAGCTTTATCAGTACCACCAAGAGCCAGGATACCTAATGCTTTGCTGGAAGGACATTGGAAACAAACAAAATCAAAAAAAAAAAAAGACAAAACAAAACCAACAATAAAAACATACACCAAGCCAGCTGGTTTTAGAGGAACTGTACTCAATCACCTTAGTTCGATGCAGTGCAATTAGTGAGTCCACAAAACCATAAAAGCAGTTAGCACACGTGAGATCAGAGTAAGCTTCAAATAACAGTAGTCGAAGAGGGAGGTGGTGAAGAAAACACAGAGGGGGCAAAGAGTGGGATCTTCAAATAACAAATGCTTAGGAAAAAGAAAATAGTAAGCATGGAAGTTGCAGTATGTTTGTGCTTCGACTTTTAACAAACTTTAAAAAAAAGAACAAAGATAAATTAAAGCAATCACTTGGTACCAATCCAGTTATTTACCAGAATAATGGGAGACTTGACTATCAAAAATGTATTTCCAGAAACAATCTTGCACACAGGGGGGAGATATGTCCCATAAAAGCTAAACCAAGCCAAGTGAAAGTAGTTAGAGGAAAAAGTTCAAGTTCAAAGCATTACCTATCATATACTGACAGAGGATGCTGCAATGTGTTGCTGTTTCGCCTTACTCAACCATAAAATTAACTCAAAATTAACTTCCATGTTAAAAAGACCATACATTTCTGAAGTAAGACACTCTTACAAATCCTCCACTTAATTTTGTTTTTTCAGTTGGACTTTTAAAGTGTGTCATGCATGCTAAGGTGCAAATGTAGAATCAAAAGAAATATTTCACAGCCTTCTGTAAATGAACAGCTTTCATGGATCTTAATAGCCTTCATGGATCTGTTCTAAGTCAAGGTAAAGTTAGTTGAGAAAACAAGCCATTATGCTAATGATTTTTTTTTCTATTTGAGTCCAAAATCCAGAGTAGATCAATATGGGCCTATCAGTATTTGGTATTCCTCTGTATACCATTACACAGGTTCTTCAACATAAGCTGCTTATGGACTTACTCCACTAGAGACTTGATTCGAATGTAGTTTTCATTTAGCAGTTATCAATTTGGCCCACAAATCACTTGTAGCTCACACTTGCTGCACAAGAGATATCACTGGACTAAGCACTACTTTGAACCTTGCTCCACTCTACAGTCACACAAGATTTCTCAGAAAATTCTGTGTTGTTGCAGACAAAACCAATACACTTAACCACTTTTTCTACTATGTTCCACTAGAAGAATCTTACACAGTGATCTGTACTGACAATGGGTACAATAAACTAAAAATAAATAAACTAAGACCGTTCCTGCACCTTGAGCTCATCTCTGTGTAATTTTGTAACGTGGTACCCAGCCTGAGACAGGACACTGGGACACATCATATTCTGAGACATGTCCTGAGACAAGAGCATCCTATGGCTAGGAACAGGCTCAGAAAGACAGAGCTTGTGATATGGCCATTCTAAGAATAATACATGTCAGACAAACAGGCAGGATTCATGAAGATACATGCAGGAATTACAAAGGAGAGGTCAGTAAGTCTATAAGTACCTATTCTTCCTGGAATTAATAGGGACTTCCATTGTATGGCAATAGAGAGATCTTCTGGTATTATGATTTCAATGCACCACCAGTGATGACAAGGCTATAAATCACTTTACCTCAAGTTCTATTAGAGCTGCACCTATTGCCACCTTAGCATGGAGAGGTGTGAAAAAATCTCACTGTAAAACTGATTACTGATGCCAGCTTTTGCAATCCAAACACTGAGAAAGACACAATGCCACTGCTGTGTCCCAAGCCTGACCACAGGTTCTGTTTACCACAGCAGTGAAAATCATTTAAGTATTTGTTTAGAGAGCACATAAAGCCATCTGCCTATGGATATTCACCCATCTTCAGAGATCCTGCCCAAAAATTATTTCTGCAAGACATTTCTGTTGGTATCCTTGAACTCTCAAAGTGTTATGCAAGTTCTGTAAGGGCAGCTCTTGACTCACTGGCCTACACTGAGAAGCCTGAAAGAAGACAGGTTCACAAGACTGAGTCCGATGCAAACTACCTCGAGAACAAGGCACCTTGTCTGAAAGAAAACGTGGCAATAAAAACGAAGCAGCAATTCTAATAATTAATTTTACTACTGGCACTAGGTACCATGACACTAACAGGCAGACTAACAGGCACTACCAGCTGAAAAATCAGCACACTGCCAGCACAGAAAGAGGTATGAAGTAAATCAAATCAGTAAAATCTGAGGAAAAAGGAAAAAAAAAAAAGGGCTTGCTTCCTCTTTCTAAGTCAAAAAATACTGACCTTTGTTATCAGAAAACAGAATGCCTTCTTAAATCTACAAACTGCTGCCATAGTTTTTCACAAACAAAAACAGCCTGAAGGTTTTACATCTGTGGCTAGTTTCACTTACAGTTCTCTGAGCTTTGGCAACACTGCACTGACACAAACAGTCATATGAGGTAGTAGTATTGAAGCTGTTTCTTTCAAATATTTCTGGAGGTTTCTATTCCACTTTTCATGGTTTGAATTTATTTTAAACTGATATTATAAGGCTATGAAAGCATTTGCCAGATTTCAGAGGTTTCATAGGTACAACAAAGTGAAAAATTTGTATCACATGAGTAGCAAAAGCAAATGACAAAATCATGTCAATTTCACCTTTAACTTTCTCAAAGAATAAAGCAATAAGGAAGGAAAAGGTGTTCACCCAAAGGAAGGACTAGTGATAGGCAGAAGATTCTCCAATAAGAATAAGAAGCCTCAAAGAAATTTAGACATGGAAAAAACAAAAAGAGTAAACACTGACAGACTGTTCTAGAAGACTGAGAGAAAGGAGGAGGATGGAAGGAGAAATATTGGTATCTAACTGACTAGATCACATAGAAGGAATAGGCCTAAAAGCAGATTAAGGTCCCAAACGCTTCCTCACAAGAAAAAAGACCATGTTACACCTCAGACCATTGTAGAATACAGACAGGAACTTCAGCTGCAAGACAGTGACATGTCTAATAAGTGTTCCTTATTCACTCAAGTATTTCAAACCAAAATCGAACATTAAAAAAAGAAAAAAACCACACCAATGGATGAGCTTTCCAATACTTCACCTGGATTAAACTCAGCTAGTGAAATAACGACACATTAAGTGATTTCTTTACAGAAGTTACCGACCATATCACCAAAGCAGCACTTGTACTTAGCTGTTACAAGTGTAACACGTGGCATTACTCGCCTGCTGGAGTTACATTTTGAACAGACACAGCTGCTGTAGCCAGTTTTTTCTTTCATTCTTCCATCTCCTAAGCTTCTTCTTTCCTTTCTCCTCATTCCTGCAAAAACTAGTGGCTGACCTTTGAACTGTAACTTGAAGGAAAAAGGGTAGAACAGATCTGCTCTCTTTCTTTACATTTAAGTAAAGATTTTTATCTTTACCATTAACAAAATGGTATCAGTAATTACTTTTGCATTAAATGAAACAATAGTGGTTCTAACAGAGAGATAACTGTTATTTTTTATACAATCTTTTGGAGTTCTAGTCACTTGAAGTGAATTCACTGCAGTACTAGAATAAATTTTCATTTGTTTCCAATAAAAATAAGTACCGTGCAAGCATAAATAGGTTATAACTTCATTGTCTGGGTTGGGGGGTTTTTTGTCCAGTACTATAAAAACACACAGCTGTTTGTACCCAGCAGCATTCTGCTATTCTGCACAGCATACCATGCCCTCTCTGAAATACATGTTTCTTGTCACGGCCAAACATTCCTTATCACAACCGCCACGCACAGTTTTTGAATTTCTCCCTCACACAGACAACGGAGGAAAGTGAAGAGCTGCATCTTTCAACTACGCGGCGCAGTCGGGTCAGCCGGTTACGGCTCCCAAGTAAGGCACAGCGGAACGGAAAGCAGCAGCGAAGTCAGCATTTCTCTAAACCTACCTGTTGTTGACACGGCTGAGATTCTACTCTCGGATTCCCAGCTCTCCCTGTCAGCTCCTGTTTCCAGCACCGCTTCCTACAGCCCAGAGTGAGCCCCGCACCCCCGCTCTGCTGCCCGCCCGAGGAGCCCCCGGGGCC